>NC_141757.1:40807974-41440474 GCF_982258835.1 Parasteatoda tepidariorum
ACACTGAGGATATTTTACGTCAGCACAGTGCAGTGTTGCCAGGTCACGATAACCGCTCACCCCCAAATAGCGTTGTAAAATTCCCTAAAATTTTTTAAAAAAACCCTAAATTTTTAATTTAATGTATAAGTATTAAAAAATAGTACAAAAGTTAAATAATGTATCGAAAACGCTGCTTTAATACTTTTTAATATCTTAATATCAACAAATTAATAATCTGCTGATAATTTAAAAAAAAGCATGAACAATTGTACTATTAATTTACCTTTAAACTGCTTTTCGTGATACCAATCTTTCTTGTACTTTTGTACGTACTTCTTTTTTTCTTTATCCTTTGGCATTATTTTTAAACCATGCACATTAAAAAATTTAAATAATTTGAATTCAAATTCACCAAACATACAGGTTGATCGAGCTAAGTAATAACTTACTACATTCAACAAAGGGGTTAAGTTCTAATATTACATCTTGATCTTTTTGTTTTGGTCTAACATATTGATTTTCATATTACCATCTCACTCATTCAGTTATAAAATTTGATATTAGAACTCAAACAAAATTAATCTAGTAAAATTCACAAATAGCCCTAAAACAAACCCCTAAAAACGAATGAACCCCCAAAATACCCACTGAAGATTAAAAAAAAAAAAAAAAAAAATATCCCCCTAAATTTAGGGAGAAAACCCCTAATCTGGTAACACTGGCCCGGTGGTCGGCGTGATTTGAGAAAATTCGTGTCAACTGGCCAAATCTGGGATCCGAGCCTAGGGCAAAGAATATAGAGGGCAGCACTTTATATTCTTTGCCTGGGGCATCCAATAGGGAGGTGGATGTTCTATCCCCTGAGCTACCACGGGGCATTCAATAAAAATATTTTTTTTTATAACCATTGTGAAACAGTCGACACAATTTTGAGTTTACGACAACCAAAGTTCAACTCCGTAGCCTTGTAATTTTGAAATCAATTCGTTAGTAATGGGGGAAATTTGCCTTAGGGGAGGACTTTCTGTTGGAACTAACCCTCATTTACGACCCCGCATAGAGAGGAAAACCACGAAAGCATCCCCCTGTAAGCCTGAGGACAAGGGGACTCTAACCCTTGATACGTCTACCACTGAGGATATTTTTGGGCAGCACTGAGGTTGGTGCAAGTCGGGATAGACTAGCCATCACTTGGGTTCGAATCTGAGTCAATCACAGCCTTCAATAAATATTTTTTTATTTTCATTTTATAACCTTCGTTGAACTGTCGACCCAATTTTGAGTTTACGACAACAAATGTATAACTCGGCACCTTTGTAATTTTGATCCCAATGCAAGGAAACAACTGTACTGAGAATAGGAAAAATTTGCTTTCATGGATTTTTTTAAAATCTTGATGGAATATTTACAAATTTGCAAAATGGAAATCAATGTTAGTAATTAAAAAAAAACAATGTCTAAAATGTTTTTAAAATTCATTTTTATTGGTAATAATAGAGTGTAATACATAATAAGATAGTATAAAATATTAAATTTATAAAGCATTTTAAAATACACAGAGAAAAACGTAAGATATTAAATTATTATTAAAATTAAAAGTTTGAATTGCACTAATAGTTGATACAGCATTATTATCAAATAGTTTTATTTCCCTATAGTTTTGAGAGTACTTCTCAATACATTTACGTTATCTAAGAGAAAAGTTTAAAATTTCGACAGTATACAAATGTACAGTCCGCAAAAAAAAAAAACGAATCACCCTGAATAACTTTCGTTCTAATGATCGGATTTTCACGAACTAAGTGTCAATCTTAATGGTTCCTGGGGGTGACCTCAAATATGTTAATTAATTAGTGCTAACTATTAATTAAGTTACGAAATCAGACACAAAAACGTACTTTCTCTGAATAAACATATATTTTTTTTTACATATTTGGAATCTAGACCCTTGAATTAGTGGGAGTAGACAAAATTTTAAAAAAATTGGGTGGTAAATTGGGCCGCAATAAAGGTTTATATATTTGGCGATAGTCCAGAAAACCGCCAAAAAAAGTCGCCTGCGCTAATAAATATTTTAAGATAACCCATTGACTAATTCAAAAGAGGAGTGCTTAATTTTACTAGGTTGCTACGCAACCAATCTCTGATAGTAAAAAAATTGAAATAATGTTCAGTGATTGCTCGGAGGGGCTTAATTTATTGTTAATAGAAAATATCTCGAAGTTTCCAGGCCATAAACAATTTTTTTAGGGGATTTCTGTCCAAAAAGCAAAAAAAATATTATTTTAATCTCCTTTGAAAAGTAAATTTGAATCGATTTATAAATTATTTATGATAGTTTTTAAAATTTAAATACATGAACATTTTATCTGATATTATTTAGATTACACTGTTTTTACTATATTTATTCGAGGATTTTATACTAAAATAAAATGAGCGTAACTTATTATAGCTATATACAAAATTTTAGGGATAATCATTTTTACAGCTTTAATCGAGTCTTCTAGGCAAGAAAGTTTGAAGAAAAAAAAGTGCTTGAAAAATAAAATGTAGATTATATAATAATTCTAATGCACATTCACAAGGCTTTCTATAATTTACGATATTTCTTTTTTCTATAACTCAAGGAATTGCTGAATGTTTAGTGGCATTTTAAAAAGATTGAAATATGTAATGTTTAAGAATAAGATATTGAAATAATATGTTGCAAATTGTAGGATTCATTGTTTAAAAAATCGCTTCCTTCTACTAGATATTTAGGTTACATCGTTTCCTTTGGATAAAGATGATTAGCAAATAGCATCCTCATGTTTCGATACATTCTGAAACTTATACGTTCGCAAATTCACCATAAAATGTCGCACCGCATATTCTTCAATTACGATAAGCTACATTTACCACCAAATACTGCTACTATGGTTATTTTTGCTTTCTTATATATATCTGATGATCTCTTTTTAAACAGAGCTCGTAAGATCCTTAAGATACTGAAATGGGGGCACAAAAACTTAAGAGATAAAATATTTAATTTCATTAACTCAAAATATCTGGTGTCAAAATGTTAATCTTTAAGTTAAATATAACTTTTGCAATATTGATGTTCTTACATTTTTAAAGACCATATGAATCCTGATAAAATATTAAAATGCATATGTTTACTTTAACTAGTGTAAAATCCTTATCAAAATAATAATCAAGACCCAAATGTAAAACAGTATAATTGACGATAAAAACTCAACTGGCTTCAAAACATATGAAGAGGGAAGTAAAAGTCGACATGTTTCGAGTTTTCAAATATAATCGCCCATTCTCAAGACTTGTCAG
This sequence comes from Parasteatoda tepidariorum, assembly GCF_982258835.1. Taxonomy (NCBI): domain Eukaryota; kingdom Metazoa; phylum Arthropoda; class Arachnida; order Araneae; family Theridiidae; genus Parasteatoda; species Parasteatoda tepidariorum. The sequence goes on from NC_141757.1 coordinate 40,811,281, forward strand.
GCTTGGATAACTTGTGACTTTTATTATTGGACGCTCAAAACATGTCTATTTTTATTATCATCTATTATTTTTTTAAATCAATGAAGTTTTTATATTTTCGATTCAGTTTCTTGGGATTATCCATTTAGTTACACAACATATTAAATTATTTCACTCGATATTAAAATAAGTTTTACATATGTTATAGGCACAGGTTCTTAGATTGAAAAAAAAAATAATTCACTACTTTGTAAAAAAATTAATGCAGTAAAAAAAAATTTTTTTTTTTAATTTTATTTAAAAGGTATTTTTTATATAGCGATTCCAAAGTTTATTCGACATATATTTCAGGGTATACTTTCGGAGTATTTCGATCGAGTTTATTTTTACACCCTTATTTGCTTAAAATTATTAAATAATTTACTTAAAATAAATTATTCAAGCTACATGATTTAATGCATTTATAGTATAATAATAAACGGAGCTTCCGACGCATATCCTTAACCTTAATACCGCTATCATTAAATAAATGAAATAAGCTTAGATAAGTAATAAAAGTTAATTTTTCCCTCGTCTTAATTTTCAAGGAATAACATGTTTCGATCAAACAGATTTCATTCTGGAAATAGTGAAATTATTGAGTAGGTCCCTTGGAGCAATATCATTCTTATCCTCTTTTGACGAAATATAGGAAAAATTAGTTTTCACAGTTTCTGTAAAAAGTATGTTAGCCTACTTGCCACGTTTTTTTTTTAAAATTTTTTTATTAAAATAAGGTCGGAAATTGTGTATTTTTTATAGCATTTTTTTAAAAAATCAGATGACTCTAAAATTGGCACAGCTTCGGAATCCTTACAAATTTCAATTTTTAGTATTTCCTGCTTAACAAAATAAGGCATTTTCCTGATAACAAATTATACTACAATAATATCTTGGAAATCATGCTAAAGTAAAAAATTAAACTAAATAGTTTAGTATATTATCAGAAAAAAAAATCTACTTGGTATCATAAAGAGTAAAAGATATAATGAAATAATTAGTGAATCACACGTGGTCAGATAATTAAAAATTTAATTTCACAACTAAGATAGTAGGACGACATTTAAGATACTGAGATATTTTAAGACACTGAAAAAATTGGCTACGTATTCCACAGCTTTTTATGTTCGGTATCTTTATCCTCTTTGTAGTGACTTATAAAACATGAACACTATTTTAGATAATCTAAGTTGAAGTCACAAGAAACAAAAAAAAAGACAATCAATAATTTATATTCTTTTTTCAAAAAAAATAGTATGCTAAGTAAATAATCAGCTGTTTTGCATTAAATAATTTTAAACAGCTGAATGTTTTTAATTTCTTAACAAGGTTTTATTCTTAGCTAGCAGACAATAATTCTTTAAAAAAACTTGACTATAATTTGAAAAGGAAACCTAAATTAAAGAAAATCTAAATTAAAGTTCTAAAAAAAATTATTAGTATATTAATGAAGGAATAATAAACGTAAAATGGAAAAGAATAAGAATTTTAAAATGTTAAAATTTTATTAAATAGTTGGTAAAATAGTTCTGTGATACACTTCCGGAAATTTCTTTTAAGATTAGGATGATAAAGGGTAAACCAATAAATGAAGGAGCATTTCATAGATATTTCTTAGAAATAAGATTTTAAACGTTTCAATTTAGATTGATTGGTAAGAGTAGCTTACTACCTAACAATAGGAAGTCCTCTAACAATGCATTTAGTTATCTGGTCTTTGAGTCTTCTCTGGAAAAAGTTTTGAATTTGTTAGTATCTGTTCAATGCCTTGTTTCTTTGACAAAATTATAAGGTCAGTGTTTGTTGTTATCCGTTTAAACTACAATTAATTGCATATAATACTGCTTTTTCTTTTCATTGTGAAAAAAAGAATTCAAAATATGGTCATTGAAGTTACGTTTTATTTATTTTAAGCATCATAACAGAAGCAAGTACTGAGATTAGGGGGTGTTTATTAACTGGATTACCGAACGATGAAAAACCAATGTATAAACCAATGTATAAACAAGTGTTCCTTTACTGGGATTTTTTCAAGTTAAAGAAAATAAAAGAAAAATTTTAATTTTCTTGTACCTTTTGTCACATTATAAATCAAAATTATGTTTAAAAAAAAAAAAAACTTCTAACCAGTAAAGGAACAGGCATGTTCTTTCACTGAGAATAGATTTCCCAGTGAATGAATAGTATGTGTGAAATATGATTTTACATGGATAATTAGTAGTTCAGCGACATAGAGGACTCCTAAAATTCAGTTAAATGTTGTATGAATAGTTCCTATAACAATTTCATTTAAATATGCAAATTTAATTGCTAAATTTATTTAAAGAATTATAATAATAATTAATTCATTATTTATTTTTATAAATGTAGTGATTAGTTATTACATCATACCTTAGACACCTTAATAAACTATGTTTATTAACCAAATATAATAACTAAATATAATAATAAAAGCTTGAATGGAATCTTTGCAGGATTTTGTGCCAATAATTAGCTAAATTATTATCCTATTGCCGTCTCTTTTTGTCCTAACGGGAACTGGTAGAAAAAATCCATTAAAGACAATTATCTAGGTGAAAAATGGGTGAAGTTTTTTTACGGTGACATCCACCGATAACTCAGTGCAATGCGAAGATAATTTCAAAAGGCAAAACTTCCCTTAGAGAATAATATTCGAAATACTGGTTAAGAACTTCAGAGAATCTTTAGGAAGGAAGTAGCCCTGGCATCCTTTTATAAAGTGATTGCATTTACAATGCGAATGAAACAAGAGTTGAATACTGCCCTTAAACGGGAAAAATCTGCGGCCTTAAAAATTATAAGGATTTATATTCTAAAGTACCTAGGAAAGAAAAAGTACCTCCATTGGTAGTTTTTCCTTACAGAAGAATTCGTTGAGATATTACAGAATCAGTCCCTGCTACATATTTCATTGGAAAAAGCTATTCATGAAATGAAACGATGACCGCAGCAACATTTTACAAATATATTGCAATTGTTTCTACCCATGGCTAATTAAAAATGCAATCAAATTCCATATTTTACTTCTTCTGGATAGGTATAAATCTCATATCAATTTGAAACTGAGCAACTTTTGTTCCTCAAAACAAATTTTCTGATTTAGTTTTCTACGTAATTCTTGGAAATCTCGTTAGATCTTGAAAACAAAAGAATTGTAAAACATATGTCTAGAAAATTTTACATCCATTTTTAAATAAGATTTGAGGCATCAACTGATGAAGTTAAAATGCTTTTATGAAATGCGATATTTTTTCATTCGATGTAGAAAACGTTGACTGTAACAAATGCATGCAAAACAGACACCAAGAGTTCATGAGCAAGACAACTTATCAACAAAACACATGCTTCGAGAGTAACGATGCGCTATTTCTTCAGAAGCTTGAGAAGGAAATCTCACAAGTTATGTTGCAAATTTTTAAAGGAACATTAACAGAAAAGTTTAATCTCCCAAATATCCAATAGCCTGTGCTTTTCTCAATATTGAAGAATTTATTTCAAAAAGAACAATTGTATAATCAAATTTTGGCTCTGAAGCTGAGACAACTAACATTAATAATGAAAGTATCTTGAAAACTGATTTTGAGATAAGTCCTCTTGAGGCATTGTTAGTTGCAAAAACGATTGGTTTCATAAGTAACTACTAGATATAAGTCAATGAGAGATGGGTTTTACTCAAACTTCGAAACTCCTTTTTCTCATTTATTATCCAGTGAGGAATTCTGGAAATGGAACTGGAAAATCAAAAGAAATTTCGAAGATACATTTACATTGGCCAAAATTTGGAAAAAAGAGGAAGGTTAAATCAAAAGAAAAAGAAATAAATTACTCATGACGAAGAGAGAAAAAATACTTAAAAAGATTTTAAAAAAAGCTTAAAAAATATCAGGAAAAGATTAAACAAAAAATTATCGAATTATAATAATAATAAAAGCATCATCAGATTACACAATGATAAACATTCATAATTTAGAACGGACTATTAAACTGTGAGAAAAAAATGAAAAACATTTTTTTAAAATTATGTATTCAAACATATTTTACTTTCCATTCCATGCCTGAAAAAAGTAACATTTTCCACGTTAATGTTATAATTCCAAAAAAAATCTTGTTTTTAGGCATTTGTGTGGCCTATGGATTCCTAACGAGCATTAAACATTCTCAAAATTAAGTGTTCATTCACTGGAAAATTTAGTGTTTATTCACTGGTAAGAACTGTTCCTTCACTTGGTTATCTTACTACTTATTATTTAAGCCACCAAAAGCTTAAAACAATATTATGTAAGTTATCTAACTTTTTTTACATAATTTGCATTTAATAACAAATATGTCGACACCATCATTTAGCTAAAATTACAAATTTTGAAATTTTTATGAATTTTTTTTAAAGTCAAGCTAAGCTTAAGTGTTCCTTCATTGTTTAGTTTACCCTATAAGATGTTGAGAAATTTGCGATGTTGTGAGAGATGTTTAAAAATGTTGACTACGTATTTTTATTAATATTTATAAAATATATATTCAAGAAATTGATAAATATATTATTCCAAATCTATGCATACGCATGTATATTATTGAAATTGTATCAGTTATTGAAAAACAAAATAAAAAAAATAAAAAATAATCACATTAAATAAGCACAATCTGGTGTATTCTATCAGAAGCACGCTTTTTTAAAACTAGACATTTGTTGAATAAAGTGTTTTTTATTCAAAATTCTTTACTAAATTGCAAATAAATTATTAAATGACTGAAAAAGAAACATCGTATTTTATAGTGTGAAAGAAATAAAAATAAAAAGATTAGCAAACGATTATTAGCGAAAAAAAATATGAATGAAATTTTACGCTACGCGCGCGAAGTCAAGTTCCTCCCAAGTTTAACACATTTTAATATTAATCGCCCCAATTAGTTATTTCTTTATTGTCGCCAAATTATTTTTTTTAAATTAATTAATTTTAATTTTTCTCAGCTTTTAATAAATAAAAACAGTTGAAACTTTAGATTTTTCAATTGAAAAATATGTAGATTAATATGGTATAAAAAAATTCATACCTTATAATTCAATATTTTTTCATCCTCACTTTAATTAAATAATAAAAAATAATAAATAATTATTAAAAATTATTTTTTGCATGAAATTATCTTTGGGTAAATGAGTTTTATGAGTGGGTGCAATTTTTTTTAATTGCTTCATTAGTTTTGAAAATATGATTGAAAACGCAAAAAGCGAAATTAACATTAAGGGGTACGAACTTTGAATCGCTCTCCTGACCAAACTATGGGGACCACATTTCCCAGATTGCGGCTACCCCCTATATTTTGAAGATAAGAAATCCAAATATGTAAAAAAAAATGCATGTTTATTCAGAGAAAGTACGTTTTTGTGTCTGATTTCGTAACTTAATTAATAGTTAGCACTAATTAATTAGCATATTTAAGGTCACCCTCAGGAACCATTAAGATTGACACTTAGTTCGTGAAAATCCGATCAGTAGAACGAAAGTTATTCAGGGTGATTCGTTTTTTTTTTTGCGGACTGTACAATGTTATTATCGTTCCATTTTTCCAAGTCATGACATTATTATTTCCAATGAGCTGCACAATCGGCAGCTCATTGACATTATAGACTAGGTTATAAAAGACAAAGATTAACTTATTCGTGCATTCTTTCAATGTCCTAAAGAAAATGCCAGTGTGTAAAATTAAATACTCTAAATTGTAAAGAAATTTCATAAAACTTCTAACTGAAAACACATATGGAATGAAGTAGATTTGAACAAGAATTACTCGGATATTATTCCTTGTATCTACAGTCGGATAACAAGCTGCACACAAATCAAAACCAATACTTCATTATAAGTTGATTTGTCTCAGGGGACAAAGAAAATATTTTATTCCTTCAAAAATTCAGTTGCTTACCTTTATATCAGATTTAACGTTTTAAAGTCCCAATCAAATAACTCTTTCTCGGTGCAGTAATTTCTCTAATCAGATAACAAATAGCACACAAATCGAAACATGATGACCATTTGCTAAACTATAAGTTGCTTTGTTTCAGGGGACAAAAACAGTTGATTCCTTCAAAAATGTAATTGCTTGCTTTTATATCAGATCTAACATTATATCTGATTTAACGCTTTGAAGTCCCAAATCAAATAACTCTTTCTCGGTGCGGTCATTTCTCTAATCAGATAACAAATTGCATACAAAGCGAAACATGACAATCATTTGTTCGCCATAAGTTACTTTGTTTCAGGGAACCAAAAAAAAAATTATTTATTCAAAAATTTAATTGCTTGCCTTTATATCAGATCTAGCATTATATCACAGTTAATGCCTTAAAGTCCCAATCAAATAACTCTTTCTAGGTGCATAACAAATTGCACAAAAATCGAAACATGATAACCATTTGTTCCCTATAAGTTGCTTTGTTTCTGGGGATAGAGAAAAATGTGATTCCTTCAAAAATTTATTGCTTGTTTTCACGTCCTTATCGAAGAACTCTTTTTTGGTGCGATAATTTCGCAAGTCGGATGACAAATTGCACACAAATCAAAGTATAATAATTATTTGTTCATTATGTGTCACTTTATTTCTGAGGATAGAGAAAAAAATCGATTCCTTCAGAAATTTAATTTTTTGCTCTTATATCAGATCTAACATTATATCAGATTTAACGTCCAATTAAATAATTCTGTCTAGGTGGTACATTAATTTCGATAGTCGGAAAACAAGTTGCACACAAATCGAAATAGGATAATAATTTGTTCGCTATGTGTCATTGTATTTCAAGGCGCAAAAGAAATTGATTTCGTCAGAAATTTCAATGTTTGCATTTGTATCGGATCTATCGCCTCAATAAAATTGCTATTTCTAGGGGCGAAAATTTTTAAGTGTTTGTGTAAAATTCATTAACTATTTTTTATGTTAAGAACATTCAATATAAAGTAAAAGGAAAGCTCTAAGAACATAAGCTTCTGAAGAAGTAGTTATCGGGTGACTGGTATTGAGCTACATAAAAAAAAATGTTGACAACTTTTGATCCGCTAGCAAAATTTAGTTAAAACTTTGCACTTGAATCTATTGTTGCTAAGAATTAGAATGACGCCAAGAAAGCTATTTTTCAATTTAAGGAATATCAGGCCAATATATAACAAAAACTGACCATTAAACTTTAAAAAAAAATTAAAATCGGGAATATCAATCAAAAGAATTCTGACCAATGGCTTTTAACCTTATAAAACATTTGTGTGAAGAATTTCCTGCAATAGCCCTTTACCTTCAAAAAAAAAAAAAAAAACAGTGTTGAAAATAATAGATAATGTACTATATACGCTGCAATATAACTCACACATTCCTCTAGTTAAACCAGTTATTTATAAAGAAAAAAATAGGAATCTGATTGTTTTGAATCTAGATTACACGTAGATTGCTGTTCTTTCTTTTTTAGTAAAAATGTTCATATATGGCCCTTGAGTATAGGATTGAGTATAAAGTATATCGATAACCAAGTCAACTGTTCGAACAATAGCATATCGCCATCCTATTCTTCTGATCTAATCTCATGTGACTCTTTATTATGAGGCAATATTATAGTCTGAGCTTAAAACTCCCATCTAGCTGATCATCATGAGGATCGGTGTCTTACACTGCAGAATTTCGTTATCATGCTGAGCTGCATCAGAGCCGTTGATGATCAGCTATTGATATGCAATCAAAGTTTGTGTAAAAATTTTAAATATAGTATTCTAACAATTATTTTTAATTTATTTTCACCCAGTTAATTTAGAACTAATAATCCATAATAATATTTTCCATATAATATGCAAAAAATTTTCCATTGCAAAATTTTTTATAAACACAAACATTTGTTGCACCAGACAGAGCACTTGAATTCAAACTCAGTGGTATTTAATTAATGTTAACATTGCTTTCTAAATAAAAATGTTCTAATTGCCAACGGTTGCAGTCAAGCACAAACACATGTTGCATTAGATGAAACATTTAAATTCAAAACCAACAAACCATATGTTAGAATTGCCCCAAAAATTGTGAAAACTGATTCTCTAGTAAAGAAAATACATTTCCCCGCTGATAGGATGAATACTGATCTTTCTCCCATAAATTTAACATATTTATAACTTGACAACATAGATTTCGTTTCTTTTTGTTGAAGGTATTCTATAAATTTTCTTGAATCATTTATTACACTCTGTAGCTCGATGGGTAACTGAGAACAAATTAAAAGCAACGAGATCAGGTACACAGTTACAAACAATATTATGACACTTTGATCAAAAACATCTACAGGTACCACCGGAGTTGATTTGCCACTATTCGTAAAAGCGATTCCAAGCTCAGTAAAGAGGGTTAGTGAAGACGATATCACAAAGAAAAACGAAGCCTTGGAGAAAATATTTTGTATCTCTTCAACTGAATCTGTAATATTTAAGTATGCTTTGATTGTTTCCTTTGCTGGTTGGTTTGAGTTTGAATTCATTTCAGTAGTTTCAACAGGAATGAATATGTGTGTCTTATAACTACGAAGAATTTCGCACAAATTGTAACTTATTGAGCAATACAAAACTGTGAATATTCCTGGTGCAATTTGTTGCAAAGTACACATCGCCAGGCGCTTGAGCACGTAAAGAGTATACAAAATCGAGCGATCTGACGTAATGTTTGGATTAAAAAGTAGTGAAGTTAAATAAGTGAAGTTATTCTCAGAATCTAAATAGGCGAGCCAGATAGAATATTCTATGCATGCAAGTAAAATTGTAAATAATGCTATAAACCCAAATGGGAAGCCAGTTTTGAAGTGCGTCTTAACGTTCTTTAATTCATAACTCAAGGTAGAAATTAGAAGTTTTATTTTATTCTGTTTGTTGCATAATTCAATCCACATTAACATAAGGAGAGAGTTACTAAAAAAGTACGATAAATCCTGTTTGACACTTAAATTTCTATTATAAAACCCATTAAAAACAGGAATTAGAATGTCCGCAACGTAGATTATTAATAAACATATAGGAAATAAATATTTAAAAAGTCGGCATGTTAATCTAATTTTTGACCTAGAATTTTTGACACAGACATCGATTCCACAGATTCTCAAAGCTATGATAAGAGGTTTTCCGATCACAAAATTTGCCATTCTCTTTTCATTCACTTGATTCCAATTAGAAACTTATGTCAACAAACTACGAGTGTATTTTAAGCTTGAAGCTAGAGAATAATATTTTTTGAAGTGCTATATTTTTAACCATTTTAAATACAAAGAAAAAAAATATTTTGGTGTACAAAAGAGAAAAAAAAACTCAACAATTGACACGTTTAGAAAAGCATTAGAATCGACGTTTAGAATCGAAAAAGCATTCAATGTTGCAATAAATTTAATGCGAGTAAATTGACTAAAAGTCATATTGACTGTTCAGCTACATCAATAAGAAAAACCCAAATAGTTTGAAACCATGGATACAACAACGAATGACGATAAGCTTTTTTCTAAAAACAATCTTAAATTCGAGTTCACTATAAAATCAATGAAACATAATGGAAGTTTATCAAAAAAACTCTGTACAGATTGAAAAAAAAAAAAAAAACTAATTAACTAAATAAATATAATTCTGTTCAATTTTAAAGTTTTAAGAATATGTTCGTGTGAATAATAAAAGAAGTTTGATCATATATCAGTAGATGTTAATTCATTCCACGATATTGCCGTGCTAGCAAAACTCGATAAAGTAAATGAGTGAAGCATGAAGTGAATCAAAGTACTGTTTAATAGTTTTTGGTAAAAAAAAATTTTTTTTGTTGTTGAGAATATTGACGTTTTTACTTTTAACTTATAATATTATTCCCTGTTTTACCTTTTGTAAGTATTTTAGAAAATTAATCATAATTAGTCGGTTGCGTCTCTTCTGTACTCGCTTCACTCACCCACCCCTAGTATTAGGGGTGGGTGAGTGAAGCGGAAGTTTTTTAATTGTTTTAATTGTTTCTAGGAAGTTTTATTTTTATCGTTCTAATACAGAAGTTTGTTTTACAGGTTAGGTTTCCAATATTGTACTGAAATACAATTTAAACATAATTTTTGTATTACCATTGCTACTGCCGACCGGCGTGTGTAGGGGGCAGGGAACTGTCCTTGCATTAGAAAGGTCCTGGGTTCAAATCCCGGGCAAGGCATGCATGTTTCTTTCTCTCCCTGTGTGTTACATGTCCTTTCTCCTTTGTATGTGAATGTGGCCCACCCGATAAACATGTTGTGGTTGTGTGAATGGCATGGCAGATGTCGAATTCTTGGCCATAGATGGCGCCACTGAAAAACAGGAACAATCACACCCCATCTGACTAAATAGGCATACGACAAAAAAAAAAAAAAAAACCTTGCTACTAATTCCACAATTTTCCTTTTTTTTAATACAGATCTTTTTTGGTTTTTTGTTACCATGTTACCATAAGAACTCGTAACGCATTTCCCGCATTTTCCTACTGAGAAATTATTAAATACTTTCAATTTTGCATTTTAATTATATTTAATTACTAGAAACTAGTATTTTTGATTACTGGTAATTTTCATCAAGGAGATAATAATGTAAAAACACCAAAAGTTACAACTTGATATTGTTTAGAATTTTAAATTTTAATTTTGTGTTCATTATTTAAACACAGTTTTATATAAAAGTTGTATAAAAGTAAATATAACTTTAAAATGTATATAGAACACAAGTTTTCTACTTTATAATTGTAAACATTAACTAAGTATCTTAGTCATAAAAAATTTGCATCAAGGTAGTGTCAAGTAATTACCTTAGTCCTTATAATTATTCACACCTTATATCTAATTTGCCTTAACAATTTGTTTCGTTATTACAATATGATAAAGAAACAATGCGTTTAATTTTAAATCTTCAATTTTTAATAAAAATTAAAAATGTATTAAAAATAGTAAATAATATTAAGAAAGAATTATAAATAAACATTACTTGTAGTATTGTTATAAAAGAGATGAATAAATAATTTACAGGTAAATAGAGCTGTAACTTTTTTTACATGCCGGTGACAGTTTAAGTTATATGTATCTTCTATGCTCATTAATGATTTTTTCTTGAGATTTTTCAATCTTATCAAAGTGTACAAAACTGTAATACTATAATTAGCTTTTTATAATGCAGATAAGTTATGTTAAAAATGTAATAAACGGGTGACTGTGCATAATTATTAGAGGTTATTCATAAACTTCATTACGATTGGCAAATGTGATATTATTATTAGAAGTAATAAATAAACAAATAATTTAAAAATAGCTGAAATATTCGTATTAAGAAATAGAAAAAAATCCTGATGGTAGCTAAAACTTTATATAAAAATTTATATTAAATATTTTTCTTAAATTAGGGAATACCGGGCAATGGCGCGTAACTTTAAGAAACATCACTCTAGGAAATACTGGGAAATAGTCCTTTAACTTATTAAGACAACAGTACGAAAATACTGAGCAAATGTACAAGGAGCAATAGCAGGAATACTGGAATATTGTTCCAGTTAATCCGGTAATTTTCATACAATGACCACGTATTTTGGTAAATAAGATTAAAAAAAAATCCATTTTATTGCTCTGGCTTATATTTCTCCACTCTTATATTTTTTAATGATAAGAGTAACCGTCTTGTATACATTTGACTGATATATCCTACTTTGATATTTTTCTTAATACAGTCAAACCCCGCTATAGTGAACCTTCAAGGGACCGAAATTTTGGTTCACTATAAACGGGAGTTCACTATATCCGTTACGCAGGCAATTTAACTAATGGTTCCCAAACTGCTCCCTTTTATTACACATTATTCAAATAAATGACTGAAAAAATATTATGTAGTAGCAAAAAATGTGTTATTTTTCATTACTCTTCGTCTTGATAAAAAAAAAATTAGTTATCTTTAGCTGATGAGCAATCCTCAACATCAGATATGGAAACACTTCCCGACTCTCAGATAATTTTTTCTGAATTTCTGTTATTCCGCTTTTTAAACCTGTCAGAACTTCCATTCGAGCACATAAACGTAGTATCATGAAATCGCTTAACAAATTCATCGACATTTGTCCAGATACTGGAAGATTGCGACTCCTTCGATTGGTGAACCCAGGGACTAATACTTCTTCAACATCCTTGTGATCTGCTTTTCTCAACTTTTTTCCGTCATCTAAATTTTTTTCATCAGCAGAAATTATTAATTGCCTATTTTTCCATATGTCACAAACAGTAGATTTGGATAGTTTATATTCCATGCAAATATCAGCTTAATTGCATCCATTTTCAATTTTTCTGATTATGTTCATTTTATCATCAACGTTTTACGTTTACTGCTCGCCATAGTTAAATTTGAAACATTTATTTGCAGGATTTTTTTAACTGAACTGAGAGAAAAAAGGAGTTGAAATGAGGGCCTTATCAACACATATTAGTGTCCAACCCTTTGACCAATAATGAATAATTACTCATTCCCTGTGACAGAAAACGTGCATATTGATCCCACTGACACCTTACAGGTGCATCATCTGCCTGGGTTGGAAACATCTACTTGGTTTGTTTAAGGATGGGAAAGTGATATAAACGAAACAAACAAGGAAAAATATCGCTTCATTCCCCTCTATAGATGGTTTTAAAAATCGGTATATATATTAATTTTGAAGTAGAAATTTCAAAATTATTACAAAAAAAATGAGGAAAAAAATCAGTTGAAGACAGAAAAAAGTTCATTATATCCAACTTCATCACTTTTTTGGTTCACTATATCCAGAAAAAATAACATTATACGTGTATAGCGAGGCACGAGACCGAACATTTCGTTCCCTTTATCCGAGAGTTCACTATAGCGGGGTTTGACTGCATATCCTATGTAAGAAATTCGAAGAACACTTCAGGTAAAAAGAAAAAATAAATGAATAAAGAAAAAAAAAAAAAACAATCCTTTCTATGGATTATGAACAGAGTATCAGAGAATAAAAGGGGTATAACATGAAACCTTGCGAAATATCTTTAAGATCTTGACTTTGCAGACGACTTATGTTTATTGACCTACACCCTACAAGACATGCAAACAAGCATTTTAATCGTAGAGGCAAAAAAAAAATGATGCTGGAATAATTATGACAAAAATATTATATAATATATTTTTTTTGAACTAAAACCTCGTTACTCTACAAAATTATCTGAATTTACTACATTGGGGACTTTATGAACTGGCCGATAAATTTAATAATTCTTCAATAATTTATCACACTAACAGTAATCAGTTTTACATAATTATTCTAAATTACTGAATTAATCACATTTTTCGTGATGTATAGAGAAACATATTTTCAAGGAAGCAGAGTAATTAAAATAAAAACATATTGCGATTATGACAAAATCTCATATCTCGTCAAGGTACAGTTTAGGCAAAAGTATTTTTGAATAATAGAAGTGATTGGCAAACAAATGTCCTCAATAATTACCAATAAAGCAAGGAATTTAACTATTTAACTTAAATATACTAATTTGTTTTGGTATGGAATAAATAGGCAAATACGTTAATTAGTACACATAATGTTTAAAGTTAGCTTTCATAAAGGAGGGCATTTATTGCCATAGTACTTTTTAAAAACACCATAAGGATAATTTTCAAATTTTTCAGACTGTTGTTGCTTCGAATGCCACTTCATTTGCAATACCAGCAAACCTGCTTGGTAAAACTAAGCAAATTTAAGGCAGAGGGTGCGTTTCTCTTTTTTTTTCAGTGGCGCCGTCTATGGCCAAGAGTACGACTTTAGCCACACATACGTCACAGCCCGTTTATAGGACGGACCCATTTATGCATCCATTCATTCATCCGCAGATCGTAATTTTGACCTGAAACAGAGAACGACCAATCTCCTATTCAGTACACCCAGAGACATTGATTTGCCATGGGAGCTTGGAGGACTTCGTGACCGACAGATTTAACGTGAAACTGTCATCATTTACTACACGTTGAGTCTTCACCCAGTGGGGATTGAACTCACGACCTCCTGGATATGGGTTTAACGTGCTACCAACCAGGCTATCCCGGTCCATTATTTTTTGTATGTTAAAATATATGGTAGAGCCGTGGTTGTTCAAAGAATAGAGATTTCGCCGTCCAATATGGTGAGCCGGGTTCGAACCCCAACGATGGCTGATCGATACGAATTCTAAACCCAGCCCGCACCAACTGCAGTGCAGACGTAAAATATAATTAGTGGTAGATGGACCATGGGTTAAAGTCCCCTTGTCGTCAGGATAACCGTGGAAGGTTTTCGTAGTTTTCTTCACCGTGTAACGCAAATGCGGGTTAGTTCCATCAAAAAGTCCTCCACGAAGACAAATTTTCTCCCAATATTTGATCCAGGAGTTTCATTGTCTTCTAGAATGGGTTCTAAATTACACGACAACGGAGTTAAACATTAGTAGTCAGAAATCCAAAAATTCGGTTAGCTGTTCAACGATGGTTATAAAATAAAATAAAATATATAGTAGTATTGAGCAGTAAAATTCTTTTAAACCAACATATTTTGTCCACTTTATCAATTTTTGTAAAATCTATTTGAAATAATTCCATGTATCACCTAATATTAGATAACATCAGAAAATCGGTAGAATCTAACGTTATCTTGCATAACTTCTAATATTAGAAAGATACAACAGGTCGTTGTATGCTCTGCATATTTTGCTTTAGTATTGATGTTATGTAATATTAGATTTTGTATTTTCTAAAATATTATCTTGCGTTGCTTTTTATTTTGGGGGGTAAGCAAGAGGAAGATTTGGATGGTTGTAGAATAATTCGGCAATATAATTTTACTTAATTTTCTGTATTGCTCTGAAGTAGTAAGGCATGGTTTATATATAACATGGTTAATATTAGTTTAAGAATGTCCTTCCATGCATTATTTACTTTAACAACACAGAAATACTAAAAAAATTATATTAGCGAATTCTGTTACCATCAATTTTACTTCAAAGTATATTTTATGTTCAGCTGATTTTTTTTGAATATTTCAAATTTACTTAATACTATATCACAACTTTTATTGATATTTATTTCTTTTCATCATACAATGGGTTTTCTGACGAATTTTATACTATTAAGTCTTTAATTTTAAAATGTATCCTTAATTTTTTTTAAAAATGAGCTTAATATTATCAAAATCTCAATTGAATTTTTTTAGTTTGTAAAACAGATTTTATAAAAGTTATAACTTAAATCCATTTGCAATTTCACAATTATCATTCATTATTTATATTCTGAAATTATATAATAAATAAATTTACCTTATTTTTTTTTTCTTTTGAAATATAACTATGTCATTCATTTTCAAAAATATTACAATAAAATAATGTCTCGAATTTTTAAATTGTTATTTTCTGTAATAATTGAGACTATAAAGAAGCTTTAAAAATAATCAAATTACTTGGATAAATTTTTTCTCTTTTTTTTTCACTGAAAGACAGTGTGAAAAAGCGGAAAGACTCACATACGCAACAAAAGAGTTGTAAACGGCTGTCACTGGTAAATTATGAATTTTATCTTAAGAATTGGTATATTTTTTGTCCAAAAGAGTATTAAATCTGAAGATGTTTGAGGTTTTATGCATAAAAACCGAAACAGCTGGTTATCAGAGACTGATAGCATATAATAATTGAAAAAAAAAAAAAAAAAAGAAAACTGTGCATTGTTGTGCTGCTCGTAATGGGCTAACAAGAGCAGCTACAGAGTTTTACGCAGAGTTAAATGATATATAATTCTGCATTCAAGCTCAAGTTTTTTATTTCTCAATTTCACAGTTTTTTTAAAAATTTTGATATCGATTTTTTCCATATTTTTATATAGATTAAAACATTAACATTCGAACATTGTTCCTGTTTAAATGAAGGTGTTTTAAATTTTTATTTTTTTAAAAATAGAAAACCAAAAGTTGTAAACAATAAATATATTTAATGGCGTGACTCTTCCACTCTTTTTATTTATTCGAAAATTCTTTGAAACCATCGTATACTTTGTATGTGACTTTCAATTTGAATTTCCAATTATCTTTATTTAAAATGTGTAACGATTGAGATATAGTCCCCTAAGGCCTAAAATAGTGTTTTTATTGTACTTCATAATAAATTAAACCTTAAATTCTCTGCGTTGCAGATCAGCCATACAAACTTTCATCCGTGTGTATTTCAAGGCAATAGAGGATCGCAACGCTTTCAAAATCAAGACAGAAACTAACGTACTTCCTTCTTCTTTGACTCTCCAGACGCTAATGGTGAAAGCATGGGAAGTGAGAGGGTTCTGCTATACTCCAAGTGTAGCCATTTCGATAGCCAATACTTACTTATTCTTAAAGACATCCTGTCCCGCAGTGAACTGATCGTTAAGACACAGTTCCCAGCAGATCACCGAAGTTAAGCATCACTGGCTGCGGTCAGTGTGTGGGTTTGTGACCACTTAGATCAGTCTGAGTAGGGACCGAGGGTGTGCGGTATTGGTTCTCGTTAAACTGTTCTTTCGTGAAGTGCTCGACTTTGCTCACACGTCGTCAGGCTACCGAAGCGGAGGTGCCATCCTTGCAGAGGATCATAATTGTGATGGTATGTCTTCGGATCATACTCCGGGATGTTTCCCAGACCGTTGCCAATAGCCCATTGTGCAGCTCTAGTGCGACGTAAATTAACAACAACATCATCATTTCTTGCAGTGATTTGTCAAATTTTCATAAATTTTATATTCAATACTCACTTAAATACTCAGTTTACGAGTCCAAAAAATTCTAAAAATCTATATTAAGTACAGTAATGATGGAAAATACTTCCACCATTTACGAATGTTGTGTTTGCAAACTTTAAAGGTATAGAACTCAGTTAAAAAAAAAGGGATCCTTCCCAGACCGTCTCCAATAGCCCATTATGCAGCTCTAGTGCGACTACAACAACAACAGCATCAGATGCTCATTCCTGATTTCTAGTGAGTTAGGTCAAAGTGTACAATGAGATTGTAATTTCTAGTGAGTTAGGTCGAAGCGTGATATAAGATGGAAGAATCTGTTTGAAGAATTTGAGCATTAATGGAATCAAATTTGTTTTGTTGTGCCGGTCTTAAAGTACAAATACAAGTTTGTTGAATAAAAAAGATTATTCCCCTTTACTTAGTTATCTTTTAAATAATGGGTGTAAAGCGTGGCTTAGATTCTAATGAAAATCTAAATGAAAGAATAACTGAAGATGAAGCAGCTTTGTATGATCGACAAATTCGTTTGTGGGGTTTGGACTGTCAAAAACGGTGAGATATTTAAACTTAACTTAAAGTTCGTCAAATGAACAATTAATATTTACCAAAGTAAATGTTTTATAAATAGTGTCACTAATTTTTATGATTCTTATTATATGCGTTGTTGCTATTTTGTATTTGCAATTGTAGGTTCTCTGATTTATTTCTTATTAGAATTTCATTTACTTATTAGAATTTATTTCTTAATAGAGTACCGTCAAATGAGGTCAAGGCCTGATTTACTGATTTATCATAATCCCCTCTTTGTAATTAAGGAAGATGTAAATTTGGTTTAAAGTAGCAACTAGGGGGCTCCTGACTGTTCTGCGTCTAGGGCCCTCGTTTTTCTAGATCAGGCCCTGCATGAGGTTACTTTTACCAGTTTTTAAATTCAAGTAAAAGTGTCGGTGATATTTCTGTATCGTAATCTGTCACGCAAACTACAATTGCCAAAACGTTCATTATTTTGTCCCCAATTGCTTTATATTCAAATGTTCACTTCCATTCTTTTACATTCATGTCTCCCATCAAAATTGGAATATAGTGCTCAGGGACTTTGTCTAATGTTTTTACTTCCAAATCAGCAGCATTACTTGGTGCATCCATCTGTTTAATTGTTATAGATAAGTTTACTACTACTACTCCTTTTTTGTTTGCTACTCCTTTTTCGTAATTTGTTTCATTACCTGAAATGATTATATGGCAATTGGCATTTGTTTTTATTTCACTATAGCCAATTCATCTCAACTCTGCAACTCCCATTATTTCAATGCAATAGTTGCTTATTTCATTTTTGACCTATCTTGTCTTTCCATTAGGAACTTCGTGTACACATTCCATGTTCCAATGTTAATTTGATTTTGGGCCTGATGAGTGTCCTCAACCGTGAGTGAAGGTTCTTATAATTTTTTCTTACTGATATCATAGATTCCTCTACAAGGTCAATAGAGTAGTTGTCTGCAGAGGCATCACAGATTACTGCATCTTGACCTGATGAGGATAGGGCTTTACTTGTGGTTTCAGTAAGTGATGCTTTTGCTGCGTGGATGGGTGTTATGCCCATTGCACAAGTTTTCTCTTTTACCTTTGCTGACAGGGCGCAGGCCAAAGACTTATTATTAGCCAGATATCAAAAGTATAAGCTAATTTTAAAAAGCCTTAACCAAATGCAGATCTTCACAATTTTATATGATAAATTTTTTCCCTTAGAAATAACTTAAAATCAGAATACAAATTTGCTGTAAATTGAACTATTTTATAAAATGAGATTCGCTGGCCAGATGGTCGAGTGGTTAGCGTGCCTGACTGCAACGCCAATGGCTGCGAGTTCGAATCCCGCCCTGGGCATGGATGTTTTTCTCTGTGTGCTGTTCGCTATTGTGTGAATGTGGCCCACCCTATAAAACGGGTATCTGTGGCAGTGTGGCGTGGGTAATGTTGCTCGCTTCCGTGACTTAGGTTCCCACTAGGTCATGTTAAGTGAGTAGCACTTTCGGCATCTTCCTAGGCTAAGAATGAAAGTTCAGCGCCTGCCGTTAAAATAAAATAAAAAATGAAATGAGGTTCAAATCATGATTCAGTTTATAGTTGGGGAGAAGAAAATGAGCAATAAATTAGAAAGAGGGTGATAAATGTAAATATTTTTATTTTTATTTTATCGTTTTTCAAAGGAAATAGGAATGGGTTGGGATTAATTTTTGATAACTTCTTAGACTAGATCAGTAGTAGTATAAGGATAAACTTAAAGAGACATTTCAGATTTTTTTTTAGAGTTTGCCTATTTTTTAAATAAAAATATTTCATTTTAAACAATCTGTTGCATTCTTTAAATTTTATTTTTTAAAAAAATAATTTTTACTGTCTTACTTATTTTTTACTATTGCAATCGGATTGTTATCATTCAGAAAAAAAAAAGGATCGCAGTAGAATATAAGTTATTTAATTCTACTTTATTATGTTTAACACTAGATTGCCTAAGGAAGTCATTTTGACTGCTTTTAATTTCAATTAGAAAAAAAAATTATATATTAATATATAATGACATTATTTTTTAGGCTTTTGTGACTTTTTGTACAACATATTATTTTTTTTATTGTTAATATTTACTAATAACTTGTTAGATAACTGTAAATAATATAAAAAATGTTAAAAATTAATTTTAAACAAGTTTATTTACGCATTCACAATCCAGTCATTTTGACTGCTTTTGGGCAATATAGGTATCAGGGGTCTGTCTAGGTTTTTCTGAGAGGTACCTATTTTGTGAAAATTTAGACATAATTTGTGAAAAATTAAAAATTATATTTAAAAATCAATACAAAAATATGGTAAAAATGTGGATTTATCATTTCTTAAGGGATACAAAAATAAAATTTTAAGAAAAAGTATTTTGTGAAACTACCGTTTTTCTTAAAATTGAATTTGTGAAACTACCGTTTTTCCTAAAGTTGAATTTGTGAAGGTACCGCTAAACGGTAGTAAATTCGGCCTGGACAGACCCCTGGGTATATACTTATTTTCCGTCTTTCTAGTGTTAATTGTCTTTTTTACTTCCCATAGTGTCTCAATTTAGGTGGGGGCTTAACATGTTAACTGAATGCAGGGAGGTTATACTATATATCTTTGTAGATTAATGATCTATAAAGTTAAATATAAAGATATTGATAAACAAAGAACCACATTTTCTACAATAATAATAGGATGTTATTATGCATCTTGCTACACTATCTGTTTTATTGACACAAAGGAGGGAAAAGAATTTCATCACTAGATATCGCGTGATCCGGCAATGAATGTGTTAATCTTTATTTTACGATAGTTTGTATCATGTTTAAATGATCTCTTGTTGCTTACATTATCTGGAGTTAATATAATTTTAATTGGTTAGTAACATATCTAATGTAAAGGGCTGTAGTCGAATTAAAAATATAGAATTTATCCAGAAAAAGTCGTTTTGGCACAATTATTAGAATTTAAGGGAATTTCTTATCAATAGGAAAAATTGTTTACGAATAAATGCATCAGAACACATTTTTAATTTTTTTTCTTTCTTCTTCGTATTTACGATTTTATCGCATTTGTTTTTTAATAACTGTTTCTAGATCAGCTTACTGAGAAAAGCATTTTATCATTTAATCTGTTTTCTCCTGAATATCTACAAATAGTTTTTGTACTTGGTCCATAAACCACCTACCAAATATTTGTACATTTTCCTGATGATCCAATGAAGTCAATTTTATTGTGGGGCAATCTAATTTGAAATTAAAGTTCATTATAGTATGATATGACTCATGATATTATGTCTCATAAGTGTAATTTTGATTACAATTTATTTATTTGTTTTCTTTTTTTAGTTTACGAGAAGCTAGAATTCTTATTATTGGTCTCAATGGCTTAGGTGTTGAAGTAGTGAAGAATTTAACTTTAAGTGGGGTGAAATCAGTTACTATTATGGATGAAACACCTGTAAGTTTTTTTCATAAAATTTTTTTTTGATTGCTTTTGAAATACTGTAACTTTCTATCAATATAAGTTTCTTTGGTTTTTGACTTAATTATCCATTATTTTTTTTTGGTTCTGTGTTGAAATAAAAATAAATGGTTCAAATTCTTAACAGATTATTTTAGACACTAGTTTAAAATACTATTGTCAGATATAGGAATTTTTTAGAGGTTTAAAAAAAATTAAGATTTTTGAAAAGTTTTTTTTTTAACACTGCTTTTAAATGCTATTTTTTGTGAAAACATCGATGTTTCTACTATAAATTTTTTTAAGAATGCTAATGAATCTGGGTTGGGTTTTTGCCATCAAAAACTGGTTTTTGACATGGCAGTGGTAAAAAACCATGTTTTTACCGGTAAAAACAGTCTAAAACCCACTGTTTTCTTTAATTTATGGCATATAGCAGACAATATATTATTTTCACATAATTGCTTTTATAAATGAATGTTGTAAATGATTACTATTGATTTTGCAACTATATACATGTATTCTTATAGAAGGATATACATTCATACAGAAATTGAAAATAGTGATACTAACTTTTATCATTATAGCTTGATTTGCAAAGGATTAAAAACTTTGCACTTCTTAATTGCTAGAAGTAAGCAAACAAGCAAAAAAGCTTGGAACAAGATTCAAGAACTAAAAAGAAGAATTTAAAATTTGGCATTTCTTAAATATTAGAAATAGGCTAAACAAAACTTTCAAAACCTGTAACTACTAACAAACTCTAAGTCAAGAATTACTGCTATTTTGTCAAGTTAAAAACTTTTATTCAGTTGAAAAATCACATTAACCAAAACTTAATTACAAACAAAATTACATGTTCAGTAGTTGGGGTCGCTGTGCCGAAGCATACGATAGCAAGTGACTAATTTTGCGCATTTTTCATTGCCCAGTCGATTTCTGTTCCCAGTCAAGAATCTGTTCTTAAATATCTTTTAACAACTTTTTTTCTAATTTTATTGCCCCAAAATGAATTAATTTTTAATTATAAGCTGTTAAACTCAAATAAAAATACAGTTTTACCAAAACTACGGGTTTTTGACGGAGGTTTTTTTGACATGACGGTAAAAACCGTCACGGGTCAAAAACTTGCCAACCCTGTAATGAACAGTAGTAAAATTAAACTAGTTAATGTTAGATTCTACAAAACTTTTCTTCTGACCATAAAATATTATGACTGGTTGAAGTTATTGTAATGTTGGATATTTTTATCAACTTGGTTTGCTAGTTCCTCCCTTAATTCTGTTTTGTAAGATGTAATAAATGTAACAGTTATAACAGTTTTTTTTTTTAAAATTTAAGTTAATTATGCAGTTTTCAGTATTAATTGAAATCTGAAATTGTTAGTAATATTTGTGCTGGTTTTTTATTTTTCATTTAAAGAATTTTTATTCGTATAGGTGTCTGAATTAGATTACTCAGCTCAATATTTTGTTGTTGGCAGTGCACCTGGCAGTACAGTAAGTATGAAACAGATATCTGTTTGAGTCAATATTAATTTCGCTGTGTTTTTTTAAAGATTTTTTTTATTTTATTAATTCCATAATTACTTATATATAAGCAGTTTTTATGTTATTGAGGTTAATTTTTTCGGGTGTAGATGGGCATTTCATTTTTTTAATAACCTGTGCAAAGTGATTTTAATTGCTTTTTGTTGTGAATTTTAACTAAAACATTTTTATATAAAATGTAATGAAATTAAATTTCTGTCTTTGTATATAAATAAAATGATTGCATTAACAGTTTATCTGTCAGCTATTGTAATTTTATTGTGTTCCATTTTCTTTTGTTAGATTTAAAAAAAATTTCTTCAAATAGATATGGTATGTAGTAGATTTTGGTGTAAATTTAGATAATAAACATATACCCAGGGAAAAGTTATTGATGATGTTCCTATGTCAAATAAAGTACCTATGTTATAAACTTATCTATAACAAAAAAAAATTATGCATTGTGCATCTATCTTGGATTAAATCTTATATTCTGTTTGAGCTCCTCTGGGCGAGTTACCTTCTCCTAGGTAAATACAAGTTTCCTGCCTATGGATGCTTAGTAGTTTTTTCTTCTTCATCAAACTTGACTTGAACAGCCTACCCAGTGTACATAATATTTTATTACATAATACATGTTGTGGTACACATTAAAATTATTAATTGCCATCTATAACACCCTAAAACTAATTAGGCTCATTATCCCATAATGATTGAAAATTAGTATTTATTAAAATTATGTGAAGAGAAACTAAAATCATATTAGTAAATAGATGCAACATACAAATTAAAATTCTGAGACCAAATAAGTAAATAAATGAGGAAAACATAGAATGTAAGAACCAACAAAATATTATGTTAAAAATTAATCAAAAAATTCTAAATAAAGTCAAATTTAAAAGAGCAAAAATTATTTAATTGATTAACAATTATACAGTTAGTACATGAAGGATAAGCACAGTATCATCTTTGACATCACAAGAGGGGGAGTTTTAGAAGAAACTTTACTGACTTCGGTGGCTCTGAACCTGTTCTGTAGGCATGGGGGAAAAACTTCTATGCTTATTTTTTTTATTGTACATTGTTGCTACATAAAACTCTCATGTGTGTAGAACAGTAAAATTAGTATAACATTTTTTTTTAAATGCATGAAATTTCAATGCAAAAAACTATTTTTCCTTACCATTTTGTAAATTACGAGCATATTTCAAGACAAATTTGTCAACATGCATATGATTTTAAAATGATATTTGCAGAACACTTGGGGACAATTGCTATGTTAATAATAGCATGAACCCTATGGATGAGTGACGCTTGATTATGACATAACATTTAAATATGAAAGAGTTTTGAAAAAATTTGTTAATTTTATAATTTTGTTCCTTATACAGTATTTCTTTATTTTTATAGAGAGCTGAGGCATCGAAATCAGCAATTCAAGAACTTAACCCTAATGTGACTATTGTTATTGACAAAGACCCATTAGAATCCAAGGATGCTAAATTTTTTGCTGAATTTTCAGTAGTTTTTGCTACTGGTATTCCTCTAAAAAGCCTTACTAAAGTTAACGAAATTTGTCATAAAGAAGATGTTCTCTTTTTCTGTGGTGAAACGTGGGGCTTTTATGGATATGGTTTTCTAGACTTGCTGAGTCATAACTACTCTAAGTATGTTTGAAAAGTTTTCTCAGAATTTTTTGTTGTTGTTCTCCTTAGTACATGACCAAGAGCTTTGCAGATTATGGATTATTAATTATTTAATTTATTATAGTTTATTGGATTAATTGACAATTCATTTACATATTAAGGAATTTCAATTTATATATATACTCCAAATAAAATTTAAAAAGTATAAAATATATTTATCTAATTCATAAAGATTAGTGCATTTTGTTTATTAATTTAATTTGTCCTTCATCTTTCGAGTTTCTTTAGTTTAAATAAGATAGTCATATCATTGCAAATTATTGTTGCTGTTTTCGCTTGATCATTTTTTTTTTTTAAGTGTGAATATAGTAGTTTAGAGATTTTCAGTATATCTTAGAAGATTGTTGTCCATAATATTGCTCTGTTCAGTATTGGGCTTTATCAGAAAATATTTTGTTGAGACTTTAGTTGTAATGCCACTGAGCATTCCTTAAAATTCTTTCCACCTTTTTCATTTGCATTCCTATTAAGAATCAGATTTTTTCTCTTTAGTATGAGTTCAAATCTTAGCAGTTTATTAATGACATTTTATGTTTTGCATTTTTCCATTTTTGCTGTTATTTTGTATGAAGAATTTAGGATATATTTTTTTCTGAATATTTATTTCACGAACATATTTACATGTTCTAATAAAGGATGTAAAGCATTAAATGTAGGCTATATACAAAGCTACTCATATTCTGTGAAAAAACTATAACAGAAAGTGATAAATATAACTGCAGTTCCTTAATTTTCACTTTCCTTAAATTTCAGTTCAATAATTACGTTTAAATAATAAGATGTGATGCTAAATGCTCACTTGTCAGTTTATTTCTAATTAAAAAAAAAAATTGTTTTTTTTTACAGATTTTTTTTTAGTCAGAGACACTTATTCAAATATATTGAAACAAATAGAGCCCTTGTTTTTTAGATATTTATTTTTAGAAACCTGTTTTTGATAATTTGTAAAACTCTAAACTTGGAACAGTAGGAAACCACTACTTGACATGCAAAGCCCGTTTGACTATTTCATAATCTAATCTGCTTTTCTATGTAATTTAATCTGCTTTTCTATGGGAGAAATAGAAGGTATTTTGCTGAGTAATAAAATTGCTATCATATCAAGAATTTTTTTTTTTTTTTAAGTTTTGCCTTTTTTTTAAAAAAAAATTTTTTGTTGCAAAATGCACCTGTTTTCTTCAAAACGCTGGAGGTTGAAAAATAAATAATGTAACAAATATTATATTATTAACTTGGACTTACAGGCCTGCCCAAACTGTTTTATTGGCCAACTTTAGTTGGTCACTATTCTAATTGAGTGTTACTGTTAACTAAATGTAGTTCATTCTTAATAATGCATGAGTGGAAATATGACTGAAACCAGAAAGTTTAAATTTTCAGAAGGCAGCCTCTGAACAAGGGACCTGTTTAATTACATGAGGTCAACTAATTTTAAACACAGATAATTGATAAATAGATAAGTTCAATAGATACATTTTCAGAAGGCAGCCTCTGAACAACAACCTATTTCATTACATGAGGTCAACCTATATTGTTCCAAATTTTGTTACTGGTACAGTGTTTATTGTGTACTGGTACAGTTTTGTTACTGGTTAAAAATTCAGTGTTTCTTAACAGAATTTCAAGATTCTAATGCATGTATAATTCTTTATTGTGGGCTTTTCATAATTTGAATGTTTTCTTCCTCTTAGGAAATTGAAGAGAGATGATACTGAGGCAACAGTATTTGGAGTAAATATAACTTTTTGTTTTCTATTTTTCAGTATATTGTAATATTTGTAATGAGTTTATCCTATATTATGCCTATTTTTCAGTATATTGTATAAAGTTGATTACAAGATATTTGAAACTATTTGACTTGAATTTGTTATAGCAAGAATGTTGGCTAATTCTATCATCATGATAAATTTCACAATATATCTGATATAAAATGATAATGGTAGCTTAAATAAAGCCTCTAAAATTATATTATTCAGAGTTCATAATTGTCCTGTTATTCTTAATAGAAAAATATTTTGTCTTGATGTTTAACTTGTTGTCTTGATATTCCTGATTTTTTGTGTCTATTCAGAACATTTTCCAAGAATACAAATGTGGATTTTTAAAAATAAACAGATTTGAAGAATCAAAAAATTTAAACTTTTGTTCCAACATATTTTTATTTTAATAATGCGTGTAAAAATAGCAAAATTCAAGCATTCCAATTTAAAGAATATCTACTAATAATATAAATATTCAAGCATATAACCTTACAATATTGTTTCAACCTTTTTCAGTCTTTCATATATGCTTATATACATTATAAAAAAATGCGATCATTTAACACTTTTTAATAATTAAATTTTTATGGTGATGAATTCAGGGATTATATACTCATTTATTATTTTAAGCCAGTGCAGTAACAAATCTTGTAGTTTAAATTTATGCAGTTTTACAATTATTGATTTGTCTTTTTATTTCTATTTTAAAAATAATAGATTCCAAATCACATAATCATATGGTATAATATTCAAACATTAAATTCTGAAATCTTTCACTAAATTAAGTTTTGTACAAAATATTAAGCAGTTTATTGTGCTTTCATTTTGAGATTTTTGAAACAATGCTTTAAAATTATTTGATTAAGTAAAGATTAAGCTTTTATACAAATTTTAATTGTAAGTTTGTGTAAGGAAATATTTACTAATTGATACTAATCATCTTTTTTTTTAATGAAACAGCAGAGTTCTCCCTAGGATTAAAAAAGGGCAGGGGGTTTGCTCACTGAAAAGAGGCATTCCCTTAAAGCTTGCTTCCCCCCCCCACCCTAAAAAATAAATTCAAATGTTTCTTGAAAAAACAAATAATTATAAATAAAAAACTTCAATGTCTAAAGCTGTTGAGTAGGAAAAGAAATCTCACTTAAAATCAACAATAAATAAACAAAAAAAAATAAAATAAAATAAACAAAATGCATATTAATTTGAATGAATATTAAACACTTTTAGCTTATAAAACTGCTGGTAAATATTTCCTCAGAAGATAGAATAACAAAAAAGAAAACTAAGCATTTTCGTTAAGAATATTAATGTTAGTTACAATGCGTTATAATGTGCTTCATTAATAAAATCTATTTCATTCTGTATTGAATATGGCGAATAAAAATTTAAAAGAAAGAAAGGCACTAAAAAAATGTTATTTTAGAAACAAAAGTAATTTTCCGTATAATAGTAATTAAAAATTCATATTATTTTGGTCATAAAAAGTACAGAAAAAACCACTTAGGGAGAACACTAAAAATAGTACTATAAACGTTTCCTATTTATTGATTTGAAAGTAATTAATTATTGATAAATTTATACTGATTACCGTTAAAAACTTTCTGTTCTAAGCAAAGTAATTTTGGTATTTAAAAAAATATATTTTATTATTCTTTTGCCACAAAATTTGCTTTTATTACTCTTAATTAAAGCAAGTTATGTATATTTTTTTCATTTGCCTTTTCTAAAAGAAGTCTGCTGTATGTATACTATTCTAAAAAATATCCTGATTTTGTCTTGAATTTATTTTAAAGCATCCTATTTACTTTCATTATATTATCTTAAAGAATTACATTGAGTATCGCATTGAAAGAATAAAATTATGCTATTGAATAAAAGAAAAAGTATTAAAAAATATCTATTTGAAAATTGGTTAATTTTTAAATTTTTTTTTTAAAAATCACATAACAATCATAGAGATATTATGTATGTATTTAATGCTTACCTTTTGCTGACTATTTCTGAAATTTTTTTTCTGCGTTTGTATTTCTAACCAATCTTCCTGTGTATTTTTAATTTTATAACCTTGGATAGTTCTATAGTGATTAAACAGGATTTAATTATCTTTTAATTAATAAGTATTTCAGATTACCATACATTTATCTCAATGTAATATTTAAAAAAATAACTTGATATGCATAAGCGTTTTTTTTATATAACAATGTTTTTTATAATCATAATTATATTAGTAAAGATTAAATATTGGTGATTTATGCATTTAATAACAGTTAAGATGATATTAACATGATTTTTAAGGTATGTTTTGGTGAGAAATTTGAAATATTTATTTAAATATATTATAAAGCATATTTGCACAGATTAAATATGTTTTAGTTAATAAATATCACATTTAATAATATAGTTTTAATGACATCATTATAAATTTGATATGTTTATTGTAATGTTTATAGCAACATACGTTATCCTGTTAATATGGTTCTTAATTTCTGCATTTAAAGATTATTATAGCATCTTGCTAAAATTTTTGACCTTGATCTTTTCTGCATAAAATTTCCTTGTAATGTTGTTTTCATTAAGGTAGCTGTTGATATTATTTTGTTATTAATCTTTATATTTCAAGCTATATCAAAAAGTACAAAACACTTATGACAAATCTTTCACTTAAACTTTTATCTTTGATTAATATCTTTTAAATCAAATTTATGAATATCATGAAATATTAATTTGCTTTATTTTTTCACGAATCCTTTATTTCACTGATTGAAAAAAAAAATTGTTTTACTTTTTTTTTTTTTAATTTGACTTTTTTTATTCACATTTAGAAATTTGATTATTGTACTCTTGATTCTACTCTCACCCTTAAATTTGGTTCAGGATTAGGTAAAAGAACCAGCAAGATTTTTGTTTTATTTCATTGTAAGTAAAATTTTGTTTTTAGTTTTGCCTATATTTTTAGTTTTAATTTAATTGCTACATAAAATTTAAACTCAAACATTTGTTAAGTTTATTTTAATATAAAAGAAGTAATGTATTAGTGTTTTTCTTAATAATAATAATAATAAAAAAAAAAAAAACAAGCTTGCTCTTAAAAGTAAAATTTTAATTATCACTTTTAGTTTATATTTTTGGATTAACATCAATCATTGACGTTTTGATGAGTTAACTTTATCAAATTGTACTATTCATGTCCATGCAGTACTTTTTATATATAACTAGCTAAGTATTTTGATGTGTTAACTTTTACTTCATCAAATTGTACTATTCATGTTCATGTAGTGCTTTTTATATATAACTAGCTAAATACCTGTTCTTCATATGGGGAGAATTTAAAAGGAAAATAATCAATATTTAATATTTCCAAACCATGGACAAAACTGAAAGATATATACTGACAAAAATAATAAAAATAAATATAATAACAATTATTTATCATTATTTTTTGCCTTTCCTGGTGCCTTTACACCCAGTTCATTCCATCAGAATAAAGATTAATTGTATTCATTATCACTTGCCATGATGCTATTCTTCATGGTTTACTCATAATCGTCAAAATTTACCTAAATCCAGTTATTTTCTTCTATATTTATCTCTTTCCTGGGGCCGTAATACTCCTAATACATTCTAATTCCACATTATTGCCATAATACATTCTAATTCCACATTATTGCCATAATACATTCTAATTCCACATTATTGCCATAATACATTCTAATTCCACATTATTTGTCTTGAAACTGCTCACGATTGGTGCAGTTTTACTAATTACTGTGTCATAATACTTTGTATCTATATTGGTATATTTTTGGTACTGATTACATAACCTTCAACATTTGAATTTTTTTGTGAAATATTTTTATCAGTAATAGCTACCTAATGCTGAAATTTTAGAAACGAATAGAATTCTTATAAGAATTCGATAAGGACTTAAGAGTCATCTCTCTGTTTAATTTTAATATACTGTTTAAAATAGTTTTAAGTAATGGTAGAATTTTTTATATTTTTTAAATTTATATTAATATACTATCTTTGCTACGACTGGAAAAAATATTTTCGGAAGCTACTTAAATTTTTTTGTAGAATTCTTATTAAAATTACACCAATTACTATAATATCAGTAGTACATATTACCAAAATTAATTAAGCCTCATTTGTGTATGGAGATTTTTTAAGATTCCCCAAGATGAATAAGTATCTTTTCTCCATTAACTTTACTTTTTATTGCAAAGCTTATTTTTTATTTCAATTAATTCAGATTATTAGTATTAATAAGCACCTATGTCAATAATGTGTTTTTTTACGGTTTTCCATAATGAATAATTATCTTTTCTCCATTAACTTAGTTTTTTAATTCATAGCTTATTTCTTTTATTTCAGTATGCATCTATTACTTAAATTAATGAAGCATTATTGGTGTGAATAATAGAGTATGGCGATTTTTCTAAAGGAATTAGTACCACTTTCCCATTAATTTTCTCTTTCAATGTATACCAATTTTTTTTTTCATTTCAATCACTGTTATATTAAATTACTTAGTTTTATAGAAACATGTTTTTAAGAATTTAATTTCTATGAATAAAGTAATTTAAGAAATACTAATTTGGTGGTAAGCAAATGCTTCAATATTTTTAAATATTTTTGTTTACATTTTAGAAAAAAATCCAGTTTTTAATTCTTTTAAAACTCTTTTTGTACTCACTTTAGAAAGTATACTCAATATTGTCAGATAATATCTTAAATCATTTAACATGTGGAAAGTTTGAGTGGTTACTTTTTAGGATTAATTGGAGAACTTCTGTTTGCCTATGTATTTTTTTTTCTAAATAAAATTATATTGTTATAATCAATGTCTAAAATGTTAAAAAAAAAAAGCTTCAAGATTAGATACCTTTTTGCCATATTCATTGAGCACTGAGCTAAATTTTAGTTATTGAGCTTATTTTCAAGCTATTGCGTGAAGTAGTAATGCAAAAGTAGAATATCTTTCTTCTTAGTAAAAAGTGTTAGTTCTAGTTAGTGAAGTTTACCTCAATGGAAGTATTAAAAAAAATTTAAAACTAAGATATTTTGTTAACTATGATAAAATTAAATAGATAATACTGCTATTAAAAATTAATTGATTTTCATTCTTTAAATGATGAACCTGTGACAAGAACCTTTTGGCAGTCAAAAATAGATTGAAAGTGTTATCTTAAATAATTACAAATAAAATACCAATAAAATTAATATGACCTGATAATTCAGTTCATCATAACATTTTATTGGTACTTGCAATAAGTTATATTCGTATTTTGTGAATTTTTATAATCAATAGCTAAATTGGAACAAATTTGAAAGCTACCAAAATGACTATGGTGCAGTGTTGGCGAAAATTGTCAATGGGATAATGCGCAAGTTCATTTTCATTCATGTTGTTGTTACATGTTTATTTTTATTCACGCTGTTGTCATATTCGTGTTGTTAAACTTTAAACAATATAAAGCTTTATTTTAAATAATTATTTATTAAATAAAAACTTGTGCATTAAAAAAAGTTTTTGATTTTCAATTATCTCAGTTTAAGGAAATTTATTTAAAATTATATTTTAGTTAGGTATAATCTGTAGTTTTTCTATATTTAATTATATTTAACTTAATATTGAATGATAATCAATAATTCATGCAGAATATTCATGAATATTTTTATTGTTAGATCTAAATTTCCTATGTTCATTTAATTTGTGAAAATTCATTTTTATTATAATTTTGATGTTTCCTCCCTCTAGTGATAAATCATTTCTTTGATGTAAATCAACGATTTCCATCTCCTTTATCTCGTGAAGAAGACTTAAATTTACTGAGAGAGTATAGAGATGAATGTGTACGTAATTTAAATTGTGATGCTGATAAAATTCCAGATTCATTATTAAGGTAAGTAGCTTTTTAATTGTAAATGTTAAAGTCATTTTATAAAAATTTATATATATGTGTGTATACACTCAATCCTTTAAGGTTATTAAAATTTAATTTTTTGTAGTTCTAAATTTCCTTTTGTAAATAATAAGCAAATTCATTTTTATTTCTTTTAATACTTTTCCATTATTTTTCTACCAATTTTAAATTTTATTCTATAATTAAACAAGACTAAATATTTTTAGCATGCATTTTCGGACTGTTTTCTTATTTAATTTTTATATTTTAAGAACTTTTATTTAATTTTTCTGTATTGAAAATTTTATATATCCTTTTATATGCACCAATGTTTGATGAATTCTCAGAAAATTCCTAAAATAGGTTTTAAAAAAAATCCTTAGTTGCCTTCTAGGCCTTTAATTCTTAAAACTGTTTATTTTTAACCTTTCAGACTATGATTTCTATTCACTGTGAATAGAATTTAAACTCCTATTGAATGGAAAGATATTTGATTGAAAATTGTTTGAGTTTTGTGCAACACAACCCTGTAAACTTTCTAAAGTTTAAATGCCATAAACTTTTTTTTGTATATTTAATGTTCTGATAGATTTTATATTAGTTAAATTAGTTTTTAGAGCTTGTAATTTCTTGAACATCTATCTGAAAATTAAATATTTATGATTGTTATAAACATTTAACTAAGACAGTGATTCTCAACCTTTTTTTTGTTGCTGCACACTTTTAACGATTTCGAAATTTGACGGCACACAAAGAAAAAAATTAGATTAAAAGTTGTTTAATTACCTATTTTACACTGTGTTAAATAGTTTGTGATAACAATTTTGAATGTGAAATAAAATAATATGTACTTCAAAAGCACATTTATTAAGGGATTAATTATTTCTTTCGACCAATTTTTTATTAGTTAGTAGCAGTTATTCATTTTTTTGCTAGTTTTCAATTGTTAGCTTTTTTGCTATAGTTATTAACTGTTAGTTTTTTTGTGATTTCTTGTTAACTAGTTTTTTTGCTAATTATTAATTGTTAGCTTAATTTTTGTTAGTTATCCTTTGTTAATTTGTTTTTTATGTATTTGTTTTTTTAGTTATCCCTTGTTAATTTGTTTATTAATTGCATAGCTTATTTTAATGATTAGCTCTTGCAACATTTTTTAAAATTGTGTGTCATATACAATTTAAACACTTCCATCTTATTTTAAGATTGATCAGAGACAATACAATTGCCGACAAAGATGTTCAAGCGGTTAAAGCTCGGAAAAATTATTAAAAGTATATATACACTGTTCTTTAATTTAAACTTTATTCATAATAAAAAAAGCATTATAATTTCTATTGTATCATTTCTAATATTTGGCGGCACACAAAAGTGCCACGGCACAGTGGTTGAGAATCACTGAACTAAGACATTAAAAACTTTGAACTTTTTACTATTATTTGTATACATTTCGATTTCTGGATTCAAATCTTGTTTTACTTTGAATTTTTATTTTCATGTGATAGGACTATATTTTTGTTATAAATAAAATAGAATGCATCTTAGAGTATAATATGAATCTCATAAATATTTTTACACTTCAAAATTTAGTTGTGTATTTGGAGAACTGGCTCCCATATGTGCAGCTGTTGGAGGCATTTTAGCTAATGAAATTATTAAGGTATATGAATTTTATGTATATTTTAGTTTTTCATACGGTGCAATAGAATATGAATGTTAAATATAATATTTTGCAGGGTATTTCAAAACAAGGTGAGCCTTTGTGCAATTTCCTATTCTTTGATGGAGATGAGTGTACAGGAGCGGTTGAACGAATTATGCCAAAACCTTGATGTACCATTTTTTTTTATTAACTTTAAATTATTTCACTTTATAAAAATCATGCATCATTATTATTTTTTCATTAATAAAATGAAACTGTCATTTGATTTTATTATTACTCTAATCTTATACTTAAAAAAATTAATGATAGAAGATTTAGTTTTTGTGGTAGTTTTATTATAATTAAGACTGACAACAATTTTAATACCTAGTTTGAACTCTTAGCATATTTTTGCCCTCCCATATTTTCTTTTATTTTCTATTCTAACAGTTTTGAATAAATAACAATTTAAAATAATGTCTCTTTATAATAGCTATCCTTTTAATGGTTTCTTTAAAATGCTATATATCTTGGAAAATTTACAAGCGAAAAGTAGCTTAATTCTCCCTGGAAATTTGTAAGTTGAGTTTCCAATATTTATACCAATTTTGATGAGATTTTTTTTTTATTTAATTAGAAAAACATCAAAATGTTGCAAAATCTTTATTTTAATAAATTTCACTTTTGCCTAAAGTGATTAATTAACTTTTCACCTTTAACACTATTTGTTGAAACTAGGTTTTGACTTGTATAATAGAAATGTGCAAGAATACCACTTAAACTAAAACTCATTTCTTAAATCTTCTCTATACAGTAAAATAAACAAGAATATATAAATGATACTTTTATTCTTTTTAAAAAGAATCAGCTTAACCAATTGTTCTTCATCTGCACAGCAGATAAAGATGACACAAAATTACATGAAACAAAAATTCCTTACTTGTGCATTTTTTTTTAAACCAAAGATAATATTCCTTCATTTTTTACATATGTATTGGAGTTGTTTTTTATAACAGGCAAATATTAGGTACAAATTTATTAAGGGCATATGTTTTCACACAGATAGTAATACATAAGGTATATAGACTTAAAATACATATTTATTATTTTTGCATTTGTAGTGCCAATTCGATTTTATTTATTAAATTAAAAAAAAAAAAATTCTCGGAACAATATTTAATAATTACAAATAGCACATCAATATTTGACATCTTGTAATAAATACAAAAAAAAATTTAAACAATGATAACATGTACAAGATGTTATATTAGATTTTGCTGAAAAAGTTGTTGCATTTTTTTCCATCACAAATGTCATATAAAGAAATAGTAGTTCAAATACTGTCCACAACATATTTTATGCTTCCAAAGGGGAAAAATAACATTAATGCCACACCTTTTTTTAAGAATTATAATACATGTAAACACATTAATGCATTAAACTAATAACAAACTTAACAAAATGTAAACTAAAATTATATGCCAAATAAATCAACGCAAACAAAACAAGGTTATAGCTGAAACAATTCTGTATGTATAATTTTTTTGTTATAAAAAATGATTTACTTGGATTTAAAGTAGACATATATACAATCACTATTGCAAAATATCGCACACTATGACTATGAACTAAAATGTTAGGATTTACAATTTTACTATGAAATAAAGAATTTACTATAATAAAAATACAAAAATGAATATTAATATTCATTATTTGGTGTAACTAATAAAAATACCATTAAGATTTTTCAGATTGCACTTAGAAGCATGTAGAACTTAATTTTTAATAAAAAGAAAGTAATACCAAAAATATATTTGAACAAAAAGTCAAACAACTGCTTGTCTCAAACTTATTAGATTATATATTCATTGTTGTATCAACAGAAATTGGAGGGAAAAAAAAGAACAAGATAAATAAAAATATAAATAAAAGTAATAATAAATAAAAGTAAGCAAACTGTAGCGTATGCATTTTTAAATTCTTCAGGAGTATTAAAACTACAAAAAATAAAATCTTGGACTGGAATTTAAGGTAACTATAGTAAATAAATAATTATTAGTTTAGTTATAACATCTTTAAAAAAATTGAATTTTTTAAAGACTTTGTACATTTAAATTAAGCATCCTTTTATAAAAAATAAGTACTGAATACCTATGTTTAAGATATTTTTATTTTTTTACCAAGTGGCATAGTATAACATTAGTAGAAAGTAGTAAACATTATACTCAAGAAACACTGTTACAAATCTACACAAATTTGAAATATTTAGGCTATAAAATGATGAATAATATTAATGCTAAGTAGGCTTTTTTGTTCAGATTGATTTTGCACTTAAGGTATTTTAAACAAAAAATAAATATTTTGTTTTGCTGAAAAGGAATTATATATATAAGGTTCACAAAAATAAAAAAATATATTTTATCTTGAATATTCTTAGTTCTATGATATTAGAGGGGAAAAAAAGAATAGACATAAATTACAAATTTTCTATTCATTTAAAATCTCTAAATTATTTAAGGCTTACATATTAATATTTAGTATAGAGTATTTAAAAAGTAATTAGTTTATCTGAAAAGAAACAAATTTTTCATAAACTTAAAATGAATAAAACAATTTGAAATATTTGAGAATTACAATAAATCGAGACTTAGTTTTAAATATTCTAAGTAAGCTTTTATAACCCAAATCAGTAGTATTTTAAAAATATCTGATCTATTTAGGTAATTCATCCATAAATTACGTTATTTTGTTTAAAGCTTAAAAAATATTAAACACACAGAAATATTTCATGATTAATAAGTCTATTATTTCCAAACTATGCAAACTTATTTGATATAAAGCTTTTTATAAAGATAAAATATCTTACAGTGCAACAAAGAAATGCTTCAATCACCATTCAGCAACAAGTAAAAGTGAGATGCTCTGATGATGAAACTAAACATCAATTAGGCAAGTATGTTTCATCGGGTATAGTAAACTCTATAATATAAGGTTTTTGATCTCCATAGAGAATACGAATTATCAAATTTTAAAAGA
Source organism: Parasteatoda tepidariorum (assembly GCF_982258835.1). NCBI lineage: Eukaryota > Metazoa > Arthropoda > Arachnida > Araneae > Theridiidae > Parasteatoda > Parasteatoda tepidariorum. The sequence goes on from NC_141757.1 coordinate 40,847,679, forward strand.
TAGACACCTTGACCTGGATAGTTATGGCTTCCAGCATATACTTCTTCATGGCAGTCCCTTCGATACACTGGTATTATCACACTAAGCGGGGGTTTGTCTTGTAAAGTCACACCTTTTTCTATATCACTTCGAACTTGCTCTAGCTCTAGAAAAGAAACAGAGAGATAATGAACACAACAACTTTCTTTTAATATTTTTTAATTATATTTCTTAACATTACAGTTCTTAATGTATTGCTGTTTTGTAAGTAAAATATTTTAAATGTAAAAAGGAGTGTGGGTAAAGTACTAAAACTAGTAACTAAAAAACAAGTTTTGAATTTTTAAAAAAAAATGTTTTCTTTTACCATGTTGTTTAATTCTAATACCTACGTCCAGGCGTCACATATATGGTTAATAATAGTTTTCATATTGCCTAATTATAAAAAAAAAAAAAACACAAAATGGAAAAATGTGAGTTATCTAGTTTTAGCATTATGATATACTTACATGACTTGTGAATAACTGTATTTAAGCTAAACTTAATCGAACAATAGTGAGACGATCAAAATGAACTTAATTCCTAAACTTGGATAAATGGGAGCAGCACTTATCTTTAAATCATATAGAGAACACAATAGAAAAAAAATATACAAAATTATTAAAATTATTTCGATATGCTTTATTACAGACTGCTTAGTTGCAGAACAAAAATGCATATAAAAATATGTATATAAAAATTAAAAAAAAAAAACATACCATCATCATCATCCTCTTCATCTTCACTCTCACTTATATGAACCGTAACTTGGGCATCTGGACTCCTGGTCCATTCAAAATAAACACCAAATCCTAAATCAAAGCTGTCAGTTGCAAATTCCCAAAATAGGCATGAACCATCATCGTGGGTAGGAACTCTAACAGTAACTGTCTCACCGTGGCCAACTTTAATGATACCATCACCACCTTCTTTACGAATGGCTTCTTTGAACTGTGTTATGTCTTTTCTAGTCCACATATGAGCCGCAGCAACCGGTAGAGGATCTGAAGTAAATTAAATACAAACATTTTATAAACACACTTCAGTTCTTGTATAGAATTAGGTAATTTATATGACTTTTAATAAGCAAACAATCCTGAATGCCCATAAGCAGAATATTTTCAAATGTTCTGCAACAGGACTTATTAATTTATACAAATGTTCTGCAAGCATTTCACAGCGAAAAAAAAAATTAAACTTTACGTTAAAATACTATATTTTCACCTATTAAAATACAAGATCAAAAACAGATACACTACAATATTTTTTAAACCAAGGCAAACATTCTTCATTTGGTACTTTATCAATTATTTTTGAAGTACAAAATTTTGTTAATGACAATGATGAGTTATTAATAGAATAATTTAGCTGCCTTAAAGATCTTTCGAAGGGACAAGTGCCCAGGTGGTGCACCATTTGCAAACACAAACGTTCGGTGGTCTGAGGGCGGGTTCGCAGGAAAACGCTGTCACTTATTCAAGATACAAATTGTTCTGCAGGACTTCGTTTGTTTTGCAGCGTACTTCATAGTTTTAGGCACTTTCTGCTTCTGGGCCTGTATGTACAGATAGCTTTTAGTAATGAAATAATAAATTTTTTCTAAGGTCATGAAATAGTATAAAAATTCTTTTACAAAAGTTTTTAAAAAAAATTAAAATCTTATGTAGAATTTCTTTTTTAAATTGCTGCTAATGTTACCCTAGTGCAGTTGTGTCGCCATGCACAATAAGTGTGCACTAACTCAAATAATGCTGCACACAACCAGTGGCATAGTTTTGATGCATGTTTTCAGGGGGTTATCTTCTGATTTATTATATATATAATTTATTTTTCTCTAAATGATTAAATTACAAAAAAAAAAAAAATCAATAATGAAATTGTTTTTAAAACTACATCCTATTTACTGCACAAAAGCTCATTAATCAAGTAATGTATAATTTTGGAGGGGTTTTTATGACAACGTGCAAAATTTGATCATGTGACATACAACAATTGAACCATCTAGTAGTATTTAAAAAAATATTTTAGAAGTATGGTTATAAAAATAGTATATTTTGAGTTATGCTATTGTTAATAATAATAATAAAAATTGAATATTTTTCCAACAATATACCTTTCTATATAATATAATTTTATATTAAATATTATGGAGTTCTCTACATAGCATAATAAAAAGTTCAGTTTTCCTGCAGATAATAATTAATAATCATAATACTATCTACAAATGTTATAAGTAAAGTAATAAGTTGGCCTCAGAAATTTATCTATCTAAAATATTTTGGTGCAAAAAAATAATTAATATTTAATCTAATTAAATTTAACCTTGCTAAGATAAATTATATTAAATTTAGAATATAGCTCAAGATCCCTTAATCAGGCTAAAGTTAAACCTGACTAAAGTGTACCACCACACGTGGTGGTCAGTCTTAAAGAAAATTTAGTAGTTAGTACATTGTCTCAAAAATTATCTCTGGAAAAGAACAATTAAGATTTTGAATAAGGAAGCTAGAATCAAAATCAAAAAATAATATATTCAACAAAGGAGAAACAACAAATAAAAATTAACTTACACAATCATTTATTTCGTGAAAAACATGTTGAAGGTTCAAATGGTGATCCAAAAATAAAAAAATAAATGGACGGTATAAAAAATACAATTAGAATAATATCTGTTAAACAGATACTTCATTTAAAGGGGAGATTAAAAGGATGTAGTAAGATAGCCATTCCAGCAAATTTTTCATTCCAACAAAACGTTCTTTCAACACACACACCGGAGGCCTAAGCCCTGGTCACCACTTCTCCAGCTAACAGACCCACCTCTGCTTCTCAAATTACTTGCCGAGACGCTACAACAATCGTCGCCATCTTCACTCACAAACGTAAAGTACGGGCCTGTCCTCTCCCACTTGAAATTCTGTAGGTGGCGCTCTCTAAAACTCGTCGTCCAGTCTCTTCTCGGCTGGGATTCAGCACCTTCAGCAGATTTTATCTCTACCATGTATTTCGTGGCAAGTGGTGAAAGAATAATGTTCAAAGTTCATGTAAGTTGAAGAATAACACTACACTAACAAATTGTTGTAAAATGCATTGAAAAAAAATGCAATGTTACTAGTGTAACATAAAGCATGTAATCATAGGGAAACAAATTATCATGCTATGTTTATAGAAATCAAAGAAAATATAAATTATGAATTCATATCCTTAAATAATAAAATAATGCACAATTATTTTTTTAAAAAGATACTATAAAGTCTAAGCTAAATGCAGGATTTCCAACCAATGAGGCTTATGTTAATAGCCTCTGTTGAGGGGGTCGATATGCGGACTGTATATTACGATTGATTAAGTACAAAAGATAACTATTTAACAATTTATTAACGAAACGATGAATGACGCCATTTGAAGACGTCCGACGATATCAAAAGCAAAAACAACAAGAGCTCTTCTTTTCGCCAAATGAAAAGATAAACGAAGCCAAAGCCGATAGAGGCGCCAACATACCGCCCGGCTTTGAAATATCCATTTCAAACAAATACATACACAACAATAAATGACAATTTATAATGCAAATGATAAAAAAAAAGTTCTAAAAATTTATGACTAAATAACCAAATAACATAATATTTTTCAAAAGCAAACTAAATGCATACAATCACATTCTTTATGACAACAATGAAAAAAAAATAAACATGTAAACTAATTACTAGTAGGCTCATTGATAGGTAAAACGCATATATTTGATATGCTGCGTTTAAAGAAACCTTGTGCAGTTTTTACAATAACAACTCGAATTTTTCCATCATTTCCTGGGATAACCTCATGGATACGACCAATAATCCATGAACAAAGGGGTAGATTATCTTCTTTAATTAAAACTAGCGTTCCTGGTTTAACATTGTTTTTTTCGAATAACCATTTACTTCTTTGCTGTAAATTATTTAGATAATCTCTTGACCATTTTTTCCAAATAGTTTGATTGATTTTTTGTATCCTTTGCCACCGAGAGAGTCGATTATCAGGAATGTCTACAACAGGAAATTCCGGAATACTGTTTATGGGTCGCCCAATTAAAAAATGACTGGGAGTTAGGGTCTCAAAATCATTGGGGTCCGAAGAAAGGGGAAAAAGTGGTCTACTGTTTAATACACCTTCAATTTGGTTTATAACCGTTAAAAATTCCTCTAATGTTAATTTAGAGTTTCCAATAGTTCTTTTCAAATGGTGCTTAAAAGATTTAACTCCCGCCTCCCAAATGCCACCAAAATTTGGCGATCTGGGAGGAATAAATTTCCAAACAACGAATTCATGGGATAAATAAGAAGCAAGATTTTCTGAATTTTTAACAAGATCATGCAATTTTCTCAATTCAGATTGAGCACCAGTATAATTTGTGGCATTATCGGAAAATATAATAGAAGGCAAACCTCTTCTCGCAAAAAACCTTTTAAGGGTGGCAATTAATGCTTCTGCTGTCAAATCACTTACTATTTCCAAATGAATGGAACGAGTAATTAAACATACAAAAATTACAACATAGATTTTGTTTAAGATTCCCTTCCGCTGATTTTTATATTTAATAAGAAAGGGACCGCATAAGTCGGTGCCAGTTTTTGAAAAAGGGGGGCTTATGGTAACTCTTTCTTTCGGTAAAGAAGCCATAATTTGCTGTTCTATTTTAGGTTTGGCTTTGAAACATGTTATGCAATCGTGAACGATTTTTCGAGCAGTGTTCCTACCATTCAGGGGCCAAAACTCTTGTCTAACACAATGAAGCAAAGTTTGCGCACCAACGTGCAAATTTTTTAAATGAAAATACTGGAAAATTAAAGTAGTTATTTTATGATCTCTTGGAATTAGCAATGGGTGCTTTTGATCATAAGATAAATTCGAATTGTTGATTCTGCCTCCTACTCTAACTAAACCATTAGAATCAAGAAAAGGATTTAAATTACTTACGTGGCTGTCCTTCAATCTTTTTTTATTTTTTAATGCATGTATCTCCTTCCTAAATACAATTACCTGTACTAACTTTACTAGAGAAAGCTTTGCATGCTGAAGTTCCTCTCTAGTGATGAGACCAAACATCCTTTCCTGTTTCCGACAATTAGAAATGAACCTATAAATGTAACTCAAAATACGAATTAGTTTTACAAAATTATTACTTAAAGTGAGAAAACTATTAACAAAGTCTGAGTTGGAAGACAAAGTAAGAGTTATATTCGATGATTTTTTAAGTTCACGCTCATAAAGTTCACTGTTCAAAATTTCAATGGATTGTTGATCTGTTGGTTGAATGTCTAAATTCGATGGTCCAGAGAACCACAAGTCCAGTGACACCAATTCGGAAGGATCGATTCCTCGCGAAATCAAGTCAGCAGGATTCTCCTCAGATGGTATATGTCTCCAGTGAAAATTATTTGAAAGTGTTTGAATTTTGGATACACCATTTCCAACAAATGTTTTTAATTGGTGCGGAGAAGAGTTAATCCAAGCCAAGGCGATGGTAGAGTCTGAAAATAAAGTGACCTCTTTGATATCCATTCTTAAAGCAGCTATAACTTTTTTAACTAACTTAGCAAGTAAAAGGCATGCACATAACTCCAAACGAGGTACGGATATTGTTTTTAGAGGTGCAATTCTAGATTTACTGGCTAGGATTTTAAAGGCAGAGTTAGAGCTGTCAGGATGAAGATATATCACAGCTCCGTAAGCCAAAGTGGAAGCATCAGCAAATCCAACGAGAGCAATTTTCTTAACTTTAGAGGTTAGAACATATCTGTCGATTCGAATGTTCTCTAAAGCTTTCAGGTTACTGACGAAACGATTCCATTCTCGAGCAATGTGCTCCGGCAAATTATCATCCCAATTAAGGTTTTGAGTCCAAAGTTTTTGAAGCATTATCTTAGCTCTACTGATGACGGGTCCAAGAAAGCCAATTGGATCATACAACCTAGCAATGACAGACAATACATCTCGTTTGGTATAGGTTGATTGCTGGGACACGCATACTTTGAAAGTGAACTTATCTTGTCCCGGTTGCCAAATTATACCTAGTGTTTTTGTAGATTCTTCAGTCTCGAAAGAGAATTCTTCGTTAAAGTTGCTGTCATTGATCAAGTCCCTGGAATTCGAGTTCCATTTGTGCAAGGCCATGCCACAACTATCAAACATTTTTACCAATTGAGTCTTTAACTCTAAAGCCGATTCAAGATCTGTTGATCCAGTAACTACATCGTCCATGTATAAATCAGAAAGAACAACTTCTGAAGCAAGAGGGTAATTCAACTGTTCATCCATTGCTAACTGCTTCAATGTTCTAATGGCCAGAAATGGAGCGTTTTTTGTTCCATACGTAATTGTTTTCATTCTGAATACTGTAGGCACTTCGTCTTCTTGAGTTTTCCACAAAATTCTCAATAAATCTCTTTGAGACGGATCGATTAATATTTGACGAAACATCTTCCTAATATCAGCTGTTAAGGCAATCTTGTGTTTTCGAAATCGAACAATCAAATCAAAAACGTTTTCTCTCACTTCTCCGGTTAACAATATGTCATTTAAGCTTTGTCCTGTCGATGTAGGCGTAGAGGCATTAAATACGACTCTTAGTTTTGTAGAAGTTTTGTCCGGGCGAAAAATGCCATGATGTGGCATATAATATGATAAAGAAGGTGAAACATCATCTACAACCTTTTCCATGTGATTTAAATTTTCGTATTCATTTATGAATTCACAATAAAGTTTCTTCATTTCAGGATTGGTGTTCAATCTTCTCACGGTCTGATTCAAGCGTTTCTGAGCTATATAACGAGATTCACCGATAGTTTCCAGCGCTTCCTCACGAATAGGCATTTTGACCATGTAACGACCGCTTTCTGCTCTTTTATGATTCTTTTGAAAGTGACTTTCGCAAAATGCTTCTTCATCACTCAAAATTCGGGAATTATCTATTTCTTCAATTTCCCAAAATTTCTTAATGCTATTTTCAATGTTTTCTGCACGATAAACTAAATTACAATAATGTTTTGGATTTTTTGATTCATATGATCCACCAGCAATAAAACCAAAAACAGAATCTTGAAATGTTAAGTTTTCTGAATTGCGATATTTATTTTCTTTAATGATTTCAAAAAAATGTTCAGCACCTAAGATCATATCAATTTTTCCAGTCTTAGCGAAAGAGGGATCAGCTAATATTAAATGATTGGGAATAATAATGTTCTGTAAATTCAAAGTGTTAGATGGAATTAAATCCGTAATTTTATTGACTACTAAAAATTCAGTGCGAAGCGAAAACGATGAATCTTTATTAGAAACAAGAGCATTCAATTTATATTTAACATTTGTTTCATTTCCTCCTAACCCACTAATTGGAATATTTATTCTTTCTTTTTTCAATTCGATTTTGTTTGCGAAATCCGAAGTCATAATATTTACCATACTTCCACTATCCAACAATAAATGTCCTTGAACGAAACAGTTACTCACAGGATTCCAAATCCAAGCTAGAGCCGTTGCGAGAATTATGTTTTTATTTCTACAAGTGTTTGTAGTAGCGAACACATGAGATATTAAATAATCATTTGAAACATTATTTATGTCCTGAGAAGTTGGATTACAGACTGGCGCCTGCGATTTTTGCTCTATTAGAGATTCCGAATGAATCTCCGTTTGGCGAAAATTATTTTCCTTGCGATGCAATAAGGAATTATGCTTAGCTTGACAGAATTTGCATGTAAATTTCGATGGACAGGAATTCAGTTTATGTGATGCATTTAAACAATTAATGCACAGATTATTTTTCTTAACAACATCAAATCTGAGTATTGGCGACATTTTTAAAAAAGAGGGACAGTTGTATATTAAATGGTCCTTTGAACACAAATGGCATTTATTGCAATTCGATTTCACAACAAAGTTGCGTGCTTTGTTTTGATGTTGAATATTCTTAGCTTTGTTCACAAAAAAGTTTCCCTGAAGATTTTCTAATGTTTGACATCTTTTTTGAATAAATTCCATAAATGTATTGAATTTTGGAAGTTCAGTAGAAGTTAAACTCATTTCATACTGTTTGCGACTTTCCTTATCCAATTTTTGAACAGTTATGTTAATTATTAATTGTTCAACAAGATCATTACTTTCCAATTTCATTAATTTTAAACCTCTTAAACTTTTATTTAAAGTATCAATTAAATGTCTCAAATCTTTATAAGATTCTACAGAAGTTTTTTCAAAATTCAAAATGTTCGAGATATAATTGTTTACAATTAAACGAGTATTTTCAAATCTTTCTTTTAGGATTTTCATCAATGATTCAAAAGTATCTTCTGGTGTTTCAATATATTTAGCGTCACCTTTTAAAGCTGAACGCAAATAAAACAATTTCTGCATGTTATTTAAAGACTGATTTTCAGTTATCAAATTGAAGCTTAAAGTTATTCCAATTTTCGATTTTTCCATCAAAACAAGGCAAGCAAATATCTGGCAATTTGACATTTATTTTACTAGTACTTAATTGTTCATTGTTATGCAAATGAGAAATATTAGAACTTCTTGAATGAAAAAGTCTTTGTAAGCTTACCTTGCAAGATTCTATCTGTTCTTCCATTTCATCAAAATGGGATTGATAAGCTTCTAATTCTTCATCCTTCAAAATTGAATAATAATCCAGTTTTAAAACTTCAATTTCTTGAAGAATTAATCCTATGCTATCGATACGAGATTGCAGTTCGAGACAATCAGCCTCATTTCCATTTGTAGAAATAAAGCTTTCCAACCTAGTTATTTTGCTTTTAGAGCTACCACGACGACGATTCAATTGTTTTAAGCTCTTTTCATATTGTTCCTCAGTGTCAGTCATTTTTGCAAATCAAAAATGTATCAAACGAAATCCAAAAACGAAGTTATGACGAAACGAAAACGAAAGTTGATCAAAATTGTTATTTTCAAATTATATCAGGTTTGAATTCCGGGTAGACAGGAACATGTTGAGGGGGTCGATATGCGGACTGTATATTACGATTGATTAAGTACAAAAGATAACTATTTAACAATTTATTAACGAAACGATGAATGACGCCATTTGAAGACGTCCGACGATATCAAAAGCAAAAACAACAAGAGCTCTTCTTTTCGCCAAATGAAAAGATAAACGAAGCCAAAGCCGACAGAGGCGCCAACAGCCTCATTTGTCCAGATTTTATAATTAAGTTTAGCAAGAAATATGCAAAACAAGAAAAATATTTTAACAAATGAGGAATTTATTCTTTGTAAAATATTGCATGTTTTCTACTATAAGTGTTGGTTTTATTTTTTATTCATCAAAAAATAAGAAAGATTTAGTTTCAATGTAATTTTTACCAATGTATTGTTTTCTTGAACGGTTATTAAAGTTAGATCAAGTATGTGAAGAAAAGTTTGCATCACTAACTTACTCATGAGCATATTAGATCCAAAGAATTGAACTAAAATTTTCATACAATAGGAAAAGATAAACAAATACATTTTAAAATATTCTTAGTGAAATAATGACCAACCTGCTATTTCATCCTCTGAAGGTTCTGGTGAACTTTCTCTTGTTGGCTGCAGTCCATTGTCTTGTGGCACCTGTGTCATTTTTACCTCACTCTTGTGACTTAATACAGGTGGGGAAAGTTGTTCTTGAAGTACTTGCTGCATGTATTGTTGGTAGTGCTGCTCTTGCAGTTGTCTCACTAAAACAGCTTGCTAGAATAAGCACACAATACAAATAAAGAATCCAAAAACTGTATAGGAAAGATTGCCCAAACATTTCCCCCTCCCCATTAACCCTTTGATGCAAACGGGACAAAGGTGTCCCTTTTATATATTTATATATATATATTTCTGTCACTCGAATTACAAGTAAAAATGTATTTGGGTATTTTTTAATTATAAAAAACAGTCTACTAGTTAACTAAAAAAATCTGTTAGATTATCAATAAAATAAAAAAGAAGAAGCTTGAAAAAAAATTGTTTCATTCACATTCAAAAAATTATAAATAATTAATTTTGTAAAGTTAAGACGTTTCAATTATGAATAACTTTCTCTTATCATCTAAATATCTTCAAATAAGTGCAAATATAAAAGAAAATATTGTTTGGTTAAATGAGCCTACATTTCATAGCCATAAATCATTGCGAAATATACTTTTTTCACATTGACCTAAATTAATACCAAATAAGAAAAAAAGTATGAAAAAATATGTTTAATAAAAATTTAGTGTCAAAGGGTTAGGAATTACATTTAAAATTATAATTTATATCCTACATCTGTGCATTTAAAATTAACCTGAACTTCCATTCAAAGAAAATACTTTTTTTAAAAATAATTTAAATTTGCTTAGTAAAATAATTTTATTGCATCATCAATGCCTCAAAAAAAAAAAAAAAAAAAAAAAAAAAAAAAAACGAAAATATTTAAATAATAGACACATAATAATCAACATGTAACTCACATTCCTCTTTAAAATTTATTTATGAGCAAATAAGTGCAAAAATGAGAAAGATAGTAATAGGAAAAGCAGGAAAACACTATTTTTTATTTACTTGTACAGCTATCATAGAAATAAAAAAAAAAAAAGTCAAATTAAGCATAAAGAACAAAGAAGTAAAAATAAAATATTACTTGTTCTGGATCACCAGGGAATTGTTTCTCAGCATATGCTTTGAATTGTTGAAATGTTTGCCTATTTAAAGCTTCTTGGATAGCTCGTCTAAAAATTAAAAAAAAGTAAACATTAAATAAATGTTTTTAAGCTAAGTTTAAATAAAAAAAAAAAAAAAAAAAAAAAAAAAAAAACAGACTACAGAATATAACTGACCTTGATTAAAAAGAAAAATTAATTTAAAACTGAATTAAAAATATATCGTAAACATTTAGAAGAAAAAGATAAGAAAAAAAGCATACCAGCTATTTTTTATGGATATTTCATTTGCTAAATTGATTAACTCCAGCTTCGGATTTCTAAATCTTTATATTATAAAAACATAAACAATTTTAAAAACACTTAACTCTTATACAGTATTAAAAAAAAAAATTATTCTTAATAATAAGTTATAATATAACTAAATAATAGTTATATTACTAATAATAGTTATAATAATAATATTACTAAATAAAAATTTTTTTAGGCCATTGAATAATAAATAAATTATTTTAGGAATATTTATAAAAGTATTAAGATTTTTTTTTTCTTTCGATGTTCGTTTAATGAAGTTAAATCTATTTCTTAAGTCAAGACGTTCATCATAAACAGCAATCTCTTCCATTTGTAATAGGGAAAGCTCCAGAACATTGGATATGAAATTAAAATATTTTATTCAAAATGAACAAGTAGAATATAATCGAAAACAAAAACAATGATAGTTAGTTGCAGGAGCTAAAACAGATAAAAGGAACCTTTACCTAGTTCGTACGATTCTTTTTTATTTGATATGATTGCGGCAGACACTCCAAAAAATTGAGCATATTGAATCCACGGGAAAAAAAGGGGTCACAAAAGAGCCTTTGTTTATCAAGGCAGTACACTTGTGGGAGCGACTCACAACATTCTCTTTCTTCAGCCAGGGAGAGATCGATATGCAGTTGCGCGGATCAGCTGCTAAGCAAGGTCAGAGTTGTTTTGGGGACTATTAGCAAAATAAAATTATTAATTTAAGAAATGTGTAAGATTTGGGTTGGTTTCAACGTTTTCACTCTTTTTTCTTCCAAGGGACTTAAAAAAAAAAAAAAAAAAAGAACGATGAACAATTGCAATTAAATCTAACGTAAAGCATTTGTATAAATTCATAACATAATGTAATAATTATGAGAAAAGTTTACATTATACTAACTATACTAGAGTTTCTTTTTTCTCTTTTCCTTTAATTAGTAGGAGAATAAAAAATATTTACTAAGTTTGCAAGCGTGACCAATCCAATTAATAGGCCTTCTCTTACCCTATAGTCGAAAAGAAGAAAAAAAAAACAAAAAGAACACTTATAAAACTTAAGAATGGCAGAAAAATGTAAATATTTTTTCTCTTTCAACGGTTTTTGACCCTAAAAATATGGTAGATTGCCGCTACTAGTTTGGTGGTTGAGGAGTGTCTTTTGATCCATTGCTTTGTTTGTAATAATCTGACTATTTGAACTTAAGTTCTTTTTTTCTGAGTGCACAACTATTTTTTTTTTCTGACTGACATGAAACTGACTAAAAAGCGCAATTTACAATCATGCAATGCAGCACATTTGGAACATGGTCTACCTTTCAAGTCTTCTTTCTTTCCGCAAGTTGTTTTAATATGGTATTGTCATTCAATTCAAAATGAGCTGAAGATTTTTTTTTCACCGACTGTATAAGCTTTAAAAATTTGAAAAGATGTTTTGTTAAAAACTCGATGCCCAATTTTTAAGGCATAACGAAATTTTATGGAAAATGAAGAAAGAAAATTTGGTCATTATATAACAGTGGTTACCAACTGGCGGCCCGCGAACTAAACGTTCGCAAGGGGAAAGTTGTTTGGTGGACAATTTCCCTAAAAAATCTAAATAATTTTAAGTTTTATATCTTAACAATTTGATATCTTTTGCACATTAATTGTTTAATACATAGAGTGCACATTAAAGTTATTGTAGCTAGAATTTTAAAATAGGCATTTAAATATTTTTAAAAATCTACTTCTGATTTTAATTTGCAATTCAATACTTTTGTTTTTTACAACTTAATAAAAATCTGACTGTAATATTTAATGTTCCTTCAAACATAAAAAAGTCCTATATAAAATTTTGATAAAATTGCGACCTGCCATTTGACTGGTGTTTTTAATTGCGGCCCCCGCCCTCACGTAAGTTGGAAACCCCTGTTACATAACAATATTGGGGATAATCTTAGAACATTTGAACTGCGTTTTTCGATCGATTAAGATCGCATCTTTGTATGCCATACTCCAGAAATTTGAATAATTCTTTTTATTTATTAATGGCGATAAAAACACCGACAACTTGCTAACTAGCTAGAGAACTCAAACTTTCTGTGCCGGAGGAAAGTACGATTTTCAACTGTTTCTCAGCCTCTACAATTAGAATTTATCGCCATATTATGATATGAAAGAGAATCTATAGTCATTAAATGTTTTAACCACTTTCGGACTAGCTAGCGTGCTTAAATTTCAGCAGGAGCTCTGTGTTGTATGCTTATGCATGTCAAAATTGTTTCATGATAGTTCCCAGTTAAATATATCGTCATATTATCCACAAACGGTTTAAAAGAAAATTTTGATCGACCATAATTTAGATTATCGCTAAAATTCGACCACTTTCCGACTAACTAGGGTGCTCACATTTTCAACTAGAGTTCTGTGCCAAGATGCTAATGTAAGTTAAAAATGCTTCTGAAATAGAGTGAGCAAAATATACCGTCACACATTTTATCTTAAAGAATAAAATAATATCTAAAAAGGATAAAATTAAATAAAAAATTTAGAAATTATGTTTTTAATGAAGACTAAAATCTAGAAAATAGTTTTATTTTAGTTGTACTTGGAAATAAAATAAATAAATAAAAACGTTGGCTATGTTCAATCATAATTCGTCTGATAAAAGGTTAATGTTATTTTTCTCCTTTTTAGCCTCGCGCTCTTTAATCCCTTTTGGTCTGATATTTTTACTTTATTATTATAGTTATCACTTTTATGGTACGAGATCTCATAACATGGAATGGTTTTCGGACCCTATAATGCAACATTACAGCCCAAATACGACCGAAGATAATTGATTCAATTGATCTTCAGAATCAATTAAATCAATAATCTTAAGAAACTGAAGTGGTGAGATATTACTAGACGAACGTTTCCTAATTTTTTACAACTACGGAACCCTTAATGAACTAAACCCTAAATATGTAAATACAATTTATAAGCAGCCGTGAACATATTTAGCAGAAAAAAAGACTTAATTATTTTGATAATATTTAATGAGAAAAATAAAACATTTTTCAATGATGGTATTATCAATAAAACTCTTAAAATATTGTGACTGAGTTGAATTCGTAGGCTTGGAGTGATATCTAGTTTAGTTCTGAATTTGTTTTTGGTGCATACATTAGTTGAAAATGAATAAAATAAGCCGAATTATAGTTTTCAAAAAATAACTTTTATAATTTTTCAGATTAGTTATCAAAGAACATTATTCGTTATCCTTGATTTAACGCAATTTGTTTTGAATTGAAAAGTTCCACGAGAAAAACTGATGTAATTTTTTAAATAAATTTTGCGATTTCTTTTTCTACTGGCATTTTATTTTAATATTTTCATAAAAATAACCAAACTATTAAAGAAATTATGGTTTATTGCTTTGATATAAAGATAATAACAAGTTTCAAAAATCATTACGATTTCAAAAATTTCAACTCTCGAAACACTTGTGACCCTTTTCACGGAACTCCAGGGTCCGGCGGAACACCATATGGTGTACTACACTACTGTTGAATGAAATTTTTAGTCTAGAAATATCAGAACCGATCAGATTTTCCCCGGCAAAAATTTATAATAGAAACAAAACCTTTTACAAAAAAATTACTCTAATAAAACGTTAATTGATTTTGTTATCTATTGTTTGTTGTTTTGTTTTTGATTATTGATTTTTAACAGAATTTAATTGAGAAGAAAGCAATCGATCGTGTATTACATTATCAGAAGAAAATAATGCTAATTTAAAAGTCGCTTATATGTAGTCTAAGTAATGTTTTGTAAATCGTATCTCGGAAACGGTCACCATGCAATTAATATAAGGACTTTTCAAAGAAATAAATATTGATTGAAAGTGATTTCTATAATAAAAGAGGACATTTTTAATAAAAGTGCGCAATCTTAAAAAATACTGGTCAACTGAGATAAGAAAGATTTAAAAGAACTAAAAATGATTTTTGAAGGGACACTTTTGAAATTATAAAAGATTTTTTTGTTGTTGTATTTTAATGTCTTAATTGAGGAAAAAAAAATACTATATAATAAAACTTAACAAGATAACATATAATAGGATAACACATATATATTTCTTTTAATAGTACACTTTTGAAAATATTTTCAAATTAGTACATATAATAAAAAAAATTCTTTTGAGTAAAGTTTGATGTACCAAAAAAATTATAATTATTGATACATACCAAAATTTTTTTCAGATAAGCTGCTGTACAAGCACAGTTTCGAATGACGAAAAATCGTTGCTTATTATACATTGAAGTTAATTATTGATTATTAAAAGAAATCCGGAATTTGATAAATGTCGGGACAAATATTGCCAGGCGGACGTGTTAACCTCCCTGATTATATAGAGTTGGGGAAAAAAATGAATTGGTTTTTTCTCTAGGATTTCCTTTTTTCAGATAAACACTGGTCCCACGACCCCAAAGTGTCCCAGTCACCCTTTTCTATAAATTCCGTTTGTTAGACTTATTTTATTTCACCAGTTGATCAGCTTCGACGATTTAGTTTCGCTCGCAATAGTAAATTTTGGTGCTTGTGGGGAATGGGGGGGGGGGAGACTTACAGCACGATTTTCAGATCAAATTATTATAGCAAAATCAAGAAAAATAAAAATAATATACCAATTAATAGCAACTCAGTCTTAATCAGGGACTTCACAAACGGTAAAAAAAGTCGGGGTAGAGGTGGGACTCTGACTTTTCTTCAGACTAATTTTATCAAAATCCACAGATTTTTGAAACTGCTGTTATAAATTCTACTGTTGATTTTCCAGTTGTGTTATATTCATGCACAAGTATGCGAATTACTTTAAAAAAAAACACTTTCACTGAGGATGAAAATGTGCTACAAATATTTCTTTTAAATTATTATCAGAATTAGTTTAAAAAAGAAAAAAATTTACATAAAGGTATTAACGTAAATAGGAACGAAGAGATATAGGGACAGACAAATTTCTTTTAATATTTATGGGAAATTAAAGTTAGCTGTAAGAGTTCTAGGTAGTTTCACGATTGTATTGGTTAGCTGCTAGCATAATTATCTATGTTCAAATATTGTTTTATTAAAATTGTGGAGAAATATCTGTGATCGTGTTATATTTTCTAGTAAATATTAAATCAAGTGTTAGCTTCAAAATAAATATAATTTTATATGATTTTATGAATTAATATGATTTAAAAAAAATGCATTAACGAGGCAAAAAAGGATTTATACAGTAGAGATACCAATAAATTGAATACTTGAATTGAATTATTGAAACTAATTTATCAAGAATTGCGATGCTGGATTTCAAAATCGGGAGAATATGGATTGCGATATTGTATTTTAAAATCGTATAATATGAACCGTTATATTGGATTTTAAAAACACGGGAATACGAATCCCACTGCGTAGCTTTTAAATTATGTAAAAATGCGAAAATCGATGTTTAATATTGCAAACGCGTAAATACAAATCGCAATAATGGACTTGGAAAACGAGTGAATATGAATTGTGACAATGGATTTTAAAAACGAAATGCAAAATTGATTTTAAAAAAGCATAAATGTAAATCGCGACATTGGATTTCTAAATCAGGTGAATACGAATTGCAATATGTAACTTTCATATTAGATAAATACGAAAATCGATGATTGATATTCAAACTGCATGAATAATGATCGCGATATTAACTGATTCCCGCGCAGTTCCAAAAATTCAAAATGGCGAAAATCCGCCAAATCAGAAGAATCAAATTGGATTTCTGCCCATTGGCCGAAGAATCATGGGTATATAGCGTCTCGCAAACGGGAATTAGGCAAAGTTTCAAAATTTGAATTTTAGATTGCGGAATTTCGGGAAAATTTCGTCGGATCCTAAGTTTTTAAATACCGAAAGTTCGAGAACCAGTGGTCTTCAGAAACGCGGAATTCCGTGATATTCGCAGAAAAATCATATGTCCTGCTCCTAATTTTTAGATCTGGAAGGATAATACGAAAAACTCGGAGTTTTGTACAATAACTCCTGATATGCTTTTGTTCTTGGCAAAATAACTTCAATCAATACAAAACCAAGTTGAAGACGCAATATTTTTAAAAATTTTTTTATAAATTTCACATTATTTTATTCTTCTTCTTGTTGCAATTAAAAAATATTTGTTAGTAATTACTAAAGCGAAAAATGAAATTATTCCATATTCGCGTTTTTCTGATTTCGTAACTTTATTTGAGTATGTGATTTTTGAATTTTTTTTTTATTTTTTTAAATCTTGTAATCAAATTTTTATTTTTGTTAATTTTAAAAATATTTAAACAAAATAAACTGATGGCTATTAGATTATATACAAACAGTAAAACAAACAACGTTAGGTCAAGAGTTTTTTACCTGTCAAAAGTTGCCATAGATTTCACTTCAATCTTATATAGTTAAAGAGAACATATTTTATTACGGCCAACAGCGAAACGCGAAAGTAAATATGAAAAAGTAATTTATTTATCATTATTTTTAGATAAACACGAATTTACATCGATTTTATAAAGTAATTGCAGTTGCAATAAATAGATGATCAGGCACGCACTTCAGAGGTCTTATATCGCGTGACATGAACGGTTCGCCTGATTAATATTAAACTATTGCTCACAGTATTATCAAACATAATAATAAACTTAAAATTATTCATATACAAAGCAAGATACTATGTCAAGGTAATAATGTAAGCGATTTTAAACAAATCTAATAGCCTTATCGACAATGCGAAATTATATAATGCATATTATTTTTTCTTTGAATTTTAGTTTATCTAAATAAAAACCACTCTAAAAAATTATCGATAGAGAAAATGTTTTTCGTTATAAATGAAATCTCGGAAGATAGGGATTTGACTAAACAGGTGATCAGACATAACAATTAAGAATAAAATAATTAACAATAAAATAATCTAGAGATGTAACACTGTTAAATATATTAAGTCTTCAATATTAATATCGTTTTAAAAATATTGAAAACAAATATTTTTGATCCAATTTCCAGTTAACATGTGGTATATTTTGTTACATTGCTCCTACATTTTTTATGACCTCGATCAAGGTTCACCGATTTTAATCAGCAATTTGAATTCCCATGAATTTCTTTTTTTTTAAAAAAATGACCGATTTAAGAAAAATATTTTTTTCTAGTATATAACTAGCTATCATTTTTTTTTCTTCGTAAAATTTCATACCACTTAAACCTATTTATCATTCACATAAAATCTGTCTCTAAAAGTTTACATATTTTTTGGGGAGAAGGAAAACTATTTTCAAATTTTCTACTTTCCTTCTTTCCTATCCATTCTATTTTAGTATCTATTTATTTATTATTCTCTGAGCATAGTTTAGTAACACTCAAAAATTAGAAATAAATTAGTAAATGATAGACCCAGTAAAATAACATCTTCACATTACTTTACTGCATAACTTCCAGAATGATAGAATCTGGCTTGCAGATACTCCAAGCAACTAGGCAATTGTTGAACATTTGTCAAAATCCGAAGTCGTTCATGGTCTAGGCCGGAATTTGTGCAAGCGGCAAAACACCTCTAGTTTTTGTGGATGAGGGAGTTAAAATAGATTAAAAAGTGTACCAGCGGGACATTTTAGAAGCTGGTGTACTTCCATGGGATATAAAGCACTCTGGTAATTTATACCAAGTGCTTCAATTCACAAGGCAAAAGTGACAAAAGTGGTGCAAGGCGCATTATCCGAATATGATGTCCTCTAAAGAATGGCCACCCTACTCGCTAGATCTCAATCCCGTGAATCACAGTGCATGGTCTATTTTTAAAATTAGGGCTACACAACAACGGGCTTCCTCTATTTGTACTTCAGGTCTATCAAGAAAAAAATTTAAAAAAATTGTCTTATATTATTGATGCCAATGATGCTTAATTAATTTTAAGGTACAAATAGTATTCCCTAGTAACAATTTTACATTGGCCCCAAAATTGGAAAATATGGGTCCCATAAGAACGTGCACCAAGGGACCTATATTGTGATGTCTAGATTTTTCAATATTGGTCCTAGAATGACTTTCAATATTGGAACAAGATTCATTTCTATCTAGGACCAATATTGAAAAATCTAGACAAACCAATGCCTACCCAACATTATAAATCTATAAAGGACCTTCATAGAAAATGATATTGGTTCATCATTGAAAGTCATTCTAGGACCAATATTGAAAAATCTAGACATCTCAATGTATACCCAATATTATAAGTTAATTAAGGTGCAACATGGAAAATAATATTGGTTAATTCTTGAAAGCCATTCTAGGACCAATATTGCAAAATATACATACCCCAATATTTGCTTAGAGATTGAGGCACGCGTGTTCAAATCGCACCCATATGGGGCTAGAGGCTAAAGGACCCCCGTTGAGTCAACACCTCCTAGAAGTAGAAAGGCCTCAGCGCGGATCAATTTAGTACCGATGTGACGAAGTTAACTGCGCAGTAGACGAAAAATAAGAAAGATGTCATTACGTTAGGGGTACTAAGCTGCGCAATGGTTGGAAATACAAAATATGTCATTACGTTTGGACTACTAAGGGATATTTATGGTAACCTGTGCTGAGGCCAGGGTTGGGTTTTTGACGTCAAAAAGTGGTTTTTGACATGACAAGGGTATAATACTGGTTTAAACCGTCAAAAATGTCAAAAACTAAAGTTTGCCAAAAAAATATATAAACTTCAAAACTACCAACAGTTGCCATGCATTATATTGAAATTTAATTATACTATAGGTAATCAGCAGGTTTTAAAATATTTTTTAATTAAAATTAAGGTAAAATAACAGATTTAAAATCTCAGAAATTTATATTCAAATGCATGTGCAGAAAAATTTTGCACAAAATTTTTTTAAATATTTATATTTTGAAAAAAAAATTTTTTTTTTTGATACTTAAGAAAATTATAAGTTTATTACTATGCATTTTTGACATATAAGGAACATATAACTAATATTTATAAGGAACTTACAAGTTATGTTGTATAAATACTAACTTGATACAAGTGTTTGAAAAAATTTTTTAATGTTATACCGAATATCTTTATTATCCAGTATGTTAATTTGAATTTAAAAGTAGTTATATTTGTGAATAATGATAAATATAATTCATATTGTTTATTATATTTATTTATAATTATTACACTTATCATTTTAAAACAATTTTCACCTCTTAATTTTTTTCCCCCACTTGTATTAAGAATACAAATAATGCATATCTTGAAAGCAAGAAGTAATTATTCAACAGCTGAATATTTAGATATTCAACAAAACTATGTATATAGTATTCAGCAAATTGAAATTCACAAGTATTTGGATAAACTAAATTTTCAGCATAGTAAATGAATAGGCTGAATATACTGTAAATCGACACTAACTACTCTGTGTATTTAACAGAAAGCACTTAAATTTGTATTGTCCTATGTTAAAAAGATTATTAAGAAGATTTAAAAAAATATTAAAAAGATTTTTCTTTAAAAGATGTCTAATGTACAAAATTGCTAATGTTTATCTTTAAAAATGTCTAATTTTTAGTATAATCTATACTATACACTAAATTTGGTTATAAATAAATTTCTTAATAATATCACTGCAGATTTTCAATAACACATGAAAATGAATACATAATATTACAAAAGATGTGAGCTTTCAAAAGTACAAGATTTTGGTTACTATTCAAAATATAAGTGCTTCTTCAAAATTTTAAATTTATTTTTTCTAGAACATATTTAGAAACACTATCCTTTATAAAAAATATATAAATTTTATGTATTAATTAAATTTCACATATGAATATAGGTTTTTGACATTTTCGACATTTTTGACAGTGAGGTTTTTGACGTGACGGTTTAAACCATGGTTTAAACTGTCAAAAACTGTCACATGTCAAAAACCTGCCAACCCTGGCTGAGGCCTGTTCTTTCTAGGAGGTGTTGGTTGAGTCTGATCTAAATTGAGTAGCAACAGCATGAAGGGGTCAATGTCGTAATCACAAATTGCAAATCAATTGTTCAACTGTGTTCCATTTATCAAAGTACGCGAATTCCTATCGAGGTCGTCATTTCTGTTGAGATACATGTTCAGATCACGTAAGAAAAGCACTTATGTAGAGTGTTTGTTAAAACAAGCTTGCCTGCGAGCAGCCATTATAGAGCTAATATATCGACAATGTCAACCTTCATCTATTAGGAGATAACTCAAGGTAAAATCAAGTTAACATATCTTATATACTAGGGAACTGGAATTTAAACCTACACAGGTCCTATATAAAAATAAATATTTGACCAGAATATAAAGCCATTCTAGGACCTATGACAACACTTATAAACCTTAATCTCGGTCCAATATCGAAAGCCATCCTAAGACCATTGTCGAGAAATGTATAAGATCATTATAGACTTGTAATTAAGGAACAGTCTTGAATTTACATCTATTGAACTTGGAAAGACTTACAATATTTTAATAATATCTATTTCTATATCTAGTTCCATAAGTGATTTACAATACAAACAAAACTACCTGTAACAGATTTTTCTTTTTTGCTCATGAGACATTTTTGCTCATTTTACAATATTCCAAGTACAATATAAACATTCACCTTTTGAAAATAAATATTTTTTCTTTGTTTGTCTATTAAACTTCTTATAGTTCATACAAAATTTTGGTAAAAGTTTATAGGATTGAAAGAAAATTTTTGTTCAGGATTATTTATTGTAAAATAAGTAAACCACTGCGCAATGCTTTGTCTTAAAACTCTCAGCTGATCAAAATATCTTGAAAATTAATTAATAGAACAATCAAACACACATAATTTTAAAAATGAAAAATTGCTTTCACTCATTATACAGCTTTTGGGAGTAATATGGTGCGATTTCGTGTAGAAAATTAAGCGATGTACGGGGCCTTGTTCTTAATATTGCAGGATGTTAAAAAATAGATTGAGAAAAGCGTTTATAATTTACTTTTTAGGTTTTATTTAACAGCTATAAAATATCGGGTTAATCAGTCAATTTTAAATAAGGTCTACATTGGATGAATAACGTCCTTAAAATATCGGGTGAATAGTACAATTCTATATATGGCCTATATTGGTTGAACAACGGCTATAAAATATCAGGTCAATTGGACAATTTTAAGTAGGGGTTTATATTAGCTAAATAACGGTTATAAAACATCAGTTGAGTCGGACACCTCTATATCGAACCGACATATGCTGAATAACTGCGATAAAATATCGTTTGAACTTAAGAAATCTGTATAGGACATACTAAGTATGTCCTATACAGATTTCTACTGAAGTACTGAACATACTAAGTATACATGAATAAAATATTGGCATCAAGACAATTACTATAAGTAGTGTGAAAATAAGTTCTTACGGCCCAACAGAAAGGATAAATATCAGAGAAAAAAGTTGATAATGGTCATTTTTTACTATCCAAGAGTTGACCAGGAGGAATGGCATTATGCCAAATGATACCGCATATAATTAGTTTTCATTTTGTTGCCATAAAAAACAGGTTTTCTTTAATTTGATAATGCAAAGCAACTGGAAAGATCAACAAATAGTTATAGAAAAAAATAGGAATTGTTTTAGCTTAATTGTGTCGGTAAATGACTTTTAGTTTTTTGCATGATTTCATCTACTGATTTATTGATTATTTACTTTTCATCCTGTAGGAAGATCAGGTATTCTGCTAGAGTTGATAATAAAAAATACATAATATATTTAATTTATAGTACTTACATTTACTAGATAATAAGTATGACCTAATATCATGGAAATTCACTTAACAAAAAAAAAAAAAATAAAAAATATAAAAAAAACTTCAATTAATCGCCTTTAGCTTCAAGATTTTAGTTTTCACCAGTAAACAAAATTCAAAAATAACAAAAAATAATATTACAGAAAATAAAAATCCATGTATTTAAAAGAATATTAAATGATTACAATTGGAGCTTACCTCGTGAATTACTTGTCCAATGAGCATGTTTGGATTTGTCATAATTTTCATTCGATTTTAATGCATACCAATACTCAAGAGTCAAACCTTAGAACTCAAGAGTCAAATTAAAGCTTCTCAATACTTATTTACAGAAACCAAGTCTTGTTGTCTAAACACATTGTATCCAATTGTGATATGGCATTGTGTATAAGTGTTTAATGTTATTAAAATTGTTCCCATGAGATTTGGTTCTCGATTTTAATCAGAATTTAATGACTAAATATAATCAATCTATGGTACTAGATTTTTTAGGTAAACAAATAAATGCTTTATGAAGAACGGATCTCATTTCTGAAATGCCAGTTTCCCAGAATCACATTAAAAACAAAAATTCAATAGTTAATTATCTTAATGCTTTAACATATTTTTCAAATATTTGGATAGCATTTAAATTTACTTTATTTTAAACTTTAACTGTCAATTTAATATTGTTACACTTTAACTGTTCAATTATCGTAACTAGTGCGACATAACTTTCGTGGAATTATTTTATCTCTGTTCCACCATTTGTCCTACTGATGACCTGTACCTGCGTTAACGAAAAGCATCTAGGTTTTTAAAAAATATTTTACTACTTCTGATTTTTAAATGTTGTTTTTAATCCATTTCTATCCAAAATTGCTTGTTTTCATTTATGTATTTAACACTCATTTATTTATTTTTTTAATTTAGCAAGTATCATTTTTTTAAGTTAAAGATATGTAGGCTATGATCATCTGGGCTTTGCACACACATAATTAACACACTTGATTAAATTATAAAATACATATATTGAAATATAAAGCTAATAATAATATAAAGCAAAAAATCTAATAATAACTTTACAAATAAATATCTATATGTTGTAGATTTTAATTGTTTTAATAAATCAATCAGAAAAGAATAGAGAAAAGTATGCATATGAAATTGGTGTGAGAAGAGAAATTGGTCAATCAGATTTAAGCCATAAAATATTTATTTAAATTAAAATTTATAAATTATCATATCCTTTGAAAGATCACTCCAAAGATAACTATATTTAGATTAAAATGCTTAAAAAAAAAAAAAAATTCTCTTGGTCAAACACAAAAATTCCACTTAATTGTCTTTTTCCAACCTAAACTAAGTTGCTAGCATTATGTGATGGATAAACTTTGAACAATGGTTTTAATATAAGAGGTTTGAGATATCTTAGATACTAAACTCTTCAATATTTCTTGATAGTGGATTGAGACGATAATCTAAATTGTAGAATGAGAAGGCTAGACGACATGAAGAAATAATTAGATTTTTGGTTAACTTGCATGCTCCCCAAGCACTTAAAAGTATGCCATGTTTCAAATGCAGAAATATCTTCAAACAATTCCCCAGTTCACGAAAGCGGTTGTGGGATGAAGCTAAAGTAAAAGAGCAATTTTCAGTTTGTTGCCTTCTCATATTCCAAGCTTCGTTTACACCTTTTGATGAGGAACAAACGAACCAAAGACCATGTAAAGAATAATTTTCAATTTTATAGCGTAAACATTTCTGTTCATTGTACCAAAGAATATTGCTGATGAAATTAAAGAATGGCAAGAAATGACATCCTATCAACCAGAATACAGATAAAAACATAATAATCTTCACTTCAATAATAAAAAAAAAAATCTTTGAACAAGAGTGGTGCATTGTTGAACAAAATTTTTCACTTGATGTTATGTTATTTTCACTTCTAAAGATGGAGAAAATGTATGTATGTACATCTACATCTAATATTTCAATTTCCAATAAAAATAACTAGTTTTAAAATAAGACTGATAGTATAAAGATCCAAGAACAAGTGTAACTAAAACTGCAAATAAAAAAAAAAAAAAAAAAAAAAAACTTTGAAATTAGTTTTCTCACTCTCATGGAAAAACAAGTTCAAATTGTACATGGAAGTGAGATTCTTATCATAGTACTGATATGAAAATATTAAAAGCTTATTCAGAAATTAGTACACATTATTTAATTAAATTTGAAAAAATACATTATTTTTGAGAAATTAATATAAATTTTTAGATCATCATTGCCTACTACTGCTAGTATTGAACTTCAGAACATTATTATTCTAGTATTTCTTTAAAGTAGTTGTTTTTTTTTATTTAAAAATAAATAAATAAATAAATAAAAAAAAAGTATAAAATTAAGTTAGATATAGGGCTAAAAAAAACTCAGAAATTTTACCCGTCCCCGAGGACGGCTTGTCCAACAATGTACCCGTCCTCCTTCGAAACTAACCCGTCGCTTCTAAATAAATAAAAATATTATTTTTTCTTATTTATTACAAACATTTATATAAATTACATAATAAATTAGTAGCTACTAGGATTACATTATACAGTAATAAAAGAAATACTAAGTTACTAATAGTAAAACCTAGTATTTCTTTTATGAAATAATTTATTTCTCTTATGAAATAATTTAAATGACGAAGGTCAAGTTATCTGGAATGTCAGTTTATCCAAGGGTACTGCGTTTTTTAAAATGAAACAAATATGACGTTTGCCAGTTCCACAATCAAGCCTATAATTTGCAGAGGTTTTTGCACAGAAATCTGAAAGGGGTTTTATATTTAGGTGGATGTTCATAATTGCGTTTAACGCTTACGTAATGTGTTTTTTTGTAAGTTCATTGTTGAAAAGTCCCTTTCAACTGCTGCAGTACTCCCAGACGGAAAAAACATCAATCCACCATGCGCAGTATGTTGCTGTACGGGATTTCTAGATTAGAGGATCATTTCAGAAGTGAGGCCCTAGACTCTTTTAAGATAACAAAAAGTGAAAGCGCATCATGAACATTAACGGGAAAATTGCCATCCGCGCGGACGTCTGATTCGAGAAATTCGTTGTCCGCGGGAAATTTTTGACTGCCGAGGACGGGCAGATATAAAATAAATTTTTGCTTTAACTTTACAAAAGTGAATTTTTTAAAGCACTTGTTATGTTTACAATGATAGTATTTCAACAAATCATTGCAAATGTAGGTCTTATTTGATTAGATGACTTTATCCTTCATAGTTCATATTAAGATACAAGATATTAAAGTCTAGTGAACATATTGTTTTTCCTATATTGTCAGATTGTAATGCACTCTGTTTGGGATCAGAAATAAATAGGTGTACTAGTTTTAACCATTGATAACAAAATATTCCTCAAATAGACTAACAACACACATTCTTAAAACACTTTCACTTGCTACTTGATATAAAAAAAAATTCATTTTTTCGAAAATTAACTATTTAAATCCTAAAAATCTATTAAAAATAGTATATTACATCTCCAAAATGCAAAATATACTTTAAACCCTAACAATTAAGTATTGGAAATTCAACAACTTTGTTCAAAACTAAAAGCAGTTCAATAGATAGTTGTGAATTGGTTAACGGAACAGTAAGCAAAAGTGCAATGAACTGCAATGAGTAGTAGCACAGGGCCAGAATCATAAACTTTAATGTGTAATTTTCTTTATATTCATGTTTTATAATAACCACATAATATGTTTCACTACTTCTGTTATCTTAAAAAGAACTGGGCAGAGAAAATCTGTCACTATTATCTTAAAAAGGACACTATACCATTGAGAAAAAAAACCAAAAAAAAAAACCCTTCAGTTAAAATGAACATAGAAAAACAGAGCTTCACACAAAACTTGATAATAAAGTGTTGTTCGCTGCAGGGTGGCTGGAAGGAGAGATAAAAATGTTCTTATTCATTAGAGTGGAAGTTGATTGAATGACCACACATGTGAAAACTGACAGCCCCCATTACAGATTAAACATGGTCTGAGTGAACCGAAATGCCTATAAGCTTCACAAAAAAATCGGTGACATTACTTTTCAGACACATCCTATAATGTTTATGGATATAGAGTGATAGCTTTAGACGAAATAATTTTTACAAGATTCAAAAATTATTCTATAACAATACCAAAAATAAAACCATAGAAAAGAAATTCTGGATTGATCCTTTATATAATTACTTGAACAATAAATTAGCTAAAAATTTCTAATCTAGTTTATTTGGAGAATTAAAAATAAATAAAAAATAAAGAAAGAAAAATAAAAAAGCAGGGCACCTGTAAGCATCGGCAATTTAAAAATATTTAATAATTTTAACATCTAAACAAGGCTTTGGATCTAAATTTTGAATTTTTAACCGAAAAGTTGAATATTAGAAGGAAATTTTAAATTTAGTGGATGAGTCATGGAAGATGAATCAAATACATGATCAATATCTATATAACTAACAATGCATGCTAAGTTCACAAAATTAAATGTAAATACAGATCTAGATGAGCAGAAAATCAGGAGCATCTTTTAATAAAGACTAATTAAAATTTTTGATGGCATAGACTATTTATACTAAACTTTTAATTTCCCCTCAATGCATTAACCTTTGAGTGAACTTAAAATTGTTTGTGCTTAAAAAATTTAATAAATTATTCAGGAATACACAAGAAAACAGTAAAGAGCAATATGATGATTCAAAAAGAAAAAAATATTAATTCGAAATAATTTACCTTTGCAAGCAGAACATAGAAAAGGGCCAAAGAAAAAGATTGTATCACAAACAAAAATAAATGATGCAACTGACATGCAGATTATTTAATGCTGTTGTAAAAGTTCTAACTTCTTCTGCTGTTATAAACTAACCATACCATAATATATATATATATATATATATATAGACACACAGCAAAATAAATAAATACAAAAAAATATGAAGAAAATTAAGATTGAGTTTCATTTCTGTAATTTTCCTTTGTTTTATCTTCAATTCGAACTTAAAATTAGTCACAAAGAGCTTTTTGAAAGCTGCTATAAATATACTGACATAAAATTTTTGATAAGAATTAAAGAATAACAAAAAATTGCAAATTACACAACAGTCACATATTAAAAGATCAGATTAAATCATTAAACCTCCAAATATTTATTTAAATTGTATTCAAATTTCTCTGCAAATCACTACTTTTTCGTTGGATAATATGGGTGAAACCAGTTTTTTTGGTAGAATACATACTGTGCATACATATAGTTTTATGACATTTAAATATTAGATTCATGCTCAAACTATTAAGCAAGAAAGAAAAGAACTAATTTTAATAGCCACTAATCAGTTTTTCTGTACAGTCATTCTTTGATAAAAATGAAGGGGAAAAAAGGCTACAGTACTAATTGATTAGATTCTTAAAACTCTCATTTGATTGAAGTAAAAACATGAAAATTCAAAATACATAAGAAAATTTATTTCTAAATAAAGGAAAGTTTAAAAATAAAAATGAAGAAATATTTTAAAAAGCACACTGACTGTGTTTTAAATTCAACAACTTTACTTTTAAAAAAGACACACAGGCAAAGATTTCAATGAAACATGAAATTAAAAATTAAATAAATAATCAATGTAATGTATCAGAAAAACTGAGAAGGTAAAAGAATAGCAAATTGATAAACCAACAGTATCTTTTAAACACTGATTCACGGGGTTAAAAATATCAAATTTAATACAATGATTCATTATTTCACCATAATTTCTTTACATGGTGAAAATTATGGCGGTTTTTATTGCAAGAATTCTTAATGTAAATGAATCTTATAATAAGGGAGTGCAGGTTATATAGAGTTTTTATTAGATAAATTTAAACTACCAAATAAAATTAAACTTATTAATTTGGAAGATTTGGATTGAAAAATTGACTTAAATAGAAATCACAATTTAACTGACAAAACTTTGTGAAAATTAATAAGAGAATGATCCATTAAGAAACTACCTTGAAAAAATTGCCAATACCTAATTTCAATCTTTATCAATCAATATATGTAAAGTTTTATTTCATTAGTTTTTAAAAATTTTGAGAAGAGTACCATACATAAGTTTTGACAGTGTAGTTATTTTTAACAACCTTTACCTTTTTTGTTACTATAGCAAAAAAATAAAAAAAAAATGATATAAAAACTGCAGTTGCCATCAACAAATTAGGTTAAAGTATAGAAGAAAATGATTCACTGGAAAAACAATTTTGTTATGTCAGAAGTTTGTGGAAATAACACAGAATAAAATTAGTTCTTTCGCAGGGCTTTTAGGATGGCCCCGCCCTGTCTGCCCTTTGATGCGCCTCTTTGCCATTTTCGTAAAAATAAGCCACCATCCACTGTCAATACACTGGCTTTTTATTCTTAGTCCACTTGATAATTATACTGTTTACTGTCAAAAATATTGATTTAGTTAGGATAATTCTCACGTAGTAGAATTTTTATAAGTTTTTTTTTTTGGGGGGGGGGGGGGAGGTGTATATAATTAATAAATTTTTAAAGAGATTTTAAATTTTTTAAATACATTTTTTTTAAAAGCACCGTTAAAAGTTTATTTTTCATAATTTTCAGCTTAAATTATAGAATACATTGTTTAGTTTATCAATTGATAATTTTTTTAGTTAACTTTTTCGAGATAAAAATTAGACACAGTGATTTTCGTTTATCTTTAATTATTTTTTATAAACTACAAATTCTCTTATTTTGTTAAGGAGTGAGAATAAATGTTTGAAATACACATAGAATAATATAAGAGGGTTATTTAAAACTGTTGAAAATTCAATTATTACAAACTTTGATTAATTTCATCAGTGGTAAGTAAGTGCTCTTTCAAAACTTAAAATGTCATTTTCTATGAGGAAGCACTCAGCCCCTTTTTATTCAAAGGAAGAAATATGTGCTGGTCTTTAATTTTTTTTATCCATATATTTATTCCATGCACTCTTTGGAGAACTTATTATGCCAAATAGAAATGTATGAAAATGGGAATAAAAGTTAAATAATATAAAACCTTTACATAGCATACAATTTTTTTTCAAACTTAGTTAAGGCAACAAATGATAGATTATTATTTATGGTGTGCAAGACTTATTTTTGTATTGATTTAAAATTTCAGTAGCTTATTGGGATTATCATTTTATTTAGTCTTGAATAAACTTTGCATAAAAATATAATGAAATAATAAATTAGCTATATGTAATTACTACAGACATGAAGATACAAAATTCTAATTTTGAAAGACATTTTAAGAAAATGCTGATAGCTGATATAACTTACTTTTGATTGTTTTGCTTTTGCCTTTCTTTTTCTTCTCGTAACCTCTCTTCTTCAAGTCTTTCTTCTTCTTCCTCTTCTAATCTTAATCGTTCTTCCTCCTCAGCTTCTAATCTTCTTTTTTCTTCTTCTTCAATCCTTAAATATATATAATAATCAAATTAAAATTTGTTACATGATATAGGAAATTATGATTGATAATGTCTGTATTGGTATAGAATTATAAATATCTTTAGTCAGAAAACGAATATTAACAAAAACTTAATATCAGAAATTGTATTATTACTTATAACTTAATTTTTATATATATATATATATATATAAAAAAAAATCTTTTTATACATCTTATAGGGACCATGAGAATTTGTAAACACAACTTTATTAATGCAAAAGCAAGTTTGTATTAGATTCAGCACAAAATTCTAAGAATTTGATACTGCTGAGCTGCATTTCTACTTGTGAAGATGAGTGGAGCTAAAAGTTTTCTAAAATTACATTAGGAAATACTTTGGCTTACTTTTCTCTGATGAATGCTTACAAAGCCACTAAAACAGTTCATTTTTTAGTATAACAAAATTAGAATTTGAATAATTTTTTGGATACAGTTAAAAAGTTAGAAGACTCTTGGAAAGGATGTGTGAATAAGAAACCAAAACAGCGAGCTATTACCGATTATTTTGTAAGTAGTCCTCTCTAATTTGTGCAATAAATTAGTTTAATCCTTATAAGTTAGTAACTTTTCAGAATTTTTTTTTTTATTTAGAGTTAAAAAGAAAGAAAAAAACTGCCTGAAAGTAAGTACACTTTTTCAATTTCGTCTAAACTATAGTACTTTTTACTTTGTTTATAACTTTATTTTTTAAGTTAATGGTTGTATTTATTATGAAATGTATAGTTATTAATTTAATATAAAGCATAAAAAGCATTTATTGATATTTATAACAGATAATAATTTACAAATTTATAATAGATAATAGATATAGGTAATAAACACAGACAATAAATAATAGAAAATGTCTGTGTAACATACAATTTTAATGAAAAAAAAAATTCTTAAATGATAAGATGAACAAATTGTCTGCCTCCCTTCGAGTTAACAATAACAGGTTTGACAGGAAATTTTTTTTATATCTTATGACTCAAATATTTTTCAACCATTATTCAATTATAAAATAAATATAATCCTGATATTCTTAAATAGCTCCAGACATAGCTCATTATAAATCAGCTAAGAAATGCAAAATTTTACAAATTTACACGATTTTGTTGCTTAACAAAGATAAATATTTTATCAAAGTAAAGGAAATCATTGTAGTAGATTTTATAAATATATGATTTAGACTTGAAATATAAGGTGGTTAAAAAACGAATAAAAACTTATGAGCAGTCAACAAAGTGATTTTGACCAAAATTTTCAAGATAGCAGTTATTTTTAATATATCAAGAGTTTAGATAAAAAATCTATTTAAAGCGTATTAATGAACAGAGAAAGTACATTTGTGTCTGATTTTGTAGCTTAACATATTTAAGGATAGACTCTATAAAGGTCCTTGGATCGAGGACAACAACTGTGCCCAACAATTGGATGTTACTAGTAAAAATTCCTGCATTTTGTTTACACATGGGGTTTTTACTTACACCCATTTGAGCAAAAGTGTGGTCTGCCACTGTGAGGTTATCAATGCTGTGTCATATTGCATCTTTTTACATCGTGGTTTAACTTTGTCAAGGTGTTTGGCATTGACATGATGTGATTGTTTAAATACAGCTGTCATTATTATTTCAGTGCTAATGCTAGAGTTTGCTTCTGATTTTTGTTTTCTTCACAAAATATGTATAGTTTATGTGTTACCATTTTAGTATTTATCATGCACAGCATGATATTTATCATTAAAATCATGTTTGAAACATCTTGTACACGTCTGAAGTTTTAATTTATGTAAGTTAATCCATTCTCCAGCAAAATGAACTACATGTTCTTCTTTTAGTTAGTGCTTTATCCTGGTCCTAAATTATTTTCCTGCTTTTGAATAAAGCATGTGGCAAGCCAAAAACTTAAGTGAAATAAGTGCATGGCAATTCCAAAACCATGAAGAATAAATCTTAGTGCGTGAAAATCCAATAATTAAATTACAAGTAATTCAGATGTTCTGTTTTTTACTTTGCACATGTTTACATATCACAAAAAAAAATGAATAAAAACATGAGTAGCAAAATGTTGAGAGAGAGAGAGAGAGAGAGAGAGAGAGAGAGAGAGTTAAGCTTTATAACCCTTTTGTAAAACATATTTTATAATTTATATAAAAAAAAAAAATAATTAACTTCAGAAATTTAAATTATCATTCAAATCAAGCAATTATTTATCTTAAGAAAACAATCTTTTAAATCAAAAGACACATATTTAGAAATAAAAGGAAAGAATAAATGTCGCTCATTTAAAACTGAAACCTTGAAATGAAGATACATAAAAGAATAAATATCAGTCATTCCAAATTTAAATTTATAAACCTTTTGAAATAATTTGTTTTGAAATTTATTGTTTAATCTTTTGTACAAATACATAATTATCTATGCCCCATTATTTTGCACAAGGTGATGATTCACAAAAGTACAATTATCCTTGAAATTTTATTTATCATATACTGGATAAATAAAATTCTGAAATTTTAAATTTTTGCACTCTTAGTAGACATTTAGTATAAGACAAAAAATTAAAAAAAAGGTAGTAATTTTAAAAGAAAAAACTATTTAGAAGAATTTACATATTCTACAATCCAATCGCGATGAATTAAAATAGTTTAATATCAGTTATTTTAGGTTAGAATATTGGTCAGTTTAATAAATTATTTATTTAAAAGCACTCAAACCTAAATTGCAATAAACATAATATCTTAAATATACCTTTTTCTTTCCTTTTCTTCAAGATCACATTTATGTGCTAGAACAAAAGGACGGAAGAGATGGCACACTTCATTCAAAAGTTTTATATAATGGGCTTTACCATCTTTTTTTGACATATCACCTAAAGACTGCCATGCTAGTCTAAAAAGAGTAAACAAATATTTTCACTAACAAGTATAAAACATTATTTTCTCATTTAAATATCATAAATAAAGCATGCCGAATTCTTAAACAATTATTAAAAAAATATATATTAAACAATCTTAGCAGGTTCTAGTGATAGGTATTAGTTGACTTATTTTCGATAGAATATTGATAGAAAGAAAACTCACCCAAAAGCGATTTAAATCACTTGTTGGTATTATAAATTGCTTTTAATTGTAAATGTTATTTAAAAAAATATTTCAAGTGAAAAAATCAAGATGTTCATGAAAATTCAAATATTTAATTTCAGACACTTTACATGATTTTTTAGGGGTAAAAAAAAATTAAAGATAAATTAAATCTCATACATGGGAATATATTGCTTTTAATTGTAGAAGCAACATGGAATTTTTAATATTACTTTTTTAAAGTGTTATATTTTGTTTAAATACCTGTAGCTATCTTATATATAGGAGAGATTGGGGTAAGGCAGGAAACTTCAATTATGTCAAAATTAGTTCTGTTTTTAGTGGACAAACTCTGAATTACACTTCAGTAGTCATGAAGAACCTACCATATTAGCGTGTTGTTGATCAATTCATGACGTCTGTGTTGATTTTTTGCTTAACTATGTCAACTCTTCAAAGTTCTTTCATTTTTAGCTTTATTTATTGGTCCTACAGTTTTAAAAATTATTTTCCTTTAACCAATTATACGTTTATTAAAGATTCATACCCTAACAAACAATAAGAATTTAGTCCAATAACAGCACTGTTCCATTTCGATAACCTCCGTTCGTGGGGTCAGACCGAGTACTAATTGGTTTTTCTCACACGCCCGCGATTTGTCTTTCTGCTGGGCCCACCAAAGCTGCAGTTCAACGGAAGGCGAAGATAACTACATAGCAGGTCGAAAAAGGGGTATATGAGCCCCAGGACAAAATTTATTGTGCCCCTTCCTCAAAGAACAAAAAGCCTTATTTTCATATTTTGTAGAATTTTTGAAGACCCTATATGCAAAATTGTAATTTTTATGTAGATTATAAAGAATTGCATTGTGATTTAAGAAAAAAATCAATAAACGCTATAATTTTTGTGAAAAGTTTTGGTCAGGCCCTCAGTAGGCTTGGGTCTCTCCTTCCTTATTTACGGCCTTGACAACATCACATGTAAATTACATGCATAATTTTCTTAAATTATAACATAAAATAAATGTCTGCTACTTAATACCAACAGGCATTCGAATCGTAGCCACCCAGTCTTAACCCACTTTCCATATCTATTTCATAAGTAATAATACTATACATATAACATATGTAATCAATATCATATAAGTATGAAAAATATAATTTTATATCTTTTTTTCTTTTTTTACTTATTCAACACACAAATTACACATTTTCTTCCATGAGGAACACAAGCATACATAGATTGGGCAGCCTGGTGTAATTCCTGATTCGCTCATTTCTAGAGTAAACAATCATAACCAAAATATTATTATTTAAAAAAAAAAAAAAAAGAAGTCCTGAAATTAAAGACAGAGATCTCAGAACATTTTACTGAAGAACAACTCAATTTTCTTAGAACTGCAATTTGTTGTTTTGTACTATATAAGATAAAACACTTTTTAATCTGCTAACAATACTTGACATTTCAAAGATGGAGTCCAAAATATGTACATTTTACAAGATTCTCTTCCCTCTCTTAATAAGCAATAAATTGAGCCGCTTTCTTTCTATTTTATCTAAAATAGTGCAAGCTTCAGGTTACTTGCGTCACAGCTATGGAAAACTTTAAAATTAACAGTGAAGTATATCAGATGTTGATCCCGAAGGGTGCACTAAATATTGATCACTGAGAAATTTCTTGATCATTAATATTTCAAACTATAAATACAATTGGAAATAGAAAATAAATACGTAGTTTTAGCTATTAATATTATTTGTTATTATATTTGTATTATTTATAATATTATATTTATATTATTTGTAATATTTGTATACATAATTTTAGTTATTAATTTATAAATATGTAATTTTAGTTGTTTTAAGTGTCAATTTATATTCATTAATTATACAATTTATTTTTACTGTAATTGCAAGATTTTATTTTTTAAAACTGTATCCAAACAAGAAAAGAAATGTATTCTAATTTGCATTGTTTCTATTTTGTCTGACTTTACTAGTATCTTAATTCTATTTTTATAGAATTTTTTTAAATAATAATTTTAAAGCATGTTATGTTATCCTGATCTAAAGAAACTGTAATCTTAAGGGGGGAGGGATAAGCATTTAGAATCAAAAATTAATGAAGTTGTTTGAAAGAATGTAAAGGAATATTTAAGTGCTAGATCTAATGTTCAAGTTTAATGTTCTTATGACTCACAAAGAATCATAGAAACATAATCCAAGTAAACTATTTCATCTGCAACTTCAGCATTGTGATCTTTGAAAAAACTTTAATTTGAAATTATAACATGATTTGTTAATTACTATTGTAATATAACCATTTAAAAATGCATTTTTACTAAAAAAATCTAGGTTATCACTAATTTTTCCAAAAGTGATCAAATCCAGAAGCAATTCTTGATCACCTAAAATGTAAAATATTTTAATTTCAAGGAAAAGAAGGTCACACATCACTATCTCATAAGTCAAACTTTCCTCAAAAATGAAATTTTGAGTTTAAGTTGTTTTTTGCTTTTACAAACAGAATACTTGCATTTTTTAAGCATAGGAATTACCCCGGGTCATCCTATATATCTTTCATTTCAAATCTGTACTAACAAGTACAGCATAATAATAAAGCTTTAGACTATATTTTAACTACATATCCTTTTTAAAAATGCTAAATTTTAAGCAGTGAAATAAAAATTCAAAGAAAAGTGCCAAAATGCAGAATTTGTAAAACATACTTGCGATCTCTTCCAATTACATCTAAATAACCAACAGCTGGATATTTCTCCTCAATAAACTTTCCATGCAAAACTTGTTGGGTATAGGCAACTAGAGATAACTTATCTTTGTAAGACAATGGAAAGGCCTTGCCTTCTTTTTCTGGAGAAAAAAAAGAATAAATATTACACTTTACTGCTTGTAATAGAAATTTGAAGTAAGTAAAATAAACTTTCATTGAAATTATTCTGAAAGTAATTCTGTTTAATTGAACAATGAAAAGTCCTTTCAACCAAGCGTAAAATATTCATTGTCCAATAAGTATGGAAACAGTAAAATATTTTGGGAAATAAAATATCAGATTAAATATTTAAGCTTCAAATACTTTAAAAAGATAGAGCTTATTGATACCTAATTTGACTCCTCAAAACTCAACCCTATTCTGATATGGTGGGGAAAACTTCAAAATCTCCAATTTTTTTGTTTTAATTGCAGACTTTGATTATCCAGGATACAAAAAAACCCCACCCAAATTTGATCAACAGGAATTTACATTTTAGTTTAATAATGATGATGCTGTTAATCAACAAAAATGAAAATTTGATACAAATTGTTTAAAATTGAGATCACTAATGAAATAAAAGTCAGATCAAAGATATAAATCTTGAACTATTTATTATTTCAAAAATCTATACCTAAAGATATCAACCCGTACTCTCAACTTGGTGTAATTAACAATTCAATATTAAAATTTCAGAAATTTTTTTAAATTACCACATCTAAAATGAAAATATAGAGAATTTTTATCTCTCAAAACTGGATATCTAGACTAGAGGTTATTAAACTTTTTATGCTCTGGAGCAACTTTAAAATTGGAAATTTAATGTAAACATTAATATAATATAAATGAAGCATTAATTACTATATACAATATTAATGTAAACAAAAATTTTATTTCCCAAAGCAATGTAAAATACTTTAATTGAACCACAAAATGGTGTTAACAAAGTACGGTGATTGCGTTATCTAACAATTAGACTTAAGATTTCTCTTATAAATTTGTTTTCACTGATTTTTAATTACAGAAAGTGAAAATACACATGGAAAAATGAATAAAAATCAGGGTTGGCAAGATTTTTCTGCAGGTGGAAAAAACCATGGTAATAACCGGTAAAAACAGGTTTTTGCCAAGCAAAGTGGCAAAAACCTATATTTTCCAAGATGAGAGGACAAAAACACATTTTTGATATAAAATTATTCCTAAAATTGAAATACACTGGTTATCATAAATTAAGGAAAATTCACAAAAATCGCGATAACTCAAGAAATTACACATGGAATTTTATGAAACTTACCCACAATATACAACACATAGTAAGGTATTAAACAACATAAAAAGAAATTATCAGACATTAATAGTAGTATAGAAATTAGCACATGTATAAAATAAACAAATTGGAAGTATCGGTTTGCAATAGAAAAAGTACCTTTAATATGGAATATGATTGCCTCTAGAAGCAATACAGCACAAACAGCGATGTGTGATGCTTTCAATTATGCGGTCTATCAGTTCAATAGGAAGTGAGAGCCATTGCTCTTGTAAAGCAGTTGCAAGCGTGGCAAGGGTCTGAGGGGGCGGATTGATGGCAGATACACGCCTCCCTAGAGCATCCCAAACGTGCTCGATAGGATTCAAGTCCGGGGATCGAGCTGGCCACTCCATGCGAGTAATTGTTTCCTGTTGAAGATAATCATCAACAATGCGAGCTCTGTGTGGTCTTGCATTATCGTCCTGTAACAGGAAGCAATCACCAATTGCCCCGGCATATGGGCGCACATAAGCATCAAGGATGTTGTCTCGATAAACCTGAGCATTCACGGTTCCCCTTGGAAAGACATGGAGGTATGTGCGCCCTCCTAAGGATATGCCTCCCCAAACACAGACACTGCCTCTTCCGTATGCATCTCTTTCACGGATGTTTGATGGATGATAACGGGTCCCAGGTTCTCTCCATATCAAATAACGTCTACTGTCACTTTCTAGACTAAACCTGGACTCATCCGTAAAGAGAACAGGCCTCCATTGATCTGACGTCCAGTGGACATGTTGTCGGGCCCACTGCAAACGGTCTCTCCTATGGCGTGATGTGAGCGGCACGCAAATGGCTGGTCGCCTCGCATACAGACCACCTTCGTGGAGCCTTCTGCGCACAGTTGACGTTGACACCAACCTTCCGGTGGCTGCAGCAAGAGAGGATCTAAGATGTGTCGGAGTAGCGGTTCTATTCCTGCGTGCACTTAATGTCAAATATCGGTCATCGGCACTGGTCGTAACAGTTGGCCGTCCTTGACTGAACCTCCTAGATGCCGAATCTGTGGTTTGAAATTGCCTCCAAAGTCTATGAACCACAGATGGACTCACATTTAGCCATCTGGCCACTTCTGATTGACTCTGCCCTGCCTCTAGTCTCCCGATGGCTCTCCATCGTAGTTCTTCAGGCAAATGATGCCTAGAGGTCATTATTACGAATTGGCTATCTCAGATTTTCAATGTCGCAATCACAGTAAAATTTGTGTGCTTTCTCTCAAACTTGGACTTTTATGCTCCAGGCAGATGACGTAAGCCGAGTGCAGCGCCACTAATTTGCATATTGCAATTTTACTCAGCTACTCTTAGTGGACAACATATGCAAATTTTGCACGGTTTGGCTTACTTTTGAAAGAGTTATCGCTATTTTTGTGATTTTTCCTTAATTTATGATAACCAGTGTATATATTATAAATACGTATATATAATTAAAAAAAAAATTAACAAAATTGATGATTTATTATTCCATAATTAAATCATAATGTATTAATATATCATTTTAGTAGTTTAAAGCATTATTGATCAGAAAATTGGTGATTATTCTCTTTTTTCCAGTGAAATGAACTTATTTAAAATTAATATAACTATAATTTAAAGCATAAAATATCTATTAACATGTGTGGTTAATTAAAATATACAAGTATCAATGTAATTTTCAAATTTGCGCAAATTCAATACTTCATTCATCATCACAATATAATTTGTGCTGTCTCAGCATAGCATAACAGAACACTAGTTTTGAAACATTATTTACAGTCAACCTATTCCGAATTTTAGAATGTACAAATAAAAATATTCGAAAACAATCTTTCAATGGCAGCACTACTAGAAGGACATGAGTGTAAATGAGATTCACAAGATTCATCAATTCACAAAATTCTCTGGAAATATCACAAGAATTTTGTACACTCCACCATTTGCTAGCATCAATTGTGGCTATAACTTTGCTCTGAGAATAATGTTTTATTGAATGGTTTTTCTTGTAATTCAAAATTCAAGAGATATAAAACAAATGGATTTATTCCTGCAAGAAATTCTCCGGCCTTCTCTTTCTGTACATTGCTGAGAAGCTGCCCTTTATATTGTGGGTGTAATAAATAAGCAAGAAGGTGCCAAGGTAAAATTGAATGCACAAATCTTTTTTTTACTTGTATTTCATAAGACTGTAAATTGTCATCTTCTAACAATTTACACCATATATGGATATGTAAGAGTGATATAATGTAAAATAATGCATACCAAAAGTTATTATGAAGAAGTAAAAAAAAATACAATTTGTAAAAAAAAAACAAAACATTTATTTAAGGATTCTAAAATGAAAAGAGGTCAAATACTTTTAATCTTTTTAAAAAAATTTTCTCATGTAATGTATCAAAATTATTATTCCTTATGATTGATTTAAGTTTTTTTCAAGTATTTTGTAATAATATTTAATCAGCAATTTTGATAATTTGGTTTTTGTCGGTTTTTACCACTGTCCTGGCAAAAACCCCTTTTTGCCGGCAAAAACTCCAACCCTGATAAAAATAAATTCAAAGTAAATGGTACAAATCTACAATGTGTTACTCTATTTTGGCATAATTAAACTAGATTTTTAAATATTTTTTTTTTACCTGGTTTGAATAACGCATGAATTTTATGAAAGTGACAAGATTGTTTTGATCTATTTGGTTAACATTCGAACAGTTAATTAACTGGCTGTTAATTACATATTTTTTACACAAATTGGTTTTGGAGAATAACACAAAACTGATACATTAATGGTGATATTTTTATTATACTGCTAAATGTTTCCCTGGAACGGTGATGAACAAAATCATCACAGTTCCAGGGATTTTTTTTAACACACCAAGAGTGATACCAATGAAACATTTTTAACATTTTTCCGATTCTTTACAATAAAAACATTTTTTATTTAAAGCTTTAAAATATATTTGCTATTTCCTATACTTTGAACATGCTCTGCTCATCTTGTAGCACTGGGAAATGCTTCGCAGAACAAAGAGCTCCAGTTAAGGACAGTTACAGAGAGCTGCTTCTTGTTATAAGCTTCTGACATTAAAATAGAACAAATTTTTAATATTAAGCACAACAATATCATGATATATTGTAGTTATTCATTCACATTTACTAAGAAAAAAATATTTAAGTAATGAACAAATGTTTCATAACAGGAATTTAGAGGTTTCCTTATACTGAGTTTTTCAAAACTATTATGTGTCATTATTATTATACATTTTCAAGTAGAAGAAGATCAATTGAACTTAGTATGACTGCAAGCAATAATTCTACAAAGAGTAAATGAAACACATATCTGCAAATATCTTCTTCTGATAATGACAAATCAACTTGTAAACAAGCGAGTTAATCATTTGGCAGATTTATTTTTTGGCATGAAAAACTGAAAGCTAATAATCAAAGATAAAAGTGGTACTATTTCAAAAGTTTTTTGTGCATTACAAATAATCATAAGAATGATTAGACAACTGATAAATTTAATTAATATATCTTGAGCATTTAGAAAAAGTTTTAGATTAGAGCAGTAACATATTTATCAGAAATTTGTATGGATGATTATAGCTGTAATATGTTTACCAGAGATTTGGATGGATTCAAGCGCATTTATAGTTTGTCTAGGATAAGAACTCTCCCCGCCACAAAATCTGAGGCCGTCCGCTGTTATGGAAACAAGAATAGTGCATTTCAAGGAGGGTAGCTTCTCTTCACTCTCGGACTGACACAATAGATCGAAGAGAAAGATTCCCTTTCTTTCGCAGACCCGAGCCAATACCTGTCACCCCACACCCCTACTTGAAATAGTTAAACCTTATTACCCTAGTCACCGACATGGGTCCAGACGAATGGCTAGGGGAGTTCTTACCTTTAGACAAACTATACTACATACAATACGGCATAACATTTTACTGTTTACTTCTCTCATAATGAAATAGTTTGCAGGCAATAATAAAAGAACTTGAAACAAATTCTACATTGAGAATTACATTTAAATATATGACAGTGGTAATAAACAAGCCTTCTTTTAAAGCAATTAATATAAAATTATGTTTCACACAGAACTAATTTTTCAGTGATAAAATACTTATTAATTACAATTTTTATACATAAATAATTCAGAAGAAATATCGCATGCAAAATTAAAACAAGCACCAATACCGGAATTTATTAAACTATTTATTAGACTTAATGCAAGTTAAATTATTAATTAAGAAACAAGCTACACTGAAAAATAAAAAACTCCACATCACAGTTAATAATGTAAACAAACCTTTTAGAAATTTAGTAGCTAATGAATACAATTCATCAGTATTAAAACCCCATGTCTCTAAGAATTCGTCAGAGCTTTCGCTGTCATTTGAGGGTGAAATAGAATTTAATGTATCTTTTTCAATGGAATTTATATTATTTTGAACACAGACATTAACAGGATCTCCATTTACGGAGGCATCCATTTTTTCTTTAACTGTTTGTGTTTTGTTGCCATCAAGGGAATTTTTCAATGTAATCATTAGGACACATTTTTTAAAACTCTGCTAGCATAATTTATAGATGGCGCTTAATTTCATTAGTTTAAGTATGTCAACGCATGTGGATTATAGGAATGGATAGAGAACTGAAGATAAATAATAGCACACTATTATAAATAATTGTCATTTAATATCTGGTAACTTAATATTTCTTTAGTTTCGATATGTATTAAAATTAGGGCTCCATATGAGTCCTCAGCCCTAGACTCCGACCCCACAAGTGCCATGAGTAAAGTTAATTGTTGATTTCCACAGATTCTCAATCATGTTTAGGTTGGGAATATTTGATGGCTATAGGAATACGGTAAACTCATCCTGGTGTTCTTCAAACTACTCACATATACTGTGAGCTGCACGATACGTCATATTCGCGATCGCAACGCTCGAGTACGCCCTCTAGCGGGAGCCTGTAAATATCAGACATTAATTTATCACGTTTTCATTTAGTTCCATCAAAATCATTGGTAGAGTCAGACGCCATCTTCTTAGCAGTAAATAAAAATCAAAATTTCCCTAAGGAAACGCCGAAGAACTTGAAAAAAATCTCCAGAATATTGAGATATCTTTCACACCCAGAACACGCCGAACATTTGAAGAAAAATTTCTCAATAATTTTAAACTTCTATTATCAACAAACTTGCAACTGATAACTTCCGATTTCTCTATTGCATACTGTTGCAGATGTGTGTATTAAGGCAAAATGCAGTTCTTCTGTCTTCAATTCATTACAAATTAAAGTGACGTCAACATTGCTTTCGTTATTCCGATAAATAATTGTGAATTCAGAACGTACAAAACTGTAATAGTTATAGAGTATTCTTCTTCGTTATAGAATAGTATATATTTTTGTATCCATATAATTCGGAAAACAACAATAAAAATTATCCAAATTACTTGAAATAGTGCCATTTGTGCTGATTCTTAATTAATTTTTATCGTTTTCTTGGTAAGTATTTTTTAGTTTTGAAAGAATAATTTCAATTAGAATTCAGTTATTCTGTTTTTAGCTACTTATTCAAATTCATATCAAGATCTTACAATTATAAAATTTTGCTGTGTAGTATATGTTATCTAAAAGTAATGAAGGGATAATCTAGGCATGTATTATTTGAAAATAACATTTTCAAAAGAAGAACATTTTATCTGGAATTCCACGGATTTATAAAAGAAGTGAGTGTTGTAATTTTTATAATAAAAAATTTGCTTGTAAATATTTTTTTTTTCTTATTTGATGATAGTTCTCTACAGAATGGTTTTTTACGTCTGATTAAGAACTATAGGAATAATAAAAAAATAAACAATATGAAAGTTTTTATTTCAATGTGAAGAATTCTTAGAATTGTTTTTTATCCTAAGAATTCTTTATTTTCCGTTTTTTAGTTTATAATTTTTTGATAAAAAGTATTGTCAAGAAACTTT
Source organism: Parasteatoda tepidariorum (assembly GCF_982258835.1). NCBI lineage: Eukaryota > Metazoa > Arthropoda > Arachnida > Araneae > Theridiidae > Parasteatoda > Parasteatoda tepidariorum. The sequence continues at coordinate 40,891,064 of NC_141757.1, forward strand.
CTTTGAAGAATTAAATGATATAACATTATGTGTTTATGTATACTTTTTATATATTCTAATGTTTCAAGTAATATGATTCAGAAAAGTATGGAATACGAATTCGGTACTTACGTATTAACGCCACCGCCGCTACAGATTTGGCGGTTTTTAAGTGCCGCCAATCTATGCTTAAAATTTTTGCGACAAATCATAAAATAAAACACTTTATTTAAAATCGAAATAGTCAATCGGATTTCGATAAAAAATGAGCCGATATAGAGTTTAGCATAGATTCAAAACAATCATATCGCCATATGAACTCTGATAAATAAGATTCCAAATGAAATAACATTTCCGAAACGGACGTTTACCAAGATAAAGTTTCATGTCGTGGGAATTAATGCATTTTCATTTTTGCGGTAAAATATTTCGCTCCTTTAAAATTAAAATTGCTTCTTGTTTTGTTTTTGGCAAATCCCAAAGATGAATTTTCGTAGCACTAAGAAATGGCGACAAAAAAGAATTGTTTTTCTTTGTTTTTGTTTCGTCAGAATTCCTTATTTTACGTTTTTTAGTTTCTAAATAATGATTTTTATTGAAACTTGAAATTTTTTGATAAAAATTGCTGTCAAGAAACTCTTTTTACAAAATTAAATCTCATAATATTATGAGGCTTTTGTATACTTTTTGTTCATTTTAATTTTTGAAGTAATATGATTCTTAAAACTATGGAATGTAAAACTTAAATGGGCCTTTCATGTTATATCATTAAATTCAGTAAAATTATTTCTCGGGCATTAGGTTTCAACTCTTATAAGAATGTACATATTTTTTTCTGTTTATGTACAAATATTTTTCCGATGTGTTTTGGATATTCCTTCTCTAATAAAAGGAGATACCATTTTGTTTTCGTTTGCATAAGAAAGGATATCAAACATTTTTCTTTTTTTAATTTAATAAGCCACGATAAAGAAGGAACGTTACAATCTTACACGCTACGTTAAAGACGTCTCCAGAGTAAATGAATGACTGTTCATATCGAAATCGCAGGTATTAGTCTCATACAACAACGCCTTCTATAGTTCGTTGCGATTGCGAATTGTCCTGCTGGTAGATGTCATTATTGTAAAATATCATATGCTTATGTCCATCGTAATTTTTGTTAAATGGTTTATTTATTATATATCAGTTTATAGATGGTAACGAGAAGAGTTTTGTGGTTGCTATGGTGCCTATTTAGAATGTAAATAGTTTTTGAGTAAGAGATTTGTCTTTCGGAGCGGCGATGCTATAATTTTGTTGTTGAGATAATAAATCTTCCTTCTACTAAACGTAATAGTAGAGTTTTCTTAATTATTTGATTCGAAGTCCTTTGAGTTTTATTTGAGGTCAGTTTTTATTCTGTATCTTTTGACAATTATTCTGAGGGGAAAAAATTTCATGTAGAGGTTGACATGGCCCAAAGGAACAAAAACGTACTTGTCTTTGTGAGTAGCGCCTTCTAGAATGATCACTGCATCCAGAGAATGCGACGAAACATATTCCTCAAATCATAAGGCCCCCTTCTCTAGATTGAACTCTTTAGGCAATCATTGCAGGGTATTTGCATTCAAACTTTTCATGCTGTGGAAACGAACGCTCACCTATTCGATGGAGCATAAAACGTGATTCAGCAGTAAAAGCCACTTGTTATCACTCAGTGGACATCAGAATGTAATACTGGCATGAAAATTCCAGCCTTCGTCCTCGATGAACAGCAACAGAGGTGCATAAACCAGGCGTCTGCTATTGAGCCCCATGTGCAGCGATGCTCGCTGAACCGCCCTTGAGGAAACCAAGTTTTGATAGTTCTAGGTTCATCTGGGTGATCATTTGGTTGTACATTTATTCGTTGTTCACCTCTACCATCTATAACCCGTGGTACTAGTGCTCCACATTTGCTGCATCACTGATGTTGGATAGGGCCATTTTGCCAAACACGGTATACTTATACCATGGCGACACGCGAATAGTTTTCAAAATTAACTGTTTCAAAAATGTTTACATCAATAACAGGAAATACAATGATCATGTTCTTTCTCATGTCGTATAAATTGCTTCGTTTCCACATTATGCCAACGATTACAATGTTCATCGATTCCCTATCGGGCACTTTTTATATATATGCTTCTTTGCCATGCTTTCTGTGATTGGTTACTACACGTTGATGTTAAATTTGGTGATGTTTATATACACTACTAGCCGTTAAAACTGCTACAAAAGGAAGGAATGCAAATAACAGAATGATATTTTTTGGGCACATACATTATAGTTGGACGTAAGTGATTAAATTTTCAGGATATTTGGAGGAATAGATCCTGAGGAATCAGTACTCTGAGCAGCCTCCCCTGGCAGTAATAACAGCAGTTATTTTCCTGGGCATTGAGCCGAACAGAGATTGGATGGCATGGACGGGTAGAGCATTCCATGCAGTTTTAACATTATGCCACAATTCATCGACCGTAGTGACTGATGAGTGGTGGAGTGCCAGTTGTTCAGCAATCATTGACCAGATGTTTTCAATTGGTGAGAGATCAAGAGAACGTGCTGCTCAGGGCAATACGCGAACATGTTCTGTGTCAAGCAAGGTCAGGACAGTGCGGGCAATATGCGGTCATGCATTGTCCTGCTCAATTCAGCGTTACGGAGGCCACGAATATAAGGCAGAGCAACTGGCACTAACACATCAGAAATTTAACGACTGCTGTTCAAAGCGCCGGCAATGCGAAAAAGAGGTGATCGAGACATGTATCCAATGGCATCCCATACAATTACTCCAGGTGATGGGCCAGTATGACGATGTCGAATGAAAGCTGCCAATGGGCGTTCTCCGCGATGTCACCAAACACGGATGCGACCATCATGATGCTGTATACAGAACCTGGATTCGTCTGAAAAGACGACATCATGCCATTCCTGCGTCCAGGTTCGTCGTTGATCGCACTTTTGGAGGTGCTCCTGCCTGTGATGCAGCGCCAAGGGTAGCCAAAGCCATGGTCGCAGTGCTGGCAGTCCATGCTGCTGCAAACGTAGTCAAACTGTTCGTGTAAACACTTGTTGTACTGCAAATGGCATCATTTGTTGACTCAGGGTTCATGACGTAGCTGTACGATCCCTTAAGACTATGTGAATAACATGCCTGCCTTCTCGGTTGTGATGGGGGGCCGCTGAGATTCTGCTCGGCGTTTCATATGACCGGTATGAATTCATCGATTCCATATTCTGCAAACAATCATGGGATCTCGACTAACGCTCTCAGCAATATTTCGGTATGATAAACCGCAATCCCCGGTAGCCGATCAACAGCCCATTGGTTGGAGACCACTTCTCTAAGGTATCATGATAAAATTACCAAATTTGGCCACATAATTTAAAATCGTGTCTCACTGTTAATTTTGACAAAATAATTACCAAAGTACTTTGCGAAAAATTGCCAAACTTTTTGGTGCTTTTATGGAGCTAGAAGAACAGTTAACTGTAACATACTCTTGTAGTTTTGACCATACTTTCTTTCTCAGTGTGAAGATGAAAATCTTGAATGGTTAGCCTAATTGCAACAGCTTTATTTATCAATCATCATCACTCCTCTCACTCCTTTTAAACACTTTGCAACTCAACGGTAACACTATATTTAAGTTTAGTACATACACTTAACATTAACAGGAATAATTCAAATATTAGTTCACTCAAAATTCAAGATATTATAAATTTTTTAATTTTTTTTAATTTTATTTTATTTTTAATGAGCTGCACAATCAGTCTTGCCGATAAACAGACCTAGTGCATTCTCCAGAGGTGGTATCCACTCTTTCAGGACCACCACAATGGGTGAGATACCGTTGGTCATGTTAATTTGGACGTCTAGTTTCTGTCACACTAGATGGCAGCACCGAGACTCTATTTGGATGCTAAAGTGCACTAGGAATTTAATTTTGCCGGAAATGCCAAGAGCCAATAAGGCACTCCAGGGATCTTTTACATGCCGCATAATCATACGACATGGCCGCTGAGGACTTTCTGCATCCCGAAAATCCGGTGTCTGGGCCGGGGACCGAACCCGCAGACTTGGGCTCAGAAGGCCGACGACAAACCAACTGCGCCACCCAGCCATAATTCAAGATATTATGTTCGATGAAAGAAACAGCATTTAAGTAATTAATTTTTGAATGGCTTTTAAGCACATTTTTCAAATAAATACTAAAACATTTCAGATCATTGACTTTAAATAAATATTAGGAACACTAGAAATTTTCCTGTTTGTTTAGGAGTCAGAACGTTAAACACCGGAAACGACGAAACGAAAACAGGGAATTTCAATTCTCTGTTTGCTTACGCAATATTATTTATCATTTCGTGTTTTTTTCGTCATTTTGATAAAAATATAACTTTTTAATAACCTTGAAAATTTCTTTATTTACTGCAAATATTTAAAAAATATATCACCTGTTTGATATATTTCTGATAACACCTGATTACTTCCCACGCGATCTTACTTAAAATGAGTCAAGTTAGTAAAATCAATACCATAACTAAAGTGGAATAACATGAAGCTCACTAGTGCAATTATTTTATGCTGTAAGTATATTTGTTTTTAAATCTTTAAATTACAAAGGGTATCACTTTCAATTTAAGCGGTATGATTTTTCCTGCGTTTTAATGATACTTAACTAAAAAAAAAAAAAAAATCAGTTAATTGTAGATACACTGCGAAGAAAGAAAAATTCAAGAAACAATTATCGTATTGCATGGTAATGATATTTCTGAGGAAAAAGAAACTTAAATTAGGCATTAAAAACCAAAATATACGTTATTTGAACCAATTCCGTTAATATAAACTGCTGTTTGTAGAAAATGCAACACCATGAAAGAATCATCAGAATCAAATGAAATTTAATGCAGAAACGACTTGTACTGATACAAATAAATGATGAAATTTTCAAAACAAAAGAAACAAATTAAGCGTCCGAAATCAGTATTTGGTGCAGCCACCACGCGCTGCAATAAGTGCTGCTATACGACGTGGCATGGAGTCAAACAGATGTTGAATATCTGCTTGAGGAAGAGAATTCCATATCGCTTGTATGCGCAACCAAAGTTCGTCTTTGGAAACTGCAGGACGCGGATCACGAGTGAGACGCCGACCAACCATATCCCACACGTGCTCAATAGGCGACATATCCGGCGAATAAGCAGGCCAAGGAAGAAGTTGCATGCGTTGTGCTGAACAGAAGTCTCTAACAGTCCGCGCAACATGTGGGCGTGCATTATCCTGCTGAAAGATAGCTCCAGGGATGCCTTGAAGGAAAGGAACGACTTCGGGCTGTAGCACTTCACGGACGTATCTGTTGCTATTGAGATTACCCTCAATTCGTATCAAATTGGATCGTCCATGATACGAAATCGCACCCCAGACCATAACTCCGGGTGTTCGACCACTATGTCGTTCAATAATACACTCAGGAAGGCAGCGTTGACCGGCATAACGTCTAACACGAACACGGCCATCATGGGTCCACAAATTGAAGCGTGATTCATCTGAAAAGACAACTTGGTGCCAATCAGCTCGCCAGTCTCTGTGCTCAAGAGCCCACTGCCGACGCAGCCGTCGATGATCCGCCGTGAGGGGAATCCTGTATAATGGCACCCTTGCACGCAATCCACGGCGCAGCAGACGACGACGAATTGACGAAGCCGACAATTGTACACCTGTAGCAGTAGACCAATGTGCTGCCAGCTGCCTGGAGGAAGCTGTGCGATCATTCACCGCCATGCGGAGCAGGTGTCGATCATCGCGCTCTGACGTCACCTTCTGTCGTCCTGTGCCTGTTTTTCGAGTTGTTCGGTGCTCGTCGGTCCACTGCTTCCAAACTCGCATCACTGTGGAACTGTTCCGCTGCATACGAGCTGCTATTGCGCGATAGGAAAATCCTCCTTCTCGAAGGCCGATTATCCTCCCTCGTTCAAACTCCGTAAGTTGCTTGAATTTCTTATTCTTCCGTCGTGGAGGCATACTCAGGTCTCACTAAACGTTTGCCACTAACAAATAATCATAGACTATTTTCAACGTCCCGCTACAGCACTTTATTTATACGCTTTCAGCATCAATTCAGAGGGCGCTGCGCGCGTCACGCACGCGCGATGGCTCTGAAACTTTATTAATTTGCATAATATCCTATAATTGACATTTGCTGCGAATTTCATTTGATTCTGATGATTCCTTCATGGTGTTGCATTTTCTACAAACAGCAGTTTAGTAACGGTTTACTTAAAATTCTGCTTTGTAAATTATAGTTCGTATTCTCACATATGCAGTAAACAATACAAACTGAAACGTAAATTTGATCGAATGTTTTTATATAATGCTCTAATGTGTCATAATAAAATTACAAAACTTTACCACATTTTATCACATATAATGAAACCAAATTCTATTATTAATTTTACCAAAATCATAAACAAAGAGCTTTAGTAAAAATTACCAAGCATTTTGGTGTTCTCTGCCATACAGCTAGAAACACGGTAAATTCTCCGTGTATAACATCGATTTCCGCGTTTATTGAAAACAATTATATTTTTATGAACATTTTTGCTAAAATGTTTTCAATCTTCAGTTTAAAGGATGTTTAATGCTCATATTCATTGCTACAAACCATTAGATTGGCAAGCGAGAGATTAACGTAACTTGAAACATTTATACTCACTACCCACCTTCTTCATATCTTGCAAAACAAATAGTTCTATATAATGATATTGTATGTAGTAATGTTATGCATGGAAATTTTTTACCTAATACGCTAAATAACTCAAAAATGTTAAAGCCATAAATTACATTCCTGAGAGTAAAACAGACACTTTTATTTAAGTTTAATTGGACTGAATTCAAACTTAATTATACCTGTGTGTTAACAATGTTGACATTGAAAACAAATTAATGTCTGTGCAATTATATTTTAAAGTAATATTTTATGTAACAAAAATTCATTATTATTTAATACACTTTTCAATATACTTTTAGTTTTAGCTAGCTTAGCTACATGTGATTTTAAGTGCTTTGATGATTCCAGAAACGCTTGTTATTCCGAATGGTTTAAACATAATGACGGAGACTACGAATATTGTTAGTAAGTGAAACATTATTATAAATTTATTAGGTAGCTACCACCCCTGCTCAACATGTTCGCCAACCCTCAGAACTGTTTTCGCAGTTCTTTTCATTCTACCAAAGTTAATCTAGAGATGAGCTAGACTATCATTGATTAACTGGAGTACATTTTGATGCAAATATGTTGGAGCACCATCTTGCTATAAAATGAAGAACCGAGAATCACTTCCTTCCAATTAGGGAACAACCACTATGATAGCGTAGGTCGATAATTGCGACAACTAAATAATTTTCTCACGAAGAAAGAGAGTCCAAATAATTGACTATATTTGCAAAATTGATTTTTTTCACCTAAAATCAACAACAGAACTTTCTTTTTGATTAATCCAATATGAAACACTTTTGTATTGTTAATTTTCCTGGCCTAAAAGAGAAGAGTCTTTATGCTTTGAATGATAATCCAGGTAGTTACCTGAATTATCTTTAAATAATTTAAACTGCAACCGTGTGAAGTAATTCCTCAAAATCTAGCACCTTTAGCTTACGATGCATCCCATTGCTGATATGTCGCTTACCCATCCTTATTTGTTTTTGTGGAGAACTTCATTGTATGAAGGCAATAAGTTATTTTTGTTCATTGTGCTACCATCTAAAAGGAATTTTAAATACTTGTAAAGTAATCATATGTATGGGAACAACACAAAAAATACAATTTGATGTGAAAGTGGGGGCTGATTTGTTTCGATAAAAAGAGGGGGTTCTAAAGATATTTTCTCAAAGTCTCTTATAAATAGGTTTATAAATACGGCCTTAAAATTACATAGGGCTAACAGGGAAATTTTAAACCAATTAACATATAATTTAACACTTAAATAGTCATAACGTAAATGGTTTAGAGCTTAAGCGGACAGAGAAATTTTAATTCAAACTAATGAAATTCTAATGCTCTTTATTACATTTACTTGGATTTTGTCACTTATAACGAAAACCATTAACATAGTGTTAACTAAATAATTCCAAGAAACTGAAGCAATAAAATATTACCTGATAAGAAGCTTTATTCCCTTTAAAAATTAACTCGTGCCTTATTAATCATTAACATAATGATTAATAAGGCGCCATCTATTACTAAAATTCGGAATTATTTTTTTCTTTTGCGATATTTTTTTTCTTATTTCGTAAAAGCTCATGTTCCGCAAAAACAAGATGTGATATCGAAGCTGCTTTGGTTTGCCATACTGGATTTTCTGAAATAGCGGTAAAAGCCTTAGCCACAGAAATTGATGTTTGTACAGAGGGTACAGCAGCCACTCTGACAAATGATAATTTTTTTTTTTAGATTTTTAAATGTCAAATTATAATCACCCTCTAGACGTTTTGCATCAATAATGGATGATACAGAATTACAGTACAGTATTAATGATGCAGTACAGTATTAATAAATCAAAAGAATTTCAAATTTTGGAGGAATGATTCAATCTATACATTTGTAGTACCACTCCAAATATGACAAAATGTGATCTCAAAGCTTCAATGGTTTGCCATACCGGATTTGCCGAAATAGCGTTAAAAGAATTTGTCATAGAAATTGATCTTTGTACAGAAGGCTCAGCAGCTAATGAAGGTAAATTTTTTTAGAGTTCATCAGAAAATGTTCATCATTTCTTATCAATATTTGAGTTTATTACAAATTTGTATTATTTTTTATTCTTTTAGATTTATTAAAAATTGCCATCACCAAAGTCAATAAATTTAAAATTTGTGATACTTTAACGTTTGTTGCTGAAGTCAATAGTTTGATTGAATAGAACAAACGCTGTTTTAACGACAAATAAAATTTTTGAATGCAAAAAATTCTCAGTCCATAATAGTTTTAAAGCATTAATATACAGTAGGTAAAAGATCTCGAAGTGAAATTCGGTTAAATTGACAAAAATATACATAGATTATTGTAAATGCATGTAATAAACTTTTTTATGTAACATTTTAATATATTTTAAGAAATATACTGGTTGAATTCGGACGTAGAAAAATTGCATCCTTGATTTAAATGAATGTTGCGTTTTTTTTAAATGTAAGTTTAAAAAAAACTTAGAACGTAAACTCAATGTTTTTAAAAATATGTTTTAAACACGTTTAAATTGCGTCAAGAAGAAAGGACTTTTACCTGTTTATCAATAACTACTCTATTGATTATACCTAGTTTTTAAACAGGTTATTAATCTGTTTTGTTCTATGTTTTTATCGAGAATTTTGTGCTTTTTTGAAAAACAAGTAGCTTTTCATAAACGCATCATCTTTCATAGTTTATTTTAAACTAAACTCCGGTATAAGAATTTGCAATAATTTAACTGGAAAAAGATAAAAAGTTTATTTTAAAATGAATATTGCATTTTAAAAAGTTACAATATTTCGTTAATTTTCAATAAATGCTATTTTTATTTATTAGATTTATTTGTTTTAATTTATTTTTTAATTTAATTATTTTGTTTATTTGTTTTCCATTTAGCCGTGAAAAAAGATAAAAATTGTAGCTTCGATACATGGTTAGAATTAAAACATTGTGACGTAGAGGAAGCTACTATATGCCAGTAAGTTGTTTTTGTGCAATATTGTTTAAATCAATTTACATTTCAGTGTCTAGTACATTTTCAGGATAGTTTAAATTTATTCAAGATAGGTAGTTTCATTAGTTAACTATCTTTTAAACATGTTAATTAAAATAATTTCATTTTTGTCAATATGGCATAAAAATATTTGAATCAAATTCAACAGGTCTGTTGCAGATGGTAATAGAGTGCGTAGATAAATATTCATAAGTTTTTCAAAACTTGTTAAAAATATTTTTCACCACAGATTTATATGAATGGTGTTACTTTCTTCACGCTATGAGATTTGAACTGCAGGATTCAAAAGTATTGAAACTTACATATCAAAACATATGCTTTAAATTATGAAAATTGTTTAGTAAAATTCAAATTGGTTGCATGCAAGTTGATTTTGTAGCTAGGGTTAAATATAACGACAGCTCAAAATAAACTGAATCAATTCTCCCAGATGATTCGAATAAATGTTTGGAATTATCAGTTGCATCTTTTTCTAAAGAGGTAATTCATTCGAAATATTTTAAACAAAAGCAAACAATCCTGATTTTTTTTTTTTTTACAAAAGGGCAGAGTAGTTAATAAGTATATGTGACCTATCAGAAGACTTAATACAGACCTGAAGATTTTAGACAAATTAAAACAATCAAGAGATACAGGCCATCAATTAAAGCGATATTTAAATACGTAATTCATTGAAATCGGGAACAATTTTGCAATTACTTAAGATTGAATCACCATCAAAAATATACCTATTCAAATCATTGATAATCATAAACTTTAGAGACGTCTATCATTTATTTATATCAGCAATACAGGATACATTTTTTCTAATTTTCTGTTAAGTGCTAATTTTCTTTCAAGTTATTAACTTTGAAGAAAACCAAGTTATTAACCTTTGTTAAAAAACATTAAAAATGCGTAAGCGAAGACTAAATTTGTTCCCGAAATAAGTTCAATTAAATATTTGCAACTTTTAATAACACACAGAGAATTTGATACAGACCAATGGATGCTGTGATTGAATACTAATAAACCTATTTGTGTGTATTGACCAATTCAAATCCATTATCAGTATTTGAATCAGATTCTAAACTATGTTTAATATTTGAAATCAACTTATAATCGTAATCATTATTTATTAAAATCATAAGCGATAGTCAACTATCAGATAACCAATTTTCATATTCCTTAATTACGTTATTAATTTAAATAAAATAATTTGTATAAGATTTAAAACTATGCTTAAAATTTAAAAATAACTATTTTTAATAATAAGCGATGTTAATTAAAATCAGTGATTGAGTGTTCAAGTTTCATAATTTTTCGTTAGGTATCAAATTTTTTTCCAACATTCCTTCACAGTAATTTCGCTGTAGCTCATAGTAACTCAAGGTACAACATCATTAAGAAATATGGCGGCAATAGAATAAGAAATTAGAATCAGGGGACTGAGTGTCCTTAAAATGCTTCAGAGACATATTTAAAAAACATTTCATAATAAAAATATAAGTTTAATTTTAAGACAGAGGAGCAAATGAAACAGACAAATAATACACAGGAATAAATATATAGGTCTGATTTTATTTAAATAAATTGATACGTATAAAAAATAGAAAAGTTCTTTATTATTCGAATCACTAATTTTAATCAAATTCAAAATTGTGTTTAAGATTAAAGCAAACTTCAAGAGTAATCGTAAGAAATTTATATCGTTGATTTAAATCAAAGGTTCAATATGAAATTTGAATTATTCCGCAATTAGCGTAAATCTTGTTTGTAATTTTTCTCCTTTATTTCTTGTTGTCTTTCATAGAACCTTTGACATAGCACAAAAATGTGTAGACAAGATTTTCTCAAAATGCTCTCGAGACACTGAGAGAGCATTTCAAGATGCTTATAAAGCTTCTGCAGAACTACGAAAGAAAGTGTGTGAATTCCAAGAATAAGTAGATCTTGGATTGACAACGGAAAGAGAAGATTGAAATCGAATTACATTTGTAATTTTCATCACGAAATCTATCAAAAATATGTTTATTTTGATATCTTGATTAGATGTATTATAATAAAAAACAATAAGTTGAAGTTATATAAGACTCATCATTCAGCGCTATTGGTCCACCATAATCATCTCGCTTAATGTATTTTTTTTAATCCTTGAAAGGAATGAAAATCAAAAGATGAGGAAACGTTACCAAAATCAAGTGAATGTTATTGAAGACGATGGGAAAACATTTTTATTGCTGGGTAAAAATTTGACGTTTTTTCTCATTATCGCTCTTTACCGTTTTTTTTTTAATGTTTCTGGCAATCAAATATGTTTTAATGTAATTAATCCCGATTTCTTTAATAATCTTCGTCAATGTTTTATAAAAAGGTTTTCTTTTCTTTTCGGCTATTTTTTTCCCTATTGTATAAAAGTAAATCTCCTCCGCATAGTTCCTCTGTTAAATCAGGGGTATCAGGAAGATTAAGGCTCCATAGTTTCGTGGCTGATAGTATGATAGGAAAAATGCCATCAGCTTGCGAACTGGCGTTCTTTAAATTTCTGACAAGATGGTCTGAGCTGAACTGAAGCTGAGTAGCTGTGCAAGTTTTCACCGGAGATAGTAGGCCCAGCGATAGCATTTATTCCTTAATCACTTATTCCTCAATGACATCAAAATTGACATTTAATAAAAAAAAAATTGAAAATGCCATGTTTTTAAACTTTAACTTGTTTCCTAAATGACGCTAGTAGATTTATCATAATTCGAAATTTTGTGAAAAATAACAACTATGAATCAAAATTTCCAACAAAAACAATCACAAAACTAAAAAAAAAAAATGATAAATACAAAAAAAAAAAAAAAAAAAAGAAATTTAGTTACTACATTTTGCATGTTGACTACACGGAGAAGAAATTTGTGGGGAATATACCGTAATGTATGGTAATCACATTTATGGTAAAATAAAAATTAAAGGGAAAATAATTCTGGTAATGAAATCAAAGTCCATTTATTTGGTAACTTTTTCCCTTTACATGCTTATAGTTAGCTGGAAATTCTAGTTTTCAAAAGTATAATTCTTATTACCACACTTTCAGTAAAATATTTAACAAAAAAATAAGCTACATGCTTAAAAATTTTCCATGAAAACATTATAGAGACTTTTCTCTTATAGTAATAATTAGATAATAAAACACAATGATATGGCAGCAATAGCAATCTTTCTCTGGGTCATTCTCACGAAAACTGTCATTTTTCAGTTCATAAAATCCCAAAAAAGTAAAGTGAATAAAAAGCTCTGAAACTTTTTATATTAATAGAAATATGTAATGGCATTATAAAGAAAGTATATATCCTATAAATTATACTTAATATTTAAATTAATTAATTTTTTAAATAATTTATGTATCATTAATTAATTTATAATAATTAATAAATTAATTTAATAAATTAATTTAATAAATTAATTTAATTAATTAATTTAATAAATAAATTAATTAATTTAATAAATTAATTTATTAATTTTTTAATTTATTTTTCAAATTAATTAATAAGTAAATTAATTATTTTCACTATTTAAAAAGTGAGGGAATGATATGTTATTTTAATGCTTGTTTTTATCTAAGTTACATCTACCTAAAGTTTGAAAATGATAGCATACTAAGTATATCTAATATTTATTATAATTTAGTATATTTAATAGTTTTTACAGGTTTGGGAAATGAAATTGGCTGGCACGATTGAACAAAAAAAAATTTGATAATATATTCATCTTGAATCATTCCCTCACTTCAGCGTCATTCCCTCACTTTATACACTAGTGAGGGAATGACGAATTCAATAAAATTTAAAAATAACAGTTAGGCCTAATTAATTTCTGAAGTCAATCACATACAATTATATTCATACAAGAAAGCAACATATAATTATCCACTTTCTCGATGAAGTTGTATTTTATTTTACTCTAAAAAATGACATGAGGAAATGACAAATGTAAAAAATTTTACCTGGTTTGATTCATTCAAACTTATTCCACAGCAAAGCTTCTTTAAGTTGAAGATGGAAACATACTGCAATTTTATTCTATGATGCCAGTTGTTAACTTCTGAAGTTTTTATTGAAATATTTTTATTCTAAGAAGATTGCAGGTGATAAGAACATTGTTGTGAGGGAATGACGCGAAACACTGGGGACAAAGTTTAAAACAGTGCTGTGTTAATATTTTTATCAGAAATTAAATTTAAAATTGATTTTCTGAATTCTATATCTCAGTATTCTGAAATAAAGAACACGAATTTGTAAAAATTTTTTTATTTATTTCAGAAACAATTTTTTTCTTTTTTTAAATCAGCAGTGGGGACAAGTGAGGGAATGACATATTGGTATATTTTAATTACCTAAAATAAATAAAAAATAAAAATTGATAATTTTATTTTTATTCTTTTGTTAGCTTGCATTCTGAAGGACACTTTCCCTGAATTTTTTTTTCTTCGTAAGCTGTAAAACAAACATAAAATATACTGGGGACGTGAAAATGACTGTTTTTGTGAGAATGACCCCTCTATTGTGGCTAATGTTCATTTCCCTTATTTTTGTTACAATATTCTTCATACTGATTAAAATTTAGCTGCAGAATATGGCTTAAAGTAGTTTAGACCTTAATATGGTGCTAAGTATATAATCTCCTTCCTCTTAAACAATTTTAGAATCAATTTTAACGGAAGCGTGGTTTAATTTATTACAATTATTTTACAGCAAGGTTGCACGTTATTATGATTAAGATGCCAATATTAGACGAAACAAATTCTGCTAAAATTACCTTACTGTATGGGATGAAGAATTCTAGTAAGAAAAAAAATCATAATTCTGATATTTAAAACCAAAATATACCGTACAAAAATAATTAATTTGGTAAGGGTTTCCATTCATATTGTAATGCTTTACCAGAAATTCTGGTTTTCAAAACTACAGTTCTTATTACCACACATTTCTCAAAAAATTCAAAACTGAAAAGTTAACTTAATTGAAAAAATAGGTCCTGTGACACGCTCTAAGACACCAGGATAAAATTATCGTATGTTACCACACTTACCAAATGTTATTACCAAAAGTAATGTTAAATGTTATAAAACCATATTTTATTGCTAATTTTACCAAAATCGTAACCAAAGCACTCCGCTAAAATTACCAAGCGTTTTAGTGTTCCCATGGAGGCAGAAACATGGCGACTTTTACCATATTCCAGTACTTTCTCCCATACTTTTTTCTCCGTGTAAAAAGAAAAATACAGCGACTTCTCCGCCTTAGTTCACTGAAAAAACACAGCTTTCAAATTTTTACTACTAAACTAAGATGAACTAAGCAGCAGTATTAACTGAAAAAAACTTAACATCAATAGTACTATTATTATTAATAAAAGGCTACTTATAAAAGACTTAAAATTAAACCAAATAATATTAACAACCATTTTTTTCTTTTTGCTTATTCAAAATTCCATACAATCCAACTAAGTTCAGATTTATTGTTTGTGGCGTCAATAGTGAAATGAAAAAAAAATGAACAATTATTTCAAAAATGTCTTTAAATGGTATATAAAAATAAATAAGCATACTAAAATAATAATCACCTCAATTTGAATTTCAAAAATAGCACAGAATTTAAAAAATCTCTGAAAACGGTCTGATTACGGTTAAATAATTAGGTGTTTTGATTTCGAAAAAAACTAATGTACCAACCTTCCATCTCAAACAATTCTTGATGACCCACTTACCTGCTTAAACTTCATAACCTATTTAATCTTAATGATATAACTGATGGTTAAAGCTGGTAATTATTGTTTATTAATCGCTGGCAATTTATCGTATTACTGAACCTAAACAATAATTATATTCTATTTAATGACTTTCTTTCTAAACTAATTAATGGTATCCCTAAGAGTAAACGTACTAACATTTGCAATATTTTTCTTTTCGCCAAGAATATAGTTTCGCTTAGTCATTAGATAACCAAAATGTTTTATAAATTCTTCCTTTTTCAGATTTATTCATGATCTTTTGGTTAATAATTTTGATGGTTTTGAAATTTTAGCTAAGTAAATTTGTCCAAATTAAATAATTCATAAAGAGACTAATTTTGAAATTTTTCAGTTAATTTGCTAGATTTAACTCTTAAAATTAATGAAGATAGATAAATTTCCTTAACACTATTCGACAAAAGAAATGATTTCAACTTTTCACTTAAAAAGTGTATTGATTTTAGTTCCAAATTAGCCTATAATGTTTTCTACACTATAATTATCTATCAAATTGTTAAATTTTACAGAAATAATTTCAGTTATAATTTTTTTTAAAAAGAGACTGATAATTTTATAAAAAGTTTAATTAGTAGCAATTTTCTTAATTCATTCTTTCAATTTCGTTTCAACAAAACTGTATCCTAATTTCAATCAATTTTATCCTTAGTACAATCAAGTACAAGGGTTTTTAGTAAAATTCTGGCGGTAATTATAATTTTAATATAATTACCGATAAAAGGGGCTGCGGCATACCGGAATTAAACGCATATGATCTGAAACTAAGACAAAAAGAAGTTATCTTTCCTGATGCTGAGTTCAGTGTTATAAATCAAATTAGAAGCAAATTATTATTTTGTGTAGTCTATTGGTTCACAGGTGCTCGCAGGGTAACGTGAAATGAGTGACACCTCTGGCATCTTCTAAGGCGAAACGAATAAAGTTCAGTGCCTGCCATTCGAAAAAAAAACATAAAAAAAACTTTTACTCATTTTTTCCCTTTGTATTATGTATTTCTTAGAAATTTTCACGTTTGAGCTGTTATTAACTGCAATTTGACAGACTTATACATTTTAATCAATCGAAGCATCATGAAAAATAAAACTTCTTCCCTAAGGTAAAAACTAACATGAATCTATATTTTTCCTTTCATGTTCCTTCATTTATTTCTCTGTATATTTTTTCCATATTTCTTTGTCTATATTTCTCCATCTGAGAAACGTACTTATTAAAGTTTAATACCTATTACTTCACATTCCAAAAAAAAAAAAATTATTTTGCAAAATATATTTTTAACTCATATATGATATGGTCTCGTATCTTTATGGCTATAACATATTGTTTAAAAGTAGATAGTACAGACGTATCTCCACGACAAATGATGGGGTTAATATCTGAGTTATGCCAGAAAAAAAGAAACTCTAAATAAATAGTTGTTTCTCAAAAATGTTGGTTTATAAGAAGGTGAACTAAGTAAGATGGAATCTTACCCAGAATCTTAGTTATGAGTACTACTTAATATTTAGGAAATCTTGATCCTGTTGTTTGAAACTTTAAATTTGTGTTTTAGTAACTATATAGAAATCTAATTATTCGAATAAAAGTTA
The DNA here is from genome assembly GCF_982258835.1 of Parasteatoda tepidariorum. Lineage (NCBI taxonomy): Eukaryota > Metazoa > Arthropoda > Arachnida > Araneae > Theridiidae > Parasteatoda > Parasteatoda tepidariorum. The sequence goes on from NC_141757.1 coordinate 40,908,172, forward strand.
TATTTATTATTTTATTACTATTATTATTTTTGCGTTTCCGTCTAAGAAATTTCGTTTTTCATAAAATTGTAGATTATAAAGTTTACCTTCTAAATTTAATAAAGAGGAGCATGATGTTTATTTTTAGACAAACAAGCGCAACACATTTGAAAGAAATGCTTAATTTGATTTCTTTTTATGAGAAGAAAATTGCTCTCTTCAACTCGAATAAAATTTTGCTAGTTGGACATTTCCTTTTTTCAGAAAAATAGCTAAATTAAGAATAACACACGAAAAGACGATTTACAAACTCAAAATGATATTTTCTCCTCTGGCAACATTTTGAACAACTAGAAAAACTTTTACTGTGAAAACAACATTTGGGTATAGGAAAAAAAATGAATGAAAAAACCCCCATCAAAACAGTTGTTTCATTTGAACTGTAAAATGAGTTTTTATTACTTTTTAGGGTAAACAAGCATGACATAAATATTCATTTTGATGGTGAAAACATAATAAATGGAATCCTTTTGCTCTAAAAGTGCTCATTAAAAATACGAATAATATTTGAGAATTGTTTTATTATATAGTTAATGTCTGGAATATGGTAATAAAAATATTTAAAGAGAGTTTCCTTTTTAATGTTTTAGAACTAACGTTCGAAATTAAATAAATTTAAAAGAATTTATTCTTTCTTGAAATAAGAATACTGAAGAAACTGATGGCCAAAATAGGCATTTGATATTCATGTTTGCTCAGAAAATGAAATGATTATTCATATATTGTCGAAGAAATGTTACAACCATGTGCGGTATTCTTGTTTTAAAATTACTACTCATAAAAAAATAAATGGCTACTTTAAATTCAAAGATGAATTTTTTCTCTCTTTTTTTAATGTTGAATTTTTGTCATAAATTTATCAGAAATGGAAGTTTTTACTCTGATTTTTATCGACTCAAGGAGAAAAAAATTGAAGTAAAATAATCGCACTATATGGTAAGGATATTTTTGGCAAAAGAAACATAATTCTGGTATTAAAAACCAAAATATACGGTATTTAACCCATTTATTTAGTAATTTTCCCATTTATATGGTATCGGTTTCTGGTTTTAAAATTGTTCCAGTTTTTAAGATCGCACATTCAGTAAAAAATAAAAAACTGAAAACTAAATTTAACCTAATAAATGGTTTTTATGCTTTGCTCTAAGGTATCATGATAAAATTACCAAATTTTAACCCATTTACCAAAATTTATCACATATTATATAACCATATTTTTGTGTTAATTTTACTAAAATCATTACCAAAGCGCTTCGGTAAAATTTACCAAGCTTCTTGCTGTGTCTCCATGGGACCAGAAACATGGTAAGTTTTACCATATCCTGGCAGTTTTGACCATGGTTTTTCCTGATTGTAGGTCCTCGCTGAGTTTTTAAATTTGAATACTTATCAGACGATATTTTTAACGCTTTCTTTTATTATTTTTAACTGCATTTATTTTAGTTTAATTTTATGAAACGTTTGGAATTTTTTTTCTGATGATATAAGGAAGGAAGGAAGTCATAAAATATTTTCCTTTAGCTTCTGAAATAAATTACGATTTGATTTAAATATTCTTTACTTTTCTTTATACTCTTTGTCCTTACTAAATGTATTTCTATCTATAAATACAAAAAAAAAAAAGGAATATCGGTCTCAATGTGTGTGTTTCCTCTACAGACTCCCGAACCACCTGATCAAACGCGATGGAATTCGGCATAGCGATTGTTCGAAGCACGAGTAAGGTCACTGTCGACATTAAAACATTCTACGACGAACCGTTCAAGCAGGAGGAGTGAAAAACGGAATGAAATTTTCTGATTGATTAAGCGTGTCAGAGACTGTTTTAAATTTAACTAAGGCCGATTCAATTTTCGAATATTTTAAAGATAACATTAGTGATATTTGCTAGCTTATCGCTCTATTTAGTCAAAAAAATTTATTTCACGTACTTTAATATTGTTTTTAATTCGCTATGTCAGATAAATTCTGGGAACAACATTCGTGGACTACGCCACCAAATTAATATTTCTAAAGTTATATGCTATACATATTTATTTTGCTTATTGTAATTCTTCTTAAATGTGTTTCTATAAAAGTAGATAATTTAAAACTAACTGTTATTAAAATGAAAAAAAAAATCATTTGTGCATTAAAAGGCAAAATTAACAGTAAAGTACTACTAATTCGCTTAGAAACGTAAAAAGTGGCTACATTATTATTAACGCCAATAATTCTTAATTGTTTTAGTAATATATGCATTTTGAAATACAAGAAATAAACTATGCACTAAAAGGTAAAATAATTGGAATCAAGGTACTTATTTGTTCAGAGGAATCATAAAAAATTGCCATTCTATTAATGACGACAATAATGAATTATTAATGTTGTTAAATTAAAATATGAAAATAACCTATCTAGTAAAAAGCGAAATTAATGATAAAAAAATACTTATTCGTTTTGTGGATATTATTATTTATCAAATTACTGATACCAATCTTAATTATTATTTGCAATATGTTCTAACTAAAAGAAAAAAAAAGCTATAAGAGAATAACCTATGTACTAAAAGCAAAATTTATATGAAGAAAGATACTTATTCACTTTATGGATATTATTATTCCCCATATAATTGATACTAATCTTAATTATTCTGTGCAATATGTTCTAATTGAAAAAAAATAAGCCATGTGCTAAAAGGAAAAATTAATGGAGAAAAGGTTAATTGGAATTTCGTTTAAGGGAACCATAGACAATCTTCACACGCAGATGGCGCTTAATTAGTTTTGGTAACATCAACTACAGGTATTACGGTAATTGGTGCAGTTTTAATAAGAATTCTACAACGAGTTTGCCGTAGTTGCAGAGCAGATTTTTTCCCCAGTTGTATCAAAGATAGTACATTAATGTTTAATGAATAGAATTTAATTTACAATTAAAGGAGAGCTTTTTCCACCACTACTTATAAATATTTTAAACAGTAAATTAAAGGTCGATAGAAATGGTCACGCCTCAAAGTCCTTATCAATGTCTCATAATTCTATTGGTTTTTAAAATTTCGACTTTCGTTTGCCGCCATTGATGAATGTATTTCACACAAAACTCAAATATTGAAGATATAAAATAAGTACCAAATATAGTAATGTAAGTATTATATTGATATATTTGGGAAGTGTTAAAATTGCACCATTACTAAGCAATTTTAAAACAGATACTGTGGAAATAAGTGTCTTACGTCCCATATAAAGGGATTTGCATCGGAAAAAAATACTTCATAGTGGTAAATTTTGACTATCATGAGTTGGCCGCGAGCAGTATTATCACGCCAAGTGATATTACCTGTAGTTAATCTCTGTTCTGCTGAGATGAACTACAAAAAGCATGTATTTTTTAAAATAATAACGCAAAGCCCCAAGAAAGGGTAACAGATAATAATAAATTTAAAAAACATGAAATTGTTTAAACTTTTAATTGAAGAGCTTAGTGGAAAAACCAGGGAAGTGACATTTTTAGAGAGGCGTTCATCAGGATAAGAAAAAAAGTTGTCTTCGAACTATTTTATTACCAATTTATTAGAAAGCGGACTGATAATTCTTTTGCCTTATTTTAATCTTTTCCTAATTTGAAAATAAGAATCATTCATGTATATTAAAAACTAATGTTGATGAGTTATGTTAAGATTAAAGTGAAACCAAGAACAATTCTGTTACATTAAGCATATCCATACTGATGTAGCCACTTAATGTTATTTTCCCTGACTCATAAATGCCCCTAAAAATGTCACTTATATGGTTCTTCCACTAAGCACTTTAATTGTGGCGGAAACTGTTTTTTAGTTTTGTGCATGATTTCGTAGTCTTGTTAAATATTGTTTAACTGATTTTCTTTTATTCACCCCGTGTGGAGAACAGGTATTCAGCTAGTGCAGTTTATAATGTATATTTATATGATCTTAATGTACCATTTTTACTTTTAAACTAATATAATATAATCTAGTGTGATTCCTTATACTGATTGCAAAAAGCTTTTTGATAGATTTTCAAAATAAACGTATCATTTTTTTTATTATCGAACAATTTATCACATAACAAAATTAAATAAAGAAAGTTTTATTATTTTTTTTTATTTATATCTGCTATATGATAATTAAAAATAAAACTACTATTCTATTATTCTATCTATTATCTATTATTCTATATATCTATTATCTATCTATCTATCTATCTATCTATCTATATCTATATATATATATATATATATATATATATATATATATATATATATATATATATATATATATTATTCTATCTATCTATCTATCTATTATCTATATCTATTATCAATATCTATCTATCTATCTATCTATTATCTATATCTATTATCTATATCTATTATCTATATCTATTATCTATATCTATTATCTATATCTATTATCTATATCTATTATCTATATCTATTATCTATATCTATTATCTATATCTATTATCTATATCTATTATCTATATCTATTATCTATATCTATTATAAATACATCCCGAATGTCAAAACTGTGTCGAATGTGATAATTTGAAGTGAAAGCAAACTAATACCAAATATTTTTGCAGATTCCTTTACTTCGTAATCTCTGTTTGTAGATCTATTTTAAAAGTGAAAAATTTTAAATAATAAAAAATAAAGATTTTTTATGACGGTTTAAATAATGCAGAATGTGGAAATTTCTAAAGAATATTTAACAATATTTTCTATTTTTCGTGTTTAAATTTTCATCAGAATGTTCCATAAAACATTTAAACTTGAATAAAACATAAATGTATAGATTTTATCTGTTTCGTAGAATAATAAAAGATGTGATATCTTTAAAGGCCCAGGAGAGCTAAAACAGATAGAAGCCACCAGAATTTCATTTTAGTTATAAATCCTTAAACTCAGTTGAAAACAAAGCATAATTGCTAAGATAAAGTACTTGGCTAAAAGACGATAAATTCTTGACAGTTTCTTTATATTTTTCATGTTTTAATCCCCAAATGATTTGCATAAAATAATGCTACAATTTATTATATCGCAAAATTTCTGGGAAAGAATGCTGTTTTATGGGAAATAAAATGTTTTAGTCGACTTATTTCCTTAACTTCCTTAATTTTCTGTCTAATTCTATTATATAGAACAATTATTTTCACTTTGTTATTTACGTCTTGTAATTAAGTAAAGTAAAAAGCTATATTAGGGAAAATTATGAAATGTAACTAATAAAAAAGTTGAAAAAAATAGAATTTTTTAAAATTATTTTAAGACCTCAAACAAAAAAGCAGAGTATATTACTTTCGAAAGGTTTTCTGAGAGGAGGGAGAATTTCTTGCAAGTTCCTACATGTGTGTTGTATTTTGATTCTAAAATAAATTGCATTAAATTATATTGCAATTTATTGTTTTAATTGGAATTAAATTATACTGCAATTTATTACAGTGTAAAATTCTTTTACTAAAAGAAAACATTGCTTTCAATTTAAAGTTCTATTGACCGGTTTCTTTTTTTCTCTAATCACATAGAAGATAACACAAAAGATTTACCCATCTAATTTACGTCACGTTATTCATAGAAGTAAGAAATGATATTAAAAATTAATTAAAGTTAATACAATAGAAAAAAAGAAAACAATAAACTAAAACAAACAGTTTTAAGCTTTATTTTTGTCACTCCAGCAACAAAAATGTAGGGCACTTCACATTAGAAAGACGTGGTTGAGGATGGGATTGATTTTTCGGTGGGAATAGAAGTTTATTTAAATAGTGATGCACTATACGTTTCTCACTATTAGTCTTTTGTTTTAGATATGACAAAAATAAAATTATTCTTATAATTTTTTTTAGTCTATTTGAAAAACAAAGCGTTTCAGATTTTAATTTTATCACTTTCTTTTATTTAGTTTTAAGTCTGATAGTTTGTTTAAAGTGGAAAGTGATGGTGCCTTTGATTGGCAATAATTTTTTTTGCATCATTTACCATTTAAAAGAGTTGTAACTTATATTTGCATCAGTCACAGATCTCCAGTTGAATTGTAAGCATTCTAGCTTGTCGGAAAATGGACGAAATTTCGAAACTTATGATAAAATTATGATATAAATTAAATTTATATGGGTCATTCTCACAAAAACAGTCATTTTCATGTCCCCAGTATATTTTATGTTTGTTTTACAACTTACGAAAAAAAAACATTTCAGGGAAAGTGTCCTTCAGAATGCAGGCTAACAAAAGAATAAAAATAAAATTATCAATTTTTATTTTTTATTCATTTTAGGTAATTAAAATATACCAATATGTCATTCCCTCACTTGTCCCCACTGCTGATTTAAAAAAAGAAAAAAATTGTTTCCGAAATTAAGATAAAAAAATTTACAAATTCGTGTTTTTTATTTCAGACTATTGAAATATAGAATTCAGAAAATCAATTTTAAATTTAATTTCTGAAAAAAAAATATTAACTCAGTACTATTTTAAACTTTGTCCCTAGTGTTTCACGTCATTCTCTCACAACAATGTTCTTATCACCTGCAATCTTATTAGAATAAAAATATTTTAATAAAAATTTTAGCAGTTAACAACTGGCATCATAGAACGAAATTGCAGTATGTTTCCATCTTCAACTTAAAGAAGCTTTGCTGTGGAATAAATTTGAATGAATCAAACCAGGTAAAATTTTTTACATTTGCCATTCCCTCATGTCGTTTTGTAGAGTAAAATAAAATGCAACTTCATCGAGAAAGTGGATAATTATATGTTGCTTTCTTGCATGAATATAATGGTATGTGATTGATTTCAGAAATTAATTAGGCCTAACTGTTATTTTTAAATTTCATTAAATTTGTCATTCCCTCACTAGTGTATAAAGTGAGGGAATGATTCAAGATGAGAATATTATAAAAATGTTTTTTGTTCTATCGTGCCAGCCAGTTTTATTTCCCAAACCTTTAAAAACTATTAAGTATATAAAACTAAATTATAATAAATGTTAGATATACTTAGTATGTTATCATTTTCAAACTTGAGGTAGCTGTAACTTAGAGAAAAACATGTATTAAAATAAAATATCATTCCCTCACTTTTTAAACAGTGAAATTAATTAATTTATTTAAATATTAAGTATAATTTATAGGATATATACTTTCTTTATAATGCCATTACATATTTCTATTAATATAAAAAGTTTCTGAGCTTTTCATTCACTTTACTTTTTTGAGATTTTATGAACTGAAAAATGACAGTTTTCGTGAGAATGACCCATATATGGTTATAATATTTTGTATAATAGTTATAATGGTTATATTAAGTTAATGTATCGATAAGAAAATGATTAGAACTTGTATTGTTATACAATACAAAGCTTCAGATAAAATTTAAGCCCCTTCATTTTCTTCGAAAATGATCGGAATTTCTATTGAAGATGAACTTTATTTGGGAGTATTATGGCAGATTATTCTGCTGCGGTTAGGAAATGATTGAAATTTATATTATCATCACTTTCCGGTATGCACTTTAGTTCCTAAGATGGTCTGAAAAGAGTTGAAATTTTAACTGTAAGATTTCAATTTCTCAAACAAGAAAGCGAGTTAATAAAAATGCGACAAAATAGGCGAATGTAAATTAAATTAGTGGCTTTATTTTCTATTATTTAATTTAGATACTTTTTCTTACTTGCATAGTAAAAATATATTGAAGGCGATATATTTCATTTTTCAATAAATTTGCTAAGATATTTATACGAAGAAATCATTCGAGTAACAAAATCATCAATTATGGTGTTCTTAAATTGATTTCAAAGTCAAGTAAAATAATAATAAAAAAGTTAACAAAAAAAAACGATAATCGCAAATATTGATTTAAACAGACAATAATCAATTATCACTATTGGGCATTTTCTGTTTTAAAATATTTTGGTCAGCTTGTCCTTAAAAAAGTATATTAGATGTATTATCAGCATATCATTCCCAAGCCATTTAAAAATGGCTAACATACGTTTAGTTGATCGCAAAAATGCGCAGAAGGAAAAAAGTGTAAGAAGTGATAATTGTAATTTTACCTCTAACGGACAACAAACTTCACTTAAAGTCGCAGGCTTTTTTTCTAGTATCTTTTGGAAATTAAACAGTTTTGTCAGTAAGCCCTTACTTACCAATACACATGTGTTAAATCGTAACTGTACGATTAAGAAATGCACACGAGGTATAATTTAGATCACTTTGTAACGTTTTGATCAAAATGTTGCTCCAGCTTCAAACAGTTATCTTTCAAAGAAACAAGCAGAACATAACAGAAGAAGTTGCTTAGCAATTATATGATGCATTGAATAATCTGTATATTGATGTATTTCGGTTACATCTTTTCACAGGAAGTTCAAAAATTGAATTGAAAATTTGTAAAATAGATTAACTTCAATAAAAAATTAAGGCAAATACTTGACGACTGTATTCTTCCACATGGATCATCATGTGAAAAATTTTATAATTTATCAGCTGCACAAGAGCGTTCTTGATATAATTTTTCTTAAAAAATCAGAGGTGGTACAATTTAAGAGAATCTCGATTTAGAGACCACCAACTATTAGTACCATATTTTCCAGTAAGCGGCTATCCCTCATAACTTGAGGGTTATAGGAATCCGAATCTGTCTAGAAAAAGACATGTTTATTCTGAGAATATATGTTGAGTCTGGTTTCGTATTCGTATCGTCTGCACTACTTGATTTAAAACTTCTTTTGCTTCAAAAATATACAGATTAAAAATAACAGACGGCATGTTTTAAGAGCTCAAAAGCAGGCATCCATTTTCAAGACACGTAAGACATGAATGAGAAGAAACGAAAGTGATTTGAAATATGAAACGCAAAGATACTAACAAAAAATGGAAAAATAAAGGTGATAAACAAAGCTAGACAAACCACAGTAGATAAGAGAGTAAAAAATGATGAAAAATAGAACACGAAAAACTCCAGTGGCCTGCATTTCCCCCTGATTTTCCCTTCTCATCAACTGTTTTTTTTTCTTGTCCTGTTTCATACTGTACACGAATATTATAATACCTGAATTTGTACTGTACTGATATATTATAATTACTTCTATTCATTATTTGTATTTGTTAGATTATAATTTAGAGCTAATCGTAATTATTTGCAATTGCAAATTTTTATTAGTTGTCATAAATGGTTCCACGTAATCACAATAATATGAAATTATGATTATCTGATATCACACATTTTGATTACACGCAATCATGATCACCAGTAATCGTTTCTTGTTGCTACTACAATTAATCGTGACCACATCGATTTGGAGATCCTGGTGCTTGAAGTCGTGACTACATGTACACAATCAATTACAGATGTTATTGATTGCTGCAATCAGCGTTCAACTCTGTAAAGGCTGCTGAAAACGATGTCTCATATAAGTACTTCAAACTGTTACAATTTAGGTCACTCAAAAAATTTGGCTCAAAATGTGACAGTTATTTTACAACTTCTCTAGATCTAATAATGGTGATCCTTTCCTGTTTTTTTCTTGTAGAAAATTGAAAAGATGCTCAAGGCAGTGCTGTGGACAAGGCTGTATCATCTGTGACGTCTACTCCTGGATAGTGACCTCCATTTTGAAAAAAAAAAAAAAAAACATCGCATGTTGGGGGAGCTTGAAAATAAGCAATAAAATTGCAACAAGAAATCACCCGTTAAAATGTTAAATATGGTGAAACGAATTGAGATGTGCTACAGAGAGGCGAAATTTTCAATGAATCGCATTTATGGATGATTCTTAAATTAGAATTTGAAGTTATTGAACAATAAAGTATGTCGCATTTAGGGAACGTCACACTTAGAATATTTTTTATAAGTGAGGGCACCCGCAGAAATATTCTGAGGCTTCAAAAAGGAAATATGTTCATCAAACTGTTTCAAATATCATGCATAATTTTTTCTAAAGTTATTTTTCATGAGAGCATCAGAAAGTTTTGCAAATAATTTCAATAAATTATTTAAAATCAACTAAACCAACGAATTTTGACAAAAATTTACATTTACAACATTTCAATCTTTAACAAAAAAATCATACTGTATTATTATGTTAATTAAATATATCATGCGAGACAAAGAAAAAGCAATGAATATTAGTGTTCTATAATTTTTCAGGTTTTTTAATTTACATATTATGTGTTTTTTTATTAGATCTGCTGATTTATCACAAAATATTTGTTAATTATAACATTACATTGAAAAATTCATCATGCACGCCCATTTTATGAATCGGAGTAGATTCATTGCTTTTTTAATAATTATTTCAAATTGAAAAAATTTATTGCAAACTACAGTTTTTATTTCATTTCCAGGGAGGGGATTGAAAGTGATATGCTCAAAATAAATTGACAAAATTTCACTTTACAATGTATCATTAAATCCAAGAATCACTGATTCGTTTAGTTACTGCTGTAGTGATTCATTCGTTTACTGATTTAATGGTTCGTTGACCAGCTGATTCCTTCATTGATTCACTGATTAGTAGGCTAATTATTGTGATGATTTGCCTTTGCATATATTTATTGGTTCGTTGACCCGTTGATTTGCTGATCCACTCATTCTTTGCAATATTCAATTAATAATTTTATGGTTCAGCAATTCTTTCATTTCTTGACACACTAATTCATTCATTCGTTAATCTATTGTTACGTAATTCATTGATTCTTTGATACCTTTGCGAATGTCATTGTCGTATTGCATACTGAAAAGGAATATAGATTTCTGCTTTAATATTTTATGGTTCTGATGATTCTTAAAATCAAATATAATTCTCAGAATGCATGATCAGGTTTTTTTTTTTATTCCTGCACTTTTCTCGTTCATAAGTCTCACATTAATTTACTAGAAATTTTCATAAAAAAATGTTATCATTCAAGTTAATTATACTAAAAAACTTTTAATAAAATTTTTTTAACGAAATAAATTGATAAGATTTCACTCTACAATGTATCATCAAATCCAAGAATCATTGATTCGTTTAGTTACTGCTGTAGTGATTCACTCGTTTGCTGATTTAACGATTCGTTTACCAGCTGATTCCTTTATTGATTCACTGATTAGTAGGTTCATTATTGTGATAATTTGCTTTTACGTTTATTTATTGGTCAATTGATCCGCAGATTTGCTGATCCGCTCATTCATAGAAATACTCAATTATAAATTTTTTGGGTTCATCAATTCATTCATTTTCCGATACACTAATTCATTGATCCGTTGATCTATTGTTACGTAATTCACTGATTTTTTGATGTATTAATACGTCATTTATTGGCTCATTTTTAGACTTGGTTATGCAGTTTGGCTCTCTACTGTTATTCGTGTAATAAATACGAGCTTTAACTGAAACTGCAGTAAATTGCTGGATTTACCTTATGATCTTTCTTAACCTCAGTAGTAAGAACGCAAAGGGACTAGTGAGAACTCGATATTATGAATGCTTCAAGACGTTGCGTACTTATTTAGTATCTACGTGTAAAAACGAATTTCGGCCATTTACGATAACTTGTCTGTTAAAAAAATCAATTCTCTCTCATTAAATAAAGTTAAATTTAACCTCACAAATAATATATTTTTTCACAAAATATGCAGAAAAAAAGCATTTTGAACGTTACTTTTCGTAAATGAAGGAGGAATGCTATAAATAATCTTTGTATTCTTTTTATTCCGATGCAAATTACTTCTGTCTTTGTATTTTATTCTATTTTCTAAAAAAGGAAGTATTCATAAGAAGAGCGGAAGGAGGACGTCAAGGCAGCCGAGGAAACGGAAATAACGTTTTCTTTCTTACATTCCAAAATTTAGGATTTGACAGTTCTGAATTTCAAAGCAATCCTTCGTATTTCAGTCGGAAAAGCTTTTAGATTCGTAAGATGGATAGGTAATGTTTTTCAAAAATTTTGCCTAGTTGAATGGGACTATTTACCGAATTTCATAAAGTATTTCCTAACCTTTAGTTTCAAAAACACTTCAGAGATACTAGTGATGCTCAAAGGGTTATGATATTATTTATTATGTTTGCGGTTTATTGCTCAAAATTTATCATGTGGAGAAAACAATGATCACACTTAATTCAAAAGTTAATTTTGATATCATTTGTGTTCTGCTTTTTATTTTAACCAATCATTACAGTTATTGATGCTAATTGCTGCATTCTTAAATTTTACAGAAAAGAAGAACATTTTTAATCTGTGTTTATGTTTAGAAGTTTAAATGCTCTGGTAATTCCTTAAAATAGCTGTTTAAACAAATACATAAATTTACGTTTATCAATATATTAATTATTTTAAAACAGTATTCTGGTTTTTATCATTCTTTTTGAAAATGATCAATGATAATTAATGTATCTATAATTCTTGCTACAAAAAGAGCATTTTAATTCTACCATTTGAAAAATATTCAAATAAATTGTTTGATGTTTGAGATATTATTTTTGAATATTACTGAAAAATAGAGCAGAAAATATTATTGTAGTTAAATATTAGTAAATAAAAGCAGGCAATTGCTTAAGAAGAGAGACTTGCAGATTTGCTTTTTAAATTCAATACTCCTGTTAATATTTAAAGTTTCTTATATGAGTACTTTTATAATAATCTGAAGATGAACTTTAATGAAGAATGTTAGTTAAATTTTTAATAGTGCTGCTTTTCTTGGGAATAAGTGATGGTTTACGCCGCAATTCTTGCAGTCAAAACTATGCTGATCCAACAAAGATCATTGTTGTCCTTCTTCTACCCAAAGACAACTTATACTTGGCATCTTACTACAAAGTGGCTCCAGCAATTAAGTGGGCAATTGACCGAATCCGAGAAAAAGGCGTATTGCCAGGTTTAGAGCTTGTTTTAATGGAAAGAGACACCGCTTGCGATCCGGCTAAAGGTACATGGGAAGCAATGAGAGCCTTTATTGAATATCCACTGAATTTATTCTTGGGACCTTCATGTGATTACGTTGCAGCTCCAGTAGCAAGATTGTTGAAGTTCATACACATACCAATGATAACAGCTGGTGCTTTAGCGTATGATTTCGGCATAGAAGATCGAAGAAACAATGAATCAGAGTATCATATGTTAGTACGGACAGGCTGGTCTTTTTATGGAATGTCTCATGCAATTCAAAAATTTTTTGAGAAATTTAAGTGGCGAAAAATGGCGTTTTTGTATCAAATAGATGGAAGGCCCGAAGTGATAAAAGATCATTATTGCTACTTGGCAATACAGGCTGTTTATGATACTTTGTTTTTAGAGAAAAATTGCACTATAAAACAACATAAACTTATGCCAGACATGAAGAAAGAGCATTTATTGGATATAGTTAAAAGAGAAGTTGGCACAGAATATGCGAGTAAGTAAATTTTTGAAAAATTAAATTCTGGAATAAAATAAACGAACAATGGCATAGTAACGCAAATATATTTTTTTTAAATCGTTGAAATTTTCGAATGAAATAAGCAAATAATAACATGGCACCGTAAATAATTTTTAGATTTAGTTTTAATTCTTAACACTAGAAAAACGGAGGAGGTTCGTTTGACCTTTCTCGATTTTTGTTGTTTCGTAATTCAAAAACTGGGTTTGATCCTCAGTGGCGGCTTGACGACAACCCAGCTTCAGGTCACTGGGTAGCAGCTTGTCTGGGAAGTAAAGGTGGCCTGTGAGCAGCTCTGACTATAATGCCGCAATCTTGCCGTTGGTCATGAAAATGTGAAACCTTAACCTCCAGGACCTAAGGAGCATCTACCACTGTAAATATTAAACACCAAATCACTAGTATATAAAACATGTTTACTTGATTCCATCTTGAGGTACCTTTTGATAGATGAAGGTTAACATAGTCGATAGACAATTCCAATATTGGTGACCCGGTCGACAAATAATTCCCCAATAAACAGTATCAAAGAAGAAAAAAGATCCGGTGATGTAAATAAAGTCTCCTGGTAATAAACAATATAGAAAAAAAATGAGCGAAATGCTATGAACAAAAAAAAAAGGAGCAAAATGCTATAAATAAAAAAAAAATGAAGAAAAAAAAATGAGCGAAATGCTATAAACAAAAAGAAGAAGAAAAAATATAATGAGCAAAATTGACATATAAACAGCATGAATCAACTAGTGGTATTCGTTCATCGAATTTTATCATAGATAAAATTCTGGAAGGGGAGTATTGTGGCGTAACTACCACTATAAATATTAAATACCAATTCACTAGTATATAAGACATGTTAACTTGATTCCACCTTGAGGTACCTTTTGATAGATGAAGGTTGACATAGTCGATATATAGTTCCCACAGATCCCTCTGATCCACAACGGGCAGTTGCGAATCGGCTTTTTGTTCGAAATTCCCCCCCCCCCCAAAAAAAAAGTTACTGAAAGTTTTGAGCATTTCTGACTTTTCATAATTTGATAAAATTTTAGTGTTTATTTAATCATTCATGTGCTAGCCTTATAGGAGCGAATAGATAGAACCTTATACCTAGAATGACACGAGGGGCTAAAGTACTCCTTTATGTATTTCTGTAGGTACCCCTTAACCACAGGTCGATTTGAGCAAAAGGTACCTTTTGGTAGATAAAAGGAACTCCAGTTTCATTAAAAAACAAGAGTATTTCAACACAAAATTACTATTTACAAAGGAAAGGAGACTCATTTGTCTTAGAAACTAATATATTAATTTAACTAGAAAAGTTAGAGCTCCGTTTAATTAAATATTTTCCTTGACCAAATTGAAAAAAAAAACAGCATATAATTTATGATCAAGTCTCTAATATATTTTTTATTAAATTAATTATTATTTCATTTTAAGATTTTTAAAATTTAGTTTATCTTGACGCAAATACTCTGGGAAGGGCAACACTGGTCGCTTTAGATTTTCTTGGTACAGCAGCGTTAAGTTTTTCTAGTGTTAAAATCGTATTGCGTTGTGATTCACGTAGCTGCATGTTAAAGCATCTTTATCTTGAGGTTTTGATAAAATTATCCGTCATTATTCTCTTCATTTTTTGTTATGTAAGGAGTTTTATAGTCACCACCTTTCTATATATTTTTAGAATCCTTTTCGAAAATTAAATAACAAAGTATACACATTGGGAGATGCAAATCAATATATCTAAGCAGAAAAAACAAACAAACAATCCTTTAGAAATCTGATGGATCATTAGCGAGGAAGGCGATATGAAAATCATCCAAATTAGTTTGATTTTCTGATGCAATTTAGGGTTCGAATAATTGTCTTTGAACTTTTCTATGAAACCTCCTGCAGTCAAATAGTTGATATTTTCATTCTCGTCTTCCTCAATAGTGATTTGTTAGAGTTTTTTCCTGCATTTAAATTTTAGACCCTTAATGTGTGTTTTTTTGGCTTCATTTTTTCAAGGACTTAAAATGTATAAATATAAAGAGTGGTTAATCGGGAATACCTAATAAAAGGGGAAAACTACGATGATTCTCTACTTAAATTTGATTACTGTTTCTGGGTAATCATAAAATAATTTAAGTTTTGAAAATATTAATATAATGCTTTGAAAAATTTATCGAAAATAGTATTTGACGATGAAAACATTTTTCTATGATTTCGAGCATAAATTACTATTTAGAATTTAAATTATCATTTCATAAGCGAACTTATTGTGCTTTCTAACTTCTGATAGTAAAAAAAAAATTCCTCGTTCATTGTTATTGTTGTTACACAGCGTGATACATAATTATGATGTGAATAGGAATAAGTAAAGCATATGCATAAATATATTTTTAATTTTGAATGTCATTGAACTAGAAAAAGAAAAGCTTCTTATATGAATGACGAACGGTCAAAGCTACTTTTCTTTTATATATGTATTAATTTTAAAAGCAAGGAAATTAAATTAGGACTTTTTCTTTTAAACTCTTTTCATTTTTAGTGAATTTAACTTTCTTCCTTTATTATGTTCGGTCAGTTATAGCAGTTTTTTTCCTATCATACTGGTGGCAACAATAGAAGTTTTATCCATGAACGGGAAGTAAAATTGTGTGACGTGTATTTTGCGGCTTAGTTTCCTCTTTCTTTAATGGGAATTATTTTATGTTATCTTTTTCTTCCCTAAAGAAATCCTGTAACTTTGACCTTGACATCTGTCATTATTTGTTGGCCAGTAGGTTTTTGTCTACTGACCGTGAAAGTAAATACATTGAAGTTTCTTTTTTTTACTTTTTCATTAGCGTCTCCCTTTCATTCTTAACACTGTAATTTATCTTTTCTTGATGTTATTATAATTCTTTTACTATATTCTTTTATTATAATTTCCTAACTATATTCCTTTATTATAATTCTTTTATTATAATTCTTTTGTTATAATTCTTTTATTTAAATTCTTCTGTTATAATTCTTTTATTATATTCTTTGATTATTCTTTTATTGTAATTCTTTTATCATAATACTTTTATTATAATTCTTTTATTATAATTCTTTTCTTATAATTCTTTTATTATAATTCTTTATCATATTCTTTTATTATAATTCTTTTGTTATAATTCTTTTGCTATAATTCTTTTATTATATTCTTTGATTATTCTCTAATTGTAATTTTTTATAATACTTTTATTATAATTCTCTTATTATAATTTTCTTATTATAATTGCTTTATTATAATTCTTTTATTATAATTCTTTTGCGATAATTTATAAAGCTAACTTATCTTTTATGTTGTTATTGGAAAACTTATCGAGACAAATTTTTTTTTATTGATTTGCTTTAACTTGTTAAAATTAAATATGTTTATCGTCATCCCGGGACAATTAAGCTATTTGTGGTAACTTCACTTAATTCGAATCCTGAGTTTAGCAAAACTATTTTGATTGTTGATTTATTTGTGTTGTTTTAGTTACAATTGAGATAAATACATAATCTACACTTTTCACAACTTTAATTGCAAATCTCTTAATGTTATGTTCAACTCTCGATAAATAATTTTAAGTGTAATCTTAAACAGTCCTTTAATAGTTTGTCTACTTTATTGTTTATATTAATAGTTTGGATTTTCTATATTAGTAAATTCCTTTATGAGTGCAGGAAGTTGAAGGTCAACAAACTTGTGCTTGCAAAACTAGGGATGTGAATTATGCAGGCATTGTCGCTATTGTACGGTTTGTAACAATAAATAGAGGACATTATACTTTTTCTATTTGATTTTGTTAACTGATTTTCAATCATTAAATTAAACAACCTGAACTTCCTAATGTGATTTAAATATTTAAAACACGATAAAAAGTTTAAAAAAAGTGCTTTCCGCGTTTTTATTTTTATTAATAAATGTTTTCTGCTTCATACGTAAATTTAAATTAGTCTTTTGTTACTCCATCACTAACACGAGCCAAATATTGTATTTTTTTTGCTTGCTTCAGTTACTCCATATTTAGGGGTAACTTAAGACGAATAAGCAAATGATAAAGACAAAAAAAATAACATGAAAGCAACCATGTTAATTTTTGTTTGTCTTATGCTTTAGAGAAGTTTCATGCATGCAAATATAAATTGCAACAAACTGTAAACTAAATAATGAATGCAATGTGTCCGCTATTTGTATGTGTGCTCTTCATTGCATTAATATTTTTTTTCTTCTTATTTTTGAGATTTTCTATCTTTTATTTAGTTAATATGCTATTTCCTTTCTTAGTATAGATAGCAATTTTCTTATTTTAATATGAAATTAATTTAGATAAAATTGAAAAAAATAATTAAATTTATTTTTGATTTGTATTTATGTTAATTAAACTTCAAGTACGTTAAAATAGCAAATGAATAGCTTGTATACATTTTATTTTGGAGTACTGTAATTAATATAATGCTACATTTTGGAGTACAAAAAATTTAGCATACATCATATTGTAATTGATTTATTCATTTTGTAGCGGAATGATAATTTTGTAGCGGAATTGTTAATTTTAATCTCTATTTTTAAAAAGAAAACATTAAAATACTACATCAAAGTTAACTTTATGCTTCATTAAAATATTTTAAAGTTCTCTCATTATCCATGTAAATCTCAATTCGACATGTCCCCCAATATTTTAAAGACACCTCCTCTCTCCTTTTTTATAGTTATCTTTATAATTTTATAACCATCGTTCAATAGCCAACCCAGTTTTCGGGTTTACGACTACTAATTTTCAAATTCGCTTTACAATTTTGAACCCAATCCAGAAGGCAAGGGAACTCCTGCATCAAGTATTGGAAGAAATTTGTCTTCGAGGATGACTTTTTGATAAAATTAACCCGAATTTTCGTTACATGGGGAGGAAAACCACAAAAATCTCCCGCGGTTAGCGTGACGGCAAGAGGACTCCAACCCGTGATCCGTCTACCATTGAGGATATTTTACGTCAGCACAGTGGTCGGTATGAGAAGAGTGCGGATTTCGTATCAACCAGCCATCGCTGGGATTCGGACCCGGTTCACCTCATCTGAGGGAGAACGCTTTATCCGCTGAGAAACTACGGCTCTGTCTTAAATATTATAACAAAAATACGTATGAGAACGAAATGCTCATATATTTATTAGTTTTTAGAGCACGAAGAAAGAAAAATTCAGGTAAAATTACCGCACTGTATGATAACGACATTTCTAGTAAAAAAAAACAAACAATATTATTCTGGAATTAAGAACTATTAAAAACAATCATTTGGTTAATCTTCCGCAATAAAATTATTTTTGAAAAAGCAAAGAAATTTTTTTTTACAATATTTCAGTCAAAGTTTATCTAGAAGACGTTTACTTTGAAAACGTTTACCTTGAAAGTTTTCATTAAAAAATTTTATAGTTTTCTCATTACTAATCTAAATTTCTTGTCTACATTTTCCTTTCGTAATATTTTCAAAACATCTCTCGCTTTTTATAGTTATCTTAAATATTATAAAAAATGTGAATACGAACGAGTTGTGTACATTAGTTTTCAGAGCATGGAGCATGGAGAAAAATATCCTGGTAAAATCATGGTACTGTATTATAATGACATTTCTCGTAAAAAATGCTGGTAAAATTATGGTACTGTATTATAATGACATTACTCGTAAAAAATGCATTTTGGCATTAATAAATAAAATACACGATATTTTATATCATTCATTTGGTAATTCTTCCATTTATATGATAACGGTTTACCAGTGATTCTGGTTTTTAAAATTTTAGTTCTTATTACCACATATTTAGTAAAAATTCAAAAGTGAAAAGTAAATCTTACCGTAAAAACAGTTTTCACGCCATGCTTTTAGCTATCCTGATAAAATTACCAAATTTTACCTCATTTAGCAAATTTTATCACATATTATAAAACAAATTTTTGTTGTTCATTTCATCAAAATTTTTAGTAAAGCGTTTCGGAAAAAATTACTAAGCTCTTTGTTGCTCACAAAGCTTGTATTTTACAACTATAGCTTACGCCTGATAAATTATATAATAATGTTAAGTCAGTCCTGAATGCTTACTTTTTTATTAACAATTCGAACTTAAATGCATTTGTTTCATAATTAAATTATTCCTATTTTTTTCTCATGCTCTTCTTGAGTCTCTTTTGTTAAAAACAATTTTTTTTCGTTTCTATTGGTAGAGAAATACAGAAAGACTTCCAAGTAAAGTCATTCAAAATCTATTGTTTTGCTGAGTTTAAAATTTTTTTCCCCAAGTAGTGAATGCGTTGATGAAATTGCATTTGGTGTTGAAAAGTTTCTTTTGTATTTTCGTTTTTATTTATGTACACACTTTTTATGAATTGCAATGAATATTTTTTAGCAAATAAAGAATGAATGGTTTTAAATATATTTGGATAAACAATGAAAAAAAAAATCAAAATTATTAAAAAAGTTCCAAAATGTGAAAATTGATTGAAATATTTGTACATAAATTTAAATAAATTGAATCTATATCTTTCTAATATGTTTATTGAGCATTTATAAGATAATCAATACAATAAAGTATCTAAGAATATTTTCTAGTTTTTTTATAAGGTACTTTTTGCTATTCATATACTGAACGATGATACCTAGCAGAGATACCAATTTTTAATTATGTAACAAATTATTAAAGCTAAATTATAAATATTAATAAAACATTAATATTAATAAGAATATTAATAAAAATAAACTACAAATAAAATCTTAACTTTTTTGTTACAACATACAATAAAATACTATTAACCCTTTTGAAGGCCGTGGTAATTATACTTACCACCACGTTTTACCACTTTCAATTTAGGTTTCCGATTTTCAATAACTTCAGCTTTCTTGAAGTGAGTTTGAATAAAATTGGTAACCATTTGTCACTTTTAAAAAACGTATAAAAGTTATAAAATGCATAATTCCTTTTGAAGTTTGCAGCATTTAAGGAATTTATTTTATAAATAAAGAAAAATAAAAGTCAGTAAGTTCCTAATAGGTCATGTTAAATATATTTACCACCAAGAAAATGTCATTTTAATAAACTAAATGAGTTTTTTCTTTTTTATATCAATTACTGTCCTTAAAACAATTTCAATTCCAAAAATACTTTAATTTACCTTTACTAGAAATAAAGGGCCCGTTAAAGGGTTAATACAGATAAACTTATTGCATAGATACTAATACAAATAAAATTCTACCTTATTGTCATGAATTTTCTGATATTTATAAAAATATAACAAATCGTCGCAAATACTAATACCAATAAAACCTTAACTTATATTTACACACATTAACATTTACTAATAAAAACAAAAAATAATGTTTGAACTATAGACGTATGAAATTAAAAAAATGAAATAAAAATAAAATAAAGTTTCTTTAATGTAATTTAAATAAACTTAAAAACAAGCGTGCTCGGATATTTCTAGAACTAAGCAAAGAAGTTTAAAAAAGTTCATTATGAAGAATTGGCATTACGTGTAGTTAATAATTTATAAACCATGAAGTAATATAATTCATATGAGCTAAGAATGATGTAAAAAACATATTTTTCAAGGTAACATAATATTTCGTAAGATTTTATAATTGTTAATATAATAATTTTTCATAAATTTTTATAAAATTTTGGAAAATTTATCTAAGCTTTGTTTTGTTGAAAGCCAACTTTTTCCTACTTTGAGAAGCTTTTAATAGATAATGTTAGTAATCAATACTTCAATGTCTTCTTCATCGTCTATAGATATCGGCACTCTAAGTAATAAAAAAACCATTGTTCCTAGTTTTAAGGATCTAATTCTCAAAACTGAAAGTTTAGATTTAAAATATTTCGGAAAAAAGATAATGAGTAAAAATAATTTGTTTTAGAAACTCCGGATGTTAAGATCAGGAGGATAGTTTTTTAACATAACAAATTGAAGTCTAAAATAAAAACATAATACTCAAATTATCGTTAACAAGTTTTTAGCGATATTATAACTCGGCTTTGAAGTATTTTCTCGAAGAACATGTTACATTTTTAAAAATGTGCTGTTCGCCATCTGTCACTTTTGTGGAATATAAGTTACTTAAGAGAGTTTAACATATTTGCAGTAGTTGAAATGTTTTTGAATGTAGGGATCGCATTTAATGCTCCTTGCAAAAAAATCAAACATAAAATTATAGAAAAAAAGCTTACATTTTATAAAATATTGTCTAAAATGAAATAGTTCAAGAAACACACAAAATTTGCATACCATATTTTAAACTAAACCCTATAGCACACTTTTTTAGAGTTTCTCAGTAATTGATTAAGAAAATTAAGTAGATTTTGTAGCTTCACAAAATATTAATCATTAAGAAAACTAAGTTTTAATTACTTTGCCCGAATCTTAAACATTCAAGTTAAAACATTTCAAAATAGTTCTGCTTATTTTTTTTCAAATTAATCTTTAAATAGTATGAAAGGATGTACTTGACGAGCTGTATGATGACAAATACTTAGAAAATTGAAAATTTGACGTGTGATGTCATAACTTTTCCGTTATCGTGATAATATCATAAAATACCTGTCGTTAAATGAAAAGTGTGTGAAGAAATCAATAAATAAATGTTAAATTTGTTTTTGTTAAATTTATGTACGAAATGTAATATTTATATACTGAAATATTTATTTCGAACATAAATTTTTTAATTTATTTATGCACGAAATAAAATATTGTAGAATTGTGAATTACTTACAAAATTAAATATTGGTGAGAAATTGACTTTTTTGATGCGAATCAAATGTATATGTTTGATTTCAAAACACATTTGAATTTAAGAAAATTCAAAGTATCATCTCAATTCTTTTTGTTTTACTCTTAAACATATTTTGCAATGAAATATTGAGTTTTGTGAATTTTTAATTTTTTCTAAACAGTTTTGGAATTGATTTAGAAATAATCTTTGGTGTTTGGTTTTCAAAATGCATTTTTATACTTTCATTAATTTTAAAATAAAAAAATAATGTTTTCCGGAGTTTTTCCAAAAAAATTTTTCAATCATTAATTTACAAAGATTTTTCAATTCCGTTAGAAATTGTATTCTTACCTCCTAACAGTGCTGTTTTTTTAAAACATTAGAAATATTTATAGTTTCAAAAGAAACATTAGAAAAGAACAGTTGTCGAACAAACTATTCTGCGTCTTATTTTACAGAATTCTTGGTGGAGGGAAGTTTTATTTGTAGCTTGAAACATCTTCTTTTCTAACTCCTTCATTTTTTCCTTCACGAAACAATGTTCTCCTTTTGCTTTTCTGAAAGCTACTTTCAAGCTTATAGTGAATGAGTGACCATTTCTTTTGTGAAGGGTACCATTCATATTTGATGTTAGAAGGAGGTTTTGAACTTTTTCTATAGATACATGGTTTTTTATTGTTTGAAGTACATGTCAAAATAAAAATATCGGTGTCAAATTTCTTAGCAGTTTTTCTTGCTTTTGAGAACTATTACGTTTTCTTTTCAAATGAGTTCCCACTTAAAATGAATTCTAGTTTTTGATGGATGTTTGACTGGTTATTTAGAGAACATTTTAGTAATTTTTGTAAAATGTATTATCGGGAGTGTTATTGTTATAAGTAAGTATTGTGTAAAAAAAATTTCGATAATAAGAATTGATTTTCCGCAAGGGACCTATTACAAACTCACCGAAATTTATTCCGCTCTAAAACGATTCCGCTCGGAAAATAGCTTTCCCCGGATTGCCAATTTCATAAAATCCACTTTACCGTAACATGAGCATACCGGAATCCGGAATCGAAATAGCCGGTGAAATTGAAATTTGATGGAGGGACTAATTTTGACCAATTAGAAAATTACTATAATTCTAATTTATTAATTTGGCAGCGATATGTTTGTTTTCTCTTCTTCTGTGCGAGCTAAAATCGCATTAACTTAGAACTGAAAGCTTAAAAATTCATACATTTTCAATAACTTTGTGTGTTCTAGACCGAGCTTATGTTCATTTGAAGTATAGAGAGTAGTATAGAGTAAAATTACAACGTATTATTTTCCAATGGCTTCACGTACAAAAATTAATATTCACCAGCAAACAATGATTGTGGAATACCTAGAAAACAATCCAGATTTAAATAAAGGAATCAATCGGAATTAGATTCCGTGAAGCTGGTTATAGGGCCTCAGGTGGCCGAGCAGTTAGCGTGCCAGACTGTGAAGGCAATGGTTGTGGGTTCAAATCTCGCTCAAGGCATGTAAGCTCCTGTTTGTGAAAATTGCAACACCATGATGGAATCGTTATAATTGAATGAAATTTACTACACAGTTGAGTGGTAGTGGTACAAATAAATGATTAAACTTTCAAAGCAAACAAACAATAACAAGAGATCGAAATCAGTATTTTGTGTAGCCACCACGCACCGCAATAAGCGCAGCTACACGACGTGGCATGGAGTCAAGCAAATTTTGAATGTCTGTTTGAGAAAGAGCATTCCATATAGTTTGTATGCGTACCCAAAGTTCGTCTGTAGAAGCAACAGGACGAGGATCACGAGCGATGCACCGACTAACGAAATGACACACATGTTCAATCGGTGACGTATCTGGGATATACGCAGGCCAAGGAAGAAACTGTACCTGCCGCAATGAAAGAAAGGATTGAACAGTCCTAGCAATATGAGGGCGGGCATTGTCTTGTTGAAATACAGCGCCTGGCAAGGCTTGAAGGAAGGGAACAGCTTGGGACTGTAAAACTTCACTGATGTACCGGTTGTTGTTCAGATTACTCACAATTCGTAGCAATTGAGATCGTCCATGATATGCTATGGCACCCCAGACCATAACTCAGGGTGTTCGTCCACTGTGGCGTTCGATAATGCACTCCGGAAGGTGGCGTTCACAAGCATAGCGTCTGACACGAATGCGGCCATCATGGTACCACAAATTAAAGCGGGATTCATCAGAAAACACGACATGCTGCCAATCAACACGCCAGTCCTTATGCTGATTGGCCCATTGTAGCCGCAGGCGTTTACGGTTTAGCGTGATTGTGATCCTGTATAAAGGAGTCCTTGCGCGCAGTCCACGCTGCAGTTGACGTCTACGAATTAATGAAGCACACAATGTAACACCTGTAACTATTGACCACTGTGCTGCCAGTTGTCTAGAGGGAGCTGTACGGCCTGTCAGAGGCCATGCGGACCATCGCGAGCTGACGTGAAATTTCGGGGTCCACTCCCGGATTTCCGAGTTGTCTGACACTCGTCCGTCCACTGCTTCCAAACACGCATCACTGTGTTGCTGTTACGCTGCACACGAGCGGCTACTGCACGATGAGACAATCCAGCTTCACGAAGGCTGATGATTCTCCCCCTTTCAAACTCCGTAAGTTGTTGAAATCTCGCTCTCTTCGTCGAAGAGGCATAAGTAGCGCCTGAGCTAACGTTTACCACTAGCAGATAACCACCGATAACCATTCACGCCTCGCTACAGCCGTCTATTTATTCGGATTCATCCGCCGTTCAGAGGGCGCTGCTCAGCATACGCATGCGCTACGGATCTGAAATTCTAATTATTTGCATATTATGCTCTACTTTGCATTTCCTGAAAATTTAAACTCACTCGCATAAGTCCTTCATGGTGTTGCAATTTTCACAAACATGAGTTTATATTCTCTCTTTTGCGTGAATGTGGTACACGGGTGTCTGTGACAGTGTGGGGCTGTAGCCACCATGACTTAAATTCACAGGTGACCATCTGGTATCTTTAAGGAACCGCACTTCTGGTGTCTTTCGATGTGAAGAATGCGTTTTCAATGGCTACGATCAAAAAAAGAAAAAAATTTGATTATGAAATGAAATATTATGAATGTTGGCCTTTTATATAGTTATGTTATGTTGAAATATGCATAACATATTTCCATACATTTAAAAACTAAATAATATCTTGCTTAATCCCATCTCTTTCTCAATGAATAAAATTCATTAATATAATTGGTAATCTTTTAATACCACAAAGTGGAATTAACTGCAGAATAAAAGCTATTTTTAGAGATTTTTCTAATATCTATCTATTAAATTAGCATAGAATTCGAAAGCCGTTGAAAGGTTGCTAATTGATTTGATTTTATTAAAATCAAACTTCAAATATTGGGACCATATTTCCCAGATCGTAGCTATCCCCTAAAGTCTGGGGGTTGGAAATCTGAATCGATCGAAAAAAAGGTATGTTTATTCAGAGAAAGTATGCTTTTGTGTCTGATTTCGTAACTTAAAATATAGTCTGCACTTACTAATTAGCATATTTGAGGTCACCCCTTCGAACCATTAAGATTGAGTTCTAGAACGTGCAGGATCAAAAGGTTCAAAAGATTATTAGATCAAAGCTGTTCAGGTCCGTTTTTTTGGAGGACTGTATAGCCATATGTATGGTTGAAAACCATTTTTTCTGTGTGGGATTACCAACATAAAACTAACTAACTTTATTAATGGTTCTAATTTTTGATATTTTTGATCTCAAAGTATAAAATAAATGTCACAATAAAAAATATTTAGTTTATGTAGTTCTGAGTTTCAACTTTTTGAAACCAAAATATTTTGTGTTACTGTGAGAATTTAAAATTATGTATAAGTTTTTTTTAATTGATGTGAACATTTAAAATATTCAAGTAACATTAGCTCTGAACCGCATTCGCAACCAATTATTTTAAAAATTGAAAATATTTTTTTAAATATTGTAGAATAAAGAACTATTTAAATTAGGTGAAATTTAAAAATCTTTTAAATAATGTCTCCATTATTTAAAATTCATTCTTACGTTTTATATCTTCTACAAGGAAACCTGATGAATAAAAAAATTAATTACTACCATCAAAAAAGAAAAAAAATCTATTTAAATTTTCCATTTCTCCCTTTTATAAGAATTTATTCATAAATACTACAGCATATTGTATCTTTAAATTGGATATTATTTTCTTTTTATATTTTAAAACAAGTCTTTCATATATTTTTAAAAATATGCATAAAGAATATTTTTTATATGTTTCTCAAATGACATTTTTTTTTAATATTTAGTAAAGACTTTTAAATTGTTTTTAACTGATTTATTGTACTCCAATTTTTTTTAAACAGAACTAATTATTTTTGAGTGAGATTTCCATCTTGCCCTTTCAACAAAGCAAATCGATTGAATAAATATTGACTTCTAAAGGCAAGATAACAGTTTGGAGTCTGATACAAACCTCCAGAGGCATAAATATATCTTCAGGGATAGGACATAGAATTTTATTTTCCTCAAGGGGGTGTTTTTCAGTTATTGAATCGTAGAAATTGGTCCACGATGAACCAGTAAAATTTGATGCATTGGTTTTGAAAGGCACTTAAATTTTTATGGATAAATTCTAAAAGCATGAAAAAAAAATATTTTTTAAAATATTTTTTAGTACGGTGGCAATGAATGATTGAATTTTATCTAAATAAACGTATAGAAAAGAATATGCTTGAATATTCTTTTTTTTATATAAGATTTCGATCTAGTTTTGAACGAAATAATTAGCAAGAAAAACTTGAAAGATACCAAATGTTGCGATAAAAGTTGCACATTAATAATTTGTCAAACAGAATTTTAAATAAAGTTATTTTTTAAGGGTTCAAATGCTGTTCTTAACCAGAATTCCAATACAAAATAGAATTAAATCAAGAGGAAAAGAAGCCATCGATATTTGTTTTAATTTCACAAGGCATGGCATAATTTATTTGTACATAGTTTTATTCTTCCCACTGTCCATTTGAGTCCACTTAAGAAAACTACAGTTTCTTTAGAATGTTAATATATTAATTAATATGTTCTTTCTTTGAATTTAGAGCCTGTTTCTTTCATTTTGGCATATTTTTTTTTTTGGCTTTTGTAGTTTCCGACAACTTTTTTACCCCAATACAATACCAAAATTAATAAAAAATGAGACTATTTTTTGCTTTGTAATCCATATTTGAAAAAAATTAAATGTTGTTTACTATGGTTTCTCGATTAAGATCCAACGAGTTTCCTGATCACTCTCAAAGAGCCACTATATTTCCTACAAAATGTTCGTTAATATTTTTTGAAATTTTTTGACAGAGTTATCTCTTACTGAAAAAATTCCATTCTGATAAAATGATTCCATAAAATGATTTATTTATTATTGGCTTATTTATAATTTTAAATATATTTAAAAATGTTTTCCTTTTATCTTTATATTTCATTCGATTCAAAAAATTTCCCTTTCTTAAATCCCTTTCTCTCTGAAATGCGGTAACTTCTAGATAAACGTAAGCTACTGTTGTAGAATTTGATATTCAAACACATGCTCCGTTTTTACTCATGCCTGTTTCAAATAAGCTTTGAATAAGCTTTTTTCGTGTTATTGATGTTTCACTTAACTCTATTTGTTCCTTACAGATAAGTTATTTCTTCCAAAAAACGGAATATTGATTCCAAGCTCCATATATCTTCCTTCACATTATTTTAAGATAACTTAAAGAAATGATGCATTTCCCCTAAACTCTCTTTTTTAATCTATTTATCTTCGATATTCCAAAATAATGCCAGAATCTTCAGAATTGAAACAAACTTAATCTTGAAAGCCAATTTTTTTAAGGAAAACGTCGGTTACTCTAATTGATTTCTTAAAATATTTAGAAAAAATATTTAAGCATTTAAATTTTAAAATTTTTGACAACAATTTCGTAGAACTAACTATGAATCACAAGACATAAAGTAATCGCAATGAAAATAGTCACATTAAAATGAGAAATAACTGCAAAAACTGTTAAATTAAAAATTGATCGCCATGAAATAAAAATTAGTGTAGGCAAATTTAATCGAAAATGTAGATTAGCACTTGCATCAATTATTTAACTGTAACGAAATTAGTGTAATAAATTATGTAACAAAATAGTTTTGTTTTATAATACTGAATTGTAGAGAAAGTAACAACATATAAAAAACCTCACCGAGAGTAAGAAGTATGTCCAAAACTACCAGAATCTAGTAAACTTTAACATAAATTTCTGTCTTTATGGAAAAACCAAAAATTGCAGTAATTTTTACGTTATGGTTTTGGTAGCGTCTTTCGGTAAATTTTCAAACAAAATATAGTTTTATTGTGATGGTGGTCGGTATGTTTAGTTAAAGAATGAACATACATGTCCATTTAGAGAAGCAGAATGAGAGAAACAGAGACAATTTTGAGAAACATACATTTTATATAGAGAAATAAACATACATGTTGAATCAGAGAAAGTGCGCTTTTGTGTGTGATTTTGTAATTTAAATCATAGTTTGCACTGAAGCATATTTAAGGTGAGTTCTTGAATTGTTTACACTGTTAGAAATTTCTTGAAAAAAATGGCTAAATAACAATCTATCTAATTGTTATTTTACCCTATTTAAACGAAACAGTCAAATAACCATAAATAAGATGGTAATGAAACTATTAACAGTGAGAAAAATCGTTTATTAGCTATATTTTACCTAAAACTGTTAAATAACAAGAATTTTATGGCACCAACTCAGCCCACCTAATGAAGCAACTTAGTTCCCTGCAACTGTGTACATATTATAGCCGAGAAAGCTAATCTGTCTATCTCGTGACTGACAGAACGGGGGTTCGATTCCCATCTTTGACACTTCCATTCCCTTTAACACACATGAAGAATTTTCAGTGTCCTGCACTCTCCAATGCCCATTAACTAACGAGAAACCTATCTAACCAGTTAAATTTCTTTTTCTACGGCATTGAAACCATGGTAGCTGTAAATTTAAAAACAAACAAACCCGTATAGTTTTGTATTAATGATTTTATAACCATACTAGTTGTAAACGGTTTTAAAATCGTAAATATGAAAAATCTTTTTCACCGTAAACTTTCCAGTTAATCAGATGGACTGACTGCTGCCGGTTATTCCACCATTGTTTTAGAATGAAAATTCTAACAGTGAGTCCTAACATGAGTCCTACCTAGTACGTGAAACTCAGATCATTAAGTTTAAAGTAATTCAGTGTATTCATGTTTTTATTTTGTGGACTGTACATTTTGTCCGGTATATGATCAAAATATTTTGATTTAGGTATAAAAGAATTTGAATCAAAAAATGTAACTTTCTAGAAAGTAATTAAACGATTTAAAATTCTTTATACCAAATGCCGAGTATTTTGCTCCTGTTTACACAAAGTTGTCTCATGGATACGCTATGTAGCATCTTGTTATTTTTGTCTTAGAATTAAATCTAACTACGCTGAGAAAATATTATTTTTGAATATGTGTTATTCCTGGGCTATATTTCTTAGGTGCTATATTATGTTAATGTGTCTTAAAAAAACGTATGCATTCTCCAGTAAAGTGCATATTTTCAATACTTTTTGAATAATCGAAGAAAAAAGTTTTTTAAAAGTAAGAAAGTATTTTAGATTGGGAAAAGTCTTACTTTTTCAGTAAAACGAAATGCTTGAAAAAAAGAATATTTTCTTGCACAAAGTATAAGTTCTTTGAAGTTTTTGTTAGATAAGTGAAGATGAAAGAAACATATACATCAAAGCTAATCCTCTTTGTTCTTTAGTAGCTTTTCCCCGAAATGTTGTGGTCATAAAAAAGTTAAAAGGTAAACTTAGTGAATTTTATTTTTAAGAATTTGCACATTAAAAAAACTTATCAACAAATAATTGCTTGCTTTGGATTTCTTTCACTATTTTTTAACCAAAATAAGGTATGCTTTTAGTTTATACGTATTTTATTTTAATATTTCTGGATTCCCAACGACTATTAGCTTTATATTATAAAATGTTTCTGTTTTGTGACTGAACCTTAAATAATTTGCACATTGGAGTATTTTAAAACATACACACATGAAAACGTGTAAATTAATATTGATAACAAATTTAATTTATATTCTAATGTGTCAGGAGGAAGTTTCCATAAAAAAAAATCTTGAATTGGTTGGACGTTTTTAAAATGTTCAGAACATTTTAAAAGAACTTCTATGGTTAGAAACATTTCAATTGTATTGTAAACAATAAGACGTTTTGGTGTATTTTGCTGTTATAAATGTGAAAAGTTCTAAAATTTAAAAACTATCAAGCTGGTTAATTTAATGACTACATGGGATCACAAGTTTAATCGAATCAAACTTATAGGTAAAACACGTTAATAGTTAATGTTTTGTTTATTGAGTAATATTTTAACACAATGAGGAAAATAGCATTATAATTAACAATAAAGGATGTTTTAATAAGACGTTAGGCGTAGGATCTATGCCTGTAAAGTTCACTTTAAAACTCGAAATTTTTCTGTCGCCATTAGCAGGGTTGGTTGGCGTTCTGAGCAACTAAATCAGCCCTTTTTCATTCATAAAACGCGAATAGTTTTATACAGTAGCGTAAGTAATTTATTCTGAATGATTACAAAAAACTGCTGTTTATCATTTGACCAATGCTGTCTAACATGGGACCGAAACGGTAATCAGTCTTCGTAGTTCTTTAACTCTAACAATAGCTAGGTTGATTTTGTACTACTAATCATTTAATCAACGTCAGTATCGACACTTATTTGGTGGAGGTAGCTCATTATTGATCATGTAGGCATACGTAATAAACTGAAAGACGATAAACCCGAAGTCTCTAAACTGAAGGACTATGTTAAGTTAAACAGAAAATAGAGAAGAAAGTAATAGTTACCTTAATTAGTATTTACTGATAATCAACAATTTGTGACACAAACGTTAGAATTAAAATGCGGTTAAATTCAATAAAATTATTTAAATTCTCCAGATTGTTCTTTAAAAACTTACAGAAGATAAAGTAACAGACCAATAAAAAAATTACCTGTAAAAAATAAATTCGAATAAAATTTACCTTAGCCAATGAGGAACATAAATAATTCCAAAAAGCCAAAACAAAAAGAATGCGGCAGCTCTATTCAAACGAAAATGCCGACGATTTGGATGACAGATGAAGCAATCGAAGTAACAGCGAGAATAAGTTTGTTAATAACTGTGAGTATAGAAGAACTGACAAAAAAATAATTAAAGAAGCGTATATTTGTTCCTTTTCAGATATTTTTTTCAAAGATGTGTGTAAACTCAACAAATATCCAAACGTTTTAGAAAATTGCAACCGTAATGTTACATCAAACATTTTCCTCAAAATAAGAATAAAGCGAAATTTATTGAAGGTGAAATCGTTTCTATGTTACTACAAAAAATACAAATCAAGGGAATAGCTGCTACTTTCAATAAATAGTATTTTAAAGGTATTATCAGTAATTTGAATTTATTTCTTTTATTTACATTCCTATGGACAATAGTAAAATTGCAACACTTTAGGCATTCTGAGGTATGACATAGAAGGAAAATACATTTTTTTCGCCATAAAAACATTTTAATGCTTCTTTTGAAAGCATGAATCTAACAGACTTCGTAATGCAGGATTGACATTTAATAGTTCATGATATACTTAAAAACACTAAAACTAAAGTTAGTTTCAGTCTTTTGGAATAGCTGCTGCTAAAACAGTTATTACCTTGCCTTTCAAGGATTCCATGGTCCGTTTTTAAATAGGAAAAAATTAATGTACAGTATATTAAATAGTACTAACAATAATATGATTTTTATCTCTGTAGATAATAGTAAAGTTGTCAACAAATTTTGTATTTTTAAGGGCAGTTATTACCTTATATTTAAGCAGTTATTACCTTGCATTTCAAGGATTCCACAGTCCGTTTTTAAATAGGAAAACAATTAATGTACAGTATATTAAATAGTACTAACAATAATATGATTTTTATCTCTGTAGATAATGGTAAAGTTGTCACCAAATTTTGTATTTTTAGAGATGCATAACAATGAAATCATTCATTTAGCTTTAAAAGCGTTGAATTATTTATTAAAGAGTATGACTGAAATAGATTTCGCATCGTGGAACTGACATTTAGTAGTTTATCGTATACTGAATAATACTAAATCTAAATTTGTTCTTATTCCTTTTTTATAGAACCATTATAATAAATATTACACTGCATTTTCTGCATTTTAATTACACTGCATTTTCTGCATTTAGATTAATGTAAATTACTATCATTGGTTTGATTATTAAATATTATTAAAATATAATAGCAGAAAAAAAATAATCATCACTAGGAAATTGGAGGAATTCTTACGATTTGTTAGAAGTTAGCTTTGCTACTCCTACGTTTTTCGTTTTAGATTAGACAAAAATAAAGTTATTTTCTCCTTTTTAGTTCCACTTGAAAAACGTAGTTGTTTCAAGGAACATTTTGTAATTTATTATTTTCAATATTTTAGGTTAGCGTTAGTTGTTTCTCAGAAATTGGTTGAAATTTCTGTATCGATAAATTCTCTTTGGTAATATGCAATGGTAATATCAACTTGAAGCTCTCAAGAAACAATTATAAATCTTATTTGTACCCAGTTCAAAAGACCAGCTGAAATTTGAGCACTATTGAAAGAGGCGACCACTAAAAGTTCATCAAGTGTAGATCTTTAATTGAGCTCTCTAATTTATAACTTACGACAAAATTACTATTAAGTTTGCCCGTAAAGATTGGTAAACGAATTAAACTTGCTTTGTCATTTTCAGTTCCATTTGAAATTCAAGTACTCTAGCTAGTCAGAAAAAGTTCAAAATTTTAATTGATAATAATTACGATAACGGTGATTTCTGGCTTACTTCTAAAGGTTAGGTAATGATACAAATTCGTATTGTATATTGTATTTGTATATTGAGTTATAGAGTTTCAACTGAGACTTGCTCAAGTTAGACCTATACACTACACTGTAAAAAGTGCAGCATCAAATTACACTAAAAAGTATCGGCACTCAAGGAGCAGCTACATTTTACCGTTAAATCCATTTTTATCAGAACATGTTTTGGAACAAAAAATCTGATATACCGTAACTTTTGCAGTAGTAATTATCGTAATATCACTTAATCTCTCTAATTAAATAAATAATGCTGTAAAAGGTATAGTATGATATTTAACGGTAAAATTGAATTTCAGGGTAAAATGGATTTTACAAATGATGCACTATATACTGAAATTAGATCAGGGATTTTTCACAGTGTATATAATCAGACCCATAACGATTGAATGATATAAAAATTTTAAGTAGCCTCTATTTTAGTCATGGAGAACAACTATTTTAATTTAGGTTCTTTTAATATATCTGAAATCTTAATAATTTTTAATTTCAGATCAATATTTTTTTTAAATTTCAGCTTAAAAGATTTTTAAGTTTTGGTTCGATAATATTTAATTTAATAATCTTTAATTTAGTCCAATAATTTTTAATTTTATTTTAATAGTAATTTTTTTTAATTATAAAAGGAGCTATTTGGTAGTAATTTATGATTTTTCAGCAAGTTAATAGTATTTCGTTGTGCATACAAGTTATTAACTTTTAACTTAGAAGTGGTTAATTAAATTAATTTGATATTTCATTTAATTATTTTTGAAGACAAAACATGAAATACATAATATAATCAAAGCCTTTAGTCCTTGAATTTTATATTTTTTTAACTTTTAAAATAGGTTTCACTTTGATTACTTTCGAATAAGTATTTAACAGCTAGTAAAAAATTTATTATTGTATTCATTTAAATATTATTGTGTTATTCTCAGCGCCTATACTAATTATTCACTTTTCAATTTAGTAAGAAGTGGAAAATGAGTTTCTAATTTCCTGTACAAAGTCTTTAAGAAAGTAAAAATATAACGAATAGAAGAAGAATCAGAGCATAGTTTGCAAAAGGAAAATTATATCGTTTATTTAATTGAACTTCTGAAGAATAATTTTTTATTACATCGTAAAAATATATTTGTTAAAAATATATAAATAGTTTATTACATCGTATAAGTATTCTTTTACTTCTTTTCAGAACACTTTCTGGAGCTATAAACACGCTGTTTTACGTGTACATGTTATTGAATTTTTGTTTTTCACAGAGAATTCTTTGATTTAATCCAAAGAGTAAATATATTCGATTGAACAAACAGAATGGAATTTAATAACTGGTGTTTCCATAATGCCTCTGTAATTACAGTGTAAGGAATAAACATATTAGATGGAAGATAAATTTTTCCATGTATATTTTCTCTATAATTTAAATATAAAAAAATAAATTTATAAAGATTCTTAATTTCAGAAAGAAAACATTGACTTTGTTTTAAAATAATCATTCGTTAGCGAATTTTATTTTTACGAAATTGTCTCTAGTTAAGAAGAAAATTAAATATGAGTCGCATGGTTTTTTAAGGTGCTTAATTTTACGTATAAGGAGAGAGAGTTAAAAAAAATCATAAATTTCATGTGTATTTAATTAAAATTTTTAAACTAAATTTAGCGAAGAATTTTCATGTAAAATTAAATAAGATAAGCAGCAGAAGAGCACATTAGATGCATATTAAAATTAAAAACCATATTCAGTTGCCGAATATTTTTTTGTAGACTGATTTCTAAAATGAAATTAATTCATATTAATATTTTTAAGAAAAGGAAATTGACTTTTTTTAAATATTTAGAAAAATATAACAGTGTTTATTTATGAAGAGGGAGTTTCATCAGTGAATTTTACGATCGTATATTAAAAAAGGAAAAAAAAAATACACGTAGTCATGTTTTAAAATTTTGCAAATATTAGAAGATAAGTTTAATCTAGTAAATGAAATTAATAATGAGAAATAACATTTGCATGAGTGGCAGTGCAAGACTTGCATTTAAAATATCTGAAAATATAAAACACGATAAAAATTATCAATTTTTATCCATTTTGCTTGCACAGTGAAACCTCCCGGGAGCGACCACTCACTGTTCCTCAGTAAAATAGTCGTTAATGGAGGTTGGTTATTCTTAGGGGTTATTTCCATTTACTCAAATTGTTATCGAAGGTACATCATTTTTCGCAAGCGACTTCAATTTTATTTAGTGTCATTTTCTTGATGCGGAAAGGCCATTTTCTTGATGCGGAAGTGCCATTTTCTTGTTGCGGAAGGGCCACTTTCTTGATGCGGAAGTGCCATTTGTGTAGGCTTCATTCACGGGTCGAGGAATAAAACTTAGCCTCAATAAAAATCACCCCTAACTATTAGTAAAAAGAAATTTACCAGTTATGAATGATAGAACTATCTGAAATAAATAAACAACTATGTTTTTCATTAAAGTTTGCATTCCATTTTTCACCATGGTAATTAGTTATCTTCTAAAAGTGAAAAGATGTTTGTTTGCTTAAGATGCCATTTAAAATATTTTTTTTTGTCTAATTAAACTTTCAACTCTAAAAACTTATAGCATCATCTTTAGTGTTCTGTGACTTAAACATGAGGTTGTCATTCTCTTACAGAGATCGCCAAAAAGAGCTCACTAAATAAGAGCCACTCACAAATATTTGGAATTTTAGTCTATTTGTTTGTTTTGATATTTTTTCGTGTTTCACTATTTGACCTTTTCCGCATTTGGTGCGGAGGTTTGCCTGATCGCTGATAAGAGGCTTTGATTGTCTATTTTATAGTATTTTTCCAACACAAAGTCTATGTACAAAATTCCATGCCTTCCAAAAGTGGTCGCAAATAGAGGAAGTCGCTACCCAGAGGTGATCCTTCTTGAAGGTTTCTCTGTACAATATGTATGTACAAATCATTTGCATATACAATAGGTATAGCATATACAAAAAGGTTTCACTGTACAATATGTATGTAAGCAAATCATTTGCATCAATTGTTTAATATTGTAAGTGCTTTTAACTAAGTTTAATTTTGCTATTAAAACTAATTTTGTGTAAAAATGGATCAGCATGACTTAGAATTCAATAATTCTATTTCAAATATTAGAAAATAATGATGAGTTTTTTTAATATTTACCGATTTTTCCTTTTTTGAATGAATTTGGGGAATTATGATGAAAAAAAAAAAGGAAAATAAATGAATAAATTCAAAGTGAGACGAGGGCTAAAAATTGTTTATACATGCTGTGAAGTTTTTAAGTAAGTTTGAAGAAAATAATTTAGAAAATATTTAGAGAAAAAGATTTAAAAAATGCTATTCAAAGTTTTCTTGTTGTTGTTGTAGTTCATTTACGTCGCACTAGATCTGCACAATGGGCTATTGGCGACGGTCTGGGAAGCATCCCCGAGGATAATCCGAAGACATGCCATCACAATTTTGATCCTCTGCAGAGGGGATGGTGCTCCCGCATCGGTAGCCCGACGACCTACACGCGAAGTCGAGCACTTTACGGTAGAACAGTTTAACGAGGATAAATACCGCATACCCTCGGCCCCTAAGTAGACTAATCCAAGTGGTCACCCACCCGCACACTGACTGCTGCCAGTGATTCTTGACTTTGGTGATCTAATGGGAACCGTGTCTTAACGATAAGTCCACTGCGGGATCATTAAAAGTTTTCTAAAGCTTATTTAATGCAAACGTTTTAATGACAAAAAATTCTTATGTGTCTTTCTAAATTAACATGGGTTCAAACTTACATTTTAACGACAATATTTTCATTCGTTTCTTCTAATAGATTCCGTGAAATTAAATTAAAGAAAAAAAAGACAGCGTTTACTCCTTAAGAAATGTGGTAAAAATAATCCTATCAAGTAAATAATTAAAAAAAAAACCAGGTAGTTTTTATAAGGTCTGAAAGGGCCTAAGAGCTTATAGGCAAACTCGATCACTCTAACACGATAGTTGATTTAAAATTCTTACATAATAATTCTCTTCTCTAACAATCTTTTGCTCTTACTTAACAATCTTAGAAGGATTGAAGATCATGTTTGCGATGTATAATTTCGTTAAAATATAAAGCCCCTGTTTAAGTCATATCCTATATTAAAAATGTGTTTTGAACAAGCATTTTCAAATGAATGCAGCAATATTTAATGCTCAGTTATTGAAGAAAGAGTAATAAAAATGAAGCATGAATAAATTTCGGAAATTCTTATAAAGTTTGAGATACTTTTAGTCATAATTGATGGCATTTCTGTTGGGTATAATATTAAAATTATTACGAGAGCACAAAATGTATTTAAAGGTAAAAAATATTTTTAACTACATTCCTGGAACAGAAAGTTTAATATATCTCTAATTAAAAATGTGCTATTAAACTTCAGAAACTACTTTTGGGGACTTTTAAATTGAATTTTAAGTTCCTTGAAAATTTGTGTCCAAAGTTATTTGATTTTATGAAGTTCGCAGAATCTTTTTCTCTGGAATTTTCTCCTCTCAAACTGTTACTTCTCCAAAAACTTGCTACGATATTGTTAAAAAAGAAAAATCGAATATGGTGTTTTCTTCTTGCAAAATATTTATACCCGACAAAAGTTAAGAAAGTTTCTCTCCCTCAGTAACACCAGCAGTGTATTTTGTTTCTTGCTTTATGTTGTCATATTACGTTATTAGTTTTGAAAGTGAAAATTCGATTTTTCAACAAGTTATTGTCCCTCCTTATTCTGTTATTAAAAATAAAATGGAAATATTTCAATCCAGAGGTTTTAGTACCGTTTTTAAAATGAGAAATGGTGCATGCCAAGACAAGAAGATAATTTTTCTTCTATTCGTTTTCTGTGTAATTAAAAGCATATAGAATAGAACTTTCGATTCTTTTTTAGTTGAATACCTCTTTTAATATAGCTTGATTAAGTGATTTTATTCCTTTTTTCTCTTTTTGTTACACACACGCCATGATCCGTCTACCATTGAGAATATTTTAAGCCAGCACTGTGGTCGGTGCGTACCGAGTGCGGAACTCGTATTGACTAGCCATCGCTGGAATTTTAACCAGGTTTACCTCATAGGAAGGCGAATGCTCTGTTCCCTTAGCCACCACGGCTCAAAACAAATCCATTAGAGTTCCAGGAGTTGCCCGAAGTGTTATTTACTTATCATAAGAAAAGTTCTAATTCTAAAAAGAAATTATCTATACATTACGCCATGCAATATTATTTGATGGCTAGGTTTTTTTTTCTGAGTTGTTAAATTTTTTTACTTTAATTACAAATCCTTTCAGTTTCTCAGTCTATCCTTTCAGTTTCTCCCCAAATTTGACAGTTGGAGAACTTTCAGAATATCTGTTTTGGTAGAGATTAAAAATTCCTTGATTGGTAAAGTTTTATTTGACCAGGTGTAGAGAATCAAAAGTTTATATGAGAAAAAAACGGCTCTATTTATTTTTTCAAGACGACGCAAACAATAATAATAAGGGAAACAAAAATAATTTTTATTATTAACAAAACGGAATTTTTCTTAGAATTATTATTTTTTGAAGAATTACCAAGGAGTGTTTGACTCAGAACATTTGAAAATTCAAATTAACCATGATTTTTTTTTTAGACTGATTACTATGAATTTTCACCAGAATACATTTTCTACTATTGCAAGAAATGTTTTCATATAACATCACGATAAATTACGCTGCAATGCATTTTAATTAAAACACTTAAAAATTTCTCATCAAGGATCAACATAAATGAAAAATTTTCTTTATCGTTATGCGCTCACGTAATAGCTTAATCATAAAAATAATTAAAATTTTTTTATTTCATCTAATTAGCATGAACATTAAAAAATCATTTGAAATGAATGAAAAATAATAAAAAGTTATATAACACAAAACACAAGTTGAATTATTTTTGAGTTACGAATGATTTAGAAACACATTTTCAAAATTTAAGTCAAAATGGGTCACGCAAACTTTTGCCTTTTCATTACTTTACGAGTACCACATGCTTATATTCCCAAAGCATTTCGAACATATTTTTTTGCTCAAATATTAAGCTTAACGTTTTTCAATCAGCGTGAGATTAAAAAGTTTAAATTGTTAATGTGAGAAACATCCCAAATTTTCCTTTCTATCTCTGTTTCATTTTATATAGTATTCAGTAGTAAATTTAAAAAAAAAACTTATTTTAGTAGTTAAAGTTTCTATAAAGTTTCCCGTTTATAAAAATAATTTTATTTAGACCTTTTTTCCTTGAAGGAAAAATTAAATAAATTATGTGTATGCTACTCTCAATGTGAATAATCGGTTATTATTAATACTAACCAGTCAATACTTATAACAACCAAATAAGACGGTTAAAGTGAATAATTTAAGCGGATTTATCACATTAACCGATTATTGTTAATAATAAAGTTTGGCGTGATCTGCCACGCCAACTGCAATCACCAAGGCGCCAAGTAGATTTTAAACTGGAAAAATTTAAAAAAAAAAACAAAAACATGTAGATGCCCGGAAGTTGCCAAGACTTCGCGAACATTCTACCCAGATCACGATACTGAAATCTCTCCTTTTTATTTCTCAATTTGACCAAAAGAAGCGATTATTATAAATTTGACCAGATAGTACTAATAATAAACCAGATTTACCACTTTAACAGTAAGACATATGCAAAGAGGCACACCCATGTCCCAATGCTATATAAACCGTTTTATCACATTGGCTAAACTTCATTCGTCAATAATAACCAGTTAAAGTGAATAATTTGCGATATTTCTCATTTTGACCACAATAAGCGGTTATTATTAATATTGATTAGTTAGTACTAGTGATAGATGGATTTATTCCTTTAACCGTAACATATAAATTGTTAGAAAATTTTGACGGTATTGTATTTGGTCGGTATTATGTAATTCAAGTTAGCGCAAACTAAATATAATGAAAAGTTGAATCACGTATTATTGGACTTCTT
Source organism: Parasteatoda tepidariorum (assembly GCF_982258835.1). Taxonomy (NCBI): domain Eukaryota; kingdom Metazoa; phylum Arthropoda; class Arachnida; order Araneae; family Theridiidae; genus Parasteatoda; species Parasteatoda tepidariorum. The sequence continues at coordinate 40,948,353 of NC_141757.1, forward strand.
AAGCTTGATAACGCGATATTATCTTTAAATATGAGGGGAAAATATGATTCAGTTCAACATCTTATTTAGTTCAACATGTTTCAGTTCAACATCGTATTGCTGCAAATTTGTACCGTATTATTTTTTAAGGTATAGATTTTATGGCTTATCACTGAACCAATTGTTGAGTGTGTTTAACCATATTGTAATACAAAAAATTCAATATTTCGTGCTAACACAACATCTGAGAAAAATCGATTCATTGTTGAATCATTATATCGGTACATTGAATCATTATACGATTCAAATTTGCTTCAAACTCATCAAAGGTATTCAATTGAACTATGTTTCCGTTAAAGTATCATCGTAATTCCGGAAAATATAAAACAGTTCAACTTGCATTTTGATGTGGTGAAATTTCACTCCATGTTTAGGTTGAATTACAGAATTAGAATTATATTTTGATTTAACACGATGCAAATTTTTTAATAGTGCTAGGACTATTAAATAAATAATAGCAAGAAACCAAAGCGGGAAGATAGTACTTGTTTAAAAACTTCATTCGCTTTAAAATATTTTTTAAATCGCTTTTGTTTTTTCTCACTCACATCTTGCAAGTCTTGAAAATGAGCTCCTTGTTTACAAAGCTTGAAATATCCGGACTGTTATTTCCGATTTGTGTATTTTTGGAGCGAATGAAGTTTTTAAACACGAAATGTAAGGACCAGTTATAGGACCATTTATGGTCAGTGTTAATTTCTTACAACAATTTTTGGCCAATTCAAAATATGTATTCACATTACCATTGTTTTTATCAAATAATTAAAATCTTTAAAACTTAATTTATCAAGAAATTTATACAACTTTTATGCTTATGTTTGAATAATAATTTTAATAATTTCATATTGTAAAAACCACAATATATTAAAATTTTTATTATAAAGATGAATGTTAATTTTGTATAAAATCTAGGGAATGAAATAAAATATCTTTGGTTTGACTATTGATAATTTTTAAGTTGAATTAATAATGCCATGTTTAGAGCTGTAGAGATTCACAATTAATGTAATGCAATTGATAAAATTAATTTAATTTGCTCTGCATAAAGCTTTTTGTATGCGGCTTAATTAAATCAAAGAAATTTACAAAGATATATGAAGTAATAATTTTGCCTTTTATTTATTCGCAGGATTAAGAAGAAATGGGACAAAAAGGAAGGATATTCTGATTTAAAAAATTAAAATTATCATTTAAAGTCGAGAATTCTTGATTAAATAGAATTAAAATGCTTAAACGGTTTAAGAAAAAATATTAATGTAGTTAAGGAAGCATATAGATGATTTGCTTTACTTTTATTTATTTAAAAATTAATTTCGTTGACCAAAAAGTAGATGATATTCAATTTCTTTCTTCCTTTATTCTATTATTTTTCCCATTATCTTACATTAGGAGCTTTTTTCTATATTTCATTTTAAACTAATGAAAGTGTTTCACTCGTTCGCGTATTCTAACTACATCTGTACTTAATAGGATTAATTAAATAATAGAAAACGGTAATAACATTCATTTTTTCATTAGATATAGTATTAAGAAGTGAGATAAGATAACTTTTGCTGATAAAATATACGCTTTTTTCATTGTCAATAACGAGTTTATTCCTTAGGGCGAGACAGCAATCTATAGATTAAGTTTACTGCCGTTGCTCATTCTCTACAATGCTGTTAATGTTATTACTATTACTGCGCAGTAAATCCAGGGAAAGCTATAATGGTTTGTGAAAAAAATACAATGAAATAGTTTAAGATATAATATAGTTCTTTCAGTAAAGTTTAAGCATAAGATGAAAATTAGACTGATTACACACTGGGGAAAAAGTATTGTCAAAACTACAAGTATATTATAAAATTTGTCTCGTTTCTGGCTTTGGGAACACTAAAATGCTCGCTAGTTCTTACAGAAGTGTTTTAGTAATGATTTTTGATAAAATTTATCATAAAATATGACTTTATTACCATGGTGTTTGGTAGTAAATTTTGTAATTTTATCATGCTAAATTAAACCATAGCATAAACACCATTTATTTGACTAAATTTATTTTCCAGTTTTGTATTTTTACAAAATGTGCGGTAACAAGAATTAAAATTTTGAAAACCAATACTTACACGCAACAATTACTATACGATCGGAAAAATGACTAAATGAATGGTTTAAATAACGAATATTTTGATTTATTATCAGAATTATGTTTTTTTTTTTAACCAGAAATATACCTACCTTAGAAGTACGGTAATTTTACCAGATGTGTTTTCTTCGCGTGCGAAATAAGATTTAATATCTGAGATAATAAATTATTACCAATTTACAACAGAAAGATACGACAGATATAAGAGTTCAACATCATGAAAATTTCAGTATTATAATTTGATTTTAGTTATTTAGATGAAACTGTATATTTGAATCTTTAGCCCAAGAATCTGAATCATTCAAGTTTTACATAAACGCATCATAAAAATTAATATAAGTATACAAAATAATACAGTACATTTATTAATCTTTTAAGTAAGAAATTATAGTTTTATCGAAATATTTCTCAGTATTATTAATTTATTATTTTAATAAAAGAGATGCCCTGGTGATTTGTGTATCTTTACAATAAAAAAATGAAAAATAATACAAAATTTCCAAATTGTAAACCAAGAGAAACCTCAGACTAAAGTAGCTGCCTCAATTTTTGGTATTCAGAAACACAAATATTTATAATAACATTAAGATATGAAACACATAAATGTCAGTAAAGTACATATAAAATTTATACGTAAGATACTCATAAACTTTTTACGAGACGATATAAAATAAGAGTCATCAATTTAGGATGCCTACATACACTAATGTTTTAAATAAAATTAGTTTGTAAATCAAACTTGCTCGTCGAAAGAATAGAGCGATTATTGAAAGGAATTTGAACTGGACTTAACAGAATTAAAGTGGATGGAAATTATACAATATAAAATTATTTAATTCAATTTTCAGTGACTTAACTAAATAAAATAGAAATAAAATTAGTTTGAAACAAAATAATAAAAATAAAATAATAGAATGCAAATAATAAAAGAAATAAAATTAGTTTGTCAATCAAACATGAGCGTAGAAGACGCAGAGAGAACATTAAGATGAATTCGAACGAACCAAGCTTATCAGAGCAAAGAGGACGGAAGTTATGCATTATAAAATTATTTAATACAACTTACAGCGATTTAAAACTAAATAAAATTAACAGAAATAAATAATAGTACAGAAATAAAATAATAGAATTAATAGAAATAAAATAATAGAATTAATAGAAATAAAATAATAGCATTAATGGAAACAAAATAATAGAATTAATAGAAATAAAATAATAGAAATAGAATTAGTTTGTAAATCAAACATGCGTTTGGAAAGAACAGAGCGAACATTAAGATGAATTCGAATTAGGCTTAACAGAACCAAAGCGTATATAAATTATATATCATACAATTATTTAATACAATTTACAGAGACTTAAAACTAAAATATAAATATCCTTATTACACAACTAAAAACATGCAAGCTACACATTTCACCTGCGAAATTTTGCTTCACTTATTGCATGGCAGCATTGAAGACAGCAACAAACTTGTATTACGATGTAAACTATCTACAGACGATATCTAAAGCGAGCAAACATTTGTGTTTTTGGAAGCAAAGGTATTTTATGTATGGCATGAAAACATGTGAGATTGGTGTAAGAGTTTCAGATTTATTTACTTTTACATTCTTTAAACTGCATATGAAAACTCGATTTGATGTTCACTTAAATAAAAGTATTCAATCGCAATTTTTTGCGTCGCTCAAGATCGAAATTAATTGTTCAAAATCGAATAAATACACCACAGGTTTTACATTATAGTGTCTTGTTTTGGAGACGCTTCGATAAATGCAGTATAAACTAATGGGAAAGTTTTGTACGAAATAAATGTGACATAAATTACTAGAAATTCTGTCATCAGTAAGAGATGATAATATAAAAATTAAAACTTTCAACTTTTTAAAATGAAACTGCTTGTATCAAGCATTTGGTTGATCTAAGGACTTTTATTTTTTTAAGTTAGCCTTAAAAGTTTTTTTAAGTATAAAAAAGAAAAGAAAAGCTACCTGAGAATTATTGTTATAAATAAAAATTTTTTAAATTTTGCAAACATTTTTGAACATAAAGCTGTAAACATACTTTTCAAATTCACTTTCTTGCAACTTTACTTTGTTTCAGATTTTTATTGTACTTTTTGGTATTCTCTCTAAGTTGTGAGCATTTTCATATAAATCAAAAATTTTAAAGGCAGGTATCTTACAAATAATTTATTCTGCAGCAGATTTTTTGGCACTAAATATTTTTTTTTTACAAAATGCTATTGAAGAATTGTAATATTATGTGTAACATGTGTTACCAATGTGACATATTTGTGACTACTGTGAAAAGCTAGGTGAAAAAGGGTCGACGATATTTAATTTTTATTTGTAATATAGTAAAAAAATAAATATCTCAATTTTTCTAATCATCTCAATCATCTCGATTTGTGAAGTATTCAACTATTTTCTTATTTTTCATAACACTCCCTTCGTACTTTTTTCCTGTATAGTTATAAGGAAACTAAAGAATTGTATTTAATTATTTTTAGGTCTCTTAAAAATAAATTTTATTTAGAGATAAAATTTAAAAAAAAAATTACGTGGATAAATAAATAAACCAATTTTAAACTATTGCTTATAAACTGAAAAATATATATATCGAAACAAAACTTGACTACTTCATTCAATAAATTTATAGGGTTAAATTTTACATATATTTTCTATGATAAATAGCTAAACAAATAAGATGCATTTCAATCGATTTTCAACCTATATCATTGTGGTCTTTTACACCATTTACAATAGTAAATTGTAATGGGTAGTCTTTCCAGCTGTGCATTAAGTATCTGCGTGTGTCAATCAATCAAGGTGACAGAGTCCTTTACGTGATTGTCTCCCGTATAGATTAGAACGATAAATAGAACGAATAGCTATCAAATGCATTTAGAATTCAATCAGAATATTTAAACGTAAATTCTTGTGCCCATTTTGGATTACTAATTTGGAATTCGAATGGAAGTTTTAACTAAATTGAGAAATTCCTGGAATTACAGGTATCACATGTCGCTTTTGTCTTAAGCAAGGCCTTTTGTGAGAAGTGTGAAATTTAAAATGATACGGAAATATTTTAATTTTCAAATTCCTATTCATTAACATACATATCCATAAAGTAATCAAAATGTACAGTGAAAAAAAACTATCATTACTTTAAATCTCATAATCAAAGTTTTCAAATGCAAAATAGGTAGATGATATTGTAACTTACGAAATCAGAAGAACTATTTTTCTCTGAAGTAACATACTTTTTCTTCCATGGGTTTTCCACTTTCAAAAATTAGGGATAGCTGCAATTTGGAAGATATGGTTTTAACAGTTTAGGTAGAAGAGCGGTCGAAAATTTAGTCTCTTAATGTTAATTTAAATTGACGAATTTTAAATTTCCTTCTTTGGGTTAATTTTTCGCTGGAATTATTTAATTGAAAATGCTGAGAGTTGACGTTTAAGCCCGTGTATCCTAAGGTAATTTTTTAAAAATATTTTTTATTTTCTTCATTATTAAATTATTTTATTATTTATTTCTTAATATTGAGATTTTAAAATTGTAAGACATGCAAATTTATGTTTCATTTTAATTTAGGCATTTTTAATATAAGTCGTTAAAGTAATTAATTTTATACTAGATCAAAACCGGCAAAAAGATTTTAAATTTAAATTTCCTAAGAGCCTTTAAAATTCAGTTTAAAGTATGGATTAATTATAAAGCTATTGAAGTTAAATAATCAAAAAATAATAAAAAAATAATAAATATATAACGAATAAATATAAAAAATTATCTCTTACATTGAATTATCTTTGGATGAACAAAATTTGAAATGGTATTCAAATATGTTTAGATTATCATATATAGTTCCTGAGATACGGCAATACACTCGGTAATTTTGATTTATATTAAGAAGTAAAAGCAGTTGAACCCTCTTCTGTTTAAACTATTATTGGGGCCACATTTTCCAGATTGCGGTTACCTTTTTGCTTAGAGATTCAAGAATCCGGAAAAGAGCTATATTTATTCTAAGAAAGTACATTTTTGTGTCAATTTTAGTAACTTAAAATCCCGTTCTGCAAAGAAAAAAAAACATAAATGAATAAAATAATAATAACATTTGCTTTTTATGCCTGTATAATCTTTTTTATGTTATAAAATAACGTTTAAGTTGCAAATACATTTAAGACATAATACAGACGAACCTCGCTAACTCGAACCTCAATTTCACGAATTTTTCGATATCTCGAAGGAAAAAAAATTCCCTTCAAATTCAATGTTGAAAAAAACTTGATTTTACGAATTTTTTTTTTCTAATCCCTCGATAACTTGAATTTTTTTTCATAAATAGAGTAGATTTTTTTTTTAAAATTAAAAAAATAAAAAAATTTGGCTTCAAGAAGTCTGGATTCATTAAAGATCACAAAAGTAGTCAAACAATCAATATCGTTTATTCTGCTGAAAACTACACCGAAAATGATTGGAACAGATTGACCGGACTCATGAAGCTTGATGACATGGAATTTCATAACTTTGTAAACGCAGATGATGCAGTAACAGTGATGCAGTCAGTGGGATGACAATATCATCGCTCAAACGAAAGCTTCTTGTGAACTATCAGAAGAAGAGGATGAGGAAATCGAAGATTTACCGCTCAATGTTACTAACAAACAAATACTTTCTGCAGTGGACACTGTAAGGAGATTTATTGAGAGGCAGCCGAATATGTCAGAGGAGACATTTAAAGCTATAGTCCACTTAGAAAGTGTTATAGACAAACTTTCTTACACATCTCTAAAGCAAGCAACAATTGAATCTTTTTTTAAGTGAAAGTGTAAAAAGTGTTTTTAGAATAAATATGGAATAGTAGATAAGGTATATAAAGAGCATTTTTTTTAATTCTACCATCGATAACATGTGATTTTCGATAATTCGAAAATTTTTTCTCCTGTTCATTCAAGTTCGAGATATCGAGGTTCGACTGTAGTTACTTCTTTTAATCTTTACAGAGGATTAAAACAAGTTACGTAACTCTCGTTTCACAACTTTCCCATTTATTCTTCAATTGAAGTTGATTCTTGGGAAATAATCATCCGCATACCAATTACGTCTAAAAAACTTTTTTGTATAGACGCTAGACAGAAATTACTTCATAATATATTATCACAAAAAGAACTAGAATAAAAAATGTCAGTATGAGAGAAAATAAGTTTAAAATAATAATAAAAATATAGAGCAAACCTCTATTACATAAAAACCAAACATTGAAATGAAACAAAAATGAAAAAACAAAACAATTATCATTATTGAATAAATAAATAAATTAGAGATATAAGAGTTATTATATTTTTTTAAGTTAATATGCCTGAAGTCACTCTTAATAAATTATTTTAGAGTTTTGTAGCCGAATCCAATATTGTTTTCTCGGTATTAAAGGATTTAGAGGCTTTATCGGGGATAAACTTAATGGTATTTTAAAGAGGTTTCCTGAGGTAATTGGACAGGAGAAAAGACTTTGGTCAGGATCCTCAAAATCACATCATCAATAATTTTGGGATGTTCGATTTCCTGGAAGGCTGAAAATTCATCGGGAAAAGTTTAGGTTCCTTAATTAAATCTTTTGTGAATTGAACTGGAGAAAGCTTTTAATTGACTAAATGTGGAAAAAAAGAGGTTCCATTTCAGACTTTCTCTACCTCATTCAAGCTTCTTTAAGTTCAGTGGCAATCAATATGAAGTTTGATTTTTCTTCCAAAAATGTTAGTTAATGCTTCTGAGAAATATTATCCGGCGTATTTAATATACTTAAAAAATTTCCAGATCAAATTACTGAAAAAAGTACAGACAACTTAGGTGCATCATCCGTAAAATTAATTTTATCTTAAAATCTATTTTTACCGTAAAATTTATTCTTCCCACACGTTTTATATTAATAATTATTTAACTACAGTGTTTCAGGGACTTTATAAATTTTACAGTAAAATATCAGAATTTTTTTCTCGAAATTTTATGATAAAAAGTACCAACTGCCTGAGTGGTCGAATTTGTTCTTCCTCCGTGTTAGATGTTGAAAATGTAGGCTCTTGTCTAGAAAATTTTAATATACTTGCACCGATATTATCAACTATAACCTTCATGCTTTTGAGAAAGACTGCTTTTAAGAAAATTTATGAATTCATTTTCTTCTAGCTTAGACAATGAAACATATAAATGAAAATATAGGGATCATTTCTTTTCTTCAATGTAGGATTTTAAGACTCAATGCTCATAAAATTTCCTTCTTATAGACATTGATGACGTTGGATCTATTTTTCTTTTAAATGAGTAAAAAAGAACAAACGAGTAATTAATTTTTTTATCATCGTTTACGATAACAGTATAACATTTGTGAGAGAATTTATAGTTGGTTAGAGAGTATTAAGTCCTTAAAAGCTCTCCTGAATACACTGTAAAAAAATTCAGGATAAAATTTCGCAATAAAGTACCGGAACTTGTCGGAACCGGAACAGAGTCTGTAAAATCCATTTTACCGTAAAATCCATTTTTACCGAAAAATATTATATCGCAATTTATACAGTGGTATTTATTTAATTGGAATGATTCAAAGATTTTTTCGGCAATTATTACTGAAAAATTATAGTATATCGGATATTTTTGTTCCGTAACATGCTTCAGAATGCCGTAAAACTGGGTTTTACGGCATTCTGAAGGCCGGTATTTTTTTATCGTATTTCGATCAGGAATTTTTTAAAGTGCAGTTTGAAAAAATGACTTATTGGCTAATATTTCAAGGACTTTAAATTCTGACTACTCAGTTTTCCTTAATTTTAAAAATAATTACTAAATGAAAACATTTACTTTCCTGATTTATTTTAATAAAATAAAAGTTATAGATAAGAAAAAAATAGAAAATAAAGATATTTTTTTAACAGCTCCAATCCCTTTTATCTCTGTTTTCCTTCGATTAGTTTTCGTCTGATTTACTTATATCTTGCGCACCTCTTGGTTGTTCATCTACTTGACCAGAGAATCAACTGGAATTGGCACCAATAAATCATATATAAGCGTTTTAGTGTTATCCGAACAGTTGTTAGAAACTGTCGTGGTTTTCATTTCCCGAAAACGTAAATATAAGCTCATATCACTTCAAAACTATTCTACAAATATGAGTTAGTTATGAAAGTTTAATTTGAAGCTTTCTTGTGCTTAGACGTGGTATCAAAATTAAAATGTTGCACAACTGAAGTGTTTATAATAATTTTATTATGCTGTTCTATCCATAAATTTAAGAGAAATCTTCATAAATTTTTTTTCACTTTTATGATTTATTTTTTTCATATAAATTTTCAGGCTGCGGTAAAAGTATATCAAATTCATCTCTTTTGAAACAAAAATTGAGTGCAATAAAATGAAGATGCTTCTAGTTTCCAGTGGAAAAAATAATGAAACTACGTGAACGATTTGAACAATATTCTAATAATCGAAATTTTATATTTCCTTGGATTTTACAGCACTAAAACTGCTTCTCCAAGCTTTATTTAAAGGCTAATAGAATATCCGAAACTAAATTAAATAAAACGCGTACCGCTCTAAAATTTCAAAAAAGAAAATGGAGAATAAATGTGTTCTCGAAAAAGAAATATTAAAAAAAAATAGTGAAACCGTGATAAAAATAGATAAAATTTTAAAACGTGGCCTACTTTGCATATATATTTGTTAAGATCTTATCCAATTTTCCTCAGAGTTATAGATTTTGAGGCAAGGCGTGTATCTTTCATGAACTCAATACCCTGCGGAATGTTTAAAAAGGGGTATTTTTTTGTGATTTTATTATCGGTATTCCCTATACCTTGAAAAACTTATCTTTTTGCCTCTAATTCTTTACGGAAAAAATCGCTAAACTTTCGATTTATCAAAAGAGCAAAATTTTATAAATATGTGAGACGGTTTGAGCGAGAGCGAGAGTGTTTTTTAAAAATCTATTTAAAATAATTTAAGAAGATTTCACTATTTTGACAGCCTTAAAAACTGTCTTCCCCCCCTTTTTTTTCCTTTTTTTTTTAACTTTAAGATAAAAAATATCATCGATTTTAGTAGTGCGCATTCTCATGTAAGCATTTCTTAAATTCATATTTATAAAAATATATGAAACAAGTTTATAAAGAAAGCATTAATTTTTGGAATATAAGAGGCAGTTGTCGATTCAGTTTGTGGTGATCATCTTGTTCGTGACTTGGGGATTTGTACCTTGAGTTCGCCTATCGCTTGCTTCTTGTGCTGTTTGTGGACGTGTCTCTTGAATTATGCAAATGGGCTCTTCGATTTCGGGGAGCCGTGACTTATAAAATTGTATTAATTCTTATAGCTGGTAATTAACCGATGAAAAAGCACTAAGATGCAGTGTTTTGATAGCACTACAAAAAATAAATGAGGAAGCTCTCTTACATTTATATGCTTATTCTTTGAGATAGATCAGTTCAATTACTGACATATGCCGATGACATCAATGTCATAGGAAGGTCAGAGGGAGCTGTGTGAGAGGCCTTTCTGGCTCTTGAAACTTCTGCCACAAATATGGGCCTTCCCATCAATGAAGATAAAACTAAATTTATGGAATCACCAGCCACAACTGTAAATCATGATATTTTATTCATAAATGGTAACACCTTTGAAAAGGTTAATTAATTCAAACACCTTGAAACAATGATCAATGACCAAAACAGCATAAAAACAGAAGTAGACAGCAGAATTAGAATGGCAAATAAGTGTTTCTTTGGACTAAGAAAGCAACTAAGATCAAGCCTAATCAGTCGAAAAATTAAAATAAAAATTTATAAGACTCTTATTCTACCTGTATTGCTCTATGCAAGTGAAACACTGACACTAAATGCAGACACTCAGCGTACTCTTGGTGTTTTTAAAAGGAAAATCCTTAGAAATATTTTTGGCCCAGTACAGGAAAGAGGCTGTTGGCGAATCAGATACAACTTTGAATTATATAGACTCTATGGACAGTCACAGATAGTGCAGGTCATCCGAAGCAATAGATTAAGATGGCTTGGCCATAACTGGAGAGGTCCAGAAAATAATGCAGTCCGAATTGCCACCTTTAAAAATCTTTCGGGATCTCGGGCTAGAGGAAGACCTCCAACTAGATGGCTGGATGACACTGCTAAAGATCTAAAAGTATTGAAGATAAACAACTGGAAAAAAGTCGCCATGGATAGGAGGCGTTGGAGGCTACGTGTGGTCGAGGCAGCCTGTAAGGGGCTGTCGTGCTGAAGAAGAAGATTCTTTGAGATTGATTTTTTTTGCAGAACAGATTTCGTGCTGATGGATTTAATACATTAATAGTTTAATAGCACAAGAGCCAATAATGTAGCTATGCTGCTCCAAACTCAAAGAAAAAAAATTAAATATTTGCTTGAGGGAACATCAAATGATACCAGAAACTATGTCCGACGAAAACATGAAACTTTTTTTCTGACGAGCAACATTTTCTTTTAAATCAAACTACGTAAACTAATGTTACTGTATAATTTAAACTAATTTCAAATTTTTTTTTCGAACTACCCTTCTATTAAAACCATTCATTTCTATATTTTGTTTTTAAAGAAGAGATGAAGTGTGTATAACAACTTCACGAGCAGAAAGTTCAACTTTTAAGAAGTCGATTTAAACTAGCAAGACCGTAAGGCGTATACGCAAGCAGTTGAAGACTCCTCGTTACGACAGCGCCCTGACACTTGAGGGTGCCATAAAATTTATGAACAAGTTGACATTATGTCCCGAGTCACGAAAGATTAAAAGTGCCATAATTGAGCTGATAAGTAAAGGAGATTGCTAACTAGCAGAGGACTCGGATTCAAATCCACAGGGTAGTGAAAAATCTAATTCGTAGACGACCTGAGCAAAAGCAGATGCTCGCAGCGAAAACAAACTCTATTGGACTGACCTCTTCCAAGCCAGTTAGACCGACCTCTGGTTGGATGGAAAACGAACCGGACTTTACTTAAAAAATCACAGAATCACGAAGAATTCAAAACATACAGAAATTTCAAATTTACAAAAGAAAGATTAAAAAGATAAAGAAAAGATTGCAAAAGAAAAGATTGCAAACTGATTTAAATTTTAATTTACAAAGGAGTACAAAGCTGGTTGAATGTCAAATCCGCAGAAGCTTGTCATTTTTCTTCTTATTTTAGTTAACGGTTTAAGTCTGTACGGCAGGATTGGGCATTATATGGACATTTTCAGAAAATTTGACGCACATATTTTAACATGAAACCAGTTTTAAGAGATTTACTTTTTTCAAAAAATGTGAAAAAAATTCACTAAGTTTCCGGTCAAATGCTTCTTTAATATGGAACGTGGAAATATCATGTCTTGGTAAAAAAAAAGTCTCATTTAAGGAAACTCTTTGGACACTTTTATGCAAACATGGACATTTTCAGAAAATTTACCGAACATATTTTAACATGAAACCTGTTTGTTTTTCAAACAATTTTAAAAAATTCACAAAGTGTCCCGTCTATTGCTTTTTTAAATAAAGAAAATTGGAGGAATAAATATTGATTTTCAAAGAAGCTGTTTTTTGTTTTATTTTTCCCTTGTGACTTGTTTCATTTGTGTAGACAGAAAAGAGACTTTATGATTTCCCGAGGAAATGTTTTCATAAATTTAGTGAAGTATATGTTTTAAACCGTAAAATTAAACAATTCCCAGAGTAATTACATTACACTCGTTTCAATAAATTTGCTCAAATTTAGAAAAATAAATCATTTATGAATATGTTGTTTTATTAAAAATTATTTAAAAGAGAACTGTATTGCAACGATATAAAAAACAAGAAGTTATTTCTGAACTCTCAAAAGTATACCACAAGAGATTTCTGCAACGATGCACATTCTAGCTTTTTACGAATTTCCTTTCTTTTCAAGTTTGCAAAGCGCTTCAGAATTAAATAATAAATTTTTTTTAAGTAACTCCTTTACATATGAAGTGTGTTTTAGCAGCTAATATAAATCGTAGTTGAGTAGATAAAACCACCGAATCGGCGATTTGTTTTCCCAGCTTCTGTCCTTAGAAAGAGTCACGTGTAAATCTAAGTAAACTAAGGTTTTTTTCGAAGAATTAAATTTTAAATGTACGATTTTTTAAGAATTTTTTAACTCAGAAGTTATTTGACCGATTGCACTAAAATTTTGTAATTTGAAATTTAAAAATACATGTTGTTGTTGTTGTTTGCTGGTCCGCACGGTTAGCGGAGCTAAACCAAGTCCATGACTCCAGAGACTCTGAGTAAGTCTGTAACAAAAAGTGGATCTGAAAAGAGGTCCACTTTAGAGATATTTAGGCATTGAAGTATATGTTCAGGAGAGTTCTTAGGTGACCACTTCGAAATCTTGATATAACCGTCTGATCCCGCCTACTGCACTGAAGAGTCAGGCTGCCACCTGGGTGGTTGCACTGATACCAATGATGAACAGGAGGGGCCACAGGATCACGAAGCCTGTTAAAACGGGAGTGGAGCTCCGTGAAAGTCAGAGATGCCGAAGAATGCAGGGGCAGATCAGTTCCGCTCTTAGCTAAGGAGTCTGCAATCTCATTACCCTCAACATCGACATGAGATGGGATGAGATGGAAAAATACATTCTTAAATGTAACTTTCAAATGTACCTCACTATTCAATTTTTTCGTCTATCATGAATTTTAATAAAAAATAAACAGATTTTAAAGATTATATTTTGCATAGAATTATCTTTGGATAAACGAATTTTATAATGATAATTTTCGCATTTTTTATTTTAGTTAAAATTATTTTAAATTATTTTCATATTATTAACAAAGTTTTCGAGGTTTGGTGAAGTAAGTATAAATAGGAAATAGGTGTGTTACGCTAAGGATCTAAATTTTCAACAGCTTTCCTGACCAATCAATTGAAACTACCTAATCTAGAAAGTGCTACCCCTCATATCTTGAGAGTCAGACGTTTAAATCCGTCGGAAAAAAAACATATTTATTCAGAGAAAATACGTTTTTGTGTCTCATTAAGTAACTTAAAATATCGTCTGTCAGTACTTATTATTTAGCATAACTTAAGATCAGGTTCTCGAACCATTAAGCTTTAGTCTTGGTACGTGTAAGTCTGATCATTGGATCAATAGTTATTTAAGGTGTACCATTTTTTCGCAATACAATAGCAACTTATTAAGTGTAAATTTTGCATGTGAATTGCAAGATATATTGCTTAGAGAAAAAGTTTCAAAATCTTGTTTTGAAGGATATATAGTGGGCAAATAAAAATGAACACCCTGAATAACTCTTGATGCAATGATCGGATTTTCACGTAATAGGGCTCAATCTTAATGATTTGAGGGGCTGATCTTCAATATGGCAATTAACTAGTGTGTTTTATATACTTTTCTTTACATACCTTAATACTTTTTTTTAACATATATCTTCTGAATAAACATACCGGATTCTTGACCATCAAAATATGGGGGAGGAGTATCCACATTCTGGAAAAATGGTCTCAATAGTTTGGTTAAGAGAGTGACTGATAGTTTGGACCTCTTAAAGTTAATTTTACTTTTTGAGTATTTTGTCATATCTCAAAAACATTTTAAGCAGATTAAATAGTTTTGGCACAAGCTTATAAAATTCGTTTTTTCAAAGATAGTTAGAAGAAAAAATATTTCTTAATAATTATTTATTATTTTCTAATATTTTATTTAAAAGAGGTCGAAAATGTTTAGAATTGTAAGGAGTACACTTTCGGACCATATTTTCCAGATAACACCTTCCCATATTTTGAGGGTCACGAACTCGAATCAGTCGTAAAAAATAATTGTTTTTTTTATGAAAGAAACTATGTTTTTGTGTCTGATTTTTTAATTTAAATTATCGTCTGTATTAATTAATTAACACATTTGAGGTCAGGGTCTCGAACCATGAAATCGTGCCCTGGTACATAAAAATCCAATCATTCAATGAAAATTTATTCTGGGTGTCCCCTTTTTTTATTTTGCTTTCTGTGGAACAAAAAGTAACTATGTATACTGTTTTATGATTTGTGATATACCAAATTATGCGTCTTATAATATTTTTGGCAAAGCCATAACGGTGAAAATTAATTGCTAAGCACATGCTTCATCCTGTAATTAGCCTCCTTATTGGTTTACGGAGCATTATCTATCACTATATATCACTTTTCTCAATAATGGTTTCTTAATGTAATATTTATTCAATCGTATTGCTATTATCGGTAAAAATATCAATACTATCCTTATTTAAGAACATTTTGATAGCCATTTATGTAAAATTGATTTTTTATCCGTTGTGAGAGTTTATTTAGGTAATTTATTATTATGCTTATTAAAGGAAACAAATATTTTTGCTACGGAAATAATTTAGTCTTCTTTTTTGAAGTATCGAAGTTCAAAATTCATTTTCATGTGTTTATATCTTAAAGATTGATTTTAAAATCAATTAAAATTCTCTTACTTGAATATTAAAAAAAACCTTTCAGTTGAGTTTTATCGATATAAATAAAACAATTAAGCAATGTTTCATTTTGATTACAGGCTCTAAACTTTTTGCTGCACACCTAGTGTAGAAAATTGTATATCGATTTTCAATGAAATTTTAATGCTTAAAGAAATTCATTTTTTAATATGAAATGATTATAGCGATAATTTTTATTTACAGTTGCCTAATTTTAATGGTACTTACTTTAAGAATGGGATATAATCTTTCAATAGTTTCAAGAATGACTTAATAAACAATTTTGAGAACGAATGTGATTGCTCAAATATAAATAGTAATCTGAAAGTAGTGAAGGCCTAAAAATTTAAGCATAGATATACTTAAAAGCGCAAGAATTGCATAGTACTCAAAATAAAAATGGAATACCCGACCTAACTTGCGATCTTATGAACGTATTTTTACGTAATAAAACTATAAAAAACAATCGTGATGGTTCAAAAGATGGAAGTAACCTATGTTTACGCGGAGAAAAAAATTCTGACAAAATTACTCTGCTGAAAAAAAAACAACAACGTAATTCTGGTATTAAAAACCAAACTTAATCCATTCATTTTTTTTTGCATTCATATGGTAACTGTCAACCGGAAATACGGTTTTCAAAAGTATAGTGATAAAATATAGTGATTATCATGATAAAATTAACAAATTTTACCTCATCTATCAAATTTTATGACACATTAGAAAACACATTTTACATACTTTATTGTTAATTTTACCAAAATCATTACCAATGTGCTTTGGTAAAAATGATCGAACTTTTTGGTGTTCTCATAGAGCGAGACACATGGTAGATTTTGCAATATTCTGGTAGTCTTAACCATATTTTTTTTCTCAGTGTGCAAAGTACTATTGATAATATTCTAGGCTCCGAAATCGGACTCAAGAATATATTGTTTGAAATAATATGGTAATAATAATAATAATAATAATAATAATAATATATATTTGTTTAGACTAATTTGGACTTTTTGTCATTAAAATATCATATCTAATCAGTAATCAATAAAATAATGTCCAATAGTTAATAATAGAGAAAAAAAAACGATTTAGTGATCAGAAACTATTAGAAGAATTTTTTTCAAGTTTCAGATTTTGCTTAATAATGTTACAATAAATTAATAATGACCATGCAGGGATAAAATATAAAAAAGATACTGATTATTGTTTAAATGATGTTTGTGAAACTAAAGAAGATTTGGGAATACTTTTGACAGAAGTATAAAAATTAAAAATCCCATTTCACTATTTGTTATTCTAATTTATTTAAATTCAACTCGAAATAAAAGAAGGAAGCTCTTTTTGATAAGCCTACTGTTCAGTTGGAATTGCTTTTTCATGAAGTTTTTCCTACGAGCTCTATAATTAAATTTAACTTATCTTTTTCCTTATTTTCTAAACTCAAAAGAAGCTTTAGATGTTCCTTTGAGTTGTGTTTCGAATTAAGCTAGTTTTTCATAAATTTAAGAGGAAAATTTAGAGTTTTATTCCAGTTAAAATAATGTAATAATAAGATTATTTAAGCTTACAGAAAATGGTATACATAGTTAAATTATATTTTATAAATTTAATAATATTTGCATTGTTGGTATCTTGACAGATAAAAATTGTCAACAAATGAAGAAAAAAACTTAAGCAAATTATTTTCTATATGAGAAATTAGAGAATCTGTTCACTATAAAAATAAGTGTGAAAATGTTTAGGTGTTGAGGAGAAATAATGGTGAACCGTGTTTTACATCTAACTATTTTGTAACCCGATTAATCATTAACGAGGAATGGTTATGAAATGATTATGACTTTACACTTAGTTGGGCAAACAAACCGTCTTTTATGCTTTTAATTCCCCTTTCCTTAATAATGATTTTGGTTTCAAGGTTCTCACCAGGCAACGCAAAATGAGCATCACCTCCGGCATCTTCCATGGCTAAGAACGATAAGTTCAGGTATTGCCTGTTTCAGGGCCAACTGTTAAGCATGAGTTTGAATTCCACCGGTCAAGGAATCCCCGTATTTAAAATGGTGACTGGTGCTCGTTAAATTTGTCGGGATCACGTAGTCCTCCAAGTTCCCACAACAAACTAATACTTCTGGAAGTTCTGATTTGAATATTGATCGTACTCTGGTTCAGGTCGAAATTACTTATTTACAAAACTACGAAAATGGAGTATGAATGTGTCCTCACTGTAAAACTGGCTGTGACGTGTGGGGCCGAAGTCGTATTCTTGGACATGGATGGCCCCACTGAAAAACAAGGAAAGCACCCTCTGACTTAAATATTCTATTGGATTCTCATATGATGTTGGACAGTGACATTAAAAGCAACAAATAGACCCTCAATCCTACACAAAATAAAATAGAAAAAGAAAATCGTGATTTAAATTTTACTTTAATCATATATAATTGTTGATTATTTGAGTCAAAATGTATTATAATTATTTCAAATTTAATTTAAGAAAAAGCTTATTTTGCGTAATTTTAAGCTTGCAGTATTTTATATATATATATATATATATATATATATATATATATATATATATATATATATATATATATATATATATATATATATATATATATATATATATATATATATATATATATATATATATATATATATATATAATATAAATAACGTAAAATTCTTCTCAATATAAATTTATTTTGCTTTTGGAAAACCATCTATTAAATATTTTAAGCTATTCCTCTGTCATGTACAGTTCTTGTTTCTATCAGAAGAAAAATACAGAAACAGATAAGCTTTTAAGAATATGTTCTGAGACAATGAAATATATATCCTAGAATTTTAGGAACTCTGTAATAGATTCAGCTATACTGAAACCTCATGGCTCCCAAAATGGTTTATCTTAGTTGAAGAAAGTAAGTTGTTTTTGTTGAATAGGGGCTTTATTTTCGTATCTAGAATTTTCACCAGCTTCGCGATCTACTATTTTATTCTACACAGATTCTATCTTTATTTTATTCAACACAGAATGTTTTTACCCATCTAGACTATCATAGAGAAAAAGAAATCGACCTTCTTCTTAATCTTCTTCCCTTTTAGTGATATTTTCTCTAATTCCGATTCAATTTCTAGAGACATTCTGAAACCTTTCTATTGAGAAAAGTAGTGACATTCTATTTCCTTTCTCTTTAATCTTTCTTAGCTTTCCTTCACATTTCGGCAATCATTTTCAAAGTAGGGACTTGTCTTCCATTTCTGTTTTTTTTCCTGGACTTTATTGGGAATTATTCAAATATTTGAAAAGGATAAAAAACAAAGAAGAGTCAGTTTCTTTTTTTGACAATTCCAAGATTATTTTCTCGAAGCTGAATATTTCAGATGTTTCAAGATTTTTTGTAAGATACCAGGAAATTGTGGCCAAATATTTGTCTTGGAAGTAATTTTCTTAAGAACTGTTTTAAGCCGTATCGCTACAACTTCACATTTAGAAAAGAGAAAAAAAATCGTTAAGAACAAAATTTAACGCAGCACTTATCACGATGAAGGTATATATTTAAAATAGTGAATTTACTTAGAGTGCTTTTTAGATCATTATCATGAAAAACTTGTTAAGCGGAAAACTGGCGTAGAAAGTGGCTTACAGAAGAAGTATATCTCTTAATGAGTTCGTATAATTAGCGTCAATATATTTGTGAAATTTATTTGTATTTCAATAACAACTGGTGATGAAAGATGTCACAAGATTTTCTTTAATTATACTATAAAAAGTCCTAAGAATTCTCCAGGTCTAAAATATTAAGTATATTATGCATAGTTACACTGTTAAAAATTTCTTGGCAATAATGGTTAAGTAGCAAATTAATTAATTGTTATTTTGCTATATTCAAACGTATTCACTGAAATAACCATTATTAAGATAGTATTCAACCTGTTAAGTGTGAGAAAAACGTTTATTGACTGTTTTTTCCTAATACGGTTAAACAACCATAATTCTATCTGCATCTATTCCCACGTTTTAAACCTAGTTTTTTTCGTCCAGCTGGCATGACTTGCTGAATAGGGGTTCGCATCCCAGCGTTGATACTGCAGTATTTCTTTCATCCCTTCAGTACATGAAGAGTTTCCATTGTCCTGCCGTTTGCAATCGGTGACCCTGAAATATAAGAATAGGAAACTATGATTCACGCATAAATGCGGCAACATCCATCGAGCTCCAATGTCCAATAAGTTTAATTTTTATGGTTCAGAAAATATACTAGCCGTAAAGGTTACAATACTATTTAGTTTTGTATTCACGGTTTTTTAACTGTATCAGTTATAAACGGTAAAACCATAAAGGTAAAAGATGGTCCTTGCCATAAACTTTATCTTTAATCGGATGCACAGATGGAGATACAATTTGAGAAATAAAGGTCTGAACAGTATACTTATTGTAAAGATTTTGTTTGAAAGGACGCACCTGATCATCCACCGTGTGAAAATAAACATGTTGGTTCATGTCAGTGTTTACCTAAGTGAGCTGGAATGTAACCATGACAAGAAAAATGCTCCCGCCTTCAACAAATATTTACACTCCCACTTCCGATAAGTCATGCTTTTTATGATTTCTTCAGTATTGAATATTTTAAAAAATAATTTTGCTTGAAACTTAAAAGAAAAAAAGCAAAAAAAAAACAAAAAACATAAAAAATAACACATTTATGTTTTTTGTCACATTTCTGAGAATTAAAAGTTAGCTTCAACAATCTCCCAAGTGAAAAGCCATCTATAAGAAAGAGTTTTGAGTAATAAAAGTAACAAAATATATAAAGAAGTAATATTAAAAAAATATTAAAAAAGATTTTTATAATCAAATGTATTTTTAATCTTCTACGGAAATTTAAAATTTAGAAGCTACACTCTCTTAAGTTTTCTTTAATTCAAATATATCACATTAAAAATTAATTAAAAAAAATTCTTTCATTTTAACGGAAAATTGATAAACATCTAAAGAATAGATTTTAACTCATGTAATATGCATAATATTTAATTGTTTATAAAACACTATTTATAACTCTGTTATTCCGATTTAACGCGATATTCCTGCGAATTAAATGTCATTCCGAAAATGCATAACGAAAAAAAAATAGGTTGATAGACTCAACTACATTACTCATAGAACATATTAAGGGATTTTGAGCTTTGCTAACACAATAAATCTATTCTTCACTAAATCCAGCCTTACAAAGAAGGAGTTGATATCTTTTGACTATTTATTCAAAACTGTAATAAAGAGATGAAAGAACTGAATGAAAATAACATTTCTATTCCAAACACAGAATTTATTTTGTTTACGGTTAATTAAAATGTGAACAAAAGGAATTGATGTAATGAAAATAGACATAAAAAGCTGCGAATGCATTTTCTTAGACTAAATGTAAACAGTGCTTGCTTTGTAGCAATCTCTTTTGTCTTTTATATGAATCCAATATTCATAAATTGCTTTTAAAAATATTCAGCAGCAAAATATATTATTAACTTATGTATTTAATTTAATACCTTTTATTATAAAAAATGATATATTTCAAAACCTTTAACAAGCAATTTAGCAAAGTAAGTTTATTTGAATCAATGTTTTTGTTGCCTCTAATGACACCTGAACAAGCCATGCTGTATAGGCATTGAACTTTTTGGCGAATTAAGTTAGGAAGGTGCACCTTTCGTTTGATAAGAGAGCACCGCATAGGGGAAAATACGTCTTAGCTCAGAGTCCTATGGTTAGATGGCAACACCATTCATTCGTGAGGCCTCTTCCCAATTTAGAAATAGATCTGAAGATGAAAAATATTCTCCAGATTTCTGTATCCATGGTACTGTTTAGGGACTGAACACAGAGCTTTCGATTCCACAGCATTTATGAGCATGCATATCGCATGTACTCGGTGGATCTTAGTGGAGTTTAAAATCGAACCTCGGCCCCTCCGGACCGGAGTGCGATTCTCTAAACACTGGACTACTACAGCCCTGAATCAGTGTTTACCACAAAAATCTTGTAATTTTATACCCGATTCAGAAGATACGGGAAAAGTATTGTTATAAAAATCTAATTTTTGTGTAAAATTAGAAAGTCTGTGCTTAGCTAGGCCATGAGAGCCTCGAAAACCTCATATAGTTAGCTCGGCGGCAATTGGATTCTGATCTATTCATGTTGTTAATTGTGTGATAAGCATTGTCAATAATTTGTCTAGGTATTATTACTGGTGTAAATTTGAAGTATTGTTCGTACTAAACAGATACCATTACTGAGATTTTAGCTTTTGTCATTGGTGAAACAAGAGCTCGATTTTAAAAGCGATAAAAAAATAGGCATGTTATTTCTTTAAAAAAAAATTTAAAAACACTTTAAGTATTGACTCTGTATAATATTTATTGTATATTGGCATTTACACATACAAGATCTCAAAACAAGAATTTTTTTAAAACACATTTTTAGATGTACTTTTTCTGCATTTCGCTTTATTCAATGTTTTCTGTTTATGCTATGCCTTGTTAGATCAATACAATTGGTTCTCTTAAAAAAAAAGAGAGTGAAAATAGCACAAAATATGGTAGAAAACCGATGTACTATAGTTTTGGTTTCTTAAACAAGAATCCTCCTCAGTGTTGAAACATAGAATTGAAGGTTCAGTTTCGAAATCAATAGTGACATTGTAGAATTGATTCTGGTTCTGACATTCAGCAAATTTCTTGTTTATAGAACACAGAATTGATCATTCTGTTTCGGTATTGATTATGACAATGTAGAATTGATCCTGCGTACTGTTCATTTTCATGCATCGAGAAAAAAAAAACATTGTGCGAACTATCAGAATATGGTAAAATTTACCGTGTTTCTGGCTCTATGAGAACACCAAAAAGCCCAGTAATTTTTAATTATGAGCTTTGGTAGTAATGTTTGTAAAACTAACAACAAATCAGTGGTTTATGATATATGTTAAATTTAGTAAATGTGGTAAAATTTGATAATTTTATCATGATACCTTAGAGCATGGTATAAAAACCATTTATTCGATTAAATTTACCTTTAAGGCTTGTATTTTTTACCAAATGTGTGGTGTTAAGAACTATAATTTCGAAAATCAGAATTTAATATTTACCTTTACGGTATGAATGGAAAAGTTACCAAATGTATGGTTTAAATACCATGCATTTGGAAACATATTTTGGCTTTTAATATTAAAAATATAGTGTTTTATACCACACATGTCATTACAAAGCAGTACGGTACTTTTAATGGAATATCTTTCTGCGTGTAGAAGCGAAATTGTAGTAAGTTTTCTTTTGCATCTTGTATCATTTCTTGTGTTCTTCAATATACTCTTTCTTTCACGATTTCTGCTGGTTTTTTTATTCATTATCTATAACTTGCATAAATTAAAACTAACGTCATGGTAGTTTAGTTGTAGAGTTTAAAGTCATTCTCAATTTCATAACTTTTGGTACATTGTCTAAAATTAATATTGTTTCACTTCTGTCACTTAGCATTTTTAAAAAAAATTATATAGTTAATCGTAGTTAGTTGCCAGTTTCTCACTATGCTTAAAATTATATTTTACTATTCAATTAATTAAATTCAATCCACTAAACTGCAGAGCAAAAATAACTGTTCCATTTTTTTGATAAATGTTCTGGTTTGAAGAAATCGTCTGATAAAAAATATGTTGCAATAAACAATTCTGGGTGACCAATTGATTAATAGGAAATCAGAAGAGTTGCGAGAAAATCGATAGAGAGATTTTTACTACTACTTAA
Organism: Parasteatoda tepidariorum; assembly: GCF_982258835.1. Classification (NCBI taxonomy): domain Eukaryota; kingdom Metazoa; phylum Arthropoda; class Arachnida; order Araneae; family Theridiidae; genus Parasteatoda; species Parasteatoda tepidariorum. The sequence goes on from NC_141757.1 coordinate 40,971,817, forward strand.
TTCAGAAAAATTGAAATAGATTATTATGATTACAAAATAATTATTAGGTTTCAGCACTGGAACAATAAGTAAGAGGGACAAATTTTGAAATCTTCTTTTGGAATTTCAAATTTTAATTGAAGCTAGCATAAAGCCTGACAGGCATGTTTCCAAAAGCATTGATTTCCAATGTAATGCTCAATAAATTTAAATACCTTTCCGACACCTGCAATTAAGCATTAGTTAGTTCTACTTATTTTAGTTTTGAAACAATACTACCGTCTCCAAAGGCTCAGAGCAATTAAAATGTATCTTCATAAACTCCCTTCAGACTTAATGTTGAATTAAAGAATGGTGGAATTGTTCGAGAGTTCACAGGAAGGATTCAGAACTACTTTAGTACTAAAATATATAAAAGAAATAGTTTAAACTTTGCGCATTGCTCCATACCTTTATTATTAAAATTAGTTTTAAAACTTATCATGTTTTGATCGATTATTTGAGTTGTAATTTATTCGGCTTTGAAATTAGTATAATTTACAGTTTTACAATTTAAAATAGTAACTATGTTTCTTAAAATCTTTAATAGATCATTTTAAATGAGCATTGCTTCAGTGCAGCTATTTAAGAATGCTTAATTTTTATTTATATGTTTTTGGAAATATTTTTCCCATTTATATCTAACCAATTTTCCCCAATACCATTAAATCATAATTTTTGTAGAGAATATTTAAAATTTACATAATTAAAATAATATGGTTGAAAAGCATAAGAGTATGGTTGAAAAGCAAATTAAAAAAAGGCTTCAAGCAAGCATGCATTAGATCTTCATACGGCTAACAAACTATTACATATTTTCGGTTTATTTTCTTTTTGCCAGTCCGAAAATAATCAATAAAAATTTTAAAATAATCCGTATTGATACACTATTGATCATGCACCACGGAATATTTATATTTCCTTGAAAAGCATGGAAATAATGGCAATGTAATATTAAGTACACAGTGGGAATTTCAGTAAAATTGGAAGAATAGGCCTCAAGTTCTCCAAATTTTACTCAAAGATCCTTTTCTCGAGAAAAAAAGTCCAGTACCCGTAATTGAAACAAACTTTAGCAAAACTAATAGAGTTGATTGTTAAATTAAACGACTAGTTCAGTACTTTTTCTTTCTCGAATTCATACTAAACTATAACAACTTTAGTTTCAAAACTGAGTTCCGGGTACGATCCCCTCCAACGGCAAAGAGCGCGTCTGCCACCCATTAATGGATAGATGGAAGCACTAATCAACATTCACTTAGTCCATGACAAAAAGAAACAGATTCAACATGTAAAATCGTTTGAATCTTAAATAGCGCCGAAGCCCGTCTGAAAATGACTTTTACGAGCATAAAGTAAATTTACGGTTAATGGCCATATATTTTATGGACAGACAGTTATTTTGAGTGTCATAGACTAATGGGTACAGTTGTATTTTAGCAGTAAGTGATTGGAATATTTTTTAACAGTAACTCGCCGTACCCTACTGGTGAAATTTTTAGAATATAGTTGTTGTTAATAAAACTACTTCTTTTTCTATCAGCATCAAATATTTACAGCAAAAAAGTATAAAATTTTCTTTTTGATAAATTTGGCAATTTTACGTGGGAGTTATTACTTTTGTATTTTTTGTTAAAACTGGAAAAAAATCAAAAGTTGTATTAAAAATGAGCTGATATGTAAAGGAATAACAAAACTATTGTATAAAAACTATTGTCTGTATTCTGATGGTAAGCGTAGTTATAGTTTTATTGTTTATAATTGTGCTGGCTATTTTCTTTAATATAAACTCTGCATAATTTAAAACGACGTCCCAAGCTCCAAAAAGGTAAAAGAAAAGTTCATTAAGGAAAATTATTACATTGGAATAATTTTACAGAGAATATTATGTCATTGGAAAACATTAGAATTTTAAATATTTTTACTCGTAACTTTTGATGTCAAGAAACTTCGTAGTTTAATTAATATATTATATATGGTAACTGAATTTAGTAGCGAAGGTTCACGTAATATGTAAGATGAAAGCCTATAAAGTAGTGATAAGTTTAGACGGAGCAAATTACCATACCAAAGATATTCTACGAGAAACCTAAGTAGTTTTCCTTCTAAAGTGCTTCAATTAATTCAGGAGTTTCATAGTATTTTATATGCATCATTTCATGGCATACATCTTTGCAAAATAAGTAGGATAATTGAAATAAATTATTCATACCATATATTGAATTTTGTAATGGAGAATTTTTAAATTTTCATGTTAAATGAGTACTACAAATGCTAAGTTAATTTAAAAAAATGCTGAATTATCTTTTGATTCTTATTTTTAAGATACTATTTATTGAATGAATCTCAGAAAATTACTTAATTAATTCCTGAGAATGTGGGAATTAAATTTCTGGAGTTAAAAAAAATGTAAGAACAATTCTTTTTTTTTTTTGGTTTTTAAATCTAACTCATAATTTTTTTAAAAATATTTATATTGTCTTAAATATATAGATTTATAAATCTATGATAATCTTCGACGAAAGAATTGTGTATTCAACTAACACCATGTCATTTATTTTCTATTACTATAAGAGTTGTTAGATTTTCGTTACTATAATTTTCATGCAATCTTTTTTTTTCCTGCATTTTCAAGCGAAATATTTAATATTAGTCGACCAGCTGGATCGCTTTTTTCATATAAGTTAAATTACAAGTATTTCGAGATTTAATATTAAACAGTCAGAAATCAAGACAATGTGTAAGAACACGTGTGTAAGCTTTTATTGTTCAATAGAGTATGGTATCATGGGTAATTTGTTATTAAAATGTTCAGTACAGCATGTACTAACATTACAAAAAGTACTAATTATCGAAAAGGCACCTTTGGCGGATAATAAATCAAATTAGCCATTTTTTCAAAATCAAACTAGGCGCATATTTCCCATTATTAATTATGCGGGCCAATGAATTACATTTGTTAGGGTTTATTCGCTAAAACGAAACGCATTTTAACTGTTATAAATTTCCTTAATTTAAAAGAATCTAAAACAGTAAAAAATGCACTTTAAAGCAAAAAAATAAATTAAAGAAAAATAATTTAGCTAATTTAAAATCAATCTTTACATTTATTTTACACACTTAGTTGATAATTAAAATAGACTTTGGCTTCTCAACAAGATTTATTTATCTTTCTTAAGCCATGATGAAATATTTTTGCTATTTAGAATTTATCTTAACATTGAGCTGTGGCTCAACTGATCTAAGTATGAAATGTATATACTCAAACGAATAATTTTTTTTGCGTTTGGAGTTGCCATCTACTTTTGGTTTCCAATTTCTCATCTTCTTCTGATCAGTAAGGACCATGTGACTGATATTTCGATCTCTCATCCACTAAAATTAATACCCATGAATAATGAATAGTACTTTCAATATCGCTATGCATTGTAAAAAATATATTACAATATTTTCCCAATCAATCTAATTTTTTACATTGATGTCGACATCCTCGTTACTCAAATAAACTTTAGCAATAATATTGTATTTAGTATTTATTGCTTTGCATAATATTCAAGATATTGTATTTTCGATGTACATATGAGTATTACCAATTATTGGTAGCCGGTGACCAGAGAAACTTAGAACCTGTTGTTTTATTTGTTGGAGAACTTGGCTTTATGATACCAACAACAGATAAGTACTGTTTTTCTTAAGGCAAAATTTTTATTTAAAGGGTAATATAAAGTTTGAGAATTCGAAACTAAAAAAATAGACGAACAATTAATTATTATTATTAATAGTTGATATTAAATTGTTTTACTATAAGAATTTAATATAATTAAAAGCATTGTAATTGAAATGCGTTGGGACAAATGAAAATAAGCATACATATGTTTAAAATTACCACTGACGGTGAAATATAACATTCCTTTAAATTTTTGATAATTTATGTCCGCCTACATAATAGTTTCTAGCACGCTTTACTTCTGAATTTAAACTATGAGTTTAGCGAGAAGTAAAGCGAATTAAAGTGCTTAATGAATACTTAGACGGAAAAAAATTAGTAGAATCTTTTTAAAATTTGTTGCTTTATTGGTTACTAAGGTACCTGTGTCATTAAGAAAATAAATCTAATATGGAGATTTTTTTAAAATTAAAAATTACAATTCATTCATAAGGATTATTTAGAATTACAGCAAATGTTTTTTTTAAGAATAGTTGAAACTCTGCAATAACTTCTCGGATACCTTATGAGAGAAAAAATGAATTCCTCAGATTAGTTTTATTTTTAAAATGGGGAATATATTTATGGTCTTTTAAAACAGTAATAGGGTGGTATTTTTTTAAAATCTTCAATCAAAATTTTTGTTCAGAAACGCGTTTTTGAAAAAACAGAAAAAAAAATAGATCATGGTTTCACAGATCGAAATACATGAAATATTTTTTCATCTTCACAGAGTTCTTATGTGAGATCAAAATGAAAAGATTACTTAAATGATGTTCGGACGAATTTTTGTGGAATAAGTGAAAATAGAAAAAGTTCGTTATATCAAAAACAGAGATTTGATTTCTCTTTTTCATATAAAAAGATGAAAGAAAAATGGATTCAAAGTTAGAGAACATTTTTGTTCTCGAACTTCGTTTTCATTTTGGTTGAAATGGATAACATAATATATTAGATCCATAAGCGAGTAATATTGTTCAAAGAACCGACCGGTGGAAGCCTAAAAAACATTAGGAGAAACTTGATTAAAAAACTTGAAGCTCTCTTAAATTAGATCTTGTAAGTTTTTTCCTTGCATTAATAAAACTGATACATCTATGCGTCATAGTATATATTGGGGAAATTGAAGAAATGAAACTAACAGAGAATTTTACTTAGACATTTTTGAATTTATTGAACCTGAAAGATACTTTTTGTAATCTTTAATATCTCCAGATAAAATACTGAGTAAAAAGTTTCTTTAGTAAAATTTGTTTAAATGTGCTTTCAAATGTTAAATAACGCAATAATTATCGTTGTGTAAAAATTTTAGTCCGATCTATCTTTTATTTAAAAAAAAATTACTCTGTAAAAATTGTAGTATAGTATTTCTCCGAGTTTGATATTGAGCAACCTTAAAAGTTGTGTAAAAAAACACTTTGTTTTAAATTATCACCAAATCGAGATATCATACACAATTTAAAAGGTGTATAAAAGTTCTAAACACCAAAAATTCAAAAAATTTACACCAAGCTCATTCGCCTTTTCGCTAAATATTTTCTCATCCGAAAACTCCAATGTTGTCGCGTTTTGCTTTCGTCTCTAATTGTTTACTATCGATATCGAATTGGCGAGTGTTTGCGACTGTCTTCCATGTTGATTTTCATATGCAGAAACTAAATCTTGCCGTTAACAATCTGTACATGTGTTTTTAATTGTGTATTAAGGATATTTTTATTTTATTTAAGTCTTTGTACACTGGATTAAATAATTTTAAAATCTATGATTTCTATCCACTCCTGCTTTCTTTAGGCTTTTTCAAATTCGTCCTAATAATATCTCTACTAGGTTCATATTTGATTTACAAGCTCATTTTATTTTAAGAAGAAGTGTGTATGTGCAATTTAAATTACTGCCTCTTACTTTATATTGTCACTCAAAAATAACTTTGCAGATTCTTATGTGTATCATAATTTAATGTAGTCATAAATTTTAGCGCTATTAAACAAAAAACTTGGTGTTTGGTGGCGGCTACTTTGCACCAAGTAGTGTAAAAGTAGCGAAAAAAACATTCTAGGAGTTGAATTACACAGGAATCTATTCTTTGTGAAAAACTACTTTCGTGTAAAGTAGTTGCCACCATTTTTGGTGTCTAGATGCACCAAATTTTTTCACAGCGAACCATTATTTCTCAAAAACTCAATGTGTTGGTTATATAGACGACCGTACATGGTATTTTGTAATGATCATCCTTAATTAATATATTTAGAATCCATTTCCATGTTGAAGTTAAAAAAATATCTCTAGTGGTCACCAAATTAATATTTAAGCTGAAAAAAAAACATGAAATGTATCAAAATCTCTTAAATTACAACCGAGAATGTTATGAATGAAAAGTTTAATTGCATGATTAAAATGCGTTATTGATTTTTCTCTATTTTTCACGGGAATCAAATGGATTTTGGAGGCTATTTACCAATAATTTGTCTTTGATTTCGTTTTCGTTCTTTTCTCCCTTACATATTTATTTGCTTACCCTATTGTTTATCCTTTTTTTTAACTTCATTTCGGACAAGGATCATAAACAGATACAATAACGTAGGCCATTGCGGAGTATACTGTATAAATTTTATTCCAAAAAAGTTTAGAATTTAAAATTCAAAATTCCTTAAATATAGCTATTTATTAAATGATTATTTGTTTAAAATTTCAGTATTATTTTCTATACTTACAACTCTTTTTTTATTATATTATAGCATTCATGCATCTAAAAAAAGGATAATATCTAATTAAAATTCACCTTCATCGTTTATTGTATAGTTAATATATTAGTAGTTGAATAGTCGAATATAGATAAAAGCTTATATTCATTGCGTAACTAGTATATTATAAAAAGATATAATGATATTCGAATGAAAAATGTTATTACTTGAAGGCATGGTAACGAATTACTTTTCAATAGGCTCAGAGTCGAAATATACTCCGTTATGTACCTGGATAAAAATGAAATCCTTCTGTATATTAATTTAATATAAAAGGTTTTGAATAGAATTCAGAATTGACTTGCATTTATGCTTATCCAATTTTAAATTTATTTCTTAAAAATGTTTAAAAAATTAGTTCTTTTGAAACAAGTAAATGTAATGTATTGCTTTCTATTTAAACCTTTTGTTCAGCGTTTTAGAAGCAGCAATATGGTTGAATTGCATAAGACTGAATATTATATTGGCTGAATATTATGAGTACCATGATGACTATATATATCAGACGCTTCCGTTCATGACTTCATAAATTTTTTGCATATGTTTATCAAAAGCCATCATATTGCGAGAACTCGAAAAAAGGCATTCATTCTCAAGACTCGATAGAAAGGAAAACCAAGTTATTTGAAACAGAAAACTTAATGTTGCCAACGGAAAAATAAAGGGGCAAAACAAATTTATAAAATCCGAGGTAACATAGACAGGAACAAAAAAAAAATAAATAAATGAAGGTGAAAAGAAAAAGCAAATTTGTTGACAACTTTACGATTTCTGTTACCGATCATTTATATTTTCCTCATTTTTGTCGAGTCTCGAGATTAGGCACTTCTTTTGAGTGCTCGAAACTTGCCAACTTTTAACTTGCCAATCTTTATAGTTTTGGATCAAATGAAGTTTTGTATTATTAAGTATATCTTTCCGTTTCAGTATCTTGAGATTTTTTTTTCAATTCATTACGTGGCTTTCTAAGCAGAACTCAGCAAACCATACATTTCTACGTCTTTAGCTTTCTCTAATTGATTTTTCAAATAGTTAGTCATTTTTTAGATATCCGGTATATTAAAATTATAAATATTAAAAATTCGATAGACAGTTTTAAAAATTTTCAATTCTAGATAATTTTAAATACTTATAAAATTTTAAACAATTGTTTGAAACTTAAAAATAAAGAAATATATAATTCAAAAATATATTCTGCTTAAATTATATCAATCTATGTGTTTTATGCCTTAGATTAACATGAAATAATTTAAATTTACTTAAGCTTGATATTATAAAAATTGTGAGTTTTCCACTTATATAATACTAAAATAAAGTTTATGCATGATAAAAATGGATAAAATGATACATATATGACATCCTTTGAAATCTTGTTTACCGAAACTCCTAAATCTTTCACACAATTGTTGGATTTTCGGAAAGGGTGTTTATCTTTCAGGAATCAATACAATGCGGGCTGGTTTAAGTTTAGATATATTTAGATTTTATGTTCTGCGTTTTATATCGTTTGAAAACTGAAATGACAGAAGGATTGCAGAAAAATGCAGATATTTTTGAACCTGTATAAACATTTTAAACAGAAAAAGCGTTCTTTTAAATTCATGCTTATGAGGGTTATTTTACTATTTTCTGAACTGTGCGTGTTGATGTAAACCTTTGAAGAGGTTTGTCTACTAATGTCATGTAAAAAATGTTGATATTTGTTTTTCTCTTAATACTTAGAATAGTCAAAGGTCGAAAACAGTTATGTGTTTATGGAGAAAATAAATAAAGGTATAAATAGTTTTTCAATGCCTATTATCTCATAAAAAAACTGGTCCAAGGTTGAACCGTACTAATGGTATTACGTTAAAGTGACCACATTTTTATTGAGACAAAGTGGGACAAATGGGATGAGATGAGAATTACAATTTAGTCAAGCTTTCAACACGCACAATATATATATAAAAATACTAATAAATGTTTGCAATAATATTTTCAACATCAATTGGAAGTAAGTCAGATGCTGTTTGAATAGTATAGGTATAGAATGTGCGCTGCACAACTAACTCCAATATTTTTTTGCTTCAAATGTTCGTTAAGTTTCGTAAAAACGTTATTGTTGCCTCTTCTAGCTTTTCCACCAAAATTTACGTTAGTGTTATCCGCACAATAGGCAATAATTTTATAGCTCAAATTATTCTTTTTTAAAATAGTACTTATTAAATGAAAAATTATTTGTGAAGTTTCATCAAGCAATGAAACAAAATCTAATATTCTAATTTTAATTCCTGCTTCTGGATCAAAAAATCTAACACCTGTGGGAAATAATTTTAAATCTTTGTGGTTGGAAGCATCAGAATATATGGATATAAATGCGCATTTTTCTAATTCTTTCTGCAATTGTGAAAACGAATATGGTGAAAAAACATTACAAATAATTGCTTCGGTTTTTGTCCTTGCACATGCTTTTTTTTTGTCGTATAATGTTTTGATCACTTGCGACGTACAATCCGTTGATCTAAAACTTTGATTGTGGTTTATGGTGTGGAAAGCAAATAGCCTTTCCGCTAATGCTAGCTGTTTTTCCGTGTTGCCAAAGCTAGCACTGCGAAAAAACTGTTCCATTTTAGACGAGGAAGCGGCATTATTAAAAACTCTTTTGTGCCTCTTTGTCGTTAGATGTTTAGTAATATCGTTTTTTGCACCATGTGAGACCGAAAATTCAGCATTGCATTTATCACACCGTACCATATAGTCTATTTTGGTACTTTTAATAAATGGAAATTCTCTGCTTAGCTCTTCATTAAATTTGCATCCTCTTTTTTTACTCATCTTTTATTTTGTGGGTAAATACTAGAAATAAATAAAAAATTTACTACAAAGGCTAAAAAAGAGTATTAAATTTTACCTTATTGACCGTTACTTTGTGGCGACAATTGCTCAACCTTTGTCAATCAAATAATGAGTCAGACCGAACGTCAAATTGAAAGCAACAAACCGCACTGTCTAACGGCAGTTCGCACTTATCTGAATTAAGCCGAGACGTAAAGACAATGATCGCACACCACCGAGTAAATCTAACTCGGTACATTGTCTAATTTAGTTTACTCTGCACGCATTTTATGTGTTTTTTATGTATTTTTTATTTCTTTATATTCACCATAATACTTAATAAATAATAGGAATATATTTTTACAGTACATTTAAAATCAGAAATGCAGATATTTTCTAAAAAGCGGGGCATTTTTAAAAATCGGCGGGACGCGGGACAGTTCACCAAAAAGCGGGACTGTCCCGCCAAAATCGGGATGTGTGGTCACTTTATATTACGTTTCAAATTTGTTTTTGCAATCTTACTCTGTAAAAACTGTAGTGTAATATTACTCACAATTTGGTATTAAACAACGTAAAAACCTACGTTAAGGAACATTTTATTTCCTGCCCGAACAACATCAAACGTTCTTGTACACTTTAAGGACACAGGGGACGGTGAAAATGGTTTAAATCTTTGAAAGGCTGGACGTTAAGTTTTTTTTTTTAATTTCAATATGTGCATTATTTTTTTTCAAATAGAAAAATTTACAAGTACGTTAATTTTTTTAAAAGTTATCGTCATTTTTGAAAATCGAAACAACAGGTGACTTTCGCTTTTGTAGAAAACGAAACTGATGCTTCAGTAATGGTATTAGCTCAAACGCGTGGCATAATGTTTATTATTTTAATTTAAATTATTGTCTAAGTTACCGTTGAAGCTCATTGTTACTGTCTGAGTATCTAAGCTTTTACTTGTTATGGCGAGAAACTTGCTTTGGTTTGATTATTTCCCTTTTTCATTGCTAAAATTGTTCTATTCAGACCATTCGTTGTTTTTAATTTTTTTTGTTAGTTTTATTAGTCATCTGTTGGTTATTAGAAGTAGTATTTTATCTTTAAACATAGATATGGTATAACATAAGTCGTAAATACCATAATCTGACTTCCCATAAAGACTTACAGCTGTCTCGATTAAAAAAATTTCATATTTAGTTAATTAATTTAGTTCAGTGTTACCTATTCAATATAGAGTATTCACTATATGTTTATAAGTTTATACCAATATAAGTGCACAGAGAAAAAATGTTGCCGATGTTGAATATGTTGTCGATTTTAGAATTGATTTTCTATTCATATTTTTTATTAATTCATACGTTTAAAATAAATATACATTTGTGTTTTTATTTAAATATTGTTTTAGATTTCGGAAGTCTTAGAATTTTATTTTACACTTTAATTTGAATGCTAATTTTATAAATTGCACAGATTTATTTTTCTTTTAAAAAACAAATTTCTATTTTTAAAATTAGTTTCTATTCATTTTGTTTATTAATATCTAACGTGATATACATATACATTTGTTTTATGAAGATAAATATTGTTTCAGATTTTACATGCAAAAGAAATTTTCGTGTTTAAATTGCCAGGCTAAGCGTTAAATTAATGTGCGATGAATTACGTTTTTTTAAAGCTCATTGTTATTTTTATATTTGATGTCCTATTCATATTTTTTACTTATTTGTCATTTAATATGCATTAAATATATATTCATAAAATATTGTCTTAGATTAAAGGGATTCTGATAAAATTACTGTACAGTATGAAAAAATGATTCCATATAAAACAAACCATAATTCTGATAATAAATCGAAAATATACGGTATTTTAACCATACATTGGGAATTTTTTTCCGTTCACGTGGTAACGGTTTTACTCGAAATTCTAATTCTAATTATGACACATTCAGTGAAAAATACAAATCTGAAAAGCAAATTTAACCGAATTTTTTATGCCGTTCTCTAAGGTATCATTATAAAATTACCAAATTTTACCACATTTACCAAATTTTATTATTTAAAACCATATTTTATTGTTAATTTTCCCAGAATCATTATCAAAGCGCTTCTATAAAAATTGAGGAGCTTTTTGGTGTTTTCATAGAACCAGAAACACGGTTCATTTTAACATATTCTGGTAGTTTTGACCTAACTTATCATCCCCCAGTATGAGAAAATTCTTATTTTTACTATATCGGAAATTTCCAGCATTGTTTATCAGAATTTGCTCATATAAATAAACTTAAATTTATATTATCAACTTATTTTTTTGCCAGCATGATGTCAAAATATTAAATGTTTTATTAAAATATTATTCCATAAAATGTATGTCTGTGTTTCAACAGTTTCATACAAATTTTAACCGATTTTTTCAACATTTAGATGTCAACTTCAAACTATCCCTTGCGTCACAATCTAAATTAAAAATTTTTGAGTTAAAATTTATTTAAAAATTATAAGTTTGTAAAATAAATTTCAGAACATTCTCAAACATTGAATATTTGAAAGATATGCAATGGTATCTGAGAAGTGCTGGAAATGGTAGCGTCAGTGAAATTTTTCAAATTAATTTTGCTGAAATTCCAAAAAAGAAACTTGAATTTAACGTCTGCTGTTATCCACTTCAAAGGAGGCAGTTAAGCGTCCCCTTCAGAGGGTTTTCTTTTCTTCCAGGTTAATTGACGGATAATTATGCATCCAGAATTTCGTTATATATTGAGTCACTAATTGATGCTTTTGAACTATTCTTGTTTCAATTTACTAATTGAAAGATGTTCTATATAACTTAGTTAAAGATTGTTATTTTTAAGCTTGTAAATAGTTTTAAATTTATTTATAAAAATGTAAAAATTTTCAAAGTTTACGTTTTAAAAGTATTTACATCTAAACTACAATATTGGAGAATGTCTACATGCAGTAAACCATTAAAAATTATTACTTTTGGTGAAAAGTAGCTGTCAAAGTGCCTGGTGCTCAGTTACACTAAATTTATAGTAGCAATAAAATATGATACACATAAGAGTCAATTAAGTAATGTTAGTGTTGCAATTTAAAAGAAGAGCAGCTTATTTAGGATACATGCACTATTACCTAATATAGCATTAGTTTGCAAATCAAACATTTTCATATCACATACAGAATAGGAAATTAAATGTTATGAAATTATTTAATACATTTGAAAACTATTTAAAAACATTATAATAAGATTATTCTTATTGCACAACTAAGAGCTTACATACATTTTGTCACCGTGAGCTTTTGTTTTTGTACATGTATAACAGCGTGAGAACCAAAACAAAAAATTAACCCTATTTCATACTCGATTGCCAATATAGACATTTCAAAGCTGTGAAGATCTCACACACCAAATCCTATCCCATCTGCGTGTACTGTCCTCATTTTCAACTAACTCCAGACCATGCTTTTGACTGCCAGGCCATTATCGGCTCCCTCTTTCAACTTGGAGTACCCCCCATCGAAATTCTCTATCGGGCTCCAGAACTTGCAAATCTTGTTACCAAGACTTTTGGAGGACTCTAATCTTTGCACTAGCACTGATGCATAGGCACGACAACAACAACAACAACAATATCTTACACCAAAGTTGGCGCTTTCGGAAGAGAAAGTAATTCTTTAATGAGTTGATTGCGCATGAGTTTGGAGTAAGGATTCTCGATTATCGGTGTTTAGATGTAACTGCACCCTTTAAAATGCATATAAAGTAATGTATAACTTTTTAAATGTTTATAATAAAAAGTAAATAAAATAAAGTTTTCTTTCACATAGCTTTTTGGGTTGCATAACAGCGAATTTGGAGAGCTATTTCATCATACTTTTAAAGTGCATGATTGTGTAAACAAATTGAAGGAGAAAGATATTTTAGTTCTTCAATAAGAATAATATTTTATGCAAAGTGCAAGATGCACATGACTTTCGAATAAATAAACAGGTCTTGATACTTATGTTAACTGTTAAAAATGACTAATTTTCAAGTTGAAATCAAAAACACTATTATTTCTCATTAACAACCGTTACCGTTAAAAACTGGTTTTAAAGGCTATCATGCAACGTTTCTATCCCGGAATGAAAAGTAATATTGCTTTTCATTTCGGGATAGAAACGTTGCTATTGTAAAAAGAAGCTATTTAGCTTTTTTTTTTTTTTTAAATTTTTATTGACAATTTTAAGTTATGGTGACAATCATACTTTTTTAAGCACTGTAAATGTTTATTTAGGTGGAGAAATTGTCGCTGTTTACGGTGCACAGAGCGCAAAGAATAGATGGATTCCCTAAATAACTTTTGTTTTGATGATCGGATCTTCATATTCTGGGACTGAATCTTATGGTTCAAGTTGGTATTGACAAATATGCTAATTAATTAGTGCAGGCGATATTTTAAATTACAAAATCAGACACAAGAACTTACTTTCTCCTAATAAATATACTGATTTTTCGACAGGTTTGAATTTTTTGACTCCTAATAAAAAATCTGAGAGAAATCCGTCAAATGGCTCTTGAGAAATTGAATTTTTAAAAAAATCACATTTTTAAAATTGGATTTCATTAATTAATTAGCTTATTTGAAACCATCCCTTCAAACCCTTAAGATTTATTCCTACAACGGTAAAATCCCATCACTTGAACAAAAGTTATTCTGCAAGGTATGCTTTTTTTCTGCATTGTACAATAGCTTTTGAATTTATTGAGTGGATCTATTGATAGATTACAAAAACAATTTACAGAACTAACTTTTCCTACGGTTATTTTTTAAGATATTTCCTATGACTTCATATTTTTAAATATTGTAATATCAATGTCATTTAAACAATTTTTGTAAGCATAACTAACGCACTTTAGAGATGACTAAATATCATATTTTAAAAAAGGCAGTCACCTTACAAAGGAAAATATAACTTTTTGAATCTAAGATATAGGGCTATCCAGCGATAGAGAGCAGAGTGGGGGGAGGGGGTAAACCAGTGGAATGAACCTATATTGTATAAGACAAAACAGAAATTTAAATTAAAATTTTCCACTAGAATAATTTATTTTGCCTTCTCAAAAGCCATCATTTTCCTTTATTTAAAAGAATATCTCTATATAAAATTGCGCCTTTCTCTTACAGAAATAAACGCAAATTCTAAATGCCAATCATATTTTTTCTTCATATTTCTCTCGTGTTTTAGAGTGCCCATCTTTTCATATTTTTTGTCGGAAAGAAAACTGGTGACAGTAAAGTTGGCACCTGCCACTTGTTGTTGGTCAGCTGATTCATGTTCGTTGACCGAGAAAGGAAGTAGAGTGGATTTTCTTCTGCAACACCAAAAAAGCTGGAACAAAATTGTTCTTTTGCTTCCCATGACAGCTCTGAAATCAACAGCAAGATTATTTCCGTTTTTCTTATTGCGCTTACCAAATTATTTACTTTCTGGTATTTCTGCTTTGTTATCTTTGCTTCCGGAATTACGAGTTTATTAGATGTTCATGGCAGATAGATAAAATGTAACATCTGTTGTGTCAACAAAAAATAAAACAAATTGGTTATGACATATTTGTTTTTTTGTAAGATTTAGGACATTATTAATTTTGTTAGTTGGTTATCCACTTCTCAGTACTGAATTGACATTTTTAATAGAGCAAACAAATCTGATTTTAATTTATTTCATTATGCTGTAGTCAGAAAAAAACATAATCGATACAAAATCGAAACAAAATTATAATTCAGCAACAATAGGCCCCACTATTTTTAATCATCACGTTAAATACACATGAGCCAGGAGCTACTGTGGACAGTTTTTACAAGTTTGTCAAAAAATCATACTTAATATAATTTTTAACCCGTGAAGTATCTTCTGCGAACACTATTCGAATGTTTTTAGGTATACTGGTTTATATTTAGAATAATTACACTGCATTTATTTTTACAATATTTTTTTTTATGTATTTATTTTTACAAGTTGCTTTTGTGCCCTGTGAATACCTCTGGTGCAATTTGTAAAAGATGGTTGTTATAAATGCTAAGTTTCCAATTATAGTGCACAAAAAAGTAAGTTACACTAACCAATTTTATTCTTAGAACTTCAATTAAAGGTGATGATATGCAATGCTTTTATTTTTATCTATTTTAATATAAACATTTTCTCTGAATAGTTTCAAAGAAATAGAATTAGGGGTAAACAAACATATGATTTAATAAGGGTAGTGTTTCTTGCAACTGCTCACGGTAATGGACATCAGTGATGCCAATTTCTAAAATCTGACAGTGAAAGTTTGATTACAAATTACTTAACCTATTCAAATTTTCCACTATATACCCATGTCCACTGCATCATTTCCATATTTTCAGAATTCTTGTTAAAAATAAAGTAAGAAAATGATAGGATATCTAATTTTTCACTACACTCCCATGTCAACATTATCACTTCAATATTTATAGAATTCTTATCAAAAATAAACTACTAAAAGTATAGGACTTCTAGTTTTCCACTATAATTCCACGTCCACACTATTATCCCTTTATTTTTAGAGTCCTTGTTAAAAATTAGATATCAAAGGGGTGGGACTATTTAATGATACCTCATTAATAATGTCTAAGTGACGAAAAAAAGCGAACATATGTATCAAATTTTATCAAATTAGTGCTGACAAAGGCGGAGCTTTAAATGCATGTTTAAATGCCGTAGGAAGCAAAGAAGAGTTTAAAGATGATAATTCTATTTGTATCTGAAAATCAAATCGGTTTTTATATTTTCACCCTACCTTTATCTGTATTAATTTGTTAGTTTGAGTAGTGTTCCTCTAATCCATCGCTTTATAATTACAGACCCCTAAGATGTATAATATTTTTGATTTTAAAAACATATATTAAGAATGGCCATTATCTTATTCCTATTTCTTTTAAACACTTTGCTTTGAGTTATTGCTGACTTGTTAATAGACTAAACTGTAAGCAAAAAAGTGGTAAACATTTATCTTTAAAGTACTTTGTAAAACACGGCGTGCCAAAATTTTAGTTTGATTCAAAAAGAAATATGCATGTCTTCAAGCAAGTGATTTTTTTTTGTCACTGAATAATATGAGAAGTGCTCGATTTTTCTTTTAATTTGTCAAGAGAATTCAGTCACTTTCGTTTAGGATTTTTCATAGCTCCTTTCTTTTTTTTCTTTGATTTTTGCACTTTGCGCTTTTTCAATGGTTTCGCACTACTTTTCTTTCGAGTTTTAGCCTTAGAAATCAGTTCTTTATCTAAAAATTTTCTTATCCGGTTGTCCAAGGCATTCACATCAACTACATGATCAAATTCTTGCAATAACTTTTCAGTTAACTCCTTTACGATCAAACCTTTGAAAAAGCTCTCGGTGATATTAATCTTGTCCATTCTTTCTTCTTCAATTGATGAGTTATGGCTGACTAGTTTCAAATAGATTTTTCTACGATTATCTGAAAATAAAAAGATTTTGTTTTTAAAGTATTTTTTTAAACTACATTTTTTCTAAGTTCTCACTTTTCTAATATATAAAACTAAATGTTTGTGTGTTTGTATGATCGTTATACAAGGTGTCCCAAGAGTGTTTTATTTTATAACCGTCGTTTAACAGCCTATCCAATTTTTGGTTTCATGACTATTAATGCTCAACCCCGTAGCCTTGTAATTTTGAACCCAGTCCAGAAGACAAGGTAATTTCTTGATCAAGTATTGGGAGAAATTGCCTTCGTGGAGGAACTTTTGATGGATCTAACCTGTATTTGTGTTACATGGCAAGGAAAACCACGAAAACCTCGCACGGTTAGCCTAACGGCAAGAGGACTTTCAGACATGATCAGTCTACCACTGAGGATACTTTACGTCAGCACTGTGGTCGGCGCAAGCCGGATGCGGAATTCGTATCGACTGGGATTCGAACCCAGTTCGTCTTATTGAAAGGCGAACGCTCTATCCCCTGATCCATCACGGCCCTCCCAAGACTATTGGGACAAATTTTAAGGGGAGGTAGGGGTTATCATAAGGATTCAGATTTGCTTAGCAACCCATGGTCTATAGCGTCTTCGTTCGCCGCTAGGTGAAAACAGTCACAAGAGAATTGGAGAAAACAGATCTGCATTGCTCCAGCTATTTGAGCTATCATTGCCAGCAGAGGAGTATGCAACGTTTTATGAACACCGAGCTAGTTGATGATGTACGGATTGACAAAGGAAAATGCACGAAAGATTATATCGCAAAAAGTACCCCTAAAAAGATGCATCAGATTACCAATACCGATGGTGTAACGCGTGCATCGCTAGTAATTTTGGAAGTTTTGAACACCCTTTATGACATTTTCACATATCATCTACCACAGCATAGGTAGTATCCGTGACCAAAAAATATTTCAGTGCACTTTGAAGAATATTTAATCCAGATAATCTCAGTCTTCTGTCGCTTTGTTTCTTGCACTTGTCATACTACTTTCCCATGACGTTTTAGACCATGGGCTTCCCATGAAATTCTGAATCCTTGTGACGTCCCCACCCTCCCTTTAAAGTTTGTCCCAGTAATCCTTTGACTCCCTGTAGAAGTCTCCTATTCTCAAACGACTCTTTCAGAATTCTGTATATAAGTTTGAAAATTCAAAGATTTTCACTTCTTACTTTAAAGCGTTCTTTGATCACCAGCTTGATTGAACCGCCCATAAAAGCCATCGTCATTAGGATTAATATTAAGACTGTTATTGGAATTAAAAATATGAATGCTTTAGTTTTTAAATTGTTTCAAAATAGTAATATCAGGAGGGAAGTTAGTATTAATTGGTATAATCAAATTAAAATAACTGGAGGGATTCGTCACGACTCGTTGCGACTGACCTACTCTTTGTTTCGCTTAACTAGAAATTTAAGTAATAGATCAGCACACTTTTCATATTTTGCTGTTTTTTTTCTTCAAAATTCTGAATGAAAATAAAATATTATATTTATTTACTCTAGAGCTTTTCTTTAAAATTTCACGAGTTTCAGATTTATAAAGTGTAGAAGTATTTTTAAGTTTTACATTATTTTTAGAGCGTAAGAGCAAAAAACAAATCTTAATTCCTATGAGATCTAAATTTCAAATTTGCTTTTTTTGAAGATCTTGAAATGAAGTAAGAAAAATCCAGCATTTTAAGAGAAATTTCTTGTGCGGATTTTATTTTCATCGAATATTACTTTTAAGAGAGTATGGAACCAAGTTCTTAAGAGGATTAGTTCTCGTGGGGTTGTCTGACACTTTAGTTTGTTTCAACAATCTGAAGAAGGTCTTAATAAGCACCACTTTTAAATCGTCAATAGAATTGAAGAACGGAATGCGAAAAAGACTAAATTATAGCAAAAGTAAGTTTATGAAGCTATCCTAAGTGGGTTTTACTGAAATTTGAATAGGTTATTTCACATTCAAGATAGTGAACGTAAAATTTCTTAAAAATACTATACATAGTAACATACATTCTTGTCAAAAAAGTATGGAAGTGGTTAAATATTGCAAAAAATATGCATCCAACAAAAAATCTTAAAATGTAAGCTATTTTTTTCAAAGATGCAATCAATGGTACCAAACTTGAACCCTCCTTAAATGATGTTTGTGCATTGCATCCGTTTGTTTTCGTGGTTGAGTTTTAATGTTTTTTAATGAATATAATTTTGCTTGAAGAGCTAAAATAAATATGCATATATTTAGGCTTACATTCACGAAATAAAATTTCAGCAACCATATTTGGAATAAGCTAATATCAAGCTCTATCTATCCTTTTTAATCCAAAAACCGTTCAATAACTATTCAGAGGCAGCGTTTGAGAAGTTTTTCATTTTCAACTTCTAAGCTCTTCAGCGTGAAAGACGCGAGAACACTGTCGCAGCAAAATAGAGGTAAAAACTTCCCATGATTAGTCAGATGTTACTGGAGCTCCAATATGTTTTTACCCAGTATTCATCAGGAATGTCCGTTTATAGGTCAGAGCCTCATTCATACTTATTAAAAAAAACCGCTTATCACACTGGACAATTAAAATTTAAAATAATTATATAAAGGATACAATTTACAAGTTTACTTGTGAAAGAATGAATTTGCAGGAAATGATTTAACGAATCTATATTCTTGACGAAAAAGAAAAACATTGCAAACATTTCTACTGAAATTATTTTCTATCGGGATGAAATTAATTTGTTGAAAAAGATAGTTATTAAATATAATATAATAGATGTTGAGATTAATATAAACAAAAAATTTCCAGCTCTGTTCATACACATTATTATTAATGTTAAAATGGCTATAAATTTGAAGAAGGTCATCAAGAATTTTATTAGTTGAAAAGGAAGTATATAAGCTTTCGTAAATAAAAACAGCATAGAGAGTCAATATAGTTTAAATTTTTCAGTGTTTTTAAAACCAGTATATTATTTTTAATATTCCAATTTAAGTAGTTATAATTTTTAGTATGATTGCTTATTTTATTGTATACTTCCTTAAGAATATTTTTAAAGTAAATGACAATTTTCTTGATGTTACTATTTACACCACTAATAATAAATCTGAATTTAGTTGGGGTTTTATGGAGTTTTGGATGAGTAAAAAAAAAAAAAAAAGGAAAATCGTTAGTGATATTTGGTTTAATTTTAAGTTTTTACGGTTAATAATATTATTAATAATAATATCACTGCTGGTGCTGCGTATTTTGTATGTAATAGTTAAGTTCCTTAAAAAGAAGTTGTTTGTAATAAAAGTTTTCAAATAATACTAAACAACAGTGGTAATAAAGAAATTGTTTCAAACTGTCTTCATTTCTTGTTTCAGTTTAGAGTTAAAACTAAAATTTTATGAAAAATTAATTTGTTCTATTTCATATTAATTTTATAATCTTTAATGATATTTTCTCTATATTCATAAAAACCTTGTATTTCAAAAATTAAGCTTGTACGATAATTTTAAAATAAACTCATCAAGATTTTCATTAAAGATAGAAACACTCATTATTTTAGAAATAGGAAATGAGGTTCTAAATTTAGAACCTACAGATATAAATTTTTTAAATGTATCATACCTGCTATAGGTGCTGGGGAAATAAATGTTTTACAGCTCATTGAAAGGGGAAACAAGCGGAGAAAATTTGATAGTAATGGTAATTTTTAACTACCAAAACATGGCCTTGATAGGATGAATTTCTAGCGACATTCGCAATTTCCCTAGAAGGAATTTGTTATATACACCACAATTTTAGCTTTTACAAAATGTTGAAATCTGCTGGTACCTAAAAATGTAATTATTAATTCATTTGTTTTTTGAAAAATCCATCATAATTTTTGTTCTTTAATCCAGATAAGTGATGACCATCAATGCGTGAAATCTTTTCTTGCGTGTAAGATAATTTAGGAAAAGAGAAAATGCTAGTCGAGAATTAAACCTCTCTTTGTTAAAAAAAAAGAAAGAAATATATCCTTTTCTTTTTTGTTTAATTCTAGAATTTCCTGTTAAATTTCATAAAAAAGTTTTCAGGTTTAAGACTTCGTTACGGTTAATCATTTTAACATGCAGTAATTGATTAGAAAATGGTAAATGTAGAAAGAGAGGGAGGGAGAGAGAGAAGAAGAGAGAGAGATTTGAATTTACGAAGATAGTGATTCAAATTGACGCAGTAAATTTTGCTACCCTGTTTAATATTTTGTTTTTATTTTTTTTCGTTTTTATATTTATCTGTATTTATGCTGTTATTTCTTCATGACGCTGTGTTTTTGGTGCAACTTTATTTTGCAGAGAGTTGCACTCAAACTCAATTGCTATCAAATAACAATTTGTTAATTTTCGCCAGGGGAACACTCAAGGCATATTTTGGTTTTAGTTTACTATTGGGGGCAGCTCTTATAGATGGCAATTTGAAAATAATCCAATATGTATGAAAATAAACCAAGAATCAATTTTATAACGGTAAGCAAAAGTTGCGGTAACTCGAAGTTGACGTCATTTAAGTGATGAAACTTAAGATAGCTAATAATAGCATCGTAATCAGAAATGGGGCTTCAGAACTACTGAACGAAAATTACCGACAAACCACGGCTCCCCTTCGTTTGACGATGAATTTCAATTGCAAAATTTTGCTGAAACTCAGTTTCTGGTTACCATGATATTCTTCCCTTGCTGTCTCTGCTTTTAATGACTTCAGCATTGGGTTACCATAATTTCTAGTTACCTTTATGTGATCGGTTCTTAGTTTATTTTCATATGTATACATAGACTTATTTTCAAATGGCCAAATATCAGAGGTGTCGCCGATTCCACACTTTAAACGCTTTTTTCTATATATATTATGGACAAACTTACCCTAATTATATCCATCATGTTACTTTACATAACTGCTTAGTATTTAAAAATTTGGCCTTTCAATTTAATTTAGAACGTCTGTACTGACTTTTTAAAAATTATATGAGCTGCTTGTTTATATTATGAAGACATTGCTGAACTAGATCAGCAACTAAACTGTTGCAATCAAATGCCTTGAGAAAAATACTCACGCTTGCTTCATGTAGCTTGTGAGCTTCTAAAATAATCGTGTTTAAGCTATCCTAACAATTTTGTTACTACCCAAAACAAGTTATTTATCCATAATATTATCAACATACTTTTTTAATCAACTCGAATAAACTTTAAGTCTTCTAACTACCTTTGGATTGAAGATATTGGATTTGGATTTTAAATAAGCACGTGCTTAAAATTGGGGTTAAATTATTTTGATTTTATAAACTCAAAATATAACTAAAATTTGTGAAGTTTTATAATTCTTATATCCAAAGTTCATTCCTAATAAATAGAATGCAAAGCACACTTTTCTAATCGTATTTGATAACAAGGTGTTTAAGCATTACGAAAATATAAATTTGGTGGCCATAGGGCATATTAAATATCATCGCAAATCTTTTCAGTGATTACGAGCATTGATTTTTGTTTCATAGGGTCATCACTAGTGCATGATAATTCTGCAATATTCAATAGATAAATAACTTATCTGGTAATTAAAATTTAAAATCAATATCCCAGATTAAATCAAAATTCCAAATTTTTAATTATTCAAGAACAAAAATAATAGAATTTTTTATAGACTGTTAAAGAAGAGAAATACTTTAGGAATCAAGAATAAAAATAATAAGGTAATGGAATAATCAATATTGGATATTCTACTCTTGGTGTCCTTAACCAGTTCATATTTCTAATTCTTATTCCTGGTCAGTGAAGTGCACGAACTTTGAAAATTTTTGTAAAATATTTATTAAAAATGTTAGTATAAAATCAAGAATAAAATGCTGCGTTCCTGAATATTATGAATAGAATGTAACAAAGAATATTGGATATTCGTTTATTCTTTTAAAGGAAACCATAATTCTGTTATTAAAAACCAAAATATACCGTATTTAAACTATTCAGTGGGTAATTTTTCCTTTCATATGGTAAGGGTTTACGCGAAATTCTGATTTTCAAAATTAAAGTTCTTATCACCTCACATTTAGTAAAAAATACGAAACTGAAATAAGAGTAAAATAAAACCGCTTTTTGTTGTTGTTAATTTTGCCAGTTACCGATATATGTTTTCCCATAGAGTCAAATAAGCCGTAATTTTCACCATGTATTTGGTAGTTATGACAATACTTTTTTTATGAGTGAGTATTCGGTTATTGTGCATTTATAAAATACCTTTTTATTTTATTTTATGACCGTTGTTGAACGTTGTTGCGACACAATTTTTGAATTTACAACTACTAATGGTCAACTGCGCATCCCCGTTGTTTTGAATCCAATCCAGAAGACAAGGGAGCTCCTGGATCAAGCATTATAAGAAATTTATCTTCGTGAAGGACTTTTTGATGGAACTAACCCACATTTGCGTTACAATGAGAGGAAGAACACTAGAACCTCCTGCAGTTAGCTTGACGGCAGGGAGACTTTAACCCATGATCCGTCTACCACTGAGGATATTTCACGTCAGCACTGTGGTCGGTGCAAGCCGGATGCGGAATTCGTATTGACCAGCCATAGCTTTGATTCGAACCCGGTTCACCTCAATGGTAGGCGAACTCTCTATCCCCTGAGCCATCATGGCTCTTCCAAAATGCCTTTAAATAATTGCAACATTGACTGGAACTTAGATAATCCTGTAATTCCTTGCTAGTCATCTTGAGTTTGGATCCCAAAGAGAATCATGGCCTTTTTTTGTATAATATTTTAGTACAGTAATAACTGAAACGAAACTGACTCCGAAAAATGGAGATTTTATGCCATGCTCTAAGGCAGGGATGGCGAACCAATGGCACGCGTGCCATTTATGGCGTGTGACACAATATTCTTGGCACGCCACAGATCACAAAGTTCACTATGAAGCATGTAAACAAGTAAAATTTTAATTCACAAAAAAAACAACTATTAGTAAAAAATTAACAATTAATGTCAAATAAACAATAACCGTAAAAAACAAGCTAACAATAAATAACTAGCAAAAAAAAAATTAACAGTCCTGCTTAAACTAACATCTTACAATCTAATATATGTTATTTGTCATCTAATCTGCAGCAACAGGAGTCATGCTACTTTAAGTTGAATTACGCGTATAACTGAGACATTGCAAAATATATTCATTTTTCATAGTGAAGATGATAGTATTTAGTAATATTATTTTCCCAATAATCACGAAGTCAAAATTATTTGACGGCACGTCTATGACTTCATTAAACAATTTTTTGAAAAAATGGCACGTTGGTGCATAAAGGTTCGCCACCCCTGCTCTAAGGCGTCAAGATGAAATTGCCAAATTTTACAATATTTACTATATCACATAGCATAAAATCATAATTTTTTGTTGATTTCACCAATTACAGAGATTTATTGTGTCTCCATAGAACTAGATACGTTGTAATTTCCCCCCCTATCTAGTAGTTTTGACCATATTTTTTTCTCAGTGTGGGTATTCGATTGTTGCGTATTTATAAAATGCTTTTGACTTATTGTAACATTAACTGGTTCTTAGATAATCCTACGATACCTTACTAGTCATCTTGAGTTTGGATCTCAATGATAATCATGGCTTTTTTTGTATAGTATTTTAGTACAGCAATAACAATTCTTATTTAATATTTGAATGTGACACAATTAATTGCATGCAAGCAGAAAGTGAAACTTCTGATTAGTAACATGTAAAAAATCATGAAATACGTTTCACCATATTATCTTTCTAACTTGCTACAACTTAAATGGTATGATAAGCTGAACTATATTGTGCTAATTAATTATACATGTTAGTTATACATGTTGTTCGTGATTCTAGGATTTGACTAAAAAATATCTGATTTAAAATAACACCTTCTTCAGACAGCATCAATCACGCTTGATTTCGGAGCTCTAAGTTTAGAAATTCTTTAACTTTCACCCAATGTTTCTGAAAATGTAGTATTAGAATAATTGATAATAAATGAATGGAAATCAGAAATAATAATGTCAATTAAGAAAATAGATAAATTCCTAATTTTAATATAACTCATTCTTTTAAAGTAACTTAATACATTTAGATCAAAGGCTTCATTTTCATCTAAAATGCTATAAATAATAAATTAATATTTCTGTATGTTTACAACCTATTTTTGAAGATGAAGAATGCTAATATTTTTCTGTTTAAAAATTGGCGAAATATTTTTTAGAAAATTCGAACAAGCAAAATACATTTGTTTTATCGACATAAATAGGCCAAAAAAATATTAGGCTTTGTAGAAAATTGCGTCATGACATTTTGTAAAGCTCCTGGATGTGAATTTCGGATTTTGTTGAATCTAGTTTTGGATGCTGAAAAGAGTATTTCTGTTCATGTAAGAAACTGAAAATCTACTGCTTCATGTTTAGAACTTCTCACGGAAATGCTTATTTGGAAGTTTTTGAAGGAAGTAAAAGTATGGTCTGAATAACAAATTGAAAATAAGTGTGTAGTGTAATGTAATAGATGCTACAGAAGTTCCCTATTTTAAAATTTTTTATTTAATAATTTGAAAAATCATTTAAAAACAGAAATGGATAGAAATCTAAGATTTGTTGCATTCTTTCTGTAAATAAAACGAGGTAATTTTTTCTCAGCAAAGCTCAAAATTTCGAAATTTTGTATGTAATAATTTGAAAAATCAAATGAAAATAGAAATATAAGATTTGTTGTATTCGTTTTGCATATAAAACCAGGTGATTTTTTCTAACCAATGTTCAAACATCGCCAAGAATTTCATCAGAAGATTGCTGTGAAATTTTTGAAAATTATTTTCCGTGACATGTCAAACTGTTCCAACTGAAGATTTCAACATGCATCAGTTACAGACTATAGATCAGTTATCAGTGTGCAGACTATAAAACACTGTCGTTGCAATTGGTGGTTATTTTCAAAAATTTTTTTTTTATAGTTATAATAACTATAAAAAAATGTTACTGCAAGAAAAAAAAGAATGCACAGTTAGGCATAATAGGCCTAGAGGCAGCATCAGATTCCTCATAACCTATCAAAATTTTACATGTTATGAAAAGGCGATGTTATGCAAGGATATGTTATGTAAAGCAGTGCTATGTAAAGCATGCTGTGTAAAGCGGTTATAAGAGGTGCAACTCTTAATATGTATGCAATTAAAATCCTTGTCAAAAAGGTAAAAAAAAAGCATGTACAATTAATGTGCTGTAAATTAATTTTTAAACGAGATGAATTTTATGGAAATCTGACAAATCATTATTGCAAGGAAAAAAAACTCTGGTAAAATTACTGTACTGTTTTCTAATGGCATTTTTGGTTGAAAAAATAAAACAAAAAACAAAATTCTGGTTAATAAAACCAAAATGTATGGTATTTAAACTGTTTGTTTAATAATTTTTTCCCTTTCGCATAGTAAAAGTAAAAAAAAATTGAGGTTTCCAAAATTATAGTTTTAAATCTTTTTCAGGTTTAACAACTTACCGCAGTAAAAATACATTAAAATGGAAAAATAATACCCTATATACTTCAATTTATTTATTTTCAGTCGCGTGTTTCAGCTTGATTTCTTGAAGGAAAAGAAGAAGAAATCAGTGTCATTCAATTTAATTCAAATTCAGTGACTTTTTTGCACAGTGGTATCACCACGAATTCAGTGGTATCACCACGACACATTACCACACAGTCAGTAACAATTACAAAACTACTGAAAAGCAAATTTAAGCGAATAAATGGTTTTCATGCCATGTAATATGTAATTGTGCCATGTAATTATGATAAAAATACCAAATGTTGCCAAGTTTTACTTACTACCTAATATAAAGCATAAATAACCATTAATGTGGCAAAAAAACACATTTTATTCTAAATTTTGCCATGCTTTAAGGTAGCCTGGCATTATTTTAGATTAGATCATGGCATTACCGAAGCGCTTCAATAAAAATTACCGAGATTTTAGTGTTTTTATAGAGCCAAAAACACAGTACTGTTTACTATATTCTACTAGTTTTGACCATATTTTTTATGAGTGTGGAGAAGGCATTAAAAAATGATCAAAACCAGTTTGATTGCTAGATAAAGTTTGAAGGTGTTTCTAACAATCGCTTTTGTTCTCTCTCATTTACCTTCGGTATTCAAACAAGTTTCGATGTCTTTAATCTCAATTATTTCGGTAAGCTTTTTCCCGGTTTTGATAAAGATAAAAATGAAATGTTATTTTAATATGAAATGCGATCCAAATGTTCGGATTTTTATAATTTCATTTTGTGATAAGAATTCTAAAAATTCATATTAAGGATGGTGATCACTGTACTAAAGCAAAAACGATTCTTGTTAAAAAGTTGGACAACTGTCAAAAAATTTTAAAATAATAAAATAAAAAAATAATAAATTAATTTAATTAAAATATTGGTCTGCATTATTTTAAGCTGTATTCTTACATTTAGAAATTCATTATATGAGTACTAAACATGATATAAAATTTTTATATTACTATATTAAAACTAAACTTAGGCTTAGACCCTTAAATATCATCTTTTGAAAACCTCAGTTGCATGGAAGTTTATAATCAAATTTGCATAAAGTCAATCTTAAAATGTTGTTTCCTTGTAAATAATTTCTGTCATTTAAGGTAAAACTTAGTGCAAATAATTTCTAAATAGACACCGTTCGGTAAGCAATGATTCGTTAACTATATAAATTTATTTGGCATTTAAATATTCTAAAATATACTTTCAGTCTCTATTAGTTAACTATGTAAATTTAAAATATAGATTCCGAACTTAGTAGTTATAGCATTAGTTTAAAAATTTTCGAAACATTCGAGATGAGTTTAAGTAATAAATTTCGATTTCAAGTTCTTAAATGTAAATACTAGGTGACTTTATTTGATTTTGTATATTTTTTATTTGCTAACAATTTAAACCAACTTTTTAAAAAGTAATTTGGATTTCAGTTGAGTATATGTGTAAGTTAAATTCTCTTTTGAATTCGCCGATTTATGTGCCTTTATATAAATTAACGTTAAATTTAAGTAAGAATGTTTTATTGATGATGCAAATGAATTCAATTAAGATAACTTAAATAGATACAGAACTTTCTTCTAATTAGGATAATGTAAATAAATTTAGTACGTTGTAGTAATTAGTATAATGTAAATAGTCCTTATTCTATTAGGAAATTTACCGATTTCTTTAAGTATAAGCCAAATTATAGGATTGTAAACTTGAAAAAAGTAATTATTCAATTAAAACCTTTGCACAACATTGTATTGCTATTAAAAAATGCTCAATTTTCTAGTGAATAATATTTTACACCATTGCTACGAATTGCTTCATATATTACACATTAATTAAAATTAAGAATAGTTGTTTAATTATGCTTATTTATTTATAACTAGGAGGCTCCGCCCCCAGCTCGCTGACGCTCGCCAAACCCCGAGAATTGCTACGCAATCCTATGTGGTTCACGCCGTGAACCATGTCTCACTGCGCTCGCTCGCCAATGAACACAATGTTCTAGCACAAAGACATAGTATATTATCATCAAAGACATAGTATTTTATCATCAAAGGCATAGTATTGTACTTATGTAGAAGAATTCTCTCAATGTTCTTATTGGCTTTTAAAAAAGTATATTAGCTATTTAGATTGTACATGGTGAAGAAATCAAAACATTAGCTAAATGAGAAACATATTAGCAAAATAAATTATCAAATATTGCAGTTACTCACCTAACCTCAACTAAATGTGCATAATAAATTAGTTAATGCTAGAAATTATGAAAGTTTTAGAAATTTTTTTTATTATTTAAAACTATAAACTTGAAACCCTAACTTTTCCTTGTGAGATAATAACGCTCAAAAAAGTTTTTCATTTTCAAGAACATAAAAATTTGTTTTATCGCCAAATGAAATATTTTTTGGTGATCAGCATTATTGAAATCAATTTCTATATTAATTAACATTTGTGATAAAGTATATAATATTTTAGAGCAAAATAAGGATGTTTTACATACAATAAATTAAAATGCATGGCTGTTAGCATTACCCGAGAAATACCACGTGGAGGTCGCCATGCTGCGTTTCTAATCGGGGAGTTCTGATTTTGGCAGTTCCCTTTGCCTACTGCCAATAGAAGTTTCAATTAAATTTTTTCCAAAAAACATTTTTTTCTGCAAAGCTCTAAGAAATTAACACTAAGCATTTAGAATTTCCTTGAAAACACAATTATAGATTTGGCATCTTGGAGCAATTACTGAAAGGCTGTCAAATGACTTAACTCTTGACAGGTCAACATAAAGTTTCCCATAACTAAAAACTTGTTTAGTCAATACTAAACTGATTTTCTCAAAAGTCTGATCTTGTGACTTATTTATAGTCATGGAGAAGGCCAGCCTAATTAACTCGCGATCGCAACGAACTATACGGGGCGTTGTTGTATGAGACGCACACCTGCGATTTCTATATGAACTGTCATTCAGTTACTCTGGAGACGTCTTTAATGTAGCGTGTAGCATTGTAACGTTCCTTCTTTAATGTGGCTTATTAAATTTAAAAAAGAAAAATTTTTGATATCCTTTCTTATACAACCGAAAACATGATGGTATCTCTTTTTTTTTTTAAAGAAGGAACATTCAAAACACATCTGAAAAATATTTGTAAATAAACAGAAAAAAATATGTATCTTCTTATTAGAGTTAAAACCTAATGCCTGAGAAATAGTTTTACTAAATTTAATGATATAACCTGAAAGGCCTATTTAAACTTTACATTCCATAGTTTTAAGAATCATATTACTTCAAACATTAAAATAAGCAAAAAGTATACATAAGCTTCATAATTTTATGTAATTTAATTTTGTAAATAAAGTTTTTTGACAAGTAATTTTATCAAAAAATTTTAAGTTTTAATAAAAATCATTATTTAGAAACTGAAAAACGTTAAGTAAAGAATGCTTACGATACAAAACAAAAAAAAGAAAACAATTCTAAAAATTCCGTATATTAAAATAAACAACTTTAATGTTTTTTCTTTTTTGATTCATAATCGGACGTAGAAAACCATTCTATAGAAAACTATCATCAAGGAAAACCTACTTAAAAGCAAAATTTTTTATTTTATAAAAATTAACACTTACCTGCTTTATAAATCAGAAGAATTCCAAAATGATTTCTTCTTCGATGTTTGTTACCATTTCTTAGTGCTACGAAAATGCGTCTTTGCGATTTGCCGAAAATAGAACAAGATGCAATTTTATTTTTTCTGGAGCGAAGTATTTTGCCCATTGTCCACCCAAATCCGATAAACTACTTTGATTTTGAATAAAGTGTTTCGTTTCATGATTTGTCACAAAAATTTTAGGTGTAGATTGGCGGCACTTAAAAACAGCCAAATCTATAGCTGTTGTGGCGTTAATACATAAGTACCGAATTTTTATTCATACTTTTCTGAATCATATTACTTGAAACATTAGAATATGCAAGAAGTATACATAAACACATAATGTTATACCATTTATGTTTTCAAAAAAAGTATTTTGACAACAATTTTTATCAAAGAATTACAAACTATAAAACGGAAAATAAAGGATTCTTAGGGTAAAAAACGATTTTAAGAATTCTTTACATTGAAATAAAAACTTTCATATAGTTTCTTTTCTTATAGTTCTTAATCAGACGTAAGAAACCATTCTGTAGAGAACTATCATCAAATAAGAAAAAAAAAAGTTTTACAATCTAATTTTTTATTATAAAAATCATAACACTTACCTTCTTTATAAATCCGCAGAGTTCCAAATGAAATGTTCTTCGTTTGAAAGTTTTATTTTCAAATAATATGTGCATAGATTATCCCTTTATTACTTTTAGATAACATACCACACATCAAAATTTTATAATTGTAAGATCTCGATATGAATTTGAATATATAGCTTAAAAACAGAACAGCTGAATTCTAGTTGAAATTATCTATTCTTTCAAAACTAAGAAATACTTACCAAGAAAACGATAAAAAATTTATTAATCATCAGCACAAATGACACTATTTCAAGTAATTTGGTTGATTCTTTATTGTTGTTTTCCGAATTATATAGATACAGAAATATATACTGTTCTATAACAAAGAAGAATTCTATAACTATTGCAATTCTTGACGTTCTGAATTCACATTTCTTTATTGGAATGACGAAAGCAATGTTGACTTCATTTTAATTTGTAATGAATTGAAGACAGAAAATATTATTTTACCGTAATATGCACATCTGTAACAGCAAGTGATCATGAAATTGTAAGTTATTTTGTTGGTAATAGAAAGGTAAAAATTATTGAGAAATTGTTCTTCAAATGCTTGGCGTGTTCTGCTTCAATGTTTTCATGTTCTGGTTAGTTTTTTCAAGTTCTTCAGCTGTTCCTTAGGGAAATTTTTATTTTTATTTGCTGCTGAGGAAATGGCGTCCATCATGGCCGATGATTTTGATTGAACTAAATGAAAACGTGATAAATTAATGTCTGATATTTACTGGCTCCCGATAGAGGTCGTACTCGAGCTTTGCGATCGCGAATTCCTAATTGAGTTTAAATTAAATATTATCATGTTTTTAGGGCATGAAACTGAATTGAACAACCTGATAATGCTCACTCTGGTTATTGTTTCCTTTTTTAAAAGCGCTATATGTTGAGCCACCTCATGTGACATTTGCCATGTGACATTTTTAGCAGCAATCATTGGTCGATTTTGTAACGTTGCCATTCGGGGAGTTGTAATGAGGTTTTTTTTTGGTGCCGTGTAAGAGAAATATATATATATAGATTTTTCCTGCCCACACTTTCTGAAACAGTTATACATTACAATCAAATAAGGAATGAATGGAATAAATATTATTTGTAAACGTGTGTAGCAAAGAAATTAGTAGTGATTATTTAGGGTATATTTTTATATATGAGGAAATTTGAGGGAGAAAAGTAAAACTAATAAAAATGATAACGCTAAAAAGCAATAAAATTTCTTCCTAGGTGAGAAAGTGTCCATATTGCATAATGTTTAAAAAAAAACACATACAGTCGACAGTCTGTCTCTGTAAAGATTTTTAAGCAATTTTTGTGTTTTAAAGTTGTCCTAATTATTATTATTAATACAGTAAAATTAGCTAAAAATCGTCCGAAATAAAACATCCGGAAAAAGCTCTGCCTAATGGCAAAGTGTTAAGTATCCTCTTATCAGTAAGAGGTAAAATGTTGCTGAAATAAAATGATGTAAAATAGCTGAAGAAACTTTAATATTGCTACTTAGGTTAATTCGGTACTGCTTCCGTGGTGATTGTTTTTTAAGTAGGAATTAAAATGTTGCTATGTCGAGAATCGCGTATTTCTAGGAGGTAAAATAGCTGAAGAAACTTTAATATGCTACCTAGGCAAATTCGGTGCTGGTTCCATGGTGACTTTTTTTTTCAGGTAGGAGGTGAAATGTTGCTTCTTCGTGAATCGGGTATTTGTAAGAGGTAAAATAGCTGAAGAAGCTATAATATTGAGGCAAACTCGGTACTAGTTCCGTGTTGATTTCTTTCTTAGGTAGGAGGGGAAATGTTGCTTCTTCATTCATCGGATATTTGTAAGAGGTAAAATAGCTGAAGAAATTTTAATATTGCTACCAATAAAAATTAGGTATTGAATCCACTGAGATTGTTTTTATCCCTAGATCGAATAAAAACAAGTTTAATTATATAGAGCTAATAGTTCAGAAGCCATAGTGATTTTGTGTCCTCTATTAAGTATCCTCTTATTAGTAGGAAGTAAAATGCTGCATTACCTCGTGTAAGAAGTAAAATGGTTGAAAAAACTTTAATATTGCTTCGTAGGAAAATTAAGTATTGGTTCCGTAGAGATTTTAGATCTAATATAAAAGATATAGAACTAAGAGTTTAGAAGCTCTAATGGTTTCATACCTTCTATTAAGCATCTTATTATTAGTAGGAGGTAAAATTTGCATTGCCTTATGCATAAGACTTTGGTAGGAGGTAAGATAGTTGAAGAAATTTTAGTATTGCTATCTAGACAAACTAGGTATTGACTTTGTAGTATTTTTTAACCCTAGGTCGAATAAAAATTAGTTCGAGGACACAGAACTGATAGTTTAGAAGCCATAATAATTTTATAATCAAAAAGTAAATGCTTGACTTGCACTTATTCTGATATAGCTGTGTAGAAGTGTTAAGTAATGTTTTATAATGTGTTTTTAACGCTGATTGGAAGGAAACTAAACACGTGTAAATAGGACTAGCATTTCAAAACTGGCAAGAGTTTTCTTGTATAAAGAGCACTATTTTTGATTCATACTTAGTTATGCTTTATATTATTGCTTAGTTATGCAAACTATTTATTCTATTGGCTTTAATGCCTCTCAACTAAAAAATAAAAAAAGTCAGCTTAAAAATGCGGCAGTGCAGTAAAACCTAATTTGTACAGACATCCAAGAGATATCTGCACAAGATAATCTATACAACAATGTCAAAAGTGGAATTTCTTTTGTACCAAAAATTCTTGGAATTTTAGAACTATTGTCGACTTGTATTTGCTCGCTTTCAATACGGAGTAAAAATAAATAGGAGATAATGTCTCCATTTGTCTAGATAGCAATACGTTTACAGATTACACAATGTGTTCAATAAGGAATGAACCAGTTTCAATAATGTATTTTAACAGTTCAATTTGTACTATTAATAAAAAACCTTACAACATATTTAAGATGATATGAAAGAGTGCTATAAAACTAATGACAGAAATATCGAATATTTCTATGAAAAGCTCAATTCATTTACTTTTATTTAAATATATAATTTGTTGTATATAATTTAAACTTAATTGAAATCACTGAAACTTGTATGGTATACATATATACAATTTTATTAATAATGGGTACATATTACAAAAAAGAAGCAAAAAAACAAGCGTGTTCAATTAATAAGCCGTTTTTTTGATTTTCATGCTTGGCGCATTTAATTTATCAGAAATTGATAATATTCGTTCTAGAAATCTGAACGTTTTATAAATTTTTAAATTATTCGATTGAAAGTGATCATATACCAAGTTTGTTATTCATTTAAGTGGTTTCAAATTACGTTTAAAATTTTTAGTAAAATATTCACTAAACTTTATTTTTTTAACTTTGTTCCTAACTTTCTTAGTTCCCTGTTATTAGTTTTATTTTAAGAAATAATATTATTCTAAACTAATTACCATCTCTAGTTCGGTTAAGCCTAGAAAACCTATCTTGAAAGAAAAATAAAATTTAGCAATATTTGTTGAAGACTTTGCTTTGACTGAAAATACGTATTTGAGGTAAAACATTTTTTTCGCAAGGGCTTTTAAAGATTCCAAACGTATTGGCAAGTTAAAAGCTTTAAGAATACTGAAATAAAAAAAGACACATAATTACTGGAGCTTCTAGTTTGAGGTTTGCATTCGAAAGATTAAAGGGTACTGTGCCCAAAAAGAAAAAAAAAACAGCTTTATGACTTTTGATCGAGTAATCGGATTTTCTCAGACTACGATGCAAACATAAAAGCCCAAAGTTCTAACTTGAAATATGCCTATTCATATGTAAATTAGCTATTTCAATATACTGAAATAAACTTTAAAACATACTTTTTCTGAAGAAAAAGATTCTTTTTCAACTGATTCGAATTTTAGAATTCTTGATCCTTAATACATGAGAGGGTAAATACAATGTTGAAAATCCGGTTCCGATAGTTTAGGTGAGAGAGTGGTCGAATTTTTTTTTTAAAAAACTTTTCGCAGTGAGAAATTGACTGTTTATTTGATGTTATTAATGTTATTTGAAAACCGTCGACTTTGCACCTGCTTTCTTACGAAGCTTTATTAAATATTTGTAGCATTTGTATAAGTTTTTTATAAAATGAACAATATTTTTGGAAAAATAAAATATGCTGTATCATCTCGATTCTTCTGAGTGCATCTAATATTTTATTTCTCTTATTTCATACCTAACCATAAAGAAGTTGTTATTTCTAAAATTATTTTATTCAAGACTCTGCAATCGTAACTTTAACTGATGAGAATGATGATGTAATCTTTATAAGAACTTCCGAAACTTATTTAATGGTTCATTATATTGTGCTTAAAATTATAAATATAAGATTAAATTTTAATTAAATAAGAAAAAGAATAAAATTATAATTAGTCCTAATTAAAAGTAATTTTAGTTAAGAGTAAAATTAAGAAGTTTATTTTATTTTCAGGTAATAAAATGGGTGTGTAATAATTGCACGTGATCTTTTTTTAAATGCTTTCTAATTTTATTTCCGTATAGGTTCTTGTTTTTTGAATTTGATACATCATTCTTACCAAATTAACCGTAATGCCAAAAAAATGCCTAACAGCCTATCTGAACTAAAAATAATGTTGAATACTATAAAATCTCTCTCCATATATTTCTATGGTACCTATCTATTAGCTTGACACCAAACTAAAACAGTTACTAACAGCTTTAACATCAAGAAGAATCATCACTATAACTATATTACTTATCAATTATAATTAGTACTATAATTAACTATATATAATTACCAATATATATAATTACTAATACATCAACTATAATTACTTATGCACATTTTAATCATTAATTTTTCGGAGATCGTTTTCTTAATCTTACGTTCATTTTCTATTTGTTTCATTTCATTTGATTTAGTTAAATATATCAAAAATATAAGTCCTGAAAAGCCAAATACATAAAGACTGATGCATTGCTGTCTGAGATTCTAGATTTTTGTCAAGCTTTGTCTCTTATTCTGCTTAAGGTTAAGTACTTTTTATAAAAAAAATCAAAATGTTTTTTCTAATTAAAAATATTTATATTCTATTTTTAAATAGAATAAAGCCGACCGGCCTGTGTAGAGGGCAGGGAACTGTCCTTGCATCAGAAAGGTCCTGGGTCCGAATCCCGAGCAAGGCATGGATGTTTCTTTCTCACGCTGTGTGTTCTATGTCCTTTCTCCTTTGTGTATGAATGTGAGCCGCCCTATAAACGTGTTATGGTTGTGTGAATGGTGTGACAGAAGTCGAATTCCTGGCCTAAATGGCGCCACTGAAAAAGAGGAACAATCGCACCCCCACTGTCTAAACAGGCATACGACAAAAGAAAAAAAAATTAACTCCATCAGTGAGTATTTTTATATTAATTGAACTTTGATGCTGTTGATTCTAATGTTGAACGCTTTGACATAATGCTGCACACTCGCTTTGAAACTTGTTTTTCTAAAAAAATTATAAAATAGTTTATATAAAATATAAAATTAAACTGCACTCTTTTAAATAAAATAAAATATTTACAAAAATATAAAGTTCTACTAGATCTGTATGTAGTGTAAAAATATCTCATGCTGTCTTCGTTTCCTACTAAAAATATAAATACAACAATGATTTTTGTTAGCATTGAATTTTTATGATAAAAAGCAGCCACACAATTTTTTGGGGTACTTTTAATCCAATATCCAGAATAATGGAAATTTGATAAATTATATGTTTTTATCATTCAAAAATGAAATACATTTATTCTTCGCAGTTTCCAGTAATATTCTTATTCATATAAAATTAAACTGCACTCTTTTAAATAAAATAAAATCTTTACAAAAATATAAAGTTCTACTAGATCTGTATGTAGTGTAAAAATATCTCATGCTGTCTTCGTTTCCTACTAAAAATATAAGTACAACAATGATTTTTGTTAGCATTGAATTTTTATGATAAAAAGCAGCCACACAATTGTTTTGGGTACTTTTAAGCTAATATCCAGAATAATGGAAATTCGATAAATTATATGTTTTTATCATTCAAAAATGAAATACATTTATTCCTCGCAGTTTCCAGTAATATTCTTAGATACCCTCAAAAAAAAACTTTGTTGATTCTTCAATATTTTTCTTTCGCCTGAAACTATTTTCTTTCCGTTCTCTTCTCACTTCCGGTTCACTTTCGAGTTTAATTTGGTAGCTAGGGGATACTTTTCTTATTTACATTTCTTCTTTTCCAAAGAGATTTTTCTAATATTATTCAGAGCTCAACTTTTCAAGAAATCGGAGTTGGGTGGGATTCTAAGTTCTTTGAATGGATATAACATGTTATTTACAAATATATCTTTACTGAGGGCTACAGGTTTTAGACAATGGCTCAATGGAACATGGCATAACTTAAATGTGTAGTGATTAATTTTTATAAAATGCAGATGTTAGGATAAATGCATCTTAAAAGAAATTTTTTAATGCTAGTGACATCCTTTTTAAAAATATCATACACATCTGTGTCTTTAAAATTTAGAATTTACAACTTAAACAACAAATCGATTGATCTATATATATATAAATTACAGAAAATTCATTACATTATTGAAAATTTAAGGTTTTGTATTTTTTGCTACTTTTATTTATTAATATAATTATTAATAAATAGAATTTACAGCATGTTTTTCTATAAATTGTTAATAACGAATAAAAATAGTATTTTATAGGCATAGTATTTTATAGGTTTTGTCTATTGAAATAAAGAAGAAATTTTACGATTAAAAAGAAAGTTTTATATCGTTTATAAAAAGTTAATAATATAGAAACATAAATTTAATATATGAATAAACTTGGTTCGAAATAGGTTTATTCCAAATATATGAAGTCAATTTATATAGAAAATGAAGAAACAGTACGTAAAAGAGTAAATAAAAAAATATATATGTCAATTTTTAAAGTTGTTTTCATAAGCATGATATCAGAAATTTTTCTTGAAATGTGTATGTTAAATTACTTTTCAGAGCTTTCAGTTTTTACTCGAAGGGCAGCCACAAGAGTTTGATTTTCGATCTTGATATATCAGTTACACGGAGAAAAACATTTGTTAAAATTACGTTACTTTATGGTAATGATTTTTTTGTCAAAAAAAAAATCACAATTCTGCTTAATGAAATTAAAATGTATGGATACGGTTTGTAAATAATTCATTTAGTATTTTTTTCGTTCATATGGAAACGGCTTACCGGAAATTATGGTTTCTAAAATCTTTGTTCCCATTACTACACATTAAGGAAAAAATTGAAAGACTGAAAAAAAAATAATAATCGAATAACTGTTCTTTATGTCATGCTCTAAGGTACCATGATAAAATTACCAAATTTTAGAGAATTTACCAAATTTTATCACCTATAAAACCATATTTCATTGATAAATTTACCAAAATCATTACCAAAACATTTCGTTAAAAATAACTGAGAATTTTGGTGCTCGCATAGAGCCTGAAATATCTTAAATTTTATCATATTCTGGTCGTTATATATAAATATACATTGTAAACTATTTTACGAATATGAAACATCACAAAATTAAAGAGATTAATCTTTTTTTTAAACTGTTTAAAATAAAAAAATATTTTATTCGAAACTCACCATTTTTTGCACTTTTATTTAAGGCCGGTTTTATGATAAATTTTTTTATAATACATTTTTCTTATATTTGATAAATTTCCTTTTATTGAATTTGCAGAGTGTGAATAGATAAATAAAATAATATTTTTATCCTTATAATGTAGCTATTAGATTTTATTCTTTCAATATACATTCATTGATTTATTTTTAGTTCACCATTTGCTCTTTTGCGGTTATAAATAGACAAATGGGATATAGGATGGAAAGATATTGCTTTTTTTTCTACAAATATTTACCAGAATTTTACCGATAACAAAAGTTTTATCAAAGTCAAATCGTCAGGAAATGCTGGGCTTTTCTGAAACAGGATAAACCATTCGTTTTATCCTGTTTGTGTCTTGTCTAAGAGACGTCAATATTTGCTATGACCTAAAAATAGTCTGATTTCAACTCAGACGTCTAAAATGGCTTATGCTTAGTATTTTTCTCATAAATAGAGTTTCTTGTAAATTTCATGTTGAAATAGCTCATGCTTTCGAAACTAAATTAACGATGATGTGGTAATAGTTTGCCTTGTATAAAAAATACCGCATACGCAGAGAAAATAAAATTTGATGAAACTACCGTACAGCATGGTAATGACAATTGTAGTAAAAAACATAACTGAGGTTAATTAAACCACAATATACAATATTTAAACCATTAATTTGGTAACGGTTTCCGCTCATACGGTGACGTGTTACCGGAAATTAAGGGTTTTAAAATTAAAGTTCTTATTACCACATTTTTAGAAAAATATACAAAACTGAGAAATAAATTTAACTGAATAAATGGTTTTCATGCCATGCTTTAAGGTATCATTTTAAAATAATCAAATTTTACCAAATTTTGTATATTTTATAATATATTATGAAACCTTTTTGTATTGTTAATTTTACAAAAATCATTACTAGAGCGATTCAGTTAAAAATACAGAGATTTTTAGTGTTCTCATAAAGCCTGAAATTTGGTAAATTTTACCATATTCTGGTAGTTTTGCACATATTTTTTTACTTGCGTCAGAGTATAATTTAAGTTACACGGAATTTCAATGATATTGCGTTATAATAATAATAGTTTAATAATATTTTGTAATT
Organism: Parasteatoda tepidariorum; assembly: GCF_982258835.1. Lineage (NCBI taxonomy): Eukaryota > Metazoa > Arthropoda > Arachnida > Araneae > Theridiidae > Parasteatoda > Parasteatoda tepidariorum. The sequence goes on from NC_141757.1 coordinate 41,011,170, forward strand.
GAATAGTATTCCGTAATAATATTCCGTATTTCAATAATATTCCATGATATTCCTTTTTAATCGTAGCTAACCTATCTAGGAAAAGAAATTCACAATAAAATCTAAATTCGAGATTTTTAAAGCACTGAGTTTTAAAATATAAATTTTATTAGAATTTTTCTTTCATATATCATTTATTTATAACGCTAAAAGGCAAGATTATGATTGTTAATTTTATTTATTTTCCTCCCAGTGGAGATTAATAAACATTGCTCTTAGGATAGCATTATTTGCTTGTTATTAAATATATCACGTTGTGGGATGGTAATGTTAATATTAAATATAATTATTTTTTATGCCTGTATGTACTTCTTAATTCCATGATACTTTTTATTTATTTCGCCTAGAATTTCTAAATAAAAGCAATAACATTTTGTTACATTATCAATGGAGTTGTTTATAGTCGGGTCTATTAAACTAAATAAATAAAATACATAGAAGATTAATTTTTTCCAAATATAAATAAAAAAATTTTTTAGCGATTTTAAAGCATCAAAAATTTAATGTTTAGAAAATAATATATTTCAAATACAAAACTAAAAGTATTTTTTCAAAGCAATAATTTTGTTCGAAATGAAATTTATGAAGCTTTTAAAAATGCCTCATAAAGTCGAAAGAATATAAGAACTTAAAAACCCATCTCTGAAGTAAAGAGCATTTTTGCCGAATTTTATTTCCTTATCCTATTTTCTAAATCGAATTTGCTTGAAAGGGCTGTAATTCTGGAAGTCAGCAAATCTTCTCAAATACATGGTTTGAAATAAAATTTTACTTAAAATGAAACTAAAGATTTTATTTACTATATTAGATTAAATTCTAATACTTAAAACAATAGCTCTTAGAAAACATGAGGTAAGAATCCATCAATTAATCTAGTTTTTACGTTAGCTGGTGTTAGTTCACTGCAAAAAAGGGTAGGACCAAAACTATCAGAATAAAGAAAAATTCACTGTTTATCTGGCTCTATGGAAGCACCAAAAAGCTCGGTACTTTTCACCCAAGTGTTTTGATGAAATTATCACTAAAATATGGTTTTATAATCTGTGATAAAATTTGCTAAATGTGGTAACTTTATCATGATACTTTGAAGCACGGTATAAATCTATTGATTTGGTTAAATTTACTTTTCAATTTGTATTTTTTACTAAATGTGTGTTATTATGTGTACTACAAATAATAACTGTAATTTTGAAAACCAGAATTTCCGTAAAAAAGGTTTGTCTATTCAGAAAAATTACGCTTTTGTATCTGATTTCGTAAAATATCGTCTGCGCTAATTACGCAGCATATGTGAGGTTAACCTTTTAAATTATTAATATTGAGTTCTAGAATCTGAAGATCCGATATAAAGTTTATTCAAGGTTATTTTTCTTTCATTCTTCTGCGAACTGTACAAAGAGTAGGATGGAATGAAAGGAATAAGCTACATTTATTAATTAGAGAGTTATAAACTATTAAACATTTTGTAAAAAATTCAACCATACAGCATAATTCCACCATATAAAAAATTGCACCTTCTCTGTAAGTAAAAGAAAATGTAATGCATTATATATGATTCTTGTAGCAGAAATTTTTGAACGCTCGTCATTAACAGTCAATCCCTAGACGAATACCATTTCGTACCAAGGTTAAGATAAATATTATTACTTGGGTAAAATCTATTCACTTTTTAAAAAATGTGTGTATAATTCTCAATTATAATAAATATTTTCAACTACAGTCGCTGCAAATATTCTTTCTCTAAATAATTTTGAAATTTAAGAATATAATTTCAAGAAAACTATATTTATTCGAATATACTTATTTTTGAAAAGAAAACTGAAATTTGTTATGAATTTTTATCGTTTTGAATTTTTTAATGGAAAGAACTATTTGTTTTGTTAAGATTATTTTTGAAAAAAAAAAGAATTTTCTATATATCCAGTCCTTTAAAAATTCACGTTTCTCTAACTTTACATTTCATCCAACAATTGACTGTGCTCTCCTGTTGGAATGCGAGGAAGTTCTGACAGAATACAGAACACGAAATGTTGAATGTGAAACATTTATTAAAGTAGAAAAGCTTTCGACATTCTTTTGAATTCTGCAGCAATACTACAGTATACGACAGAAAATTGATGGTATTAAGGATCTTACAAAATATGTTATGACTCATTGAGTGAATGTTCAAAAAGAATTGTATGCTGCTATGTTAGATCTGAGAATATATTGAAAATTTTTCAAATAGTTTTAGAAATGGTTAAAAATGTATTTATTTTTAATTTTTCCGAATGTACAAATTAATTATTTTTCAAAAAGAAAGAAGAAAATGCAAAATGCAAATGTCGTTACCTAATTTTTGACTTGATAACTATGTTTCAGCGGTTTTCCCCATTGTTTAGTAGAACTTATTAATGTTTCTGAACAATTCATTTTTGATGGAATTCCTTTATGATCAAGTTGTATTTTAGTTGACGGCCTAACGTTTCAGCTCTAACGTTTTGATAAAAAATTCTTTTTGATAAATTAGCTTTAATAAATTAGATAGCGACAAAAGCAGTTACTTAATAGAGTTTATTATCTTTTTCACATCTAGCGATATTTTTAAAAAAAATCAACTTTAATGGATTATTGCAAAATCTCTTATTTTATAATTAGTTATTAGTTTCTCGAAAAAATGTTAATATGCCTGCTGGAACAGCGGTTGCTCAGCGGATAGAGCATTCGTCACCCAATGAGGTAACCCAGTTTCGAATCACAGCGGTGGCTGATTGATACGAATTCTGCTCCCGGCTAACAACGATCACCGGGATGATGTAAAATATCATATGTGGAATGATCATGTGTTGGAATCGATTGTCGTCGGACTAACCGTGGGAGGTATTCGCAGCTTTCATCTCCATGTAACGTAAGTACGAGTTAGTTCCATCAAAGAATCTCCTCGACGGCTAGTTTGTCACAATGCTTGATTTAGAAGTTCCTTTGTGCCCTGGACTGTGTCCAAAATTACAAAGCCACAGAGTTGAACATTGATAGAACTGTTCAACCCCGGTTTTGAAATAAAATTAAATATTTAATAGTCTTAATTACAGTAATTTAGCTAATATAAGTGACATTATAAAATTCATTTTAATATTAATGGTTGCAATAATTTTTTTAATTGCAGAGTAAAAATTTAATGTGTGATACTTCAATGAAAAGATAATATATTTTTTCTTAATAAGACTAGCAGCAAGCCTAAAACATTGAAAAATTTTTTAAAAGAGTTAAAAAAGATTGCCTAATGGGCTTTTATTTTTTTATTAATTTTATAGTAGGTTTTTGTGTCCATTTGTATAAAATTTACTACAGTAATTACATAATATGCTGAAATGGATCATAATATTCATTTGAAACATTTGAAATTAAATATAAAGTTTAGTTAATAGGGTTGCAATTCTATAATCTTTATTTATTAAGGGTGCCATTCCTTGGAATTATTTTGTTAGATAGCTAGCATAAATTTTTTTATATCCTAATCAGGGAGGTACTCAAATAATAAAATTTAAAACCTTTAAGAGAGCGTATATTTGAGGCAGTTGTTTTAACTGAAAATATTTTACTTTCTAGTAAATTCTCATTCATTTTAAATTAAAAATAAACGTTTTAAATTCTTTTATATCAGGCTTGAAAAATCATTTATATTTTAAAATAAAATAAATTTTCATGTCTCACATTTCATGTTCAAACTGTGTGAAAATAAAATAAATTTTTTTTCAATAAGGTTAATGAAATGAAAATATCGAATATGTAGTGTATATATATATATATAAATATATATATATATATATATATATATATATATATATATATATATATATATATATATATATATATATATATATTATTCAGCTATCTTTTGTAGTTTTTGAGATAAATAGATTTTAAATAAAAAAAAATGTTAAAAGGCATTAAAATTTTAAGAATCATTTAAAAAATTTACATGAAAAAAGAAGTAAAACTAACATGAGTGTAAAATTTTAAATCCCTTTAAAAAAAATTCATGCATCTAGTTGAAAAAAATTCATTAATCCAGTTCATTTAAATAATATTGAGTTCGTAATTCCTTTAATAAAAATGCTAAAACTCAGCTACTTTTTTTTAAATAGACTTATAACTAGTATTGAATATCTAAAATTTAAATACATATGTAATTACAACTCTTAATAAAATATACACTAAAAGTTCTTTAAAACAGTCAAACATCAGAGAATATATTCAAAAGATAGTTTACAATTCAAAACGGAAATGTCTTAGCCTTTTAGCTTTTATCACCAGAAAAATTTCCTGTCAGCACCTTAACAGAAAAATAGAATCAAAATCATACTAAAATGTTGGTGGAACTCTAGACGTGTATGTTTAAGGGAAGTTCAGATGACAGCTTTACATTATGATTGGCTGGAGGGAAGATGCTATTGGTTGAAACTGAGAGTTTCAGAATAGGAAAAATTCATTTTTGACATTTCGAATATTACAGTTTTGTCATTTTGATCTTTATAAACAAAAACATAAGTTCGAGTAAATAAGGTTGTGAGTTTAATAAAAGGGATGTTAAAGAATACGATCTAAAATCCATTTATTTCTCAAATGTACTTTTTTTCAATAATTGAGAAACTGAGAGTTTGAAAGAGCTATAAGTCTTTCAAAATATTGGATGCCATTTTCAATAACTTTTCTTTCAGGCATTATAAAATCAGTTTACTTAAATAAAATAATAAAAGCTCAAAACTATAATAACATTAACTATTCCTTTAATCCTACTTCATTAAAAGAAAAGTTTTATTAGAATTCAGTTATGCTATGTTCTCAACTCAACATTTAGAATTTTAGACAAATCAAGATGGAAATATATTCTTGAACTATTTTTAATCATTAAATTGATGTACATTTTTAATCACCTACTATCAGAAATTTTGCTTACTTAAAATACTTTACTAAAGTTAAGATTTGTGATTATCTTCAGTAAAATCAATGCTTAATATAATTAGACGTATTCAATTCAAATCTATTAAATGCAAATACTTTAAGGATGACAAAATAAGCAGTCATATGCGAGTTTTCAGAATTATTTTCTAATGATTGCTTGTATTTGCAGTCAGGAGTAAATAGGTTTTGCGAGTTGCTTCATTAAGAAAACTATCAAAACACTAAGATTTACGGAAAATACTTTCAATTGGGGTTTAATTTGTTTTCACTTTAGGCAAGTTCATTAGGCAATACGACTTTGAATGAAGTTCTTTTTTTCTTTTACTGTTTACTTTCGCAAATAGTTCTATTTGTTCCAGCATAATGCTTTATACGATAATGCAGAACTAGAAAAACATGTGGTTTCTGAGAACGTTTTTAATAAAAATACGCTAAAATATTTTTTTAATATTTTGTAACTGAAAGTTTTGGATTGTACAGTGCGCAAAAAAAGGAATACACTGAATAACGTTTGATCTAATGATCGAACATTCATGTACTAAAGCTAAATTTTAATGGTTAGACCTACCTTTTAACACGCTAAGTAATTAGTGTAGGTAGAATATATTTTAAATACCAAAATCAGACACAAAAACTTTACTTTCTCTGCAGTAGTTTTTTTTGACGGATTTTGATTAATAATTTCGAAAATATGGATACTAGCTATACTATGAGAAAAATTTTCCAAATAATTCGATCAAGAGAGAGGTTGAAAGTTTGGACAATCTTAATATTAATTTTACTTTTTTTCGTATTTCGCCTTATTTCGAGAATTTTCTAAGCAAATTGAAAAATGTTTGCACACAATAACAAAGTTGGTTTTACCAAAGATAATTTTAATATTTATTCATTCTTTTATTTTAATTGATAATAGCTGAAAAAGTTTTGAATTTGTTGAGTACACAAATTTATACATCGTTTTGAAAAATATAATTACATAGCAAAATACCATATTTAAACATAACCGGACGAATAGTCCATGAAAATCTTTTAAACAGACGACTTTCTCTGCAAATTGTTTTCTAGATTGCGGCTACCCCTATAGTTTGGAGTCAGAAATCCAAATCCATCATAAAAAGGAATATTCATTCAGAGCAATTGAGTTTTGCGTCTGATTTCGGAGCCTGAATGAACGTTCAAAATGTCTATATTAATTAATTTCCATATTTGAGGACAACCTTTTAAGCCATTGTGATCGAGTATGAGAAAATCCAATCATCAATTAGCGAGAAAACCCAATCATCAATCAAAAATTATTTGGTCTAATGATTTGATGTTTTAGCTGTTATCTTTTAATTTCACTGTACATGCATGTTAAGAGGCAAATTTGACTAGTATTTAAACATTTTCTAAATTTACTTATTTAAGAAATATAATCAATAGAATTTGAGTGAAAATTAAACTTCAAGAATGGAAAAGTTATTTTCAATTGGAGGTACTTGAGGTACACTAATGGTTTATTGGTGACAGTCTAAGATTTATAATTCAAAAAATTTCAATGCCAATAAGCACTGCCCTACATTTTCACAATTTATTTAAGAAGGCTGTTGAAGTTAATAACCTACCGGCCTCCACACATTATACTCCAGAGGTGCATAGATTCATCTGGCTCTGGAATCACCGATGACACTAGATTATCGAGGATTCCAAACCACTAAGGCGTAATCAGAGAAAATAAGAACTGATAAAACAACCAACCTGTAGTACAAGAAATCGATCCCCAGTCCAAGCCAGAGTGGGTGGAGATTTTATCCACCACACCTACTGAGCAGAAACAGCTCTGGATAACTAAATATCAAAAAGTTGTTTGCATATTGCAATCACTGTCGACGTTTGTATAAAGTGTTACAAAGAATAAGAGCCCAACTTTCAGATAGTACCATTTGTATCCGAAAGTATACGGAGGAAAAAAAAGTATGGTCAAAACTACCAGAATATGGTAATATTTATTGCGTATCTGGCTCTATGGTAACAATAAAAAGTTCCATAATTTTTATCAGTACCAATGATGTGGTAAAATAACCAACAAAATAATTTTTATAACAATGTGATGAAATTTAGAAAATGGGGAAAAATCGATCATTTTAGCTCGATACTTTAGAACCTGGCATAAATACTATCTATTAGGTTAAATTTACTTTTCAGATTTGCATTTTTTCACTAAATGCGTTGTAATAAGATCTGCAATTTTGAAAACCAGAATTTTAGGTTAACCGTTACGATATGAAAGGAAAAAAAATTACGATACGATACGATATGAAGGATCCTCCGAAATGATTAGTATGGGCTAAACACCGTTGATTTTTATTAACCTCAAATATGTTTTTTTCTTTTTTTGTTTACTTCGAAATTTTATTACCCTATAGTACGGTAATTTTAACAGAATTTTACTCTCCGTGTAATCATTCAAATTTTTGTTTAAGCAATCGTATAAACATTTGTTCACTTAATCAACCTTGTATTTACCAATATTTCTTGATAATGCCAATTACTATATGCATATTGATCGAAATATTGGCGTATTAGCATTGAACAAGGAAATTTTTTAAAAACTGGTATCATTGTTAAGGGAAATAAATTTAATTAAAGTTCGTTCTCTAAGCATATGGTGTAAACAGCTTTTGTATAAATTCAAATTATGCTTTCATTTTTAAACCATTGATTTATGTTCTTTCTAAATATGCTAAAATTTTCACAGACAAATTTTCTCTGAAAATACGCTCTATCCATAAAATTGAAAAAGCAGTTATCGCATAATTTTGTTCTTTCCTTGCGCCATGACATAACTCAAAATTATTAAAATTACTATGTCAAAATTTCTCAATCAATACTATTAATTATCAATTCTATCAATACTATTATGACGTATGGATATTGCTACATAGCATCATTTTAAACTTTTACCGCACTATTCGCAAAGTTGCTCAAATTTTAATGAAACATTAATTAGAACATCAAATACCGAAAATAACAAGCTTTAATTAAAGGAAAGCCTATTATGCAAATCACATTCAATTAAAAAAGATTAAAGAAAACGAAGCCATTTCTTACTTTTTTTCATTTTCGTTTTTTCCTTATATAGGAAATGATTGAGACAGGAATGTCTGTTAATTAATAATTCTCTTATTCCTTTAACGTTTAACTCGTGCTTATAAAGTGTCTTAAGAAAGGCATTTTAAGATTCGGATTGAAATTAAAAAACTTTTTATGAATTAAATTTCCTTTCAGATGTTATTTCAAAGCTACAAACGTATATTGAACATAATTAATCTATCTCTTTTTTAACATGGAAAGAAAATTATTATATTTATTAACCTTTTTTCCGATTATATGGAAACTTAAAAAGGCAAATATCTGACGGAAATAAACAGTTTGTCTCAAAACAGTTCATTGACTTTTAAGCTGATTTGTGAAAAGGGATTACTTTAAAGCCAATTTTCTTATAACAGTTGTTAGAAAAGGAAACTTCTGAGGTTGAAATTTATTCAGGACTGAGCACTAAATCTTTTTTGCTTCGTGAATCCTTTTTTCCTTTTAAGAAAGAAACACCCATTTATATACTGTTTTTTCTGGGTATTTACAATGTGATACCACGCTTTATATTTTTATGAACAAAGCAAACACCGTGATTACGCCTTTAGCACAGTTTGTTGTTTATCAGCAAGTTTTATTTCGTGAAAACAGAGAGAAATCAAAATGAGCCCGAGTGGTTTTCTATGTAATGTAATAAGAGGCAATCACTGCTTGTGAAAAACATTTCTCAAATTTTCCTTTGAGCATGAAGTGTTTATTTCATTCCGATTTGTTTTGCAAAGAATATAGTGTGAATAGTATATTATATGATTATAAAAATCAAATTAGTGAAATGTTGATAGCGAATATTATTCCTTATCGTATATATTTGTACATATGCATACTTGCTTGCTGTTTAAGTATATTAAGTTTAAAAAAATTGTTTGCATAGTCTAATAAATTTACCCTTTGGGGAAATTGGATTGTTTGTTTTAATAATGTCATGAATGATCAGTAAGTGTTGAGTAATGTTGTTAAATCTGACTAAATATACCATAAGTGTATTATCTCCCTATTACACACTTCTACACTGCAAAAATTATGGTGCAATATATCTCCGAATATAATGTTTAACAACTCGAAAAATTAGGTGAAGGAACACTTTATTGCGTATTAACACTAAATTGAGCCCTCTTATTCAATTTAAAAGATGTAATTTAAATCTAAAACAGATAAAAATAACAATTCTATCGATTTCGCCCAATCGTTGTATTTTGCTATATAAAATAATGTTCTTTGAAATGATGTGGAATTTTTTAGCGGTTAATGATTCTAGTGTTGTTTGAATTGAAGGAAACGATTACGATTTTACACAGATCCAGATATATTGTCGATGGGAAGAAAATAGACGAAACTTGACTTAGCGTTCCTCTCGTGAGCTGATCTTTAAGTTTCATTTGTTGGGCCATTTCGATGAAGCATATTACTTGTATTTGAGTGTAATTTAAATTTTCTTTTTTTAATCCAATTACTTTATTAAAGTTGGCAATGAGAAGGAGTAAAATTCTACTTTTTTCAGGGGCTTTGCTTAAATTTTAAACATTTAAATAAGTAAAATTTTAAATGTTTTTTTTAATTATTAATTTGTAGAAATGGGCTAATATATAATGGCGTCTCTACTAATTATATCTACGTTTATAATTATTTGTCAAAACAATCTTTATATTTATCAGTATACAAAGTATCAATCTAATTGTTTTGCATCTACTTTTTAAATTGTGGCAAATTAAAATAATTTCAAAACGAATGCTGAATGAGAAAGTGTTGTAAGTTACTTTAACAATAAGTACGAAATAAAGTAATACAAAAACAAAAATTATGATATCTTTTTCACTAGAAAAAAAAATTAACTGATGTGAGATTTATGGGGATTGGGATACGTTTTAAATCTAAGTACAATAATTTGACAAACAGAAGTTAAGTAATAGTAAGTTACAGAAGTTGTAGCATATAAACCTAATATATTTTTTATCCTTACATTTTTTTCAAAATACATAAGTCTTAAATGTCTTCATTGACTTTTTGTTGAAGTAATTTTAGCTATCACATTTTTTTTGCAATTTTTTCCGAACATTTTTGTTATTATAATTTTTAAATAAATTTGAAGCGTTTTATGAGGTTTTTCGTTTTTTTTAGAAGAATTATATTACTTTCTTTTAAATATTTTTGGGAAAACATTATGAAGAGGAAGAGCAAATAAATATCTCTAAATGTAATCCCTCAGCCGAATATATGACAGTATGGGCAAATCATTTTTTTTAGTAAAAATTAATTTTGTTTTAAAAATGTTAAGAAATGAGCTTTGAAACTAGGTATTTAATAGTTTAGCATTATTTCACCATTTGCCTTCTTTTACCGTAATTATTATACTTTAAGTTATCCCAGCAAATGTTTTTTTTCTTTACTTTGAAACATTTCATTGAATCTAATTAACAAACTGTACTCTCAACTTTTGCAAAATAGCTAGCGAAATAAAAAGATTGAAAAGGTAAGTTTCCTAAGAGCAAAAGTTAAATGCATACTTATTTCTTTTACACAGTTTTAAAAATTTGATTTATTTAATATAAAAATGTTTTAATGGTTTTGAGGAACATTACATTTTTACATAAGATTTTAATGCCTTTTTTTATTAAATTAATAATTTTACTACATTAAAACATTTCTAGAACAAACTACTTTTATTATTTCCTTCACTGTCTATCATACATTACTGTTTGAGAAAGGATCAAAGGATGAAATGCTTTTAGGTTTTTAAATTGAAAATTTCGAAAAAATAACTTTTTTTAATTTAAAATTTAACTTCAAAATTTAATCTTACATATATTCGTAACAGAAAAAATGAAGTCAAAAGAATTTATGATACATATTGAACCATTACATGGTTTAAATTTGCCGCAATCTTTAAACAGTACTAGTTGAACCATATTATTGTGCACACGAATTCAGATTGAACCTGATTAAATGATATTGTGATAGTGAAATGAAAATATGATTAAAGTTAACATTTCATCTAAGTAACAGCTATTTTGCACGATATTATGGAAGGTAGGGGTATTATTCAGCCTTAATATTTTTGGATCGCTTTGAGCTTATCGTTTTTTGAAGCTTGACCAAAGAGCAGATAGAATATGATATCAAAGCTTTATCATAGACTGTTAAAAATTAAGGTTCAAATTGCGTTTAGAAGAACTGACACCTTTTATTGAAAATCCATTTTTACTAGAACATGTTTGGGAAAAAAAGATCTGATGTACCATAACTTTTACAGTAATAATTACAGTAAAATCACTGAATAACTCTAATTAACTGAATTTTATTGAAAATTTTAAGATAAAAATGGATTTCAATATGAATAGATTTTACGGATGATAGGCCCAAAGTGCCTGTTCTTTATACAGCAATTTGATACTGTTTTTTTTGTAGTGAAAACAAATTTAAAATTTTTTTTTATTCGCATCTTTACGAAATCACAATGCAAATATCTTAACAAAATCATGGATGTTAAGTTAGTTAATTTTTTTTCTGTTTTCTAAAATATATTCTGTGAATGATATTTAAATTCATTACTATTATTTTAAATTATTACAAATTAATAAAAGAAATATTATTAATTACATGGGTGTGATTGCTTTCTTATTGCACAGGATTTTTATGCTACGAACAGTTATTGGAATATGCAACCTGCACGTGAAAAAAAATTGACAAAATTATCGTAATGTATGACAATGACAGTCTTGAAAAAAAGGAAAACAAAATCGTGGCTAAAAATCCGAAATCTATTGCATTTAAACTATCCATTTGGTAATTTGCCCGTTTATAAGGTCCGTTCAGCTAGAAATTCTGGCTTTCAAAATCATAGTTCTTATAACCTCATCTTAAATTAAAAATATAGAATGAAAAGTAAATTAACCGAAAAAGTAATTTTTATGCTCTGATCTATGATTTAAAAAACTACCTAATTTAACTACATTTACCAATTTTTATCATATATTATGAAACTGGTTATCTGGAGTTCTGGTTTTCAAAATCATAGTTCTTATTACCACATCTTTAATAAAAAATACAGAATGAAAAGTAAATTTAACCGAATAAGTAATTTTTATGCCCTGCTCTAAGATATAGAAAAGTACCTAATTTATCTACATTTACCAATTTTTATCGCATATTATAAAACCATATTTTTTCGAAACTTTTAACAAAATCATTACCTCTGCACTTCGGTAAAAAAATACCGAGATTTTGGTGTTTCCAAAAAGACAGAAACACGACAAATTTTACCATATTCTTGTAGCTTTAATCATAAATTTTTTCTTAGTTTACAATACAAATATCTTAATATAATAAAAGTATAAATACGATAATAAAAGGTAAGATAGCTAATGGGATTTTTCCTTTTTCTAATATATATTCTATGAATAATAAACAAAAGAAGCAATATTTAAAATTATTGCAGACTAATAAAAAAAAAGCTTTGTAATGACTTGATATTTTAATTTCGAAATATTTTTATGCCTGGAATAATTGTTAAAATCTGCACCCTAAAGACATCTTCAGCATAAAACCTGCTTCTGTCGATTTTTTTTTACATTATACAAAGAGAAATATGTTTAGCCTACATAGTTTGAAACAAATGACGTTGGAGATCTTTTGGTAAAAACAGCTATTTTTTTCTTATGGCAATTAAAAAAGGTGTGATATCAGCATGTTTAAATAGTTTCAATTGAGAGTAGGTAAATGTATCAATTTGTTGCTCTATTGGGCTCTCGAAGGTATCACTGGCGAAATAAGATAATCATAGATATCAAGAAAATATCTATGATCCATGATAAAATTTGTCGATTAATGTATGAATCGATTAATAATGATTTCGATTAATTCTTAGATTTTTCTTTCACATATGCTAGAAAATTTTAGAGAAATCAAAATTCTTTGCCTGATCTGAATGTTAAAAAAATTAATGTTTTAAAATTTCAAGTTGATTCCATGAAAATGTTTCAGTATATAATTGTGCTGTCACGATGTTATACTCTTCGGAGAATTTTGGCTGAAATTTTCGAAGCGAAAAAGTCCCGTATTCGATTCTGTTTTATTTAAGATAATTACTTAAATGTTTGGATTTTAGCGCATAATTATTAACTTAGTATTAACTATCTATTTAGCATACATTATAAATAACTTAATCATTAACTGTTATCTGAAAATATGTTTTTAATGTTAATGAAAATTTCTCAGCTCTTATATATCTGATAAATCTAAATTTTATCTTTTTTTATGCTCATTAACAGTTTTGTTTGTAAAATCAAACGGTGAGTTTTCCGATTGGACTATATTTTCACAGTAAATTAAATACCAATTATAACAATGAAAAATAGACACCTGTAAAGTTTGCAAGCGGGCTATTGGGTTGGAATTTTTTTATAATCAAACAAGTGAATACGATAACGATATCGATAACGATTCCGGAAAAGGATTTTTTTTTTCAAATTGAAATTTTTGATTTTGGATAATTTTTCATATCTAATATGTTGTCTGATCAAATTTCAATTTTTGATCACTTTCTCCTTTTTCCTAGAATTTCATGCTTTTTTCCATATAATTTTATTTCAAAATTACGTGATACTACCAATAAATCCATTAAAAGTTAATATCAAAAATAATGCATTTCATTTAAAAATTCCTTATTATTTATTCTTTTGTTTTACATTTAAATATAACTTCCTGCTAATTTATTAATCAATTAGAAGCTCAACAATTTTGTATGGGTTTAAAAACTTATTTGATTTCTAATTAGTAAACGCGTGTTGCATTTAGTTTTTTTAAAATATTTATTTATATTATAGAGAAATATTTCATTAATCTGTGTTTAGTTACCTTCATAAATTTGATAACTAAAAATTGTAAAGAGGGAATTAATGTTCGTAAAAAAATTAATGTCAATTAGCTTTATTAAGTTTGCAATAAATTCATTTTTATGTCGTCTAAATAACTTTTTAACTGTAAAATACTTGAATTTTTTATTACCAGAGGGTATTTCTGTTTGAATAATTTATAAATGCTCTCATTAAAAAATATATTTCATAATTTTTTGTTAAATTTGAAAAACAAATTTAATAAATGTCTAATTAATTTTAATGGAATTAGTTAAAAAAATATGTTTTATTACTTGCTGTAAATGATCGATATTGAGTTTACCATTTTTATTCTCTTAATTTTTACTATTTGTTTGTAAAGAATAAATACATTTTAAATGCATTTTTTTTTGGTATTTAAATATATTTTTAATCATGATAAAAGAGTCTTATTTTATTTTTAAAAAAAATCTAATAATGTCTGCACTTTTTACTCTTTGAGTGTAAACTTTGCAATTAAAAATTGATTATATAGTTTATGAAAAAAATAATTTGTATTGATTTCCTCTCATTTTCAAATTTGAAGTTTAATTCCAGTTAAGACGAACTTATATCGGTGCTTATAACGAATAAAAATAAAGTCTTATTTTTGCTTATAGTACTTATTTTATTTATGTCACATAACATATATTTTATCAGAGACTTGTAAAAATTTCGATAACGTCTGTATTCTTTTTAACCATACATTCTCGGCTGAGCATTTAATTTTTTAATCAAAAATATTATGCAGATATTAATAGTTCCTGGTTTATTTCATATTTTCTTCTGTACTTAGTTTTGATTATGCTTAACTTAGATTGATTATTTCTAAAACCTTACATATTTGCAAATGATGCTTTTGGAAAATATACTGCTATTTTGTTTCATTTCGATATTTTTCCTAAAAAATAACGAAATGTTACACCAAGAAAAAAAGTATGATAAAAGTTAACAGTAAAATATTATTTTATAGTATATGTTAGTTTTTAGTAAATGTTGTAAAATTTGGTAGTTTTATCATGATACTTTAGAGGATGGTATTAAAGCAATTTATTCGGTTAAACTTACTCTTCAGTTTTGTATTTTGTAATACATATGTGATATAGAGAACTATGATTTTAAAAACTATGATTTTAAAAGTCGAAATTTCCTTTAAACCGTTACCATGTGAACGAAAAAATTGTCAAATAAATGGTTTAAAAAACGCATATTTTTCGTATTACCGGAATCATGTTTTTTTTTACTAGATCTGTTATTGTCATGCAGTACGGTAATTTTATCTGAATTTTTCCTCTATCCGTTCACGTATATTTATTTGCTTTAGTTTTTTTATTTTAAAATAATGTTACGGTGAAAACTTTTCTAAATAAAAGTTTCTATTAAAAAAATAAAGATAAAGGTGAAGAAATTTGTTATATCAAAGGTTCTTCATACTTAAGAACAACTGCATCACACGACGTTTCAAAATTATATAAAATAAAATCCTTGAATAATTTAAAAGTCTGTTGTACATATTGCGGATTATTCATGTGACGAGAAAACTTTTCGACACTCTTTATGAATAAGAAAAGAACTTAAAATTCACATAAATGAATCTATGATGATGTTTTCAGATTCAGCGAATGTATAACGCATTATGCAAAATGAATATAATCTAAATTATTATACTTTAGCAAGGACGCAAATGAGCAATTTTACAAGATAATCACGTATTCTTCAAAAAATATAAATGCTCATTAATCACATATTCTTCGAATACAGCACTGATCTTTAGTAAAAATTTGGGATTGAACACTGTTTGTTGCATAAATATTGACATTAATCATTAATTTAAATACAGTTTTTGAAAGTTAAATTATTCTGTGTTAGTTTATTTCTTCTTAATTATTTACATTTACCTGTTATTTCTGATTTTTTTAATAAATGAAGTGAAATCTCATGTCATCTACTTTATTTGTTTACCTTTTACTCATTATGTCCTCTTGAACAATGTTTTCTTTAAATATTGAGCAATAGAAATTGATTATTTATAAAAATTGTAAATAGTTATATATCATCATTTGTATCAAAAACATATTTTTATTGACTCCGATACTGATGCCGAAAATAAATCTCATGGAATTTACAGTAGAGAAATAAAATTTCTGCGAAAATTTCTGAACTGCAAGAAAAGGAAAGACATATGAAATGATATTACTTTATCTATCGATTTTCTATACTAGTTTTGATAAATCATAATGAACTGTGAATAAAAATGGTGCGACGTCTCTGAATTGCAAAAGATAATAAATGTGAAAAATATATTTTTGAAAACTTTATATTCATTAAAAGCAAAGAAAAATATTTGCTTTCTAGCTTTTGTATAATAGTTGAAGTAGCTCTTGTCTGTTATTTTGAAAATATTAGGAGAATAAAATAACCATATTTTTAGAATAAAATAATTATATCTTTTTCCCTATGCATCGAATAGTTAAATGATATATCTGCAACATATTTTAGATAAATGCAAATATAAAATAGCTATCATGAGCTAAATTAAATTAGAAATTTGATTGGAACAAAAATATCAGCAGTTTATAGTTTTCATCGAACACAAAAATATAATGCAACTAAACATAAGTTACAGATGAAAAAAATATTATAAATGAAATATCTTTACATAATTAAGCTAAATTTTTAATATTTAGCTACATTAAAGTATTAAAATATGATATTTTTTCATATAGTCAAAATATAATTAAAAGTAAAGTTAGATAAACTTATATCAGTATTCAATGGAGAATAATTAACAATTAGACTGACGGAGAATTGTTAATTAATAATAACGTATATTATAAAGTTCAAATTTAATTAAAAATATTGTTATATAAATCAGTATATAGCAGAAAATAACTAATAATTAGATATGAGAAATAATTTATAAAAATAGTGAATCCGTAAACAAACATATAAATTTGCTAATTAATTAAATACAATTTAAAACCCAGTCACAATACAATTTTGAACAAATCACTTTACAAATTTGATTTCTTATTAGTGTTTGTAAAGTGTAGCAATAAAAAACAATCTTTGTGAGATTTACGAATTTATTATGTATATAAAGAGTTTCCAAAAAGTTCTCGTTCTGAAGATTTGAATAATTACTTCGGAAAAAGAAACATTTGTTAGCTCTTTAAAGCATATATTAAAAAATGAACTTAACTTCATAATTAGAGGAAAAGCATAATTAATAAATTGTTTAGATTTTCAATTGTTTGGGGACAAGGATTATTATAATCGGTGATGTAAACATATTTGACTCTTACATTCATGTTACTTTAATGAATAGTACTCTTAGCTATTAAATCAGCTTTGATTTCTATTTTTATTTAAGAAATATTTCCTAAAGCAGTATATTTTTTACTTTGAAAAAACTAAAAATTTTTTTTTCTACATTTAAAGTTTTGAGTAATATTGAAATAGTAAGATTTGATTTTTATGACACATCTGTGAAAAATAACTTTATCTGCTGAATAACTGTGTGATCCTTATGTACCATAATTAATCATAATTATGTATCATAATTGTGTATCATAATCATGTATCATATCATAATCATGTATCATATCATAATCATGCATCATATCATAATCATGTATCATATCATAATCATGCATCATATCATAATCATGTATCATATCATAATAATCATTTATCATATCATAATCATGTATCATATCATAATCATGTATCATATCATAATCATGTATCATATCATAATCATGTGTCATAATGTATCATATCATAATCATGTATCATATCATAATTATGTATCATTTTGTGTCAAAAATGTATCATATCATTTATTAATTTTAAATACTTGCATAAATATACTTGTTTGGGACTTTACAGTTTTAATGATTTGATAAATCATCAACCCGGTCATCCTGAATAAACTTATCATTATTTAATGAATAGCAATCTCAGCTATTAAATCCGTTCTAATTTCTATTTTAATTTGGGATATATTTCCTAAATCAGTAAATTTTTTTTACTTTGAAAGAACTAAACATTTTTTCAACATTTGTTTGAGAAATACTGAAATAGTAAGATTTGATTTTTATGACACATCGTAGAAAAATAACTTTATCTGCTGAATAACTGTGTGATCATTATGTATCATAATTAATCATAATTATGTATCATAATTATGTCTTATAATAATAATAGTTCATATCATAATTATATATCATAATTATGTATCATAATCATGTTGTAAATGTAACATATCTTTTATTAATCTCAAATACTTGCACAAATATACTTTTTCGGAATTTTGTAGTTTTAATGATTTCATAAATCATCAAAACTGTCATCCTGAATAAACCTTACATTATTTAATGAATAGTATTCTTACCTATTAAATCCGTTCTAATTTCTATTTTAATTCAGGAAATATTTCCTAAAGCAGTACATTTTTAACAAAACCAAAAATTTTTTCTACGTTTGAAGTTTTGAGAAATACCGAAATAGTAAGATTTAATTTTTGTGACACATCTGTGAAAAAAAACTTTATCTGCTGAATAACTGTGTGAAATTTTTTTTATTCAAGATGCGTAGTAAAAATTATTCTAAGTTGAAAGTAAATATTTAAAATTTTCTTTACATTTTTGTACGATATATCTTGAATTCCGAGTAAAAAATCCATTTTTTGCATATTTCTCAGAAGAATTTTTATTAAAATTGTGAAAGTTATCATAGCATTAAATCGAAGCCGAAATTAATTTTCACCGCAAGTGACAAACTTTCCTTCTTTTTAATTTTATTTTCTTTTATGAGGGAAAATATATTCGTAAATTTTTTTCCATGCATTCATTTTATGCAGAATTGCATTTTTTAAAATGCTTTAAAGTGAAAAGAAAGAATAACAACGTGACATTTCAGTTATTATTGTATCTCGAACTTTTTGAACTTTCCAATTAGAAATATCTTGATAAAAGAGTTTTTGTAGTTTAAGTAAATTTATATTTAAAAACTAATGCCACGTATTTTAATATTTTAAACGTCAAAAATTCGGAATATAATATTTAATAGATTTTATGATTCAACTAAAG
Organism: Parasteatoda tepidariorum; assembly: GCF_982258835.1. Taxonomy (NCBI): domain Eukaryota; kingdom Metazoa; phylum Arthropoda; class Arachnida; order Araneae; family Theridiidae; genus Parasteatoda; species Parasteatoda tepidariorum. Next base: position 41,030,245 of record NC_141757.1, read on the forward strand.
AAATAAATAATTAAACCCTGCCAACACAGTAGTTGTCTAAACTAAACCAAGGAAGAAAAAGTTAGAAAAAGTAACGTTTTTAATTGTTTTAAAATGACGATATAATAATTAATTAAAAGTCTCGAGAGTTTGAAAATTGATCGACTGAAAACTTAATTATGCTGAGAGTAAAGTGATTTAGAATTAAAATTATAGTTTGTTACTTTCTTCTTCGGGAACTATATAATCAAAACAAATTGCTCTACTAATTGGGAAAAATGATAAAACAGTATTTTCGTCATCATCATTGGCAGCAGCATCATGGTGCTGTTCGAGGATTAAATTTTCAGACGTCTGCACAAATGTTTTCAGTGGGAAGGTTAACAAGCATAATAAAAAATGTTTTAGAGTCTTTCCACATCATTTTTTAAAATAAGGTTAATATATTTTGATTTAATGAGGGTATAATTTATAATCATATGCTTAGAAACGGCAAAGACATTTTATGTATTAAATTGTCTAACATCCCACGATGTGCTTTCTTTATCTGAGAGGGGTTCAACTTTCACCAGCAGGCTCCTTGTTATATCTTTAACGCCATCGAATTATCGTTTTTTTATTGGTGACAAGAACATGATGTAAGCCAAGGACTCAGATTTATTTGATACTTGTAAATTAAATCATTTTAAGATATTGTGCAATTTGCATTTTTAGAAAAATTCAGTTAAGGTTCAATATTGAATATGTTGAATGCTATGCCATACTGTTGCTGACTTGAATCCTTATACAGTATAAATTTCTGCAAACTCAATTAGAAGTGAAATTAAGCAACGTTTCTGTTCAAGCTGAAACAATAATTTGCTGCCTTGAACGAAGTTTAACTTAGCCTCATACTAAGGTTGCAGTAAAACCATTACATTGTTATTGCTTAACAATGTAAGAGATTTGAAGATTTCGTTCTCATTTACGAAAGATGAAGTAATGCATAGACATTATTGATGGTCAATGGCAGTAGGAAGGAAAAATAAAAGATATCAGATCGAGGAAGTGAGCCTGTACGTGAGAGTAGTAAAAATGAACGCGAGATCGAATATAGAAAAGTGAACTTCTATCTGCTGTATGTGGTATAGATTGTTGTATCTGAATCATTTCTTTAACTTTTTTTGAACATTTCCACATAGTTTTTCTGATTTTAGATATCATTATTGAATTTCACCGAATCTTGAAAAATATTCCTGAAATAAATAAAATTGATTTCAGAAAAATAATAATTATAAACGGAAATTTCTATGACAAAATAATGAGCACTGTATGCGTTTCTAACCCTCGAATTTTAATTTGAATTTTAATATTTTGAATGAATGTCTCTGCATTTTTCATATAAATGCTTTCATGTGAATTTTTTTTGTGCAGCAGAAGTGCAAAATATAAATTTCTGTTTAGTGGAATTATGTAACGAAAGTAACTGTGTAAATAATCACGTAAAGAATGCTAAAAAAGGAGCACAGATAAAGTCACAAAGAAAGTTATTATTGTTTCGGTTCTATAATGAAGAAATTTCTTCACTGTCGGAACACTGATTGAAAGAAAAAACTCAGAGGTTACAAACAGGTTACTACAAAAAAGGCAGTCGACTAATAGCGTAGACAAAACAATATCATCTTAAATAATAAAAAAAAAAAATAAAGGAGATGGAAAAAGCTGTGTTGGTGATAGGGTCGTAACAGCAAATTTTCAAGTGCAGTAGAAATTAGGAGAAAAATTAAAAAAGCATATTTGGGAACATTTCCATCCAAAGGATGGGATATCTTATTTTTTTATTGTCTACATCTTGAAACATATAGAATTTTCATTTTATCACCACAGCTCTTTTTTCTTCTTATACTTTTTACCCTTGTTATCACTTTTTTTGTATCTATCTTCTGCACATCAGTGGTTTCCTATTTTATTCTGTTTTTCGACACAGAAGAAGGATCATCATTGTAAATCTAAAAACAAAGTATTTTTCTTTACTGTTTAATATTTGTGCTCGTTTCTCGTTTTTTTGTTTTCATGCATATATAATACAGAGCTAAGTCAAATTAGTTCGTGGTAAAATATTGTATGATAGAAAGTGAATTTAAGTTGCAGATATAATTTTACAAAAAGCAATTTTTTTTAAAACTTGGAAACTTGTACTCTCAAAATCTTTATGCAAATCCGAAAACTAATTAATCTTCTATTCGGATGGAGTTGGCGTGCATAGGGAAAGTTTTGGAAAACTTGAATTCGGAAAAAAACATTCTATTTTTCTAAAAAAATTAAGATTATTGAATAAAGAGGAGTAGATTTTACATACATTCTCATTTTAATAGCAATTAATCAGTCAAAAAGTGAGGTAAAAGGCCGTTGAAAAATCAGTAAATGAAGAGAGTAGATCAGTAAATAAGAATTCTATGAAGGATGTATTTGCTTGTCAGAAAGTCTGAGGTTTAAAAATCTTTGCATGGCAAAAGTTATTTAGGTGCATATTTATAAATCAAATTTGCATTTACATGAAATAAATAAGAATGTATCTGAAAGATTTGTAATTAATGAGCGTTAGTTTTAGAAAAGTTTTATATAGTTAAATAAGAAAAAACAGGATGAATTTAGGATTTTGAGGGACCCAGTATTCTTCAAAACTTTATATGCTCATATTTTCCTTGCTCAAATGGCGTAAAATGTTAAAGTAATAGTAATTACTGTCCTTCTTAATTTTACATTATTCCGATGTATAAGAAAATTACTAATGTAAATTTCATATAATATTATACTTTGATTAATTATTTCTAAGACTTAGTTGGATAGTACTTAAAAGTGTGGGAGAAAAACAATGAAATATGTATTTCTTTTACTTTATGTAACTCATCAAGTTAATGGTGCTACGAAGAATTAATTATACAATATTAAATATTATCCTCAAATTAGTGCATCAGAACTTGCGAAATTGGCAAAAGTAGTGACTAAGCCAGAACCGTTAAGCTAATAAAAATTAAAAGCAAATGTTTAACTAGCGGATTTTTATTTTTTTTCAGCTATAGAAAAACTTCAAAAAGTAGTTAAAATATTGCATTAAAAATAGAGTTACATCTGATTTTCCAAACGATCATGTTTGTAGCATTAAATAAATATGAAAAATTTTGACACATAAAAAATGTGATGCTTAATTATCAAATGAAAGTGATTTTGATAAAAAAAATAGCAATTTCAATTACAAAAATGACACGGTAAAATACAAAAGTGATTTTCATTACAAAAGTGCTTTTCATTACAAAACTTATTTTTATAATAAAATCGTACTGTTAAGATAAATAATTTGAAAAGAAATATAAATAAAAAATTCTTCGTATCCAAGAAAATTGCTTTATCTGCCAATTTTATAAAATTATTTTATCTAAACTTATTAGCCTGAAATAATTGATGAAACACTTTACCTTTTTTTGGTAAATACGAGGTTCTCAAAGTGACAGCTGCATATGATTTTTAGAACGCCTTATTCTTTAAATTTTTTTCAAGTATTTTTAAACTTTCCTTCATTGTTGATGACACATAAAAATTTCATTTGATTGAGCGAGCGTCACTTTTGTAAAAGGTTTTTTTTTTTTAAAGTTAAAATGAAGAAAAACTGTTTGATATTTCCAAAAGACTTTTAAGATTGCTGCCAGATTCCATTAGATTCTCGATTTATTATTTTAGATTTTTCATTAAAAATACCGTTTGTACTGTATATCGAAATTCTAGTATTTGCTTCATTATGGGTTTTAATCTAATATATATATATATATATATATATATATATATATATATATATATATATATATATATATATATATATATATATATATATATATATATATATATATATATAAACTCCTGTTTGTGAAAATTGCAACACCATGAAGGAATCGTCATAATTGAATGAAATTTAATACACAGTTGAGTGGTAGTGGTACAAATAAATGATTAAACTTTCAAGGCAAACAAACAATAACAAGAGATCAAAATCAGTATTTTATGTAGCCACCACGCTCCGCCATAAGTGTTACTACACGACGTGGCATGGAGTCAAGCAAACTTTGAATGTCTGTCTGAGGAGGAGAATTCCATACTGTTTGCATGCGTACCCAAAGTTCGTCTGTAGAAGCAACAGAGCAAGGATTACGAGCGAGACGCCGACCAACGAAATCCCACACATGTTCAATCGGTGACATATCCGGGGAATACGCCGGCCAAGGAAGAAGTTGTACCTGTCGCGATGCAAGGAAGGATTGAACAGTCCTAACAATATGAGGGCGGGTAATGTACTGTTGAAATACAGCACCTGGCAAGGCTTGAAGGATGAGAACAGCTTGGGGCTGTAGAACTTCACTGATGTACCGGTTGCTGTTCAGATTACCCACAATTCGTAGCAATTGAGATCGTCCATGATATGCTATGGCACCCCAGACCATAACTCCGGGTGTTCGTCCACTGTGGCGTTTGTTAACGCACTCCGGAAGATGGCATTCACCGGCATAGCGTCTGACACGAATGCGGCCATCATGGTACCTCAAATTGAAGCGAGATTCATCAGAAAACACGACACGCTGCCAATCAGCACTCCAGTCCCTATGCTGGTTGTCCCATTGCAGCCGCAGGCGGCGAAGGTTTAGCGTGAGGGGATCCTGTATAAAGGAGTCCTTGCGCGCAGTCCACGCTGCAGCAGACGTCTACGAATTGATAAAGCACGCAATGAAACACCTGTAGCTATTGGCCACCGTGCTGCTAGTTGTCTAGAGGGAGCCGTACGGTCCGTTAGCGCAACGCCGAACAAGTGTCTATCATCACGAGCTGACGTGACATTTCGGGGTCCACTCCCAGATTTCCAAGTTGTCCGACACTCGTCCTTCCACTGCTTTCAAACACGCATCACTGTGCTGCTGTTACGCTGCACACGAGGGGCTATTGTACGATAAGATAATCCAGCTTCACAAAGGCCGATGATTCTCCCCTGTTTAAACCCCATAAGTTGTTGAAATCTCGCTCTCTTTCGTCCAATAGGCATAAGTAATGACTAAGCTAACGTTTACCACTAGCAGATAACCACCGATAACCATACTAGCTTTGCTACAACCGTCTATTTATTCGGATCCATCCGCCGTTCAGAGGACGCTGCTCAGCATACGCATGTGCTACGGGTCTGAAATTCTAATCATTTGCATATCATGCTCTACTTAAGATTTCCTGAAAATTTCAGCTCACTCGCGTAAGTCCTTCATGGTGTTGCAATTTTCACAAACATGAGTTTATATACTCTCTTAAAATGAAAGAGTTATTTCCCCTACTCAAAAAAGAGTTAAATTTTTTTAACTCAACTAGAGTGAAATACATTCTTATTTGAGCGAAATTCTTGCTTTGCATTAACTCAAACTTGAGTGGTATTTATTAAGCAATATTTGAGTGCTTTTAGCTCAAACTTGAGTGATTTATTTATCATTTAATTGTGTGCCAGATATAAGCTGGAATTTCCATCGTTTTATTTTAAAAAGCAAACGATAATAAATCTAAATAAAATTGTTATGTTCTGTGATCTAAATAGATTATGTCTTCTTTTTTATTTTACGTTTAATTTTTTTTTCTGGAGAATATGTCACTTAATATTTTAAATTAAGAAGAATTAAAACAACTTTTAGTTCACAGCGGTATTTCTGAAGAAGACGCTGTAAGTAGATATACTTTGTAGTTTTTATTTTGAAAATACTTTTATTTTGAATGTGTTATATACACATTCCATTTAAATTAACTGTTTTTCAGCGTTTTTTAATAAAATATACTATTCTTTTAAATTATTTGTCAAAAAAAATTATTAAAATTGAAAGTGTTAAATGTGGATGATTATGAAATATTAAAAAAATTTGATTCCCTGCTAGAATCTTTGTCATATTATATCTGATAAGAGTTTTAGAATTTTTTAAGATTTCATATTAAAGTTTTAACATTTTATTTTAATATAATAAATTTATATCCATGTGTTAGTTTTTTTGATGTATAATTTTGATACAAAACATTTCTGGATAATTAATTTCATATCATTCTATACTTCTTTTATAAAAGATATTTACGAAATTATTGTTCATACAGTCTATAATTGCTGTTATATAAATTGCTTTCGATTAATAAAGTTGACTGTCTTTAATTTATGAAAGTTCACATCTGCAACATCCATTCATTCAAATCAGATGTTCAATGTATTTTATTATAAATATATCATTCAAAGAAAAAATGGAAAATATTATATTCAAAAAAAATTAAGCAGCATTTTGAATCTTTCTGTTTTTATCCTGTTTTTAGCTTTTATTTAATTGGAATTCAGAATTAATACTATCTTCTTATTTCATAAAGTATTTATCACATTATACAAACTATTTTTCCCTTGTTGCTAGCATGAAAGTTCTTACCACTTTTCTTCAAATTCAATTTACGAGGCAAAATTGAAAATGCAGAATTAATATTTAATTTAAAGTACACTACTGATTAAAGTATTTTAAAATGCAAATAAATTAGAATTTCACAATAGTTATAGATTAATAGTAAAAAAATAGGAGCAAAATTAAAAGTAATATTTATTATGAGATATAGTTCCATTTGAATTTATATACCTATATCCCAGCTGAAAATAAACTGTAATTATTCTACAAAACTGAAGTAATTTCATAGTTTTTCTAGAGTTAACAGCAAATTTTCTGTAATGCAATCTTAACTGTAAAAACACTGCAGTTATTTTGCAACTAATGCGAAGTAATTTCTCAGTAATTTATTTCGAAAAAATTTTAGCTATTGTCTACGAATTTACAGTAGTTTAAGTAAGGTCACTTTAAAATCATAAATTTAGAAAAAACTGAAACTTTAAATTCGTGGTCATTCTGCAGTAAATTTGAAGTAATCATGCAGTCATTGTTTCAGAAGTATACTTTCTGATGAATCTGCAGAAAAACTGCAGTTACTTTGCATTGTTGTAAAATTGAAAGAGTTTGATGTCTTTAATCTTGCTTTCCTGGCTGGTATATTAAATTTTTTATAATGCTTTTTCTTTTTGATTATATATTAATTTCTTACAATTAGGTAAAAATTCTAAACATATATATTGATAACGGAAATAACGTACACTATCTATAATTATAATAGTTAAAATTCATAAAATACATACTTGATTTAATTGTAATTATTTACAATTCAGAAGCGATACAATTTAATTAGTTTAAAATATGCCTAAAATTAGGTATTTAAATATTTCTGTATTTTAGTAATTTTATTAAAAATGTCGTTTTCACTAATTTTTATTATTTATTTCTTTTTGACTTAAGAAAACTATGTTTGAGCAAAGTTTATGGTAAAAACAATATTAAAGTAAAGTCAAGTAGTTAATGTTAATCAGTTAATTTTTTTATTCGAATTCATACTAATCTAGGATTATTGCAGAACAAAAATTATACTTATTTTTTCCTAATCAAAACAAATATATAGTTTGGATTTCAAACAAATTTATATCAAAAGAGTTTGCAAAATTGAGTTTGAAAAATGGTATTTAATCCAAATTTTTTAGCTTTTAACATCCTCTTCAAAAATTTATTAATTTCACTTAGTTTCAGAAATTTGTCTTAAAAAAATTTAGGCAATTTAAAACAATATACCTTTTTTATTGCTTGAAAATAAAGCTTTATAAATTAAACGAATAAATTTGTTCGAAGAAAAAATGACTCATAGTATTTTCAATTGAACCTAAATGAGCATAATATTTATAAAACTGCTTACTTTAAAAATTCGTTTCGAGCTCCTTACTTTTAAAAATTAAACTTCAAAGAAAAATGACATAACTTAGGGGAAAGAAAAAAAAAAACTCAAATCTTCAGTGGTTAGGAATTTTGTCATAAAAAAAAAAACCTCGTAAGTAATAACTCATTTAATTGTTGTTTTTCCGTATACAATCAAAATAATTGGATAACCACAAAATACTGCAATTCAAACTGATAACTCTGAAAATATTTTTTAACTGCGTTTTCACCTTATTTGATTTAACAAATAAAAACTTTATCCTCGCCAACAAGACCCAGATCATGAAACTAATTAGTTCTTTGTAACCGTCTTGTCATAGGACTGCAGCCGAGATGGTTAATCGGTCACTCTCACGACAGACGGGAAGCCAGTTCGAATCCCAGCCAGTGTCGATATGCTCACAGCAAAAACTTTCAACAGTACTATATTATCTAATTCGATATTTCAATTCAACAAACGTTAAGATAAAAAAAATTCCTATCTAAGGCTTTCTCTATCAAAAGGAATTTTTTTGAAACGAAAACTACAGTATTTTTTATCGCTTTACGATAGATGGCACCACTAAATACAAAAATTTCGAATATTAACAATAAAAATTTTGACTGCAATTTACAAACTGAAATACTGAAAATCACTCAAACACGAGTGAAAATAACTCAAGTTTAAGTGAAATTTTTTTCACTCAAATTGAGCTATTTCCATATAACTCTTTCACTTGAGTGATTTTAACTCAAGATGAGAAGGCCGGTTTTTTCCAGATGAAAGAGTTAAATAGCACTCAAGTTGAGTTATTTTCACTCGTTCATTTTAAGAGAGTATATATATATATATATATATATATATATATATATATAATAACTCACTGTAAAGTATGGTATGAGAAAACAATCTTACGTTAATTTTTAACATACATATTATTTAGAATTTTTTATATCGTTTATCATATTTTTTGCATAATTGTCCTACTGCACACAAGGTGAGCTTGATGTTAATTTTTTTAGAAATATAATAAATTCATTTAACACAAAACACAAAAATTCATTTTCTAACAATTATTTGTAACTTATATCCTTAAATCAATGAAATTAAAAGACTTTACTTAGCTTTAAACAGTTACACAGAGTTATCTTAATTTCTTTTATTTCAATTAAGAAATAATTTGACATTCTTTTAAAAGCATTGATATAAAAAGAATAGATATAAATTCAAAAAAAACCCAGTTTATAATGAAAGAGGATTAAATAATAGAAATAATAGAAAGAAGATTAAAACAAAGCGGTTTTCCGCAATTCAATTGAAACTGTTATTTGCGTAAGCAATTACGCATATTTTTAATTTCCAATCCAATTTTAATGATTACTTTTTATGCGAATTCCGATAAAATACTAATTAAAAATCTATTAAAAACATAAGAATCTGTAGCATTAGAACTAGATAATAAAATCTTAGTCTAACTTGAGGAAACGAATAAGAAAAATGCAGATAGTCCTGTATTGCATTAACTTTTCTTTCTGTTTTTCTTTGTATATTTGTAACATTTAAATCTTCCGGACTCTGTATGAAAATTCTCAATTCATATCAGAATTTACATACATTTAATAGTTTAAAAATCAAACATAAATTGAAATTAAAAAATTGAACTGTTTCCTTTTCTATTATTTAACTTCGTGAATTTCATATTTTAGAACTTGGAAAACTAAAATCTTTTTCTTTTGCTTTCTTACTGATTTATTTTATTGTTTTTGAAACATTCATTTTTTGGGCTAAGTATTTGAACTAAATATTTGGACTAAATATTTGGACTAAATATTTTAATTTTAAATATAACTAAGCATACATTTTTTAGCTTGACAAAAATTATATTTGGTAAATATGTGTCCTTTTGATATGTAAAGTACTTAAAATTTTCAATTTTGAAACGAAAGAAACTTCATATATCCCGAAATCCATTTTTCTGCAAGTATATGAAACATCTTAAAAAAATCTGAATAAATTTGTAATAAGGAAATAAAAGATTTTTTTTTTTACCGTAGTAATAATTTTCGTTGAAAAGCTATTATTTAAAAAATGAAGAAAGTAATTTTGGTTAAATAAAAATTAAAATTTAGAAAGTAAATTAATTAAATTGTTTTAAATATACGCTTAAAGTAGTGATTTTATTTAATTATTTTTCCAAATGAATGGAATTATAAGTTTTCTTGAACGTAGAATTGTGCTTCTAATATATGGTGTACTACCATTTGTAAAAACTCAAAATATTAGGTACAAAAATCGACAGGTTTGAACAAGGCTTTTATTATCAAGACCCATCAAAACATGACTAGATAATAGGTACCTTGCTCTGAGGATTCAAAACTTGTTTCCGTAATCAATGCATGTCGAAACGTAGATGGTATAATTATTATTTGTTAATAAGTTCCATCGGCATAAAAAAAATTGCCACCATCATTTAGCCAAGGATATTTCGATAAATACATTTAAATCTGTTTTATTTTTTAACACATCATCACCCCAGTAAAATCATTAAAATGATTATTGATTCGTAAAAATAAATTGCTGATCAACACTAACCAGAAAGAATAAATTGAAATAATTTAGTATTTACAGTGCCTGTTTAGAAGGGATAGCTTAAATCATTAACTAATGAAACATATTAATAGTGTAATAATAATTGTGAACAACTCATGAGAAATCGATATGATTTTCATAAATGGGCCACTAGCCGATTCGAAATATTTTAATAAATCTGGTAATATTAAAATATACAACCATTGTCAATGTGGTTAAACAGCGCTAACTAAAATATTATCAGTTGCTACCAAAACACCATAAGCGTCTTACAGATAGAGATATGCATAACTTGGTTAAGAAAAAATCAGAAAAAAATGGTGAAATCATCTTTTCTATGAATATTAACTTATTTTGAGGTGTATTAACTCAAAATCAAAGCGGCGACAAACAAAAAACGAGGTGCCAATAATACACAATTGAATGTGGCGCTAAGAGAGAACTACCCATTGATAAACACCTTCATGAAACTAGTAGAACTTAATTTAATTATTTGTTTGATAAAAGAGTATGTAAAATCACTAAATTAAATTTGTTTCACCAACAAACATTTTTGATTTGAAATTTCAACATCATATTTATACGTACATAATGGTAAGAAACATTAGTGATTTAAGTTTTCAATAAAAGAAGGATTAGTGAAATGTGACAGATTGAAAACCAAACATGAAATCTATTCATCTTTTGGTTCCTTAAATTCAAATATTGCTTTTTTTCTTTCTAATCTACAAATCAGTCTGCTAGACATACATATTTTCTTTTGGCAGAAACGTATTGAAAATTATTCGTTATTCAGCATTAAATAAAGTATTTTATTCAGCTTCAATAATTACTAAGAGTGAAGTTGCTAAAATATATCGAATCTCATTCGTTAGTTCTTTCAATTTTATTTTATTTCTTACTCCTAAGGCTCTTTACATGAGGACGGAAGGCTCTTTACATGGGGAAATGAATGAATTCGTTAATGCTGCTTATGATTTTACTGTACATTGCCTATATTATTGCATTTTTAATTATTCATAATGTTGTTTGATTTAATTAAATATTATTGAGTTTTAAACAAAATGGTTATTTCGTAGATTTTTATGAATAATTCCTGGTAGAATACTATGCTTAAAAATAGCACTTTCTTTCCACGAAAAATATTTTAATTAATATAATAAAAAATCTGATTGGAAATAGTTATACAAATAGTTAAAATTTCTCTAGGAAAATGAGATGAAATAAATCATTTCCCCAAAACAACCCAGGAACTATTTTCAATTATATAAAAAAAATTCCAGTGATAAGGATTTCCTGATGAAAATGAATTAAAATTATTCATAAATGAATAAATATTTGTTAACTAAAGTAATTTATAAAAGTTATTTGGCAATGTCATTGATATTTTTTCGAATTTGATTCTTAATATTCTGTAGTTGATTAAGGAACCAATTACACAGATAGAATGTGCAAACTTATCATACGATACAGAGATTTTGAAGATGTATTTTGAACATTGATAATACGTATATACGGATAATATGATAATAAGCATACGAAGAAAGAAATTATAGTAAAATTACATTACTATGGTAATTACATTTCAGGCAACAACATTACATTTCAGACAATTACAAAACAACAACAACAACGTATTTCTGGAAATAAAATCCAAACTATATGGCATTCAAACGATTCATTTGGTAATTTTTCTGTCCGTATGGTGGTTAACCGAATATTCTGGTTTTCAAAATGATAGTTCTTACTACCCCACATTTAATAAAAAATACAAAAATTAAAAGTGAGTTAAACAGAATAAATGATTTTTATGCTATTCTATAAGGTATCCTGAACATTCATTAAATTTTTTCGCTAATAATAAAACATTATTTATTGTTAATTTCACCAATTTCATTATCAAAGAACTTTGATAAAAATTAGCGATATTTTTGGTGTAGTGATAGAGCCAGAAACATGATAAAATATATCATATTCTGATACTTTTGACCTTAGTTTCCTTCTCCTCGTATGGAAACAAAATCTGACACAATGAATAACTTCCTTTCATAATAATCAAATTTTAGAATATTTACATTATATTTTAGATTATTTAGATTACATTATATATTACATTATATTTTAGATTATTTAGATTACATTATATGTTACATTATATTTCAGATTATTTAGATTACATTATAGATTACATTATATTTTGGACATAGTTTTTATGGTATAAACATCTTATTTAAATTATGCTAATTAATACTAATTTCCGATTAACTAATTTTCGAAATAATACAGAAAAGCGTACTTTAAGATAAAAAATTTTGAATTTTGGAGCATGTTAGACGTCTAAATTTTCTAGTATGTGATGAGAGTATGTTAAACGTTATATATTAGTTGTTATTAGTTAGATCTTATTTGTTAGTTAGTCAAGATTATGTTAGACGTCATATCATTCAAAATGGTGTTAGCCTGAATAATACTACTGTGCTTTTTTAGCTAACTATTTAATGCTAAATATCACTAAATTACGAAATAAGATGAAAAATTGTACTTTCTCTTCACTGTTAAAACTATCGAATAGTAGAGCGAGTTAAAACATTACATCGTTTCAAATTTATGTAACCTTAATATGCTGAGAAGCTGAACTATAGTATCGTACTTCCCAATCTATATTAGATAATGCTACGCTTCAACAAGAATAGAAAAATGGTTTAATTTAAAATATTGTGAAAATTATAGCAAATTTGCACCACTGTGCTTCAGGGTACAGATATTCCCGTTCAATTTTAAACGAATTTCCTTGGGAATGTGAAAATAAATACTTTTTCATAGTAACAATCTGCAAAATATAGATTTAATAAATTGAACGAAGATATCAGTAGAAAGAGTATTCTTGGTAATAATAATAATACATTGAACAGTTTTGCTTCATATTTAAAATACATTGCACAAGGGAAAAAGGTTTTACGAATTTATGAAAAAATAACATCGTTTACACATGAATATTTACATGTGAACAACAATTTGTAGTTATAATTTTAATAGTGTATTTTTAAAATGACATGCAAAAAAGATCAAAAATTGGAAAAATTAAAAAAAAAGATGATTATTCATAGAGTTTGAAAATCTAAAATTTGAAACCATAGTATTTTCGGGTTTAAGAGAACACTTAATTTGTACCTGAAATGGTTTGTTTTAGTAGATATTTTTTGTATACAGTTCTATGGTATTTTCCCAGCTTAATTTGATTAAAATGATTCCTTACGCGTTCTTCTGCTGATCTAAAAATAAAAATCCTTAGTACATGTTTTATTCTCGAGCTTAATAATCAAGCTTAATCATTATTTCTTAAAATTTTGAGAGCCATTTCTCAGTAAAATACATAGCACAACTAGATTTGCTTCGAAAAAGTGTTTACTTTGCCATTTAGTATTTCACATCTTCAAAATAAGTATAAATAATAAATAAATATTTGTTGAGAGATTAAGTAAGCAGTTTTTATCAAAATGAGTTCTCATCAAAAATTATTCGATTTATAGCTTTATACTTAGTATCACCAAAAGTACTCCCTAATTGCAGATAATACTCTACATGTATATTCCATTCTCTTTGTAAGCATTTCCAGCCTTTCGGTTAAGTTTCATTTTGAAGTGTTTATTTGCGAAGCAAAGAGAAACTTAACTCTTCCGCCATCTTATGCCCAAGCACTTCAAACATGATCGAGAGCAATCGAAAGCAGAATTTACGAACGCATAATATTTTCGAGTCAGATGTTTATTCAAGTAGGAAGATTAAGTTTATTCATTTATTCTATCAAGCTTTTAAAGAATTTATGCGCAATTAAATACGGTATCAAACAATCAAACTATGATATCGAGTATTTGTTCTCTTAACACTCAACTGAAGTGCCTGGTGACTAATTATATTTTCTGATTTCAATTAAAAATTTAACTTATAAATATTGGAATAAAACACCTCTCCAATTTTAGTGCAGATACTTTAAAAAATGTTTATATTATATTATTTGTTAAGGTTTATATTGTTTGTTATTTTTACATTAGTGTGTGTGAAAATTTAAGCTTAATTAGATTTGTTAATAGATGAAAGATTATATCACTATTATAAATATGAGACTATTTTTTTAAATTAAGATTAAAGCATAACAATTAATAAGATGTTTCGTATGTAAAGTATATGGCTGGTGTAAATCATTACAAGAAGTAAAAGATTCCAGAAAATAATTTTAACTCTACAAAAATGTTTCTGAAAATCCTAAAGAACTTTATTTAATATCATGTTTCCTTTTAATTAAGAAACATTTTTTTTGCATTGACGCCGATTCAGTTTCAAAGTGTAGCGTAGCTACCACTACAACTATAAATTCCAAATTACAGCTATAAATTTTTGCGGTACCTTTTGATAGATGACGGTAGTCATTCTTAATAGCTTAGACCTGCAAGAGGTGTCCGAAATATTAAGAAAAACTAGATATTAGGAAAAGTTCCATATTACACCGTAGCTGATCTATATATTCTGAAACGTTTTGTGATTCTTCTTACACTGTAGAAATCAGCAAAATTTGTAATACAAATTACCACTATAATGTTATCTCAAAAAACAAAAAAAGTTAATAAATCTATAAAATTTTGAAAAGGTTTCTTAAAATGCACTGAGAAAGTATATGTTTAAAACAACCAGAAAGTGGCAAAATTTATAGTTTCTGATTCTAAGGAAGCAAAAAAATCTTGGAATTTTTTTCGAAGTGTTTGGCTGTTAATGTTGATGAAGTTATCAGTAAAATATATTTTTATAATATGTGACAAAATTTGGTCATTTTTCAAGATACCACAGAGCATTGCATAAAAACCATTCCTTTGGTTAGATTTATGTTTCAGTTTTGAAATATTTGACTAAATATTTGGTAATGGGAACTATAATTTTTGAAAACTGGAATTTCCGGTAAGCCGTTATCATATGAACGGAAAAATTACTAAATGAATGGTTTAAATATGGTATGTTTTTAGTTTTACTACAAGAATTATTTTTTACCAGACATGTCATAATCATATAATGGGAAAATTTTACCAGAATGTTTTTCTCCATGTGAGATAGTATCGACATAGTTCAAAATATATTAACTATGAAAACTCTAATTGTTATAATCTTTGATATCTTTATTTAACTTGGTTTTGGGCCAAAAATGAGTGTATAAAACATAACAAAGTATTCACTCGCATTTGATTAAAAACAATTATTAAAATTAATAAATCTGCCTTAATAAAACTGCCTATATTAGTATAATTGTAAAAACGCGCTTGGACTTATTAACAAATTCGAGAATAGAACAAATAAAATAAAGGGCTGTACATTATTTTACCATGTCTGGTATCTGCAGCATAAGTTATTTTAGTGCCACCTAAGCTATATATTTAAGCTATTGGAGAAAATTTTTTTTCCCTTTAAATATCTGCATCTGTAGGTGTTTTTGGAAGGATGCTTATTATTTAACTCTTTATTAATATTAAAGGTCTTTCTCATGGTAAAATGTAAAAGTTTGAATTGGTTTACAGTTATCTCTATTAAATCGAAGAGCGTATCAGTATTTACTTACATATTTATTGAGAATATTTTCATACTTTTCACTTTTCAGTAAATTTCACTTATAATTTTAAAGCGTAAAAAAACTTCTTAAAAATAGAAATGATTCAAAAACGGATTTGATTGGTTGTTATCAAGATTGAATAAAAATATATATTTGCATTTATTTACATATTTAATTCATACATACCTATGTAACTTTTAAATTTTAATTACTAAACTTCTAAAATATTTAAAATAGCAGAGCAATGAATAATTAGAAAAAGAAATATATAAACATTTAAATTAACTCTAAGTAAGTATTAAACAAAGAATAATTTAGTACAATATTAGTTGTTTACACAAATAAGAAGGTTTTTGTTTAAAGGACTGAATTTAGTATATCCATGATTTCTGCATTTTATTTGCGTTTCATTCACTTTGTTTAAGCTTTATACATTTCACAAATGATTTCCTATCCCTTTTTTTGAGGGGGGGGGGTAAATTTAATTCGTACGCTTCATTTAAAAACATTTAATCTTTTCATTTCTAAATAGAAACGTACAGTAAAGATTAAAATAAGCTGATTTCAAAGCCAAATACTGAAACTCTTTCTTCAAATTGATAAAATAATTTATTTTTTAAAAGAAGAAAAAAAACAATTTTCTTAAATGGTTTAAGCCAGGAAATGAATCTGGAAATGAATTAATTTTAAAAATCTAATTTAAAAATATGCCACTGAAGAAAAAAAAAAGTTAAAATGCTTTTGTCCAAGCTTGCTTTTAATTAGGAAACGATAACTAAAGCAAAAGTTGAGACTTTTAAAAAATTATAAACTTGAAGGAATCTTTCAAGTAGTATCAATTAATTAATTGCTTTTGAATATCAGTATAAAATAGAAAGAAAAAAAAATTAAGATTCCTTTGATTTCAGATAATTGATAGTAGAAGCAGAATTTCATAAAACACATGAATAAGTGCATTTAGACATTGAAAAAAAGATTTTCGAATTTAAAAAATCCTTTATTGTTTGAGAAAAAGACAAAAACCATATGTTAAGACCGTTATTATTTCTTGGTTTAACTAATACGAATCAATTATATTTAGGCTCTAATCAATTCAATGAAAGCTCTAATTCAATTTAGGATAAAATAGAATTAGAAAAGCTTATCTAATTATTTCTTTTGTCATTATAACTCATTTTAATAGTTTTATTGGTTAATATAAATAAGTTTGTATTGCTATATTGCTTTTAAAAATATAATGTAGGTTAAAAGTTCTTTATTGAATAGAATAGTAGGGTGAATATATTAAAATTAAATGTTTGTGTTTGTAATTTAATATGAACAATTGAAAATAGATTTTTAAAAGCTTCTTTGCAGATTTTTAACTAATAACAAATATTTATATTACTTTGAATACTAAGTAATTCATTTAATATATCCCAGTGTCTAAGTTTACAAAACATTTAAATTGGGTAAAGAGAATTGTAGATAGATTTTTTTAAATGCCTCAGTAAAGTTTGTTTGAAATTAATATTTATATGGGAGGAAATAAATTGAACATTTATTTATAATTTTTATATTTTAAAACCGAAACTTTATATTTAAGAGTAAAGACAAGGAGCTATTACGAAAGTAATTTGGAATGGAAAAAATGGAACGTGATTTGATTATTATCACGTACTAACATATTCTGTTTGAAATTTCTCGGGAAAAATGCTTAAATAACAATATATTTAATAGTTAGTTCACCATATTTAAGCAAAACAGTCAAATACTCGTAAATCAGATGGTCTTCAAACTATTAACAAAGAGAAACACCGTTAATTAACTGCTTTCAACTAATACGGTGAGAATGAAGCAACCAGAATTTCATCGCAAAAATTCGATCCACCTAATAAAACTACTTAGATCCTAGTAGCTGGCTATATATTATAGCAGAGAGGGCTAAACTGTCTATCTCATGACCAACGGAACTAGGGTTCGAGTCCCAACGTTGACACTACGATATTTCTTTCATTCTCTTTAACACATGAAGAGTTTGCAGTGTCCTGCATTCCCCAATTTAGGCTTTGGACTATTAGAATGTGGTACTCGCATTCACGCCAAGAGGGCAGCACCAAAAAGCTGCTTAACACAAAATGACTAGTATTTCTCATCTCTT
Source organism: Parasteatoda tepidariorum (assembly GCF_982258835.1). Classification (NCBI taxonomy): domain Eukaryota; kingdom Metazoa; phylum Arthropoda; class Arachnida; order Araneae; family Theridiidae; genus Parasteatoda; species Parasteatoda tepidariorum. The sequence continues at coordinate 41,048,358 of NC_141757.1, forward strand.
ATGACAAATGAAAAAGCCACATAAATGAATTAAACCACATTCCATGATTCATTTGATAAAACACAACTCAACTACTACCTAGTTTTAATGCTCATTAACTAACGAAAAGCCTAGTTCCAATGTTTTGTTAAATTTGATTTTATGGTTTTGAAGCCAGGCTAGTTGTAAATGGTTGAAAGACCATACAGTTCTTGGTTTATTAACCATTCTAGTAAAGATCAAGTATATTCTTGACCGTAAATTTTGCGGTTAATTGGATGGACAGACTGCCGATTTTTCTACCGTAACTTAAGAATCAAAAATTCTAACAGTGGTCAATATTTATGGTTTGGAGATGCTAATTGTTAACACAAGAAATTAATTAATCTACGAAGTTAGACAGAGAATCGCAATGTTTCTAAATCAAAATGCTTTTCCTTTGGTGAATTCGGATTATTGAATCCTCAAAATATAAGAATAACCACAGTTTGAAAAATATGTTCCGAATAATTTAGCCAAGAAAACAAGTGAAAGTTAGGCTTCGTTTATATAAAGCTTACATTTTATAATATATTTTTCTATTATTAGGTGTATGCTTTTCTGCACAATTTTTATTATCTAATTTCAAATAACATGTATCGAAATTTAGACAAAATTGGTCACTTTCTGAGTACTACATTTTCAAAAGAATAAGCATAATTTCTCCTGAACTACTCGAAGTTTGGACTTCACGACTTAAAAATATATACGCTGCTGGCCACCGTAGAGCTACACACCGAAGGAAGCATGCAAATAATATGAAATTCACAACATGCATTAGCGGAGGTGAGATATGCAAATCATTAGAATTTCAGCGCATACGCACGTTACGCGCGCCTGTGGCTCCACTTCAAAGCGCTATTTAAGGCTTGGAGATTTCGACAATTTCAAGTTCGGCAATTGTGTTTTTCATGTGTTTTTTTCAAAAAACAATCAATTATGCCTCGTAGAAAACAGCGATCATCTTTTGATAAAGTATCCGAGTTCGACAGAGGAAGGATAGTGGCCTACCGAGATTGTGGATTATCTTTCAGGGAAATCAGTAGTCGTGTGGACGAAACCAAACAACTGTAATGTGGATATGGGATCGTTGGATGCAGGCGGGTACGACAGACTGACGTGATCTATTGCATCCACCTCAGTTCACCACTTCACGTAATGACAGGCGAATTGTGCGCATGGCAGTGACTAATAGCTCAGTCACATCACAAGCCATAGCACAGCACATTCAGTTTGTAACGCATCATCCAGTGTCTGCGCGTACCATTCGACGCCGTTTACAGGAGAGTGGTCTGTTCGCAAGACGTCCATTGCTTCGTCTACCATTGACGCAGAACCATAGACGTTTCCACCGCCAATGGTGCGATGAAAGAAGGATGTGGACGACAGAATGGAATGAAATTGTCTTTACTGACGAGTCACGCTTCTGTCTGCAGCACCACGACGGTCGCATTCAAGTCTGGAGACACCGTGGAGAGAGGATGCTGAACAGCTGCTTTATGCACCGCCACACTGGTCCTGCACCAGGTATTTTGGTATGGGGTGGTATTGGATATCACTCTCGCACTCCTCTAGTACTCAATACCGGTACTTTAAACAGCCAGCGATACATCTCCGAGATGCTGGAGCCTGTTGTTCCTTCTTACCTTCAGATCTGGCCCACAGCCATATTTCAACAGGATAATGCGCGATCACACGTGGCACGCACTGTCCAAGGTTTCTTCGTCAATCGCCAGATTGAAATGCTTCCCTGGCCAGCTAGCTCTCCGGATCTTTCGTTGATAGAAAACATGCGGTCTGTGATTGCTCAACGATTGACCCAGATTACATCCCCACCTGCCACACCAGATCAACTTTGGCAACGTGTGGAAGCTGCTTGGTTTGCTGTACCCCCAAAACACATCCAAAGTCTCTTTGAATCAATGCCGAGGCGTGTGGCAGCAGTGATTTCCATCAATGGCGGCTACTCTGGCTATTGATTTTGGCAGGAACCACATTTCACAGAGGTCTATAAATTTAAACATTTGATACTTGGTCAAAATTTTATCTAAAAAATAAGTTTTGCTGTGATATTTCTTGTCTTTCTTGACTTTGCAATTTGGGTGGCTGGCAGTGTAGTTACAACATGATTAAATTCGTTAATTATCTTAAAAAGATATTATTTTGCTTCAAGTAATTAGCTCTGGATTAACTAGTTAATTAGATTTAATTAACTATTTTTGTGAATTTGTGCAAAATGACTTTATACCAATTAAATTGTTTCTAAGATATCGTGATAAAATATAAGAAAGTAAAATTATCATTTTGGACTCAAAAATTCAATTTGTCTTCTATTTAAATTCTTGGGATCGTATTTGCCAGAAAGTCGAAAATTAGTATATGTGTTAGAAAGACACGTTTATTCACAGAAGCACGCTTTTGTGACTGATTTCGTATCGTCTCAAATTGATTAGTATATTCAAGATTGAATCCTAAAATTTTTAAGATTGCATTGTTAGTACGTGATAATCCGATGACTAGCTCAAAAAGTATTAAGCATTTCTACTTTTTATTCTGCATATTGTACTTTAATTTGCTTCTGACTGTTTGCTTGTATAATACCAATTCTGCTGTACAATAGAAATATCAACGTATGCGACAAAAAATTAAAAACTGAGTTTTATAAAAATTTGCCATTATGAATGATAAGCTACATGCTCCAAAAATTATTTTCTTAAAAATATATTTTGCTTTGACAGGTTATTAAAATTCTATTTTAGCATGTTTATTGAATTGTAGAAGAATTATTGAATTATAGAGTTATGGAGAGAACTATAGAGAGAGTTTATTGAATTATAGAGATAACTATAGAGAGAGTTTAGTGAATTATAGAGAGAAAACAGTACCATTTTCCTCGAAATCTATAGTGAAGCATTTACGTTGTTTTTTCAATTGCAAGGCAGAATTCGGATGTTACTTTTTTATCATTCATAGGAAATACGTGGACAGAAAATTGTAGTTATTTAATCCCAATTTTACAACTTTAATTAAAAGTTTAATCTAAATTGTAATCACCCTTGTATGATTTAAATATACGTACGTCTATCACAATTTACAATTAATGTATACATTTAATATCACAGGTTGCTAATGTAAATATGACTATGTAAAATCATCTTAAATATTTAATTCCGTCTTGTGCAAACCATAAGAAACTAAATTAAGCACCGTTTCTATTGAAGTTATTTTGTTTGAATAATTATTTATTTAACTCTAATTATCAAACTGTTAATTATTTAACTATTAATTTTTCTAGTGAAATTTTAAGTGTACTTATTATTATAATTACCAAAAAACTTATTATTTACAATTCTTTTGCAAAAATTGTTGAACGCTGGCTAATTAGCCATTAAAATTTAAATATCTTACATACTCCGGTATTAACGATGTCACAGTAATTATATAATGATTCAAAAACCTTTTTTTAAGTGATATATTATTTTGTTCAATATTACTCCCTTTGAAATGAAGAAGTGGAGGTTCAGAATTTCATTTCAATTTTTCATTTTACTAAGACGTGACACACTGATCAAATATGAGCTCATGTTTGAAAGAATTATTTGCAAAGTAATAGTGGTTAAATTTTGAGCTGCGTCTATTTTCTTTAACACGCATTTCCAAATCTATATGATAAAATTGAAGAAAGTTATTATTATTCGAAGTTACTTTTTTACGTCACCAATTTTTCAATTTTCACCTTTGTGTGCAAAAGTTTATCGAGTATAAAATTCCATATTCATCCATGCTGATAAGATATTTTGGTTGATTCTTTAAAATTAACTTTAATAAGATGCGGTTTATTCTTCTGATTCTTTTGGATAAATTTAGATTCTTTCTCACACACATGTAAACTAATACAATCTTTCTTTTAATTGTGTTGGTCCAGCCATTTGATGCTACAAATACTATTTCTCATTTTCTAAGAGCATTTTCTCTCAGTTACTTTCAGCTTTTTCCTGTATTGTTCCGAAGTCTTAGTCTCTCTTCTTTCTCCCTGACACATATTTTTCTCCACGTTAACAAATCAAAAAGGAATGTTCCCACAGTAAAAACTACCTACAGTACTTTCCAAGAACCCAAAAGTTTTTGCCATAAGGAATTTAATTTCTAGAGACTTTTTACTTTTCTAGTTAATCTTGGTTTGAAAGAAAAATAGGCACTATGAGAAATTTTTTTAAACGGCAAAATTCATAAACAAAATTTTATTCGAATGTTAGCTTAGAATTGAAAAATTATGGGACAACATGATAACAAGAATCTAAACAACAGAGATATTTTTTAACGGGTTTCATTTTACCTTTTCCTTTATATTTTTGCTTACGTTTTGTTCTCAGAATGTTTTATTTTGTTCTCAGAATTATTCCTTCCCAATTCTAATGTAAAAATGAAGTAAATTTAATAAAGTTTTATTGTGCCAAAATAGTGCAGTGTAAAAATTTTCGGATCAAATAACAGTTGAAAGTACTGGTACCCTGAGCGCAGCATCCTTAAAATCCATTTTACCGTAAAACTTATTTTTAAAATTTTATATACGTAAGTTTTTCAATCAGTTTTTCAGTACGTAAGTTTTTCAATTACAGTGCATCAGAATTTTTGTTCCGTGAAATTTTACGGTAAAAAATACTGGTACTCTGAGTGCTGGTATTTTTTACGTAATTTGATTCCGAACTATTTTCCAGTGCATTTCTGTTAAGTAATGATTTCCCCGTATACTTATTGTAGCTCTTCTACCACTATAAAAATACAATACGAATTCACTAGTATATAAGACATATTAACTCGATTCTATGTTGGGGTACTTTTTCATAGATGAAGGTTGACGTTGCCGATAACTTCTATCCCCACATTGGTGACCTCCGGATGTGATGCAAACACGCCTACGTTGGCAGTAATGCCCACTTCGAACTGAACACGCCGACTTCGATGGATGGTCCACATTGAGCAGTTGACTTGCTACTTGTGACTGCGACATTATCCACCTCCTCAGCTGTTGCTACTCACTCTCGATCACACATAACGTACAACGTATTCACTCGACTGCTAAAGGCAACATAGGAGCGACCACGACAGTGAACTTAATACAGCTCTCATGATCAGCACGTGAAAAGTACGGTGATCTTAATACAGCTCTCCCGGATTCTCACAAAACAGCAATGAATCAACTAGTTGTATCCGTGCATCGAATTCTACCACAAATATAAATATGGTGCACTGTTAGAATTTTCTCGGAAGAAATGATTAAATAACAATTGATTGCATGGCTATTTTACTATATTTAATCAATACAGTCAAATAACCATAAATGATATGGTAGTCAAACTGTTAAGTTTAAGAAAAACTGATTATTAACTGCTTTCAGCTAATACGGTTAAGCAACCAGAATTTTATCGCACCAACTAGAACCACCTAATGAAGCTACTTAGTTCTTCGCTACTGCATACATATCATAGCCGAGCGGGCTCATCTGTCAATCTCATGACAGGCAGAACTGGAGTTCGAGTCCTAGTGTTGACACTACAATATTTTCTCCATTCCGTTCAACACGTGAAGAATTCCCAGTGACCGGCGCTCTCCAATGACCAATAACTTACGAAAAGCCGAGCTTCTATGTCTAGTTAAAAAATTATTACGTTTTTAAAAAAATGCTAGTTGTATATGGTTAAAAAACCGTATAATTTTGTATTCATGGTTTTATAACGATATGTTTGGAAATGGTTATAATACCATAAAGGAATTTTTTTTCTTCTTTTCCGTAAACTTTATGGTTAATCGGATGGACAGACAGCTGCCAGTTATATTACCGTAATTTTAGAAGGAAAATTTTAACAGTGTGGGGGAGTACTGCAGCATTTATACCATTACAAAAATACAATACGAATTCACTAGTATATAAGACATGCTAACTCGTTTCGATGGTGGGGTACCTTTTCATAGATGAAGGTTGACATTGTCGATAACTACTATACCCACACGTATATTCACTGTAGTATTACTTATTAATTGATTACTGTTTATTTCAATACAACTCACTGATTTAATCCCTTTAACATGATTAATTTGATTATCTATTTTATGATTAATTTGATTATCTATTTTATGATTAATTTGATTATCTATTTTATGATTAATTTAATTATCTATTTTATGATTAATTTGATTATCTATTTTATGATTAATTTCATTATCTATTTTATGATTAATTTGATTATCTATTTTAAAAATGGAAAAAATATTGAAAAGTCTTATAAGCATAATTATATTTAGGAAGTAAAAAACTAAACTTATGTTAAAATATAATAGCAGACGTAAATAACTCAAAATATTAAAAAAAAAGCTTCCATTCGTTTTTGTATGCACTATATGATTTTCATATATTTTTGAATATGCAACAAAATATGCTTGTTTTCGACCATCATCGTCTATTTTCAGCTTAATAATTCGTCCATTTTCAGCTTTATTTGTTTTCGAAAACTTTCTCGTCGGAAATGTTTGCTCTGGTTTCTATTTCACTAAGTCTATATTTTTCTTCATTATTTTCGAAGAAATTGTTTTGTCTCATAATCAATCATTCTACTTCAGTATGTCATAATAAGAGTACATGCTTGACAGAGAGGTGTAATATGAAAAATAATGTATATCCTAGTACCACTCACAAGATAGCATTTATTTAGTATTTACCTACTAGAAAATTGTATTTACTTAAATTGTTCAAAATAATTTCAAATTTGGTTAACTTCAGTTTGGAAATGTTGATTGAAAAAAAAAATTCAGTTTTTCAAGAGTTGGTCTTTGAATTTAGTTTCTGACATTATTAGATAAAGAATATTCTGGTTTAATTTTATTTCGTTTATGACTTATAGGCTCTTAAATTATTATATAACTATTTTATCAGTTTTCTTAAATTTTTTTCTTAGAAAAAAGATGTATTTTTTAAATAGAAATTGTTTTTAGTTAGAAATTTGAGCTTTAAATCCAGCAAGTTATTTTTTTATTAGCACATACGTAAGTCAGCATAATGTTTCTTATTAACACAATAAAGCTTTTTGCTGAAGATGTTTTAAACGCAACTTTTTAATTCTTTTAGATTTTTTAAAAATATTCATCAGTTTATGAGTTTTTTTCTTGAATTTTGTGCTTAGAAGAAGGTTTTTTTTAGCAAAGTTTTTTTTAAGCAAAGTGAGTTCGACATTCTTCAAATTACAAAAATTGCTTTTATTTATGAAAAAGGGATCCTTTTAAAGATAAATTTTTTATTCGAAAAATAAAAATTTGAAAGCATTTTACTAAAAGTATACTTGATTAGGTTACATTTATTAAGTATAATCCATGGAGTAATTTAATTTTGGAAGAAATCTATAAGAAAATAATAACACCTAGGTGCACAAAAAAGAAATAAAACCTGAATTTTTTAACTTCTCTATTTTTTATTAAAGAATGTTATTCTTACTGATGTTTTATTTGTTGAAATTAGCATGAAAATAAGTAAATAGCGCATTTTTTTATGAATATGTTAAAAATATTACATTATACTTATATAACTTTCATAGAATTCTTCGATTCAGTAATGTTCTGTTACTAATTCAAGTTGATTTGTAACAAAAGATAGCATATTCTTTTATTTGGGTGAGTTAAAGTCAAATTTATTGCGCTAAATTTAAATTTATTATTAAATCACTCATTTAAGTTTTGAATATGCATTAATTGTTTTCCATACAAGCATGCAATAAATATCAAAAGAAATTTAATTTTAAATTATTCCTATGTCTTAATTTAAACTATGACTTTAATGGTTTCGTTAAATAACAGTTGTTAAAACTGCTTATTCCAATAATCTGTAATGTTTTACTTTGATAATTTAGTAACTTTTTCAGCTTAATACTTTATTTTTTATTTTTGTAAAGGTTTTATTTTACTTTAAAACAACAATTAAATTAAATGAAAACAAACTTCCTTTATTACACAATTTTAATATGGTTTATTAGACAGATTTATTATGCTTTTTAATATGCTTAAATCATTTTACAATAAGAATGCTTCTGAATTGTATTAAATTTTTCTTTGAAGAATAACGGCAAAAGGGCATAAAAATGTAGCAAATGAAACACAAAGGCAATATTTTCTTTATATTCCACAGCGTTTCTTTACATTTGTTTATGAAATTAATTCTTTTATTGAATTTTAAGCATTTCTGTCAAAATTTTGCTGTAAAAAAGTTTTTTCTTCTCAATATTACATTTTCATTTTGAAGCATTTCGCGCACTTACATTATTAAATTTTGCTTAGTTTTACAGCTTAGTGTATCTGAATAAAAATAATGTTTAAACTCTACTAAATTTAGAGCGTAAATAAAATATTTAAGACACAGATAAGAAAACATATAAAAATATCTTCCTCTCTATGTTTTTTTAGCTTAACTTTTAAGATTTCATTCAATATCTACTGAATTATTTTCAAAATGCTTAGGGCTCTTCGAAATTTATATTTATCTTATTCAAGATAAGCTCTTCGCAAAAATCTGTTTCATGTGTGAAATAATTTTTACAATAGCTGTTTTAAGGTTGAAACATTTTATTCCGTATTAATTCAATAACGAAATAATTTTTTGCTCTAGTACTTTATTAAAAACATATTTTTTTCCCTATGAAGGTACAGAATAATTCAGTAATTTAATTTTTACCTCAAAGCGTGGCATAAAATTTTTTTTCCGGTATGAATTTTTTATTGTGTTTGGATGCGTGGTAATAAGAACTATAATTTTTAAAACAAAAATTTCCGGCTGACAGTCACCATATAAATGGAAAATGTAGTAAAATAAATTGTTTTAATACCGCATATTTTGGTTTTATTAAACAGAATTATTAGAAATATAATTACCATTAGAAATATCATTATCCTTATTTTTTTATTAAAAATATCATTACCATATAGTTCTCTAATTTTACCAGATTTTTTTCACCATGTACTCATCTTCTAAATGTCAGATTTGAGTTTGTGACGTCATATGTACAAAGCCATGTACTAAGACATTACTGCAAGCAAACACGTAACATCAACTGAAATTGTCTCGTATACCTTATATAATGTCATTTGAATTCAATAAAATAAACTGAGTTTACTGTTTTGGCAATTTTATATTACCCAGAATGATATGTTGTTGCCTTTCTCTTAAGACTTTTTCATTGGTACTTGCATGTGTAGCTTGGTATGTGTAGCTTGTTATGCTCTCATTGGTACGGGCACCTCATGTAAAGTGATGTACAAATGCATGATTGCCAACAAATACGCAAAATCAACTGAAATTGTTTTGTATATCTTATATAATGCCATTTAAATTCGATAAAATGAATTAAACTTACTTTTTTTGGCAAATTTGTATTGCCTGGAATGATTTGTTTCCTTTCTCTTATGACTTTTTCATTGTTACGGTCATGTGTGTTTTATACTTCCACCTAATTTAGAAAATAGAAATTGCGTGAAAGCGATGTTAATCATCTGCATATGCCTATCTTACTCTGATCCTAAAATAAGTAAATTGATTATAAACTAATATAAATCGGTGATTTAAAATAGTTTTGAAATTTTAGTAATTTTTGAATTATGAAGTTTTATTTATTATATTTATATACTGCGTTATTTTAATACGATCTGAAAAAATTAATATTTTACTTTTTTTGATTCTGTTAAAATTATAATTTTTTTTAAAAAAAATAATTAAATGCAGTTAATATGTTTTATTTTATTTTTATTTTGTATATAAAATTCTACACATTTGGTACCGACACTGTTTATTTCAAACCTTTTTGATAAATAAGATTTTAATAAGCAAATTAAATTCTTTTCTTTTCTTCATTCCTTATAAAATAAATAAATGCACAGGGATTTTTTTCAAAATAAAAGATATGAAACTTTTCTAAAAGAAAATATTTCATTTAATGTACGATTCTTCATAATACACGAAAAAAAAAATCTTTAATCTCTGATCTAAAGTAAAATCTCTGATTCTAAAGTAAGTAAATTGATTATAAACTAATATAAATCGGTGATTCAAAATAGTTTTGAAATTTTAGTAATTTTTGAATTATGAAGTTTTATTTATTATATTTATATACTGCGTTATTTTAATACGATCTGAAAAAATTTATATTTTACTTTTTTTGATTCTGTTAAAATTATTCAATTTTTTAAAAAAAAAAAATAATTAAATGCAGTTAATGTTTTATTTCATTTTTATTTTGTATATATAATTCTACACATTTGGTACCGACACTGTTTTTTTCAAACCTTTTTGATTAATAAGATTTTAATAAGCAAATTAAATTTTTTTCCTTTCTTCATTCCTTATAAAATAAATAAATGCACAGGGATTTTTTTAGATTAAAAGATATCAAACTTTTCTGAAAGAAAATATTTCATTTAATGTGCGATTCTTCATAATACACGAAAAAAAATCTTTTATCATTCTTTATAAACTGAACTTTATAAACTTTATAATGTATTTGAGACTCTTTGTGAGGGAAAAAAATTACTCTTCATGGGAAGATAAATATCGGGAATACAACCAAAGATTGAATAAAATTTGCATATCTTCTGTCGCCTTGATCGTATCAAAACTTAATATGCATAAAATGTATGAAAGAAAGTTATATACCGCTTCTTACAATTGAAGTGAGAAATGTAATTTAGGAGCTGTCTGAACTGTTGAAGCGGAACTCTTTGATTTTTATTTTTCAACACCAAACATTTCAGACTGCTATTACTTAAATATTGAAAATTCAATGATAAGCAATGATGAAATCTCTGAAACTTCTTTTTTTAACATTTTATGTTTGTGTGAGATAGATTAAAAAAATACAGAAAGATTTTTCAGAATATTCTTTCTTCTTATTAGCTGAGGAGAAATAAGAAATATATAACCGTAAATTTTTCCTTTGAAATTAAAATGGAATTCTTATTTTTTAAATAAAAAGCTTTTTGATAGATTTTGTACGAGAAAACAGACGAAGTTTGAAAAGGACCTCAGTTAGGTGTTAATGTTTTATTTACTTCAGATATATATATGACAATTGTAAACATTATACAAATTTATTCGCTTCACAGTTATGACATGCTTAACATGCATCTTATAACACGCACAGTAGGTTACTTATTAGTTTTGATAATTGGATGTATGATAAATTATCGTCGCAATTGTGCAACGTGATCTCTAGATAGTAACCATGCGTTATCAAATTTAGATTTGTGCATTTCAGCATTGTCATATGTAAATTGAATTAAGTTCTTGTTAGGGTAAACTAACCAGTGAAGGAACACTTAAGCTTCGCATGCTTTTTAAAAAAACATATTAATTTCAAAATTCATAATTTTAGTTAAATGACAGTGTCAACATATTTGTTACTAAATACAAATTATGTAAAAAAAATGTAGAGAACTTACGTAATATTGTTTTAAAGTTTTGGAGGTTCAAATAACAAGTAGTAAGGGGACCAAGTGAAGGAACAGCTCTTACCAGTGAGTGAACACCCAGTAAAGGAACACTTAATTTTGCTTATTTTTTAATGCTGTTTATGAATTTATAAGCCATACAAATATTTAAAAACAAGCCTATTCTTGAAATTATAACATATAAATACTTGGAAAATGTCAACTTCTTTCTGTAATCATGAATTGAAAATTAAAATTGGCATGTTCCTTTACTGGGCATAGATTTCCCTGTTCATTCACTGGGAAATCTATGCCCAGTAAAGGAACATGCCTGTTCCCTCACTAGTTAGAAGTTGTTTTCTTGTATTTTTAACATACTTTTGATGCGGAACATCACTGAAGGTACAAGAAAATTAAAGTTTATCTTTTATTTTCATTAACTTAGAAAAAAAACCAGTAAAGGAACACTTGTTCCTTCACTGGGTTTTCATCGTTTGGTGACCCAGTGAATGAACACCCCCCTATCTCAGTACTTTATTATGCTATGATGCTTAAAAATAAATGAAACGTAACTTCAATAACTATATTTTGAATTCTTATTTTCACAGTGAGAAAAATTAAACTATTACATGCAATTAATTCCATTTCAAACATATAAAAAGAAACATTCACCTTATAATTTTTTCAAAGAAACATGGTTTTGCAGAGATAGTGACAGATTTAAAAAATTTTCCAGAGAATTCTATGTGACCAGGTAATCCAAAACATTGCTAGATGATTTCCTATCGTTTGGCAGTAAGCTACTGTTGCCAATCAATCTAAAGAAAAACTTTCAAATTCTTATTTTTTATCAATATCTATGAAATGTTCCTTCACTTGGTAGTGTTCCTTCACTGATTGGTTTACCCTATATCTTTTATTATGCACTTGTCTCACGTGGTCAAACTTTGTTCAAATGATGTCAGTAGCCTAGAAGAAGTGAATTTCTAGGGTGTTTTCAAGCACAATGCAGAATCCAGTAGACCACTTTAAATACAAATTCTTCCCGATTAGCTTCGTGAATGCTTGGTAGGTAATTCATTGTGTGACAGTCTTCGACACACATTCCTTTAGCGATTTGCGAAATACATGGATTATAGAAATATATGGATTATTCTCCTTTGGTAGCTAATTTGGTAGCTGAAATATATGGAAATATAAGTGCTTAAGTCAGGGCCGGATTACCCATTAGGCCCGACTAGGCCACCGTCTGGGGCCCCCAATGAATAGGGGCTCCCTTAAAATGGATTTTCGAAAATAAATTAAGAAAAATTAAGAAAAATAATTATTTTTCAAATTTTTTCAAAATGTTATGATTATTTTTTAGTTCTAATTTAATAAAATAATGTAAAATTTAATGCATTATTATTTATTTTCATTCTAAATATGCTTTTTTAAATGAAAAAAAATATATAAATACTTTTATATTTGAATAAATAAAGCATATACGAGAAAAAAATTTAATCTAAGGGCCCCAAAAATTTGAATAGCCTAGAGCCCCGCGCATGCTTAATCCGCCCCTGGCTTAAGTGTAGGTTTAAAGTTAAGGGAGAGTTATCTTTGTTTTTAATCGAAATCACAAAAAGAAACTAAAATGCACTATAAAGAATTTTCGTCTATAGTTCCTACTATTTTTGGTGAAAAGGTAAACTAGAGTACGTAATCCCATTTTTATTTATATTTATTAGTAACTAAAATATTAATGATTTGATTTTCAAAAGTAATAAAAGCAAAGTAGCCTTTGTTTTGATCTATATTAAAGTTTCTTCATACATTGTTTAATTTAATATTATTGCAAGAATAACGTTCGATAATCTGTCACAGTTGAAATATTGAAAAGGTAATTTTAATAATGGTTTTAATTGACTAGATTATTTTCTTGATAAATGTTTTGAAAAACCAACTTTCCAAAGGGGGGATAAAAATCTATGAAAATAAAGGCAAAAAGATATTAAAAATCTTCTTAGCTTTTTAATACTAAACATAATAAAAAACTTTTCTTCATACTGCATTTAGCGTTAGCACAAATAGAACACAAATAAAAGCTTAAGTTTCATATTTAAAGCATAAAAATATAAAAATGTAATAGACATTGTTTAAAATAAGAATGAAGATTACTAACAAATAACTAAAGTTCATTGAAAGTTTCAATGTGGAAAACTTGCTATAATATAGTCCACTGCTTTTGCAGCTTAAAGATATCTTGAAAAGAATAAATAATAATTTTTTTTCTTCTGAGTATGATGGTTAAAGTATGTAAGAATTTCAAAAATTCTATAAAGTAAAATGAAATGCATTAACAATGAAGAGAATGAACGTCTTAGAAAGAAGAAAGAAAAACTTTCTTTGCGTAGAAAACTATGCCGTTGAAGTTTGATGTTAGGTGAGACAACTAATCGATCTTCTTGTAAAGTAGGATGGAAGAAAGAGTGAGAGAGGTCTTGTGCTGAACTTAAGTAATAAATGCTGTCTTTGCTTAAAAACTACTTAAAAATAATCTGAGATAGAGGATTTGTTTATGATTTTATCTATTTTTATAGTTGTACATACCTTATTAGTAATTAGTTTCAATTAACAAACAATATATAAAAATACATAGTTTCCTTTCGATATTTAAATAAAAATGTTTTTAATTTGGAAGAAGACTACATCTTTTAATCCCCAAAACACCAATTTTTATGGTAGTTATTATCTATATTCTGTAAAACAGCTATGTGTAATGTCACAAAACTGATGAAATTTCTTTTATCGCATTGATCCGAACGAAAAAATTTGGCAAAAATTACCGTATTGAATGGTAATGATATTTCAGGCAATAAAAGGCTTAATTTTGTATAATTAAGCAGAAATAAATGGTATTTAAACTATTCATTTGATAATTTTGCCAATCATATGGTTTGTCTGAAATTTCAATAGTCATTTCAATCAAAAGTTTTAGTCATTTAGCTCTTATTACCCCACATTTAGTAGAATATACAAATCTGATAAAGAAATTTAATAGAATATATGTTTTTCATGTAATTCTAAGGTATCATGATGAAAATTCCCAAATTTTATTCTGGAAGATTTCATTCCAAGTTTTATTTCTTATTTTACCGAAATAATTACCAAAGCAATTCTATAAAAATTACCGGGTTTTTTGTTGTCTCGATTGAGCCAGAAATACGGTAAATTTTTCCATATTCTGGTAGTTTAAAACATACTTTATTTCTCAACAAGTTGTCAAACATGAAAAATTACACTCGAGCGTTTTATGTGAAAAAAAACTAAACTGTCCTTTAATTTTGTTTTAATAATGCATCCTCTGTTAAGCAGATACCATAATAATTTTTTTATAACTATTGTTGAACAGCCAACGCAATTTTGGGTTCACAACTACTGATATTCAACTCTGTAGCCTCGTAACTTTGAACCTAATCCAGAAGACAACTGAACTCCTGTATCAAGTATTTTGAGAAATTTGCTTTTGCGGAAGACTTTTTGATGGAACTAACCAGCATGTGCGTTATATGGAGAAGAATAGCACAAAAAACTGCCACTGTTAACCTGATGGTAAGGGAACTCTACCCCATGATCCGTCTACCAATGAGGATATTTTACGTCAGCTCTGGAGTAGGTGCGGAATACGTATCAACCTGCCATCGCTTTGATTCGAACCCGGTTCACCTTATTGGAAGGTGAACACTCTATCCCTTGATCTCGCCTCTTACATAAACATTTAGAGACATAAATCGTAATTCATGCGAATTTAAAAAAAATCAGGTAGTAATCTGTTTTTGAAGGGTGGAAGCTTTAAATAAATAGCCATACTATTGCTCCCACAAGTGATGCTTAATTGAGTGTGAGTGAAATATGATAATAAATCGTTAAACTAAAGTTTAGCATAGCGTAATTTTCATTCACGTATTTTTCTTAATTCATGAAGAGATATTTTGGAAATATGATAATGCATTGTAAGCGTTTAAGTGACTTTAAAAATAATTCGTATATTTCTATATTTAAATAAAATTTCCAACAAAAGTTTGACTATTTTTAATAACTGATATTTCTTGGCTATCGAAATAAATATACTTCATCAGATCTGCAATAAAACTGTCAAATTAAAGTTTTCAAAATTGCAAATTTTCCATTGGATTTATCAGATATCATTATTATTATTGTTTGCACATTGAACACACCCATTGAAAAAATACTTGTAAACTACAGTAATTAGCAGAAATTAATTAGAA
Source organism: Parasteatoda tepidariorum (assembly GCF_982258835.1). NCBI lineage: Eukaryota > Metazoa > Arthropoda > Arachnida > Araneae > Theridiidae > Parasteatoda > Parasteatoda tepidariorum. The sequence goes on from NC_141757.1 coordinate 41,064,104, forward strand.
AATGATTTTAACCTAAATCATTACTTCCAATTGTTGTATGCTACGGTCAAGTTTTTCTAACACAAGCACGAATTGAGAAAGAAAAACATATAACGAGATCAAGAAAAAAAAGAACGAAACAAATTTTTGGAATTAGTTTATTAGTGCTTGTAGAGTTATTTGCTTTGTTGAGAACAGTTTTTGTTTGTATTTAAGGTTTATACTATTCCGTTACGAGAATTGCTATTTATTTTTGCAAAGTTTATACTAACCCGATACGGGTATTTCAATCTATTTTTGATTAGCTGATGTACGATTGTGATGTCAAATAAATATGTTTCTATAAAAGAAAATTGTTTCTTCACTATAGCTGGATTCGTTACAGTGCATTTTAATGTGTTATAACGCTTTTTCATTAGGGTTAACGCCTTTTCATTAGGGTTAACGCTTTTTCGCTAGGGTTAACGCATTTTCGTTTAGTTGGAAAAAAAAGTTTAGATGATTAATATCAGGGATTGTATGATAGTTTCTTTATAAGAAAGATTTGAACTAATCTTAAGTAGTAAAGACATGCAAATGATAACATAATTTAAGTTCTTAAAGCATGCATAGCGAATGTAACGATTTAATTTTTTTACTTACTTACAAATGTAAAAAAAAATTGTAACGGAAGTAACGCTCAATAAAACACAAAATGAATACTGCAGTTTTGATTTCCTAGATTTAATAAAATGCATTTTTCACTTTCTTTTTCACAAAGAATTACTTTGTATACGGAAAACTTCAATTCGGACGTTTGCTTATGTCTTTAATGAAAATAAATTTTGATAGAACAATATTTTTTAAGTGTTGTTTCGCTGAGCTTGTTTCAATTCAACCGGGTGACATATTAAAACTTTAAAAAAAATCATACCTCAAAATAAATATTTTAAAATGAAAAAAGTCAATAGCAGTTAAAACTGTACCTTTGAGTTCAATTGATAGAAGCAATCATTTTTAAAGATTTTTAATTTAAATTCTTCGGAGTCTTCTCAAAAGTTAATTAAAAACTCCTCTAAGATCCAACTCAAGTGAAAATGAAATTGCAGCTGCTTATAAAAATGTCTCTCTTTTTTTTAAAACAAAGATTTTTGAATTTGCTTTTCTTTTTTTATTAGCATGTATCAAGAAGCAAAAGAAAAAAAACGAAACTAGAAAGCAATTAAAGGATGAATGCTATTTCTGTATTAACATTTTCTTAGCTGAATTTAAACAGATTTTATTTTAAATTAAAAATAATAATTTTAACAAAAATCTAAAAGCTCATGAATCCTAATTTCTGGAGTTTAATATTTTCATCATTGTAAGCTAAATAACTAACAGCGATAAATTATTCATTCAAAACTTACCCAAATTTATAATATTCGAAGCGGAAGTTTTGTAAAATGCCAAAATTTAATATTTTCGTACTTATGTATTTATAAATTAAAATAATTAACCTATTATCACGTGTGATTTGAGTACAATATATTAAACTTATTTTTAAACATGTAAGTCTTAATCTCAAGTAACCAATTTCAATTAAAGAAAAGTGTTTAGTTTAAGCCGGTAAGTAAAATATGTTTCCTTCAATATTTGAATTCTAAATTGAAAATCAATGTATGGAATCATTAATTATCCTCACTTTGACAAGAAATTCTATAGAATGACAGATGAAAACTCTACATGCATTCTATACAATGACTAAAATCTTTCTATAGTATGGCTACTAAAGATTGTGTATGCATCCTATACAATGATCAGAGATTTTTAGACTACCAGTTTTTTATACACTGAATTAATGGCAACCTATACACAAAATATGAAAATTATCAAGAATTCAATTTATTGTTTCATCACACGGCTTTACGATCCGTATTAACAATTCTTTTTTGAAAAATCATTTAATTTATTTAATACTTATTGTATATTCTGAAAGAATGAAATATTCAAAAAGATTACGTAACTTAAAATTTGTTAACTTTTTTTCAAAGAAAAAGCACACATTTTATTGTAAAACTAACCTACTATTATGACTCTTTTCTCATATCTAAATTAACCATCCTGGAAATAAAAAAAGCAATTTGTTAAAACTGAAATTATTTACATAAATTATTAAACTTGCAATAATTTTTATCTGTTAACATTTTTACCATGTTTAGCAGAGTTTTTAAAAATTTTAAAATCAAAATTACCCTATTTTAATAAAGAGTGTTCCTGCTTATTTTTTCAAGAAATATTATCAAAATACATTTTCATTCTCTTAATTTAAAATATTATTTAATTTTGATGCAAATTTAAATGAATCTCTATCGATTTTCGTATAAACGAAAATAATATAATGAGTTAACTAAAAAAAACTGTAATCAGATATATTTTGAAATTTTTAGCAAGTAGTTTACATTTTTTAACAAGTATTATCAAGTACAGATTACCCGAAACTTTTTCTTTTTTTAAGAAAAGAACTCTTCTTGCATCATATTTTCTCAGTATTCCACCCAATTACTTTTAAATTATTCATGAAATTCCCTATAAATTTTATCAATACATCTTTGTTAGAAAAATATTCTGAGAACTATTTTAACAATTTAAAAGAGGAACAGAAAGATGATTGCAATGCCAATAAATATAATTTTGCAGGTACCAAAACTTTTAAATTAAAATTTTCGAATTGCCTTGACGTTTTTAATTTTCTTTTTAAATTGAAATAAACCATAACAATGAGGATTCATAAATAGTTTTATTTCAATTTCACTTTAAATTAATCCCCATTCTCTTGTATTTATTAAGCATTTGGTATTCTAATTTGAGATAAATTTAGAACTAATTGAAGTTGCTAATATGAAATAAATACATGAGCAGGTTATACATATTTTCCTGAGTATACCGCGTTTCTAAAATATTTCAGTCCCGCAGTGGACTGATCGTTAAGACACGGTTCCCAGCAGATCACCGAAGTCAAGCATCACTGGCTGCGGTCAGTGAGCGGATGGGTGACCACTTGGATCAGTCTGCGTAGGGACCGAGGGTGTGCGATATTGGACCTCGTTAAACTGTTCTACCGTAAAGTGCTCGACTTCGCGCGCAGGTCGTTGGGCTACCGAAGCAGGGATCCCCTCCGCAGAGGATCAAAATTGTGATGGCTTGCCTTCGGATCATCCTCAGGGATGTTTCCCAGACCGTCGCCAATAGCCCATTGTGCAGCTCTAGGGCGACGTAAATTAACTACTCCTGCTAATAAAATATTTTAAATATTAGAAGTTTACATCATAAACTTCTCATGTGTTTTTTTTAACGTTGCATATTTTTTTAAACTTTGTTAAGTTAGTTAATAACTTTAATAAGTTCGAATTTTTATAAGTTACGTTTAAAAACGCACTTTTACACACTTTTTTTTTACTAACACATTTTTAAAAACGTAAGTCACTACTCATTGTATTTTGGATTCTGACTTAGCTTATGCATTTTCAAAGTACCATACAATCTCAGTAGAAATAATACAATTACAAACAAACACCCGCAATAACTCATTTAAAACCGGTTTCATGGCGAGAACAGGACAAGCTCTATGAAGCACCACAATGAACATTTATTGACGTATACAATGCAAGGACATTGAAGGACACTATGTAAAAAGTAAATAAATACCGTTATTGGTAATTTTAAGAAACTAATATGGCCAGAGCATACATTCATTCAGAGGCACCTGTGATAAGTTAAATTCACGGTAGTAGTCAAGTCCAATCTCCTATCCAAGTCCTCGAATCCTACCTCATTCCTGGCTAAACCAAGATAGGCCATTCTAGATCGAACGAGGGTTTTCCATTCTCACGGTACTTCAGTAAGCTTTTTCCTGGATGCAGAACTTGAACCTGCAAAAAATATTAAAAAATTAAAAAAAGCACAGAGCACCTGATAGAAAGATAGCCTTGACTAAAAAAATAAAATAAAAATAAAGTGGAAAAGTCTCTGATGAGCATCAAGAAGAGCCCCCGTTCACAAATAGGAGGTGGGTCAGAGCCTTCAGTCTACTAATAAATACACAAACTCGGTACTCGCTCCTACTAATGAACCTCGCATAACAAAAAACATTATTTTAGAGTAGCTAAATGCATAAAGTTTGTTATAAGTTTGAAGTTTGTTATTTGTTATAGGAATATAAGTTATCTTCGTTAAAATGAGTTCCTACCAATTTTCAAACTCAAAATGGATGATTATTTACTGTAAAATAACAAATTCTTTCATATTTGCAAACTGAAAATTCTAAATTTAATCTTGCAAGCTCTTTTTATTGATTTAATAATTTTTCATGCTCTTTATATAAAAGTTTCATTACAAAGTTTGGGTAAAACAAATCAGTTCTGTAATTTCTATTTATATTTAATCAAGCAATTAAGGAGCTATGTTCCTTCCCAGTTAAAAATGGACAAGTTTGGCAATATGCAAAAATAAATTGCAATTAATTTTTAAAGGACTATGAGGTACTACCTCCTGTTCGCTCCTGCTCACAAGCCCCGTATTTGGTTTAATTTCATCTTGATTTTATTTACTTAATCACCGATAAAAATGATTATTTTGTTTATTCAATATATAATTATCATAACTTCATCCAACACAATTCGTTAATATTATAATCGTAACAAAATGAACTAATATCTTTGAAAAAAAAATCAATTGTACTCGAAATAAATGATCTTAGGAATACCGAATGTGTGACATCATACGAGGCAAAAAGTGTGAAACATTTTTAATTGTTAACAACTTGTGGCAATAGCCTTATAATATAACAGTTCAATTTGGAAACATTTTTAATCTCTCAGATTTTTAAAAATTTCGATATGAATGTTAATATTGTCATCTTGCAACATGTGTTTCTCCACAGTCTTAATTGTTTCCTTACATTTATTCATTTTTTTAAAACCTAGTCAACAAGTCAATCGTGAGCTTATAAAAGGACGGTCTCCAGATAGATAAAGTTTTTTTAAACAATGGGTAATTATTCATTATTAAAAGCAAAAAAATCGTAAATTTAAAGTAGCATTCGAAAAAACTGTAATTTTGTGAAAAACTCAGGTTACGTTCAGAAACGAAAGTGAACCTGTCCACAGTCTTAATTGTTTCCTTATATTTATTCATTTTTTTTTAAAACCCAGTCATCAAGTCAAGCGTGAGCTTATAAAAGGACGGTCTCGAGATAGATAAAGTTCTTTAAACAATGGGTAATTATTCATTATTAAAAGCAAAAAAATTTTAAATTTTAAATAGTATTCGAGAAAACTGTAATTTTGAGAAAAACTCGGGTTACGTTCAGAAACGAAAGTGAACCTGTCAAATTTTAACTTGGCAATTGCATTTCTTCGGACTGAAGAATGGTTCAAATCGTATTCTTTATAACAGCTTTAATAGTTAATACTTTTCAAAAGGAATAATCGAATGTTAGTTTTTTCATTCCATTATATTCGATGTAAAGTTTTATACACATCCTTCTAAGTCTTATAGTTTCTAAGTCTTATAGTTTTGCGCAATGAAACAAAATGTAACGAAAGGTTGAATACCCAAAACAGTGGCAGTTGTGCTTACGTTTTTTCAATATAGAGAGAAATAATATCTTGTTTTTAATAGAACTGTTCCTTGATCTGTCTAGCAGACGAAGAATTTGTTTCCTTAAACCAAGAATTTACAAAATCATCTGCAATTTCAAAATTCCAGATAGTACTAATATAAATATTTATGTCGATAAAAGAAATTATTTTCCAACTAAAACAGTTATTTTCAATTATGTCGAAAAAAACAAACTTTTTTCTCATTAGGATGCATTTTAAAACTTGTTGTCAGTATTATTTTATTAAACAATGAGCATTATACTTCAATATTTTAATTTCAAATGCAATAGACTATGTAAAAGTTATTAATAGTTTTTATAAGTTAAGTGATATATATATATATATATATATATATATATATATATATATATATATATATATATATATATATATATATATATATATATATATATATATATATATATATTGAATCTCTATAATTTTCATTGTAATATTAATGAATCTGAAATAGGTGACACTCTTTGAACATTTTCTTTTCTATTCTTTCTTAGTTTTGAATTTTTTTTGCTTAATTTTTAAGTGTTAATAATTTGAAAAATGGTTTTAAAGCAAAACTTTGAAAGAAGCAATAAATATGATCAAGTAAAGAAAAAGAACCATCACCCTTCGTGGATAGGCGATGGAGCAAATGCCAAATTTGAAGACCAGTCTTTTAAAAGATTCATATTTCTGCAAACTAGTTCTGCAGAAGAAAAATGAAAGATGTCTAAGCTGACGCCACGTCACGTCTTGTCAACCTGAAATCCATCAATGATCAATCAGTAACAGATGGACCAATAGGAATAGGTTTCAATTGGGATGGGACTAAAATCATCTGATAGGAAAAATGCAAACATCTAATTGCCATTCGTAACCACAAAATTATGAGAATTAATTGGTTTATTCCACTCAGTAATATAGTTCAACCTTTAGCTTGGATATCTCTATATACACAAACACATAGTGCATTTAATGTACAGTGTAAGAGGGAAAAGTCTGTTGAAAATTGGAATTGCGCATTTGAGTTGAACTTTCTCATATTCACTATATTTTTTTTTATGTTCAAATTACAAGACAGTTGTGATTGTTTAAAAAAAATTTTTTTAGACAATCACAATTGTATGAAAGGGCTTTCAACACTTCTACGGAAGTTCTAAAAACTCTTGTTGCTACATACTTGATGGTTTGATGCTGTTATTACGCAATTTAATTTTTAAAAAAATCATATTTGAGAAATACTGATCTAATGGCCTGCATTTTAACAAAAGCAGCCAGTATTGTTCTACAGGAGATTAGTGAGCCATTTTCAAGGCATGACTCCCCTAAGAAGAAGAGCCAACATGTTTGGTTGAGAAATCTGATCGTATATTTTCTTATCCTCTGCCATTGTTCCGTTCGTCAACCACTTGTTTTTGCTATTTCACAGTTCCGTTAAGAATAAGAATTTATTAAAAATAAAAGGAAGTGAAATGAAGTAAAATGAAAAGAAGAAATTTTCCATTTCTCTGCTTAAACTGTTTGTACCATAAGAAAAGTGAAAAAATTTCTTTTTCACAAACCACTTCAAAATCTAACATGATAAAAATAAGGTCGCAACCTCTCCTACTATAATATAAAATATATGAACACATAAAATATATGGATCTATCAAAAGTATATTTTTTCTGTTTGATATCGAGCAGTTTAAGAAGAAAATATTATCGATATTTTAGAATGAATACCCAATTTACTTTGATGTAATATATTTCAAGTATTCCTCATCGCTTTTTTGAACGTAACTATTTGAGTAGTAAATAGAGAATATGCAATTTAACCTTCTTAACGTTTTCATTGTTTCCGAAGCTAAGGGAGCGATATTTTAGGAACTTATATTCTAGGATTTTATATTTATTTAAGAAGGAAACTTATTCACTTGAGCAAAAATTTAAGAATATACTTTCGTAGTTTTGTTCAAGTAAATAGTAAGCTAGATATTTTCTTGATGTGAGCTGTTTTAAATTTACTGCACATAAATATTACCTATTTAAAAATATTAAGTGTACATAATTGTGAAGTATATGGGTAATTTTTAAGATGGAGAGACATGTGAAAAAAAGAGCTTTCCTAAATAATTAAATATTCAAAATACTACTTCTCCACTGTTATTACTTATGGAAAAATTGTATGTTTCCAATTAAAGAATTAAAGACAGGAAACAAGATTAATTGTAAAATTGCACATCTAACGCATTAAGCGATTTTCTCTAAAAAAGAATTACGGATGAGTAAATAAATATATACATAAATACATAAGAAGCCGCCCATGCGGCGTCGTGAGTTAGGTTTTTCCCTACCCTGACTTTAGTCGGTATAACATTTGTCGAATCTTACGTAAGTCTCCAAGTTATTTATTCAATACGCAAAAAAGAAAAAAAATAATGATAATTGATAAGCCCAATATGAAATTTGTAATTTGGAAAACTTTAATTTGATGGTTTTATTGCAGCTCTGATAAAATATATTTATTTCGATAACGAAGAAATATGAGTTATTAAAAATAGTCAAAATTTTGTTGGAATTTGTTTTCAAATATAAAAATGATCGAATCTCTTAAATGCTAACAATACATTATCACATTCCCGAAATATTTTCCAAGCAAGAAAAAATTTTTAATATGTATTTATTACTTTAAATTTTTCATGTAATAATAGTAGGTAAAATTTTGAATTCTTAGGTTTACAAAATGTTACATTATTTTTGCGAAAGTAATTTGAAACGGCAAAATACAAAGTTTGAACGAATTTGAACCAATTAGGTTTTTGGAAATCAAAATTTTAAACATTCTTTTGAACTTTGGTAACTCTGAAACTACTACTGCGCTCAAATTCTGTAAGTTATAACACAATGATTGGATCAGGAGGTTTTCAGAATGCTACATTTTTATTATTATTATTATTTTGCGCACTGTACTGCATCAGCAGACGAGTGATTACTATAAAAAAATTTAATTTAAAGGGGGGAAAAAACTTAAAACTTCTCAATAAATTTTTTTTTAGTTTTGTGTTTGTACGATTACTATTTCTAAATAAGATGAAAAATATTTGTGAAATTTAAATTCTTTTATCAGTAAAAAGACGTATTTGCAAGGCAATAAATACTAGAACCAGCTAAATTTAAATCAAATTAGTTCGCTTCAAAATTTTAGAATATGTTGCGATCTTAAAATGAAGAGAAGGTCAAACTAATTCACTCATCAGAGGTTATATTACTGAGACGCTATGGTTACGAGATAAAGTTTGAACTGGGCTCGAATTAATTCATTAATAAGCCCTGACAGTTCAAGTTCATATGTGTTCCTCAGTTTTAAATAATTATCGTTCCTTTCTGAATCTATTGTGCTGAAGCAATTATTTTGTCCCATGGCTTGATGAGTTTAAAATAATTCAAAAGTTAAGTGTACTTTGACTCATATTTCTTTGTTATCAGATTATCGTGGTAACTGAAGCTAAATAACAGTCATATTGTTTCTCTTGACTGATAGAAATATCCTCGTTTTTTGCTATAATCAGTAAAGAAAATGTCATAATAGCATTTTCATAATCATACTTTATAAAAATGTCTATTTTTATATTTCTGAAATACTATGAATAAATATTTTGATCTTATAAAATGTTTCAAAATGTTCCAGAATTTTTTTTTCACTTTGTAAAAGCTAATGTTAAATGTTAATGCGTTAACATTTAACATTATCAAATGTTAAGTACGTTATATTTTAGTTATTATCTTTACACTGATGCACATATTAGATATACCTACACAAAAGTTACTGATAATAAACTATTTATTCGAAAAATAGACATTTTTACTGTTTGAAACGTATACTCAAAGTTTAATTGTCACTGCAAGCATATGTTTTAGTAGCATAAAAATATATTTGAAGTATGGAAAAAATGTATGGAATTAAATGTTTAAACAAATGAACCCTTCATCAAGGTCATTAAAAATCAAGTCTGAAAGTTTTCTATAAAATTGAACTAAATATTTTGTCATTCTAATGTTTAAATATACTAATTATCTAAAAAGAATGATGTGAGTTTTTGCAATTTATTTTATTAAAAGTAAAGTAAAAGATTTACGGATCTAGTGAAGTAGTAATTAGTGCTTTTTTATATGACTTTAATACTAAATTCATGACACCTAATTTCACTGTCTAGACATAATGTATCTTGTTAAAATTAATTAAGTGTTGAAAACTTAGTATTATTCTTTTTTTGCACACTCCATCAAGGTTTCGGAATGAAATAAAAGTAAGCTTGCGTATAATAACTCTTTTTTACAGCAATATCTGAAACTTTCGAACAAAAATGAATTGTTTAAAATGTTTTATTTTTTTATGCTAGCGATATAATAAAGAAATATAGTTTATTAAGGTTTTATAAGACATAACACAAAGTTCTGAATTCAAATTTTAAATAACTCTTTGCACTGAGAGGAAAAAGAGAAAAATCAAAATTGAAATCTAGAGAGAACTAAAATTTGAACACTTTATTGTTAGAATAATGTTTACAGAGAACTCTCAATTAATAACCAATGCAGAAAAAAAGTCAAGCTCTGACTGACTATTTGATTTATCACAGAGAAACCTGAACTATTTAAGCTGGAAAGATAAAATTTGAACAATGAGTTCCTTTTAGGACGATTCCATTTACGATGGGTTCCTTTTACGATTTAACCCTTAATGATCCAACCTTTTTCAGGGAGTACCCCTTCTTAATAAATTGTATAAAGACAATTGTGAACGTATTAACTAATAAAAGACTTCATTATGAAAACTATTTCTCAGAGGAGGGAAATTTATTCATCTTCCTATCATTCATAATATTAAATTATGTTTTATGTCCGACAGTTGAATTCACTGTCCTGGAGATTTATTCTTATCAAGTTATAAAACTGTTTTTGTGGTATAAATGAAATAGACGAATTGAGGTGAATAATTTTTGAAGGAAAAAAACTGCTATTAGAACATTGAAAATAGTTATTAGGGAAAAAAAATTAATTATTGAATTTCATTATTTTACTTGCATTTGAAAAGTGCATGTCCTTTTTATAGCTTACTCAATATAATTTATTGTGTATCATAACCGTCGCTTAAAAGTGCCCCAATTCTGGATTTACGACTGCCAATATTCAACTCCGTATATTTGTAATTTTGAATCCAATCCATAAGAGGATATTCTATGTCAGCATTGTGGTCGGTGCAAGCCTTCGTATCGACCAGCCAATGCTGGGATTCGAACCCGGCTCACCTCATTGAAAGGCAAATGCTCTATTCCCCGAGCCATCACTGCTCATACTCAATATATTTTTATGTTTACCTTTCCTTTTTTGTTAGCATATTACATTGTTGACATTTTGGCATAACAAAACACTAAATTATTGAATGCTCATCGCCATAGTTAAACAATATATACTAACATAACACACATATCTGCACACTAAAAGCAAAAAAAATTTAAAAACGTAATGGCACCTATCATGTGTGGTGGATTCTGACTTAGCTTATGCATTATAAAAGTACCATACAATCGCAGTAGAGATAATACAATTTCAAACAAACTCCCGCAATAGCTCATTTAAACCAACACCTCCTAGAAAAGAGTAGGCCTCTGCACGGGTTACCATAAATATCCTTTAGTAGTCCAAACGTAATGACATATTTCGTATTTTCAACCACTGCGCAACTTAGTACCCCGAACGTAATGACATCTTTCTTATTTTTCATCAACTGCGCAGTTAACTTCGTCACATTGGACTACTAATTTACTCCGTGCTGAGGCCTTCCTTATTCTAGGAGGTATTGTTTAAACCCGGTTTTATGGCGGAAACGGGACAAGCTCTATGAAGCATCACAATGAACATTTATTGACGTGTACAAAACAAGGAGTTTGAAGGATACTATGCAAAAAGTAAATAACTACCGTTATTGGTAATTTTAAAAAACTAATTTGGCCAGAACATAAATTCATTCAGAGGCACCTGCAGTAAGTTAAATTCACCGTTGTATTCAAGTCTATTCCCTTATCCAAGTCCTTGAACCCTACCTCATACCAGGTTAAACCATGGTAGCCCATTCTAGATCGAACGAGGGATATTCATTCTTACGGCATTTCAGTAAGCGTTTTCCTAGATGCAGAACTTGAACTTGTAAAGAAGACTTTAAAAAAAAGAGCACCTGATGAAAAGAGAGTCATGAGTAAAAAAAAAAAAAAAAAAATTGGCAAAATCTCTGATGAGCATAAAGAAGAGCCCCACGGTCACAAATAGTAGGTGGGCCGCACTTACTCGGTACTCAAACCTACTAAAAAATATCGCATAACAACAAACCTTCTTTAGTGTAGCATAATGAATAAAATGATAAAATGAAATACTTTTTTTTGATTTGTTATATATATTAATTTTTTATCAACTGTAATATAAATACAAGTTTTTATTGAATATATTGGTGTTCCATTACATGGAGAATTATTATTTTCCCGCAGATATTCGTTAAAGTATTCGAGTATCTGAATCACTGGATAGAATTTCAGTATTTTTCGCTTTTCGACACTTTGTCCGGAAAATTAGAGCAACATCATTAATTTCAGTAATAATACGATCCACGAGATTGATTTTAACTGACATCTAATTTTGCCAGGAAATTCTAGAAGCATCATTACGTTGAATTCATCAGTGCTGATGTTACGAATAAAAAGAATTTTTACTAGTACGGATAGATTATTTTTTGTTAATGTATTGATGACTTTTAAACACATTGAATTTTCTCTTTTTGTTTCTTAGAAGGTGTAAAGCTTTGTGCAAAAAATATAAATAGAAAGTAGATTCAGTAAAGAAAATTTTTTAAATCCGAAAAAAATATATTCAAATTAATCAAAACATAAATGGTATTTAACCCTATATAACAATAGATCTAAGCATATCTTTTGATTATTTAATGTCTAAATCAGTTTATAGAATTTTGGAAAATGATAGGAAACTAATATCAGTATGACATTTGCATATATATATATATATATATATATATATATATATATATATATATATATATATATATATATATATATATATATATATATATATATATATATATATATATATATATATATATATATATATATATATATATATATATATATATATATATATATATATATATATATATATATATATATATATATATATATATATATATATATATATATATATATATATATATATATATATATCATGCAGCTTAATAATTGATACACTAAGAAAAGAAGTATGGCCGAAACAATCAGATTGTCGTAAACTTTACAATGTTTCTAGCTGTAAGAGAACGCCACAAAGCTCGGTAAGTTTTATTTAAATGCCTTGGTTACAAGTTTGGTAAAACGTGAAATAAACTATGGTTTTTATAGCATGTGATAAAATTTCGTACTTTTATCATGATGCATTTAAGCATTTCATAGAAGCCATATATTTGTTCAAATTCACCTTTCAGTTTTGCATTCGTTACTTAATTTGTTATTCCGCTACTTCGTTACGTTATTCGTTAATGTGTAGTAATAAGGACTATAATGTGGAAAACTAGAATTGCTGGTAAACCGTTACCATTTGAGCGGAAAATTTACCAAATGAACAGTTTAATTACGGTATACATAGGCTTTATTCATTATTATAAAGTGTTTGTTTTTAAGTAGGATTGTCGTTATTATAGACTATGGTAATTTTACAAGAATTTTTTTCTTTGTTCAGGGGTAAATAACTTTTTGTCCGTTGAGCTTATAAAGCTTGCCGCTTGGCAAACAATCCTTTGAATCAGAAATATACATTTTAAAACCGCAAATATTTCAGAGACGAACATTTAACGAGTTTAAATTTTTCACATTTTCTTATCCAGATAAAACTTACCTATAAGCTAAAATTTGTTGAAAAAATTCGGTTTCCAGAGCATCGCCTAATTGATCTTTTTGGAAAAGTAAATCGAATAAATAGTTAATACAGGAAAAGTGATTTTGTGTGTTTTTATAATTTTATTTATGTGATGTATAAAAGAAATCCTTAAAAAGTAAATAATAAAAAAATTGTTTTGGAATGCATTTCATTGTACACAAACATTTAAGATGTTTTATGAAGTACTGAACTTGATTTTCATGGTGTTTAAAGTGAAGTTTTCGAATAAATCCTCAAAATAAAATGTACTTTATCATTGAAGATATAATTTACGGTAAATTTGATGAGGGGCGTAAGCAACACACTCTCTGTTAAAGTTTGTCACGACTCAGTAAGATAAAAATTTGTTTTTGTATGCTAATGAGTAAGGCTTCCAATAACACTGGATTTTGTTTAAATAATAAAGTTCGTTAGATCTTAGATCGAAAAAAAATCTACTTTACCGCTATACTATATGCATATTAGAAAATCTACACATTTGCTTCGTACACCAATTCATTTCATAATTTTCTTAAACCTTTAGCATTAAGAGTTTGCAATGACATAAATAGCCTAATTTATTTTGTACTTGAAATCGTATTTTAAGAAAATGATAAATTCAATGTTTGCAAAATTTTTAGTTACATTTAAGAAAATAATGATTTTTAAAGATAGAATTGTTCCTTGTTGTCTCATTCAATCTGCATTTATAAAATCAAAATTTATCTTCCAATATGGTTTTTTCGTGAAAATATACAGAGAAAATAATTATGTCGAGAGAAAAATTAAAGTTTATTGAATTTTGATGAGGAAAAAACTGCATGATTTATCAATAACTAAAATTTATCAACAATCCTTCTTAACTTCGAACAAAAATCTATTATTTATATGTGAATTGTTATGATCAGTGAAACAATTGTGAAGAATTTTATAGACAGCATTGAAATTAAGGAAAATGTTCTTATTAAATTATATAGATTTTTAAAAGTGTTTTAAATTCAGGCAGATTATTTAATTTCAAAAACTTATTGTTGAGTTATAATATTTTGTAATCATGTAGCATTTGCTTATTAGGGATGAGATATATTTTTTTATTTGCTTATTAAAAGAAGACATCTGAAATTTCATTTTTCAACTGATCAGAAATTTTATAGAGAATAAGGTTTGTAATTAATGTAGTAAATAAGTTTTTCCAATTATAGAGTTATATATTTTATACCTTTCTAAACCCCAATTTCTACTTTTAAACCAGAGAAAAGCAGTGCAGTCATATAAAGGTTGATTTTATCTTTAAATATGTTTTTATTCAAATTTTTGAATTTTATTGATTTTGAAATCAGTATTTGATGCAAAAATGTTTAAAAATAGTTTTTAATTTTACCTTTTATTTAGTAAATTATTGTAAAAAAATATAAAATCTGTGCGAAACTTTTTTGTCGCATTAAATGTTTTCTATTTTACACTTAGACAAATATTCTTTTAATATTCAACCTTATTTTCTATTTTTTCCTATACTTTTAATTTGGAACTTAAATCACATTATAAAACTTCATCTTAAGTTAAACATTTTGTTATTTATTTTATAACTCGAGAAAATGTTAATGAATCAATAAAAAAAATATGAAAGACTTACTAGCAAAATAGATCGAGATTGAAAAGATGAGAATTAAGAAATGAAGCTGAGAACTCATAAAATGCCGAAAGGATGCATAAATTGTCGAGATTCATAAAATGTCATAAGAGTCCTCGAATATCAACAACTAAATAGTTTCATAGATGATGCTTAATTTCAAAAAACTGTGTGTTGTCAACTAGTAATGATAAATTTAAAGTCATATAACAGGAACAGAAAAGTGATATTTCATTCCGTTTCAGCACAGCACTGCAAGAAATTTCCTCTAAAATTACCGTAAAATAACCGGTAGCAGTCTGTTTAACTGATTAATAATATAGTTAGTTTATGTTAGGGACATATTTTACTTTTATGGTTTTGAAACAGTTTACAACTTATACGGTTAAAAAACCGTTATTACAAAACAATACAGCTTTACAACCATTTAAAACTGGAATAGTTTCAAAACCCTAAAAGTGAAATTATACCAAACAGGCTGTGTTAGGTTGGAGTTGCGTTACATTTTGCTAAATGAACCATGCAATATAGCTTAATTGGTTAATTTAATGATGCTATTTATCGTAGGAAATACTAGAGTGTTTCATGATATGCAGCTCTGTGGTACGGCCATTATGCGTGAGCATGAGTTTCGTATTCTAGTAGAGACCAGGGTCGTGTAAGGCACTGAGAACTTCTTATGAATTGAAGGAAATATTGGGGCGTCAACGCTGAAAATCAAGCCCCCGTTCATCTTGTCAGAAAAGTGACAAATTAGCAATCTCGACTGAAGAATGAAATGGAAAGCTAGGAACTAAGTGAGATCATAAAATGTGGTATTTGTCGATAAAATTCTGGCTGTTTAACCGTACTAAGTGAAAACAGTCAATAAACAATTTTTCTCGCTGTCAATAGTTCAAATACTATCTTTTTTTCTTATCGTTATTTGACTATTTTGGTTGAATATGGTAAAATAAAAATTATAATTTTACCAATAATAATTAATAATTATAATTAATAATTATAATTAATAATTATAATTAATAATTATAATTAATAATTATAATTAATTATTAATTATAATAATTATAATTAATAATTATATAATTATAATTATAATTAATTATTAATTATAATAATTATAATTAATTATTAATTATAATAATTATAATTAATAATTATATAATTATAATTAATAATTATAATTAATAATAATAATTAATAATTAATAATTAATAATATAATTAATAATTATAATTAATAATTATAATTAATAATTATAATTAATAATTATAATCAATAATTATAATTAATAATTATAATTAATAATTATAATTAATAATTATAATTAATAATTATAATTAATAATTATAATTAATAATTAATAATTGCAATTAATAATTATAATTAATGATTATAATTAATAATTATAATTTATAATTACAATTAATAATTACAATTAATAATTACAATTAATAATTACAATTAATAATTACAATTAATAATTACAATTAATAATTATAATTAATAATTATAATTAATGATTATAATTAATAATTATAATTGATAATTTCGTGTAAGAAATTTCCTACAATGTATATAAAAATTTTAGTGAGACTTAAAAGTACCGTCTTTGCATAATATATTATAAATGTTTTATAAAACATTTTGAAGCTTTTGTATCATACTGCGAAATGATAAAATGGTACAGAATGTCATCTTAAAGTTTTTGAAAAACAAAATAATAAAACCACTGAAATATTCCATATTAAACTATTTTCATTTTTCTTATTTTGTTATAATTTATGAAAATATATTTTATTGATAAATAAAACTAAACTTTTACAATGTTAATACCAAAACCAAGTTTTTGAAAGGAACTTACAGTACTGACCAAATCCTAATAGTGATTTGATGTTTTTCTCTCTAATTTTAAGCATTCAATAATAATTGCTACGAAAAAAAATGACAGAAGTCATGAATTATTTTAGGGTTAATGTAGGAGCTTATAAAATGCCTGTATTTTTATAAGAGATTGCTTTTATCATATTCTTATAACAGTAATTGTGGGCCATCATATTTAATATACAATCAGTATTTTTATAATAATAATTGCGTGTATTATATCGAATGCGGGCCGATGAGGATAATTACGTTCGGTAAAAAAAGTAAAAAGTGATAGTAAATAATGTGAGAGATTTTTTACTTTCTTTAATTCTCTATAAATATAAAAAGATGTATAAATGTAAAAACTTTTTATTAGAAATACTACGTCGAGTCAAAGTCTTAATTAGGACCACAGTATTTTGAGATTCTATCAAATTCCCTAATCATCTGTTATAGCACAGGATTAACGAAAATGTTTAAAAAATTATGAATCCTAGCTTTTTTCTGCATCGTAAAATCGTATTAAGATATTATCGTAAATATATTAATATAAAGAAACAAACAAATAATCAGTTTGAATAATTTGGCCAGTACTGCTGCTGAACAGTTCCAAAAATACATTTAATAGACACTTTCTTTGATTTATTAATTTTAACTGCTGTTAAAAGTTAAAGTTCGATTTAATGCTTCATTTATTTCCTAAAATTTACTGTGTGCTTTAAAATAGGTCAAAAGTGTAACTTTAAAGCTATTCATTTTATTTTGTTTGCAAATTTCATTGATGAGGGATGATTCTTAAGCAATAAAGATAATTATGAACTTTATACGTAAGTGGAAGATAAATGTTTAGTCTACGTTTGAAAGTAAGAAAGTATGTATGCGGGAAAGTTATTATTAAAACCAACTTGGTAATCCTTATCTTTAATTCAATTTGATTTATCATGACGCAGTTTGTTTAATTTGTTTGTTAAGTTTGATTTTAATGTATAGTGTGTATCAGTACAGCGGTTACAAATTTTTAGGAGAGATAAAGCGCACCTAGACAATGGAAAAGCACATAGAAATGCATGATCAGAAAGCTTTTTGTGTAGTGGTAATGATGACGCAAGATACTAGAAAGAAAGGATACGTGTAAGAGTAGAAAACATGTTTATTATTCTAAGTACTAAGAAAAACTAAGAATAAATAACTAAGAATAAAGATAATGAAGAGACAAAAATAGTCATCAAAGTAGGTGTCCGAAATTACGACATCGAGCCGATGTGTTGGCCCTATACCTCTGGCTCACTGAAGATCTAACGTTAGCGAAAATACCAAGTGTGTCCTGGACTACTCCAATAGCTGCCACAATAAGTACCACAAAATCCTTCACACAAATAACGAGAGTTTCGTACTGCAATGCCTTGACGTACCTCTAGAAGAAGTAATCAAGGCAAGTGAAGTTTGGCGATTGAGCGAACCGATGCACTGGTGAACCGCACTCACATGTCACGATTGAGGTCACATGTGCGTCGTCAAACAGCTGTGGCAATATTTGCTGAGGAAACAGATAGTTTGTACCTGTCAGACAAAGAGGCAACAAGTATAACCAGGTGAGGTGGTCTTCTAGAATGTCCAGCCATACATCCTGGGGTAAGAGTTAGGATAGGCTGACTCAGGCTGAGGAGTCCATACACCAAGTATTCGACACGAAGCGTGACAGCAACACCCCCGCAATACGAGAGGCCAAGTGAACATAAAGCACAATGGCCCTATGATGAAGAAAGCTTTGCTGCTTCCTTCATTAGGCGTGGTTGATGTATAGTGGAATTATGAATGTTCATTTTGGCCAATTTTGAATGAATAAAAACAATAACGTTTCCAGGAAATGATGTACAAATCGTTGAATGTAAATTTAGATTTTATTAAGCATAATTTGTAAATTAGAAAATGGCCATTTCTTCAAAAAAATAAGAAATCCCTTAAAGGGATGAAATAATAATACTCTCTATTGAGAGATCATAAAGCCAGAACAACATTTCTGACCGTTAGAAAATTGAGGCTGGGGAGGCCCCCCGAAGGGGTGCCAGCCTCTCCAATTTAGAAATTCAAAGTGAATATATTTATTCTCAACGGACAGAGAAAGAGTATGGGTAGGAGATCCAAAATTTGGCGATTTATCATAATATATCATAGCCAAAAACAAAGCCAACTAGCATATCCACATGGGTTTAAAAGAACACCTTGGCGATCACGAGTCGCCAACAAATTTATGTGAATTATTATAACCATGCAACCGAAACATTTAGCCGTTGGAAAATTAGAATCAAAAGTTATAAATAGATTTTTGTTTTCGATTCGAGGCGACAGTGAATTTATATGTCTGCATAATAATGAAATAAAAAGAAAGTATCCGTTACATTGATCTGGAAGAGAAGAAATAAATATTTTATGTTCGTTTAAAAAGATTAAGTTTTTGATTTATTTTAAAAGTAATTCTTCCATTAATAAAAATAAGCTTAAGTAATGAAGGATATTTTAAAAGATAGAAAATAAATATGTGTATGCCAATTCTGGCATCACATATATCCCCGCTGGACACAGAAAAAAAATATATATACATATATTTTTTTTTAAATTGGATCTCCCCCATATTACAAAAAAATTTTATGCATTGAAACATAATATATTCAAGGAACAAAATATGAAATATACACTTATGTATAATTAAATATCAAAGTAAAATTATTATTCAAAAAAAAATTTTAGAACATACAGTTGTAGTTCTAAGGTATACTTTTAACACTCAAGTTACTAAATATCATATGTAAATGTTCTGAGCTATACATGCAAAATTGTTGCTGAGTATTTAAAATGCTACATTTGCTGAGCATTGTCATGACCTGGCCAGGATATTTTTAATTTCTCTCAACTCAGAGAGAAGAGCAAACTTACAATATTATTATTTCTTCCTTTTTTTTTTACAAGTCCTTTTCTTGAGAAAAATAATTTACTTCAGTTTTGTTTGCCTCCATTATTTCAAGCTTATATATTTCAGCATGAAAAAAAATCTGAACATTTTATTATGTTCATCTAAAAATTTATACTCAGCAAAAAGAATTCTTATCTTTATTTTAAACAATTATTAAATAGCTCATTTAAAAACATTCACTAAAAGTTGCATTAGCTTTTCACAGTAAAAGTATTTAAATCAAAAAGTAGTATTTTGGTGTGTATTACTTGTATTAAATAACCCTTTTCTTATGCACAGGAAAGTATAAATATATTATCGTATTTCATTTTACATTTAAAAAAATTTAGGACTGAGTAACATGTCCAATATTGTTAATAAAAATTATTGTTGTTACATTTTTACAACTTCAAATCCATGTAATCTTTACAGTTGTTCTCAATTTGAAAAAAATTATTATCATTGAATTAATTATTCATGTTTATTTACATTGTAAGAAAAAAATTTATCTCTATGTCACTTAATGAATTTAATTACCTGGGCCCTAGTAAAGAAAATCACCATAAATCATTCCGCACAGATGCCTCCATGCAAAACAACAGCGACAATGAGTTAGTTTAATCAATATAGATATCAAACTTATTTATAATGTACTATAGTACTAGTTAAATGTGAGCATGTGGTTGAAATTCAATTATATATATATAAATACAAGTATTATTTATGAATTACAAATCTTATAAAATACTTAAAAAAAAAATATTCATTATTTACCAACTAATCCTAGAATGCTTTGTGTTAGCATCCATTGTGCATAAGGGTTAAAGAATGATATATAAAAATTTGATGAGTTCTTAGAGTAAACAATTTCTTTCATGTAAATATTTATATTGCTTGAATATTTAATCAATTATACAGTTCTTCATATTTAAACTGCACAAAATATCTTTACACCAAAATTTTTACTGTGATTGCAACTTGTTAAAGTCTGTTTTCATTATCACATATGAAAACCAAATAAAAAAATATATATAACTTGAAATGCAAAAATAGTAAATATATAAATTGAAAATACACTTGAAATAAAAATATATTTATATGAATGGAAAAAAAAATGTTTCACTTTATATTTGTAAACAAAATGTTACTGCCTTTACAGCAGGAAAGACTCGAAAAATCATACATCTTTCATTCACAAAATCAAAAAAATTTCTAAACGATTCTATTCCTTAAATTGTAATGAGATTTATAATTATCATTATTCCTAGAGACATTATCGTTATCATTTAAATGTTCCTTTCTTTTATTCATTAATAATAATCTATCAATATGTATTTTAAAAATTCTGCCATGATGATTATCTAACATTTGAATTGAATATGTTACATCAGTATGCTTTTTAATAACCTTGTAAGGACCAGAAAACTTTTTGTTATATTTATCCCTTGATTTAATATACACAATATTATTAGGTATTAAGCATCTGAGTTTTGATTTTTCATTATTACTTTTGTTTTGTTTACATTGGGCGTCTGCAATATTTTCATAAGTTTTATCATACATTTTATTTAAATCCGAAAGAATTTTATCCAAAGAATGACCTTTATCTATTTGTTGTACTTGAATATCGGGATTATAAGTATCAAAAATTAATGACAAATTTCGACCGAAATGTATTACATTAGGTGAAAATCCAGTTGTGCTATGCTTAGCACCATTATACAAGTTTTTATGAATTCTTGCTGCATTTTTAAAATTTATGCCATCGTTCATTAAAGAATTTATTGTTGATTTTATGCTGGTATTGATTCGTTCACTAACAGAATTAGCGGCAGGATGTGCACAAGTAGTGTGATTCATTTTAATTCCTAATGATTTTGAAAAATATTCAAATATTTCTGATGTAAATTGAGTACCTAAATCTGTTAAGATCATATCAGGTCTGCCATAAGTGCAAATATATGCAAAAAGACAATCAGTGACAGCTTTGGTAGTAATTTTTGTTAATGTAAAAAGTTCTAAATGTTTGCTGAAATGATCAATAAGAGTTAAAATATATTGTTGATTAGAAAAAGGTCCTACTATGTCTAAAGAAACAAATTCAGATGGTCTTTTGGGAATAAAATTATTTTGTAAAGGAGCGTGAGGTATTCTATGATGTTTATTTTCCATACATTTGGGGCAAGATTTAACAAAATTTTCTGTATCTGAATACATACCATACCAAAAATATCTACACTTTAAAAATTGGTAAGTTTTCTTAATTCCAAAATGTGGAAGATGAATTATTGCAAGTACTTTAGATATTAAGGATTTAGGAACAACAATAACAGGAAATTCTCTATCATTTTCCATGTGCACATACATTAATAATTTAGTGTCAGAATCAATAAAGTAATGTTGATTCGATTTAGTGAATTGTTTGTTTTCAATATTGCTATAAATTTTCTTGATATTTTTATCCAATTTTTGTTCAATTAAGAATGTTTGATTAGAAATTTCCAAAAGGGGGTCTTTGTTTACATTGGTATTATTTATATAATTTTGTTCATCATCATTAGAGTTTTCAATAAAAGGAAATATTTCATCATTCACTTGAAGTAATTGAGGATTACTACATATGTCCTGTTGGGGAGGTTCTTGTTCTAATCTACTAAAATAATCTGCCAAAACATTTTTAACTCCAGAAATGTGCTTAAAAGTAAAAGAATATTCGCTTAGCTGAATTAACCATCTAGTTGTTAAGTCCATGGGAGAAGAAGTTTTCTTATAATGTTTAAGGGGCTTACTATCAGATAAAATAATAAAATGTCTATTATATAGATAATGTTTAAAAGCCAAAACTGATTTTACTATAGCCATTAATTCTATTTTGATAGCAGGGTACTTTCTTTCTGCATTTTTAAGAGTTTTGGAAAAATATGACACAGGAGACAGTTTACCATCAAATTCCTGTAAAAGTTCACCCGAAATAGCAAAATTTGAACCATCTGTATTTAAAATAAAATCTTTATCCCATTGTGGGAGTCTAATGAATGGTTTATTGAAAAATATCTCTTGTAGAGAATTAAAAACATTCTGATGTTCTTGAGTCCATTTAAACTTAACTTTAGGGGAGGTCAAATCAATAAGCAGTTGAATTTGCTTAGCATAACATGGTATTAAATTTCTATAATATCCACAAACACCAATGAATTTCTTAAGTTGTCGTTTAGTTTTTGGAATAGGAAAAGATGTAATTTTAATGATGTTTGATTCAATTGGTAAAACTTTCTGTTCTGATATTTTAAATCCTAAATAATCAATTTCTTGAAGGTGAAATTTACATTTACTTGGTGATAGAGTTATATTATATTTAGTTAAAACAGAAATGAGAACCTTAAGTTTTTCTACCGTTTCCTCAAAAGAATTACTTGCAATGACTATATCATCTTGATACGCGAAAATTCCCTCTAGTCGAGTTTCCTCAATTATTGAATCCATAAGGGCCTGAAAAGTTGCAGAAGCTGTTTTTAAGCCAAAAACTAATCTTTTATTTTTAAAAGTTCCCCAAGGGGTTGTAAATGCTAGCTTATCTTGGTATTCTTCAGGGAGGTTCAATTGCCAAAAAGCACTAGGAAGATCATATGATGAAAAGAATTTATAATTAGATAAATTTAGAATAATATTTTGAATCTTAGGAAGTGGGTAAGCCGAATGTTTAACAATGCTGTTAATTAATCGTAGGTCTAAAGCTAATCAAAATTTTTGTTTGGGGTCATTAGTATTCTTTTTCTTAACCAAAAGCATTGGGCAAGACCACTGTGTTGCACTCCTTTCGATCAATCCTGCTTCGACCATTTCATGCAATTGCTTAAGTGTCTCTTGTTGAAGAGCTTGAGGCACAGGAAATGGCAAAGTGCGAATAGGATAATCATGAATAAAAGAAATTTCAGGTATTACTTTATCTGTGTGCCCGAGTGTCTTTAAAGATTTTGAAAAGACTTGATAATTTTCTAACAATAAATGTTTTAATTGCTTTTGTTTTGCTTCATCAAGATGACCTAGCTGGAAATCATCTTCTTTCAATTCCCTTTTTCTTAAGTCCACAATATCTTTTGTTGGTACAATTAAATTTAAAAATTCCTGTCTTTTAGTTTGGTCTAGTTCTTGATTATTGGCAATAGAATCATTTAAATTAAATTTTGAATAGTCATAATCTTGGATAGTATCTATAGGATACATCTGGCCGATAGCTTGTCCTTTATTTAAATGTAAAGTCTCTTCAGATTTATTTTTAAGAAAAATATTACAAACATAGTACTTATTCTTTTTGTTATAGAATCCATGAAAATTTTTAACTTGTTCTAAATTATGTATTGAAGAATATATTTCAATATTTTTATAGTCTATTCTTGGTTCAAAAATTACATTAGTATTCAAAGGATTCTTAACTATTACTTTAGCATAAATATATTCTTCAGGATTCAACAAAATTTTATGATTTAGTACAGCTTGTCTATTTTGTTTAGTGTCCAAATTTTGTTTGTTTACATTTTGTTTATTTACATTATGAATTTCTCCAGAAATATCCGACACAATATCTCCATCAAAATCAATGTCTACATTATCCGTACATTGTTTTTGTCCTATTAATGGTACTTTTTCGCCATTAATTGTTATAAAATTGCCCTTAGGTGACAATTGAATGTTATGCATTAGCATAAAATCATATCCCATTATCCCTTCAAAAACTGAATTATCTAAATGTGTAACAAAAAGTGTATGTTTGTATAGTTTGTTGCTAATTTTAAATGAGATTTGAATACAACTTAAAAATGAAACCTTAGAGTTTATAGTACTAATTGAAACTGAACGTGAAATATATTTATATTTAATGTTATGTTTAAGTTTATTAAATGTTTCATTAGAAATTATTGAAAGAGAAGAGCCTGAATTAATCAGAAATGGGACAGAATAATCTTTAAGTAGTACATTAATGAGGGGTAGTTTAGGTATTTCATTGTGTACATTTGCAATAATTTCATTAAATTCATTAGTTTGAGTAAAACATTCATTTTGCATTTTTATTTTATTAACTGTTTGGGTAAAATTATCTTTCTTTTCATTAATGCTTGACTTATCATTAGCTGATGACACAATATTAGGTGGTAGCTCAAATGCATCAGCCTTATTTGAGCTAAAATTTAGTTTAAATTGGGGTTAAAAGTGGTGGCATTAGGATTTGGATAAGTTTGTTGTCTATTATCATTATTATAAGTACCATTATAGTTAGGATTATAATACGAGTGATCTCTATTATTTTGGTAACTTCTATTGGGGTAAAATCTATTGCTTCTAAAGTTCCTTCGAGTTTGAAAATTTCTATTATGTTGATTAATCTGCACATCCGATTGAGAAATATTCAAAAATTCTCTACAAAATTTCATAATGTGACCATGCTTGCCACAGAAAACACAAAAATTCTGCCGAAAGGTATGTTGGTTATTATGATAAGGGGCTTTACGATAATTACTACTATTCGAATAAGTTTTCGATTTAAAATTTCTATTTTTGTTTTCCAATTGTCTTCTATTTCCATCACATTTATTTTTAGTATCATTATTATTTGAAACAATATTGTTTATCTGCTCTTTTAAATTTGAAATTTCCGAATTTAGATTTAAGATCTCATCATTACCTTTAAATTGGTTGTTAATAGCTGAGTCTAAATTCTGAAGTTGCTGTGCTCTTTCGACAGCATTCTCATAACTTTTAATATTTTCTTTCAAAATTGTGATCTTAATATCATGAGGAAGAGCTCCCATTAGATGCGTGTACTTTAAAGTATCAATTGCATCTGAATCATTTAAGTTAGGATACACTTTATGGAAAGTTATGTTTATCCTATGAGCTAAGGATCTTATTGTTTCCTGAGGTTTCAACAAAATATTATTCAAAGCAAAAATAGATGAATTATCATCTTGTCTAAAGAAATCCAAAAATTTATGTTATATTTCAGTCAGTGTTTTCATTTTAACCAATGAAGGTTCCTCAATATAAAATTTTAAAGCATTGCCTGAGATTAAAGATCTAAAAGTTGCAATAGCTTGTTCTTCATCTAAAGAATTTATCTTAACATAATCTTCTAATTGAAGAAAGAAAAACTTTGATGTGGTTGGATCACCAGCAAAGGGTTGGATATGAAAGTTTATATTGTTTTTACGTTTAGACATATTTAATAATCAGATAACTTAAAATTATATATAGATATATAAAAATGAAAAATAGTTATACCAATTAAAATATCAAGTTAAGAAAAATAATAATCATTTTTAAAAATGAAAATATAACAGCAATAATAAATTAATTCCAAAAATATTTAATGAGAATAAGAAATAATTGCTTAAAAATGTTATGCATTGAAAATATTAAGTACTGAATCTGTAAAATAGTCAGTTAGAAATTGAAAAGCACTAAATGCAATTATCTTATAATTGTGTAATTTTAAAAAAATTTTACTGCAAAAAAAAGGCACTGCAGTTAGTGTAAAAAAAATTTCTCTCTGATTTTGATGTGAAAGAGAGAAAAAAAAATATTCACTGTTGAGAGTGACACACACACAGTTGACCATTTCCGTTAGCTTTTCTTGAGAAACACACGAAACACCGTAGAAATTGATTTCAGACAGTTTTATGAGAAACACAGATGACTCGTTTTTCAAACGCACTGGTAGGCTGCTGATGACATTCGGAAATTTTTATCAGGATCTTGAAGATTTTGACATCGGCTGGAGTTTCAAACAGGATGCAAATAGGAATAGGGATTATACATGGTTGGCAATTTTCTTCACAGATACGTTTCCCCGTCTTAAGGCACCAGTTTTATAATGAAGAAAGGCTTGCTGCTTCCTTCATTAGGCGTGGTTGATGTATAGTGGAATTATGAATGTTCATTTTGGCCAATATTGAATGAATAAAAACAATAACGTTTCCAGGAAATGATGTACAAATCGTTGAATGTAAATTTAGATTTTATTAAGCATAATTTGTAAATTAGAAAATGGCCATTTCTTCAAAAAAAATAAGAAATCCCTTAAAGGGATGAAATAATAATACTCTCTATTGAGAGATCATAAAGCCAGAACAACATTTCTGACCGTTAGAAAATTGAGGCTGGGGAGGCCCCCCGAAGGGGTGCCAGCCTCTCCTATTTAGAAATTCAAAGTGAATATATTTATTCTCAACGGACAGAGAAAGAGTATGGGTAGGAGATCCAAAATTTGGCGATTTATCATAATATATCATAGCCAAAAACAAAGCCAACTAGCATATCCACATGGGTTTAAAAGAACACCTTGGCGATCACGAGTCGCCAACAAATTTATGCGAATTATTATAACCATGCAACCGAAACATTTAGCCGTTGGAAAATTAGAATCAAAAGTTATAAATAGATTTTTGTTTTCGATTCGAGGCGACAGTGAATTTATATGTCTGCATAATAATGAAATAAAAAGAAAGTATCCGTTACATTGATCTGGAAGAGAAGAAATAAATATTTTATGTTCGTTTAAAAAGATTAAGTTTTTGATTTATTTTAAAAGTAATTCTTCCATTAATAAAAATAAGCTTAAGTAATGAAGGATATTTTAAAAGATAGAAAATAAATATGTGTATGCCAATTCTGGCATCACAGGCCCAAATCACGCATGAGTTTGAGCAACCCAAATTGATTACAAAGGCAAAGAAGGCCTGTGAGCACCAAGCACCAAATTCAAAACCCACAGGACTGCAGTGAAAACCAGGCTGCTGCCGGCGGTCAGAACAGAGAGTACAACAGAGATGCAACCGTCACCCTAAAATCCTTTGAGCAGTTCTCCACCTGGAATATTCAGAGAACATTACTTTATTGATTAAAAAAAAACTTTACAATAAATTTTGAATTTCAAGTTGCCAGTTGGCGACTCATAAACACACAGGAGAATAACAAAATCATATTTTACAGAACTGAGATTCTTCGGAATTCAACGGCTTTTATCAATGCTTCTGACTGTCGGGAATTCTGTCTACTTACATTATGTATACTGGAGCAAGATTTCTCTAGAACGCTGTGGTTCAAGAGTAGTTCCGTGCAGTAGTTTTGCTTGAAAATTTGTAATTAGAAGAGCATTTACGATTTTTTTCCCTCTGTTATGTCCTGTCTCTCCATTGTTCCAACAGATCTTAGCATTTTTGCAGTCTTTGCGGAGTTGACCTCTAATAATCTATTTAAATGTAACAACTGCATTATTACACCCTTTATACATTTGTTTATAATCGCATTCAATTATTCCAATTTAAAAGAATTTTTTTAAAAGAAGCATATGTACGTTACGATCAAAATTAGGATAATTTAATTGAAGCATTACTTAAGGGGTTACAGTGCCCAAAATTTGAAAGTTGTAAACATTTTTCAATATAGTCATCTCTGAATCTGCATTATTTAAAAAGGTATGAGTTAATTTAGGTAAAACGGTAGGTGAGTTAATTTAGATAAATATAGGTCCACTAAAAAAATTTTTTTTTTTGCTTCCTCACAAAGTTGATTATTTTGTCCTTACATGCCATTTGAATATCTGAGAATTTCTTCGTTTGAATAGAAAGCTTCAAAGTAATTTTTTTCTTCAAATCCCATAATGTTTAAACAGTGTCTTAAATCAGTGTTTTAAAAGTTATTAAAATTTTCCAGGCATGTTATACATGCGTGTTGATTGTTTCCTTCTTCATTTCACAAATAGCCGGCCACAGAAAGTAAACTAAACAATGAGTAAGAAAGCAAAAAAAGATACGTAATAGGGATCATTGCAATAATTGATAAAAATCAAACTATTAAAATTTTACAAAAAATTGAAGTATTTTGAAATTTTTAAAGCTAAAAAGGCATTATTACTTAATTTCGAAAACAAATTTCAAATTTTCTGTTCAGTATTCTTGTAATTCATGCAAAAAATTATTCATTTTACTTTCATTATTGCCCTGTGGGTACAGAGATCTTCTAATTAACACAATTTCAATGAAAAAAGATGAGGAAAAACTATTTCATTTATAAAAAAAAATACACCTAAGCATTTTTCTTATCTAATTTAAATAAACGTAGAATATGTGACTAATATACACCTTTCATTTCGTAAGTAAATTATTTCTCCTTAAGTGTAGGGAAAATGTTCCCACAATACTTTCATATTTTGGCTTAATTACATTTACTATTCTGTAAGTCCCATACCTTTCTAAATGCCATTCACATAAAGCATAACAAGAAATACATGTGGACCGTTATAGGTTTATGTGTATTTTATGTCGAGTTTTACCATTAATATTTTTCCATTACTTACTCTATGGATGTTTTGGCGGCTGTCTTCTTTTTCGTTTACCACTGTCACGTGTGACTGCACTAAGAACAAAATTATTTTCTTTGATCAAGCCAACTGTGGCATTTTTTCAATATTTATATGTTTATAAATATAGTATTAATCTGGCGTCTTTTTGATGCATTCTTGTTTATTTTTGGCATTTTAGCTGAGCAGAAGTTAAATCTTACAAATTTGCACAAACTCTTTTTTGTAATTTACGACTATACAACGTTATGCTACATGTTTTATTCTTTTATTAGTTTGCATGCATCAGTTAAAATCTTTAAAAGTATAAATACCATCAAGCTGCACGTTTATCATTTAGCATTTGAAATGGAAAAAAGTTTAAAGTTTATCAATGAAGTAAATATTGCCAATGACTTAACTTTATTGAACTCGTTTTCTCTTTAACCACTCTGTGCTGCTCTCGAGATCATTCATTAAGTCTAATTTGCCTGTTCAGATCAATACTTCTCAGAAGTGAGAAGGCCTCAGCACGGGTTACCATGAACACGAAATTCGATTCTATAGTAGTCCAAATGTTTATGTTCGTTACTTTAGACTACTAAATTGATACGTGCTGAGGCTTTTTCTCTCATCTAGGGGGTACTTCAAAATGTGATAAAAGTGAATCCATCAAACTTCCAGATCTACTTATTTGTGATTCCAAATTTTTCAAAACTTTCTTTTTTTCTCAGAAAACCACCACAAGAACAAGATTATTTAAATGCAAAGAAGTAAAACGTGAGATTTCAAGGAGTGCGGATTTAATAAAAAATTAAATAATTAAATAACAAACAACAAAGCAGTTTGGCTGAAGAGTTTTGCGCGTCTGTATTTTTGTTAATAATATTTTTTATTATATAATAATAGGTTTATTGACTCCAATATGCGATGCTGCTTAGTATTATTATATATTTGCCGTTACGTATCTTTAACCATTATTAATGAATAGCATATTTTAGTGATTTATACCTGTTCATGTGGGACATATATATGAGCTCTCAAAAACGCACTGCTCACACAACGATTTCAGAAGAATCAGGAAGTCAAGAAAAATCGAATTTTAGAATTTTGTGTTGAAAATTTTATTGCTTTATTGTATTATTTTTGAATTGTTTTTAAAACAAATTGTAAAAAAAAAAAAAATATCGAAAAAAAGTTTATGCAACACACTGACGCAACACGCATACATTTGTGTGCAGCTTTATACAGATTATTTGTAAAATTATTGCAAATTTATGAAAATTTCGTTTTTTATATGAAAATGGAAGATGGTTTTCTTATATTGAGAATATATTTTATAGAATTACTTATTTTCTATTCTGGACCAATATCTTTTGCCTTGTGTCTGGCAGTAGCATGATTCCAAGCTCATAATATTTTTGTTCTTTGCTGGCGAAAAACTGTTCCAGATGATTTTTGACCTTCACATTTCAAGTAGGGATTCTGCCATCGAGAAAATATTTCAAGAGACTGAAACATTGTTGTCGGCAACCCATTTCTCGTAGTAATACGCTTCTCGTAATAATTCTCTGTAATAATACACTTCTCGTAATAATTATCAGTAATAATATGCTTCTCGTAATAATTATCAGTAATAATACGCTTCTCGTAATAATTATCAGTAATAATACGCTTCAAAAATCACTAAATTTCTAAACCAATGAGAAACAAATAACAAACGTTAACAGGATGACTCTAACTTTCCCTCTGTACAATTATGAGGAACACATATGTGGAGTGTGAGATTAAATCTAGGCATTCCAAATGATCATGAACGGTCGAATTCGATAAACTTAATCTCGGAGCAATATCAAAGGTTATTTACCGCTTTGTATCAATCAATACCTTTCTTGTGCTTTCGTCAGCATTTACTGGTCTACCAGAACTTGGTGCATCTTCAACATCAAAACTGCTGAATTGAAATTTAGCAAATAAGTTTAGAAATTGCCATTCTGTCAATTTTTATTCTGTCAATCAAATATATCTTCTCCATATATTCGATTTTTTTTCTAGTTTGAATAACTATTTTTAACTTTTTTGATAGTAAAAAAGTTAAAAATGTCATAAATGTCGTCTTACACTTCCTATATTTAAAAGAGCTCCAACCAAAAACTACTACGTAGAATCAATCGAACTTTTTCACAAGTAAATTTTCTTATATCAGCTTTGAAAATATATAATATATAAATATATAAATGATTATATGACTGAAGAGTGGTTAGTTGAAGAGTGGTGAAGTTGGTTGTAAAAGAATACTATGAAATGCTCTGTTGACAAAAAATTGAATAACTTTCCGAACAGCCCAATATTAAAGCGCATGCGCATGTAGTACAAAAAAATAAATATATCCGTGTCAAAATATCTCACAGCGAAATATGTTTTCAGTAAATTTAAAACGGAATATGTTTTTAAAAGTTCTTAAAAAAATAAAGATCTTCATAATAAGCCATACTGATGCATATTATACCCAGCATCTGCCTTTTAAGACTTCATCAGCCCCCATTCTGCTATCGTTATATTTCCTTTATGACGTCGTAAATCAAACTTATGACAGCTTTTGTAGTCGAAAGATGCAGACAGTTCATCTCAGCCATGGTTATAAAAGGCAATTTGCTCTTTAGTGGATGTCTTTTGGCTATTTTCCATTAGCCTAAATGCACATTTTATGAATTAAACTTGAAAGAGGTAGGATTTATTCATGGCACTACGTGTGCGATTTTATTTTCCTCTTAGCATCATTTAAGTTTAATTCAAAATAATTATGAGATCATGGCACTCGAAGTTTAGAGTTTGCTAGTTTGTGAAATGTTCATAAATTTGGCAGGTTACGAATGTCAAAGTAGTGTAAATCTATTTTCACTTTATGCGCAGTCTATGCAATAGGATGCGCATAAATATATACCAAACATATACATATTCCATGGGAGAGCCATTACTTGTCTTTTCGGATAAAAATTAAGTGAAACTAGTGGTTCGATTTCATACAACTAGCTATCTATTATTGGAAAAAAGAATGTATGTTTGTAAGAGAATGTAAGAAGTGTAATTCTATTTTCATTTTATGCATAGTCTACGCCACAGAATATGCATAAGTATACACTATAATGTAAATTATAGTGTACACTATAATTTACATTAAAGTGTATAATTATATACTCTATGAAGTAAATTATGCCAAAAATGCGGCCTTTCACTTTCCATATTTGGTGGCTGGGTGGCGCAGTTGGTTTGTCGTCGGCCTTCTGAGCTCAAGTCTGCGGGTTCAATCCCCGGCCCAGATACAGGATTTTCGGGATGCAGAAAATCCTCAGCGCCCATGTCGTATGATTATGCACCATGTAAAAGATCTCTGGAGTGCCTTATTGGCTCTTGGCATTTCCTGCAAAATTAAATTCCTAGTGCACTTTAGCATCCGAATAGAGTTTCGGTGCTGCCATCTGATCAACATGACTAACGGTATCTTACCCATTGAGACCCATTGACGGTATCTTACCCATTGACCAACGGTATCTTACCCACCCTCTTGAGAACGCACTAGGTCTGCTCATCGGCAAGACCGATTGTGCAGCTCATTGGAAATAAAAAAAAATTTCCATATTTAAAAATGGTACCAGCTGAAAACTATATTGTGTAGAATAGAACTCAATGTAACTTATTCACGAGCAAGCATTGCTATATCAGATGCCGAATTATTTAATGATTACATCTTTTAAATATGAGTTGGGTGAGAAAAAATACTGTAAAGTCTTTGGTGTGGAGAAACCGAAATTACTTTCGAAATAACCCAATATTTTTAAATTTTTAAACTGAGATTCTGAGAATGGTATATGACGCATCGAGTAAAAATAACAGTGATGAACCCAAAATTTCTAAAAGTTAACTTATCAATCCGAATAATATTTTCCTTTTTTCGATTCACCACGTCTGCAATTTTTCATAAACCACATACACATGTCAAACACCGCATCATTTGCCATTATCTAGTTGACGAAAAGTTAAATTTATATGTAATTATGCTTTTTTGCTAGATTTTCCAAATGGATTATCCAGATTTCTTTAAGTAAAATACATGCATCCCTACAGTGTAACATTTATTTAACATTATATGAAATATTTATTTTAAGAGGCAATGAAAATGCTTATCCTAAATCCTTTTTATTCTCTTTTTCATCTTAATACTTTCTTTCAGATAAGCTGATATTGTTTTCTGTGATAAATATGCCAGCTATCTTAATCTTAGAAGGGTATATTTTCCACCCTAATCCATCATAACTACTCTATTTAAGCATATGATTTAATATGAGAAAAAATGCCTTTTTTTCGTCTATATGAATAGATTTATTTACTTATCGGTACATAATATCAGAGAAACATAATACTTTAAGTACCGAATAAATTTATCGAAACATTGAACATAGTGATTTGCTTTTTTTCTTGATATATATCTGAATATTGGTGTAACTAATCACGTAATATTTCTTTTGTCTGTGTACTATTTAAATGATTTTTGTAAAGGCATTCATTAACTTTTATGCCTTTTTATTCTTTATTGTATATAAAATTGGTGCTTTTGTTCATTATTTGATAACTGCTACTTGTATTGCTATTTAAACTCAAAATCAAATATGAACATTTTCAAACAAATACAAGGATTAAAACAACATTTTCTTAGTAGTTGTAATATAGCTTTCTAAGTTTTATTTCTGATTTAGCTTTATTTATTTAAATATAAAATGCAGTTTATTTACATATGAGGTAGAAATTTGGCTAGTATTGAACTAAATTGTAAATTGTATTTGAATGAGTTTGTTTTATAATATAGTTTAAAATTGTATGAAATACGCGTATATAACTTAAAAATTTGCAATTGTTATAAATTAAATATTATAAACAATTATGAACTATGAAAATAGTATTTTTAATGGAAGTATATTTTAATAAACTAATTTTATAATTCGGGACATTTTTTTCACTGATTTGAACAGTTTTAGATGTATAACGAATTCCACAAATTAAAATTGACAGTAAGGGCCTCAAACATTCGACTGTTCTCCTCAATGATATTATTAAGACCATATGTTGGAAATTTCGGTTATTTTCCAGAATTTGAGAAAAAAAACCTGAACTCATAAGAAAAATAAGTTCTTTAAAATAATAATAGTTTTAGCTTAAAAAATCATCTAAACTGAATAATTAGAATATATATGTTCCTGACAAATAAATTTATTACATGAAGCCCCGATTATGAGATCCATAGTTGTTCAAGTATTAGGTTGTTAATTTTTTGCACTGTACTTTAGCAGAATTAAATATTTAGTAGACTTAATAAATATATATAGTAGAAAACACTACAGAATAATGTAACAGAATAATGCAATAGAATAATATATTATAATGCAGAATAGTAGAACATACTTTATGCCTGAATTGATAAAATTTCTATTAAATACCGTTAAAAATAGTATGAAGAATTGCTCATCGGGAATGACTTGAAAATGTTGTGTACTGTATAAAAAAATAAAGTTTCGTTCTTCAAACTTAAAACTAAACTATTCGATGCGATTTAAAACTAAACTATTCGATATGATTTAAAACTTTCATATATCTCGCCAATTATTTATATAGTTGGCTCCATTTCATGCATAGTAAAAAGCAAATAAAACGATGACAATATTTAAACAAACCCAGACGAATATTTACTTTCTGAATTCCCTGACACATAAAAATGCATAAATAAGAATTAAAGAGACAGTTTTTCTCTAAAAGTCTCAGATCTCTTGAAATTTCTTGACTGTATCTATCAAAAAATGTTGACAATTCCCAGTAGAGAAACTTTATTTTTTAGTTCCATCATAAAGAACATCCCTTCCTCTGTCAGAAATCAAGAAACAGAAAAGTCAATAAACAATAAGAAAAAAGGTGTTATCAGATTTGATAGTACTTGATTTTTCCAAAAAAGTCCAATTGTGTTTTTCACAATGGAGATTGAAGTTTTGTACTTTTAAAAGCTTCTTAAAAATAACTAAATAAATCAATGCATGAAAGATTTAAATCTGAAAAAATATTTACTTTTCATGTGTATTAGTTTATTATTCCCTAAAACATGCCTTTCTTATTACTATGTTTTTAATTACTCCTTCACGTATGTGTGACAGTGGAATTTTGACGATTTTTCATCGTGCCAGAATTTTGAGTTTTGTACAATTATTATAGTGTTATAATTTGACTCGATCTAGTGAATTATAACAGTGTTATAATTTGCTGTAACCTTAATAAAGTAAAGTGTAATTTAATTCTTTCTACACTGTAAAAAATGGATGATTAAAGTACTACTTCTTCGTTCTCATTGTCGTTTTTGGCGAAAATGTTTCCTTGTTTATACTCAGAGCTAACATAACTGTCGTCACATTTTGAGGATACGGATTTCGTCCACAGTAAAAAATATTTTACTATTCTATTTTTCAAAAAAAAAAAAGAAAATCGCAGTGATTTTGATGCATGAAACTTTTCTAATAATAATTTTCTTGAGAACACCACATAGCCGGGTGATTGTCACCTCAATAACGCAAGAAAGACGAATAAACCACAGGGAAAACTTGCACAAAAGTTCGAAGCGTGATTCGATCCTTCTGATATCAGGACCACTATACAAGCCGAAGCACCCTAATCCTTGAACACGCCGGCTGGCCTATTTTGTCACGTTATTTTCGATTGTCTAGTCTTCATTATAGTTTAGTCAATGTAGCTAACAATCTCCCGTAATGCCCCGAAATGAGGTTTAGATTTGAGGAAACATTTCCATCATATATTTGAAAGTTTCCGTTTCGAACAAAATTACGTGATTTTGGGACGAACTAATTCACAAAATTAGCGAAATATAGTTCAGGGAAAGATAAATCGTCGAAAGTGTGAGTTTTATTTCTGGGAGTGTAATATTGTTTAACGTCAAACAATACTTAAAATTAACACCATTTAGTACCGTATCATCTAATTTGCATAGTATTATAGTAAAACGTACCAATATTTTTTAATTCAAAATGTTGAAATCGGCATTCATTGCAATCATGAGATATATTAGAGAGGAATATATTCTTAAAAATATCATGATGATGATAAGTTTTATTCAATAAATTTTATTAGATGATAAGCTTTAGGCACTTTTGATATATTAGAAAGCAAATGGTGTATAATTAATACACTTTAACTTTATTTACGTTTAGATTTTAATCTCCAAATATTCTAGTTGTTTAATGAACTGTTTTGTTAGGAAAGGAAATACTTTGATTGGATGCAGGAATAAATCTTTGAATTGCTTTCTAAATCTCTAATTTCTGTAGTTTCCTGAAACTGTTTTGAACTTTGATACTCAATCTTTATCAAATCATGCAAATCTGTTAGCATTTTGCAAAACTATCTGTAATTACCGAGGAGAACTCAGTTCAATACAATAACAGGAAATATTTACGTTTCGTGATGAATTATGTTAGATTTCATCGAAGATGTTTTGTAATACTTTAGAAAAGTTTCCCAGTAGAAAACTGAGAAACTATTTTACTCGAGACTTTCAATAATATTTTAATAAAGTGGTTTAGTTGGTATTCATTTAAAATTTAAACGATTTAGTTCATTGTTAATTTTGAGAAAATATTTAATAACTTCTAATCTTAATTTTATGGACATGCATTAAATGAGAATAACTAGATTTAGCTCTTCCATTAAATACATTTTGCTCTTTCATTAAATATATTGAACATTAAATAATATTTCGCGACTTTAAAAATAGTTCGTAAATTACTGGTAAAAACTTATAAAACAAAAAATAATGAATCTAAATGACATAAATGACCGAAAATTTTTCTCGAAGCTTTTTTCTCAAAAACAGTGATTAGGCCTGCTTATGGGTTAGTTAAGGACCATATTTCGGTACAATCACAATTTTCCTGTACAAATATTCTTTCGCCTTTTTCAATTATTTGTTAGCCTTTATTTTTGCCAAGTATTATACTTACAAGCAATCTGTACTGTTATCCCACAAGTGTGATATTATGTATTGTTGACTTTAAATAAAAATTTTCTTGTTATGGAATACCAGTGTTATTATGATAAATGAAAAATTGGTTGGAAACTATAGCGCAAATAAAGTTTTTAAACTTAATTTTAAGAAAACCTGATACTGGGGTTACATTTTATCTATTTCAAGTTTTTGATACAAATTTTTTAACTCAATAACCTTAAACTCGATTTCTTGATAAGAAATTGTGTAAAGTACACTTTTCCTTAACCATAATTTACCTCCGTATTTTTTTAAGAGTGAAAAAAAAATCTTAATTCTAAATGTCAGAAAAATTTAAAAAAATTGTCAATTTAATTAAATGCTGAAAAACTTTAAAAAATTAGTTGTTGAAAATGTTGAAAAAATTAAAAAAACGAAACATTTTTTTTAATATTAAAAACAGCGATAATTCAGCATAACAATTGAGTATATTTTGTCTGCTAGACATTTCGCGAGCTGAATATTTTTAGGTGGATATACAAAAACCTATGCAGAAATACGAAGGACAAGTATTTGGTAGTAATCTTGTCGATATAATTATGAACTTAGCTTAAAAGTTATTTTATTTCTTTTATAATTAAAATTAAACTTTCAAACTTCTACCGGAAACATTAGCTTATTTGCTTCTGAGTCTCATTTTATTCATATCACATGAAGGAAAAACATTCTGGTAAATTTACCGAACTGTATGGTAATGGCAATAAACCGAAATATATGACAATAAACCGAAATATATGACAATAAACCGAAATATATGGCATTTAAATTATGCATTAATAATTTTTCTGTTCAAATGTTAGCGATTTATTGAAAACCCTGGTTTTCAAAATTATAGCTCTCATCACCACATAAAAATACAAAATTGAGAAGTAAGTTTAACTGAATAAATGTTTTTGTGCCATACTAAGTTTTCATGCCATGTCATGATAAAACTATGAAACTTTACCACATTTACTAAGTTTTATCACACATTATAAAGCAATATTTTATTGTTAAGTTTTAGAAATTTACTACCAAAACTGTTCGGTATGAATTACTGAACTATTTGTTGAAACACATTTTGCTGGAAACACGGTAAATCTTACCATATTTTGGTAGTTTTTAAGAGCAACACCAGTATTCTTTAATATTCCTTGGAAAACTTATTTCAATAACTAGACTATCCAGATTTTGACTGAAATACAGGGAAAAAAATACAGAAATACAGAAATTTAAAATTAAAAAAAATATAGAAATGTTCTATTTCGGCTCCTATGCATCCCTAAATTTCCTCGATTGTCGTAACAATGATAATATAGGTTGTCTTTATTTTAAGAGAATTTTATTTAAACGTTAAGTTAAAATTTAAATATGCACTTTTGAATAAATTTAAAAAATAAATTAAAAAGCTATAATTATTTAATATATAAATAAAACAATAATTATAATAATTACTTTTGCTATTTATATACAAAAATGATTTAAACTACAGAAAATAGTTCATTGTGAATTAAGTGCGAAGATAATGCTGCAGGTAAATTGTAGATTATTTCTAGTTTCTAAGTAAAAGTTAATTAGTTAAAAAGCTTATTAGTGCATCGATTCTGTTAAAGTTAAAGTCACGTAATTTTTATTTTCATAGCTTTAAGCTTCGTGCTTTTAATTGTATCGTACCTCAAAACTAAAATGAGAATTTTATTTTCATTAACAGGAGAAAGGACATTTAAATAGTTTCTGTACTGTAGCTTACATTTATGCGATAACGCTGCAAGTTTATTTAAACATGCAATTTGAATTGTTTAACTTAATATATTTTGTAAAAGCTTTTTGACAAATTGCAGTCTTCGTAGCTATAACTTTATTCTATTGCACGATAAAACCGATTCATTTAGGAGTTGAATATCCTTTAAAGGACGAAAACCAATTATATTTTTCTTTTTTTATTGAAAAAAAAAAGATAATTTTATTATAATTCTTATTCTAACTGCAAAATTAAATTTTTGAGATACTTAAATTTTTTTTCGTTTAAATCATTAAAATTGACTCGATGACAGTCGTTGATTAAAATTGAGTGATTAATACACCATTAAAGGATAAGATAAATAAACTCTATATAATAATAAACCTTTAAGAAATGCACAATAATCTTGATTGGATTTGAAGTGCATGGTAGTAGCATTTCATTATTGTAGAAAATTTTCCATGTTAATCGGCAATAATGTGCTATGAACTGGTATCTAAATAATTTCGTAGCGTATATTTAATGATAATAATGATTTTTTTTATAATCTCAAATGATAAAGAAAAGGTAAACGAGAACAAGTTAATATAAATTTGGAAAACATCGGCAAATGTTTTAAATTTAAAAGTAATTAAAATATTCTACACATTTTAATAATCTTATTGAAATGTTTTTTTATGATTGTTTGCAATTATATTAGTAATTGTTCTGGCAGTTTAAAATTGTCTGGTTATTTCTCAAAGCCTTTTTCGAGGGAATTAAAATGTAGAATTGTCTTCCAGGTTAGTTTCAAAATTACAAAGCTACAGAGTTGTACTTAAGATGTGCGTTTAGCAAGCTTCAATGATGCTAATTTTTTTTAGTGGTACAGCCAGATTCTACTTTTTAAAAATATTTTGTAAAAATTATATTTCTATGAAATCGCACGTTTTTATCTATAACTATGGTTTTCATCAATTAATTTTTGTATTTTCGAACCTATAACAAGAGCCACATAACGACGGAAAAAGATGATTACTTGAAAACTTCCCCTTGAAAGTTTGCGAACTGCTGAAAAAAAAAAACAGATGATCCAAACAAACATCCCGATAGACTTTCGCTTTTTTTCACATGAAATAGAAAAGGACTATGTCAAAAAGTCTCTTTGAAATAGTATTAGAAGATAAAAGAAAAAAAAATTCACATTTCAACATATCTAACAAAATCAATGTACAATGCACAAAAGAAAAAAAAATCTATTACTTGGCATTTTTTTATGCATATTTCATGTGTGTTGACCATTTTATTAAATATTCTTGTGAAGCGAAAACTCTTTTCAGATAAACTTTCAACTACGAATAGGAAACTTAATGACGTAATTTGGATTTGTTTAAAATATTCAGTCTGCGAGAAAAAATTATTAAATTTGAAATGTAGTACAAAAAAATAAAAAGCTAAAAAACCCAAACAAGACAAGTTAGATAAAAAAAAACAACTTAATATTGTACGAAAATGGTATAATGAATATTTAATTTTAAAAAAAGCATGATTTTATTAAAACTAAAAGTGATTTATTAACAAAGATGAAGATCTTTCATGTAAATAAAAATGAAACAGTTGTCTTTCTTTTTAATTAATGATTAAGTTAAGAAATGAAAGACTTTTATAAGAAAATTACGGCTCAAATGAAGAATTTTGTGAATTCAGATGTTGAAACAAAGTTCTACGACTAACTTAGAGAATATCAAAACAAATTGAAAATGCTTAAAATGCTCTCTTATATCTTTTAGTGTACAGCAACTTTATTCAAAGCATTTCAAATGCTTCAAGAAAATCTTCGTTGTCCTCAGAATAGGAGAAGCAACATCTGAGTTAGATGCATAAGTTGTGTCTTGGCGAACGCCAACGCTATTCTATCCGCCAAGCCCAAAACTCCTGTTTTTCCCGGGATAGTTCCCAACTTATTCGGGAACACGCGGCCAAGACTAAAGCATAGTGCGTTTCTCTTGATTTGTTGAAGTCTCGCTTAGAAAGGATGGTGTTTACATTGCAAACTTCTCACTGTTAAATAATTTAGACTCTATGAAAGAGATTTTATAGTTCAGATATCCAGAAGAGTAAATGTTTTAACGCTGATTTTTATTTCATTTTTCCATTTTATCCCGAATTATATTTGAATGATTAGAAAATAATTTTATTTTTGAACTTTCTTAACTGTAAGCACTGGCACAATTTTTTGAACTACTTAATATATGTTGTGAGAAGATAACTGGCATAAAAGTTGATATTTAATACGATTTTATATCGGTTTTTCATACGATAGTATCTTAAAAAGAGCATTTATGCTGTAATCAGTACAAATCTCGAAGAAACTGAAATATTGCATATAGCAAATTTATATCGAGTTTTTTGTGACTGTGAAAACATTAGGACAATATTTGGAACAAACATTTAGTTTAATTAAGGAAGTGATGAAATTTGAAATGCAACTAACTCTTGATTGACACGATGCTCGATGATTCTACATATCTAGTCTCACATATATGGACCACAAGCTTACCGTACTTTTCTCACTCACGCATTATTAGTTGCACTTTAATCAACCAATAACTATATAACGTGTCGTATGAACCAAACATTCGCCACTTGATTGATTTTGAGCCCATGATTTAGTCACTTATTCATTCCAAATGGCGTATCTAACATCTTATCTTTTTATATATTTATACATGATATGCATATTTGCGTGTTTAGTTCTAACCGAGCCAAATGCTCAAAACATGGAACCAGTAAGACTGGCAGTTTTGGCCCCGGATGACGATTCCATGCCATTCTCTTTACACAAGGTACTTCCTGCTGTGATTTATGCTGTACGAACACTTCTACGACAAGGCGAGAGACCGATGGAAGTTTTGTACCGGGATACGCAATGTTCATCTACATATGGCCCCTTGGCTACATTTTCATTATACAATTCTGGTTTAGCTGATATATTCTTGGGACCTTTATGCCCATACGTTTTGGCGCCAGTAGCACGATATACTTCTGTATGGGGATTACCAATACTTACAGCGGGTGGACAAAATGATAACTTTGATCATAAACTGCCCCATTACAAGCTTTTAACCAGAATGAATGGCTCTTATTCTCAAATTGGCACTATTGTATTGCAAGTTTTACAGAAATTCGATTGGAAAGTAGTAGCACTTCTATTTCATAACTATGAAGACCGAACTAAAGGAAATTCGAATTGTTATTTCACGCTAGGCGCTGTCTTTACAGCACTCGGGAAGAAGTCTTTTCATCGTGGCTTTGATGAGTTAAGTCCTAATACGGATTATATAAAACTCTTGAAAGAAGTATCTCTTCATTCCAGAGGTATGTACTTTTTTTAATTTTCGTTACAATGAACTATAAACGTTATGTGATAAATTACAAAAACAAACAAATAATAATCATTAATAAATTATTAAAATCATGAAATTTTTAAAAGTAATTTAAAAATTAATTAAAATATTTAAAAACTGTTTAAATTAAAAAAAATTATTATTTAAATAGTGTAGCTAATTTTTAAAATTGTAATAATTTGTTTTTAAAAATAAATTATTATATTTATTTTTTAACTTTAAACATTTATTATTTTTTTTTAGTTCAAACAGTCTCCGTACAAAATATAGCGATTGAATGACTGCTCATGAATCATGAATATTAACAAACTTATATACAATAGCGTAATTTGCCACTATTCAGTCTTACATACAGTATATATATATATATATATATATATATATATATATATATATATATATATATATATATATATACATAGAATTTTGAACGGTGTGTTCAGAAACTATGAGAATAGGGATAGTAATAGAGGGATATGATTCACACAGGGTTAATTCTAATATATGATTTAGTGATTTGTCTCAGCTGCACCTTACAATTTTGAAGCCACTTGACACGCATTATATATTATATGAAGTTTCTTTCTTGATTAGCTAAAATAACATAGCAATAAACTATATAGTAAAACAAAAAAAAATGAAGTAGCTTTTATTGCTGAAACATTTTATAAATCAGTTTCGGGCAAACTCTAAAAGTGCACTTTCGAAAACCATTGAAAAGTTGTTAAAAAAAGCAAAATGGTATGACTATGACAAATTTCGTTAAACTGTAACAATATTTAATTTTTTCATTTTAAAACTAATTAATGTCAGCGATATTTGTAAGGGCTTTAAGAAGCATAGATTTCAAATTACCTAACTATTAAAATCCATTATTTATAGCTTAGATGTATCCAAGTTGAATTTCTATAAAGTTGATTTGCATGCCTCTTTTATCATATTTTATAAATCATAATATATTTAATAAATATATTTGAAAATTTTTTACTGATTTTACTGATTTGTTCTATTTAATGTATGAAATAACGTTTTAATTTTACCAAAAAATGCAATCAATTTTGCGATCTTTCAAAATCATATCAACTATATTTTATATTTAGTTTATTTGCGAAGAAAAAGAGCACTACTTACTTATGAACTTAAGCAGAACGATGTAAATTACGCACTTGAATTTTCTCAGTGTAGTAATTTGATAAAAAAAGCTTTTAAACCATGGCTTTAAACTCTAAAATTATTTTTAAAAAAGAAATATTCCGAGTTAGTCTATTTTTTATATATGGTTAACAATTCACGTCTTGTAATTCACATTGATAAATTACCTAAACTTTTCTAAAATACAAAAATAATTTATTCCTCTATATTTAGATTTTCCCATTGCGGAGCTAAAAATTTCAAAATTATCACTTTATAGCATATTAATGTTAACATATCCATTTTAAATTTGATTTCGAATTTGCTAATAAATTTCATATTTAACCTATCAGATGTGGTACAGAAAATATCTACGTTTTTAAATCAGATACTATGTCTCGCCTGAAACACGATATACTTTATTACTTTTTAAAAGATAAATTTAGGAAAATACAGGAATTTTA
Source organism: Parasteatoda tepidariorum (assembly GCF_982258835.1). Classification (NCBI taxonomy): domain Eukaryota; kingdom Metazoa; phylum Arthropoda; class Arachnida; order Araneae; family Theridiidae; genus Parasteatoda; species Parasteatoda tepidariorum. The sequence continues at coordinate 41,108,229 of NC_141757.1, forward strand.
AATTAAATATTTATTCTACGTAAAGTAAAACATTTTTTTAAAGAAATTTACGAGATATTACCAAAATCAGTCAAATAGAGAAGAGAAAGAATGGAAATAAATTCAAATATAAAATATGAAAAAGAACTTGAAGGTACGACTCTTATTAAACGTTTCACTTTTACTTAAAATGCTTATTGACTGACTTTAAGAAAAAATAAATAACATTTGAAACTTAAAATAACACAATATTAAATGATGTTAACAATTTCAATCATTTTTTAATTAAATAATAAAAAAAATAAATTATTAGAAAAATATTTTTTTGTGGGAAAATCGAATCTGTCCAAAAAATATTTTTACTATTTTTTCATAGAAATTATAATCTGTCTTCATAACTAGTCTTATTCAGTCTGATTTCTTAATTGAAAAATTCCTTTGTACTAATTAATTAGCATATGATTGGCTAATGCTTTAAATCAGTAGAATTACCTTTTACTGCAGTGTAAAAAATTCTAATAAAAAGAACCAGCAATCATAGTGTCGGTACTTTTTTACTGTAAAATTCATTTTTACCGGAACATGTAAGGAAGAAAACTGATATACCCCAATTTATACAGTAATACTTAGCATAAAATTATTGACTCACTCTAATTAAATATGCATTACGGTATAATAGCTTATGGGAAAAACAGATTTTATGGTATATGGATTTCACGGATGATGAAGCTGTTACTTTATACCGTAATTTAATCCAGAATTACAGTGTATGTGAAAAATCAATTATGAGATAAAAAAATCTTTTCAGATGCGTCTTTTTTGTGCTCTGTATTTGTTAATAATATTTTATTTTGTACTAATTAATTTGTACTTATAAAACGTCTAACTCTAGAGATTAATATTAAGTTTCCTCCGAACTGCGTTATTAATCGATTCGCAGAGATCGTTTAATTTTGTACAGAGAAAAAAAATTGGTAAAATTATCATACTGAATAGTATTGACATTTCTGTTAAAAAGAAATCATGAATCTGGAAAATAAAACTAAATTATGTGGTATATAAACCAATCATTTGGTAATTTTTTCATTTACATGGTAGCAGTTTTCTGGATATTCTAGTTTTGAAAATAATAGCTCTTAATACCAATCATTAAGTAAGTTACATTTAACCAAATAAATAGTTTTTATGCCATACTTTAATGTATCATGATAAAATTCGAAAATTTCATCACATTTACCAGGTTTTAAACATATTTTATTCTTAATTTTACCGAAATCATAACCAAAGCGTTTCGGTAAAAATTACCAAGGTTTTTGGGGTTCCCATATAGACAGAAACAGAACAGATTTACCATAGTCTGGTAGTTTTGACCATACCTTTTTCTTTGAGTAACAATTTTATACTAAGTGGAATTATATATATCTGAAAAAAAAGAATAGAGAATTAAAAACTAATGTATCTAATATTAATTACAAAGTATCAAAAGAATCTTCATATTTCATCATGTATAGAATATCACTCATATACAAAATGTTGGAATTTTAAATCAAAGTAGCAAGTATATGCTATTTGAACTAAAATGTAATCGAGTATTTTCTCAAAAATCATTTCAAAGTGAAAAAAAAAGATTATTTGGAAATTAATTATCTAACTATTAGTCATTCACTTATTAGAATTTACAAAGTAGACTTGTAATTTTACGAAAACTGTATAAACATGTTTTTTACAGTTAATTAAAGTAATACTCAAAATTTTAAGTAGACTTTGAATATTTTAAAAGATCCACAAGTTATAGTGTTAGAGTACTAACTATATTGCTATAATAATATATTTTTTCAAATTTGTAGACATTTGAAGACAAAACGAAAAAATTCATTACTTTTTTTAAATACGCTTAATTAACTTTTCTCTGCTGTATAACCATTTCAGTATTTGGGAATGGTTTTTGCCCCGATTATGATTTACGTATGACGTGTTTTGTTTTAAAAAACTTGGTTTATAATAAATTAATATATATTTATTATAATTTATATAATTTATATATATATTACTATAATAATTATAATAAGTTACTATAATAAGTTTATAATAATTTATAATAATTCTACGAATTAGTATTAACTACTTAATTTTTCCTAATAATTCATATGTTTAGTAAACCTATAATCTGTATTTATTTTAAAAGAGTTCTGAAATTTTAAATAAATTAAATATTCATTTTAGAAAAGCATTATTTCTTAGAATTTACCACTGAACCAAAAAAAGATTAAAAATTGTTATAATAATTTTGCCAGCACTATGCATAATAGTTTTATTCAAATCATTTGTAACATTTCTGAAGTATGTTAAAATTTAAAATATTCTCTAGTGAATTTTGTTATGAAATTCTGTAATTTTTTCGTTTCACACATCATTCCGAACTAAAAAAATTTTTCTTCCCGTATTTCAAACATTACTGAATTTTAGTCAATATTATGAAATTTTAAAAAAATGCTATTTAAGGTATAAACTTTTATTATAATATTACTCGCGGAAACGGATAATTTATGTGTTTTCAGGAAATTTGGAATTTGAGATTTTATGTTAGAGAATGTGAAATTCTTATAAATTTATAGGAAGTATGAAAGTGAATTAGGATTTATTGAATAAAATAGCGCTGATCGCTTGAGTAAAACGTGATTTGTGTTCCAAATACCATATCACTAAATATTAGCTTATTTAATAGAGAATAGTGAGACACATTTGTTACTGGATAATAATTTTACTGTATTTTAACATCATTAAATAACGCACTTTAAAATTAACACGCAATTAAACTCTTGCATTTCTGAAATTTTAAGTATTTTCATCTTTTTACGTACCATTTTAGAGATCTTATGAGATCCAGTTAAGATTAAGTAAAATAAAATATCACGTTTACTTTATTTAATTTCAAAAACGTGAGTTGATTGAAGAGTTGAAAAAAAAACATAACTTCTTTGAAAATATAATATATTACTTAACATAGTACATGCATTTCATTCTTCATTATAATCATTTTAAAAAAAATAAGAACAGAATATTGTGGAAGTGATTTTTTTCTAAATTTAATTTATTTGCGTAATTATTTATAAATACTGGGCATTTTTATCTTTATAACTGAAAACACTTAAAAATTTTATTTCCTCTTGTTAACATTAAAAATAATTGAGAAAAAAATTAAAAAAGCTTAGTACCTTCATCCTCTTTGTTGTAAAATTTATTGAGTTACAAAATGGTTTTGTTAGTTAAAATGACATTTAAAACAAACTAACAAAGTTAATGACGAAAAATAATAAGTAAGTGCTTCATATTATCATGAGTCTTAAAAATAGTTGATAGGTGTTCAGGCTTTAAAAGTAAAACTTTAAATTTATCGTACGCTGAAGATAAGTTAGAAATAATATTTTCAATTCAATCTCATACAAATTTTATTGAAATAATATTAAAAGTAATAAAGTTAGTTGCTTAGATGGCTGATTAATATCTTTTTAATTTGAATGTAAATATTTCTATATTAAGAAACACATAAGAAATTTTCCTTTTTTAAAAGTTATTTGTTTTGTGGAACTAAACTTTTTCTAAGCTAAGTTTCATTTTACTCCTTCTGGTGTCCTTTCATGGTGTTTTTGTTTAACATCAAACGCTAACAGTTTGTTCCATTGTAATATAAATTCATGAATTATGCAGGTTGATTTTAATTTAAATTAGTTAGTAGTATAGTTAGATTTTGTGGAGCAATTGTCAAAACATATCTATTGTAATTCAAATAAAATTAGTTGACATTTCTACAGGCTCTTTGTTAGTTTAGTCTTTAAAAGTATCACAGAATATAAATGGGCAGCTTTATTTAGCCGAGAATAAGTTGCATATGGTAGTGTATACGTAATCGTAACATGATGACTAGAAAAACTGTGTATAGTAGTTTTCAGATAACAGTGCAAACTTTTGAAATCTTAAAGTCTGAAATTGAACCCTGTATTCTTTCAAGTTGAGTCTTAATATCACGAAAAAAAAGTTAATAAAGTATTAAATTGAACCATGTATCCGTTTAAGTTGAGCCCTAATATCAAGTAGCAAAATTAATTACAGTTTTAAATTAAGCCTTGTACTCGTTCAAGTTGAGCCACAATATGAAGCAAAAAAATTAATATAGCTTTAAATTGAGCCATGTATCCGTTCATTTTCAGTCTTGAAATTAAGCAGCAATTTTAATAAAGTTTTAACTTGAAACATGTATCCGCTTAAGGTGACCTTTGTATCAAGCAAAAAAATTATAAAAGTTTTAAATTTAACCATGTTTAGCTTGAGTCTTAATATTAAGCAACAAAATTTCAGAACTGCGATTAAATAGTTCAACTTAGCACCGTTGATGCTATAAATCAAAATTTTCTAAAAGATTTCACGGTTTATAATTATAGTAAACTGTGAACAGTTTATAATTATGGTAACATTAAATACAAATGCTTTATGAATGTGAATGTTTCTAGAAAACATGTTTGTTTCTTATCATGTTTGTTTTATTAAATCGAGTACAGAATAGAAAAAAAAACTTTAATTTTTCGCTTAATAATACCACTTACTTTTTTGCAAATTTTATTAAAATATAGAAACAATTTAACATGCATAGTAAAAGAGTCCTGATAAGGTAAAGATAGTAAAAGAATCCTGATTAAATACTAATAAGTATGTTTCAAAAGTGTTGTGTCTTATTTATGTTCATAGAAGCTCAAGAGCTGACTATTTTCAAATAACTTAATAAATGCCCTTTAAAATATTTTGTTGACTTCTAAATGTGGCTAATTATAAGTTTAATTGCACCACACTTTCTTTATTTTGTTTTATTGACGAGCTAATTAAGTATTTGTACTGTAATGACGAGCTTTTGAATAACTTTTCATTATATTTCCTTTTTAATATTGAATCAACTAGTAACTCATAATTAGTACAACAACATATATTTTGATATTGAATTACGTTTTTTACATATTATAATTGCATTACAATTATACATACATTTTTATCTACATTTGTACTACATGCTATACATAAATAATATCTGATATTTTCATTGCAATCTTTGTAATGTTGGTATGTCTTTGTATATTTTGTATTGTGTTGTTTTGTTTTGTATAATGTGTATGTTTTTTGCATTCTGCACCTTGTGGTGCATTTTAATGCACCACAAGGTGCTAACAAGGTGCTAAATGCATTAACACATGTGGTTAATGCACTTAGCTCTTTCAAAACATTTAGATTAAACGCTCTTTTTTCCTATGTATACTCATTATACACACTTTTGCTTTATACAAAATTACTCAGATTTTATTTTGTACAAATTCACGTTTTCGTATGCTGTATTTTGATGAAGCATTTCGTATCTAAAATTCAATTTAATATTTCACAATTAAAATTCATAAAAATTTCATGAGATTTTCCAATAAACATTGATGGATTTCTAAATGAACACAAATAAGTTACAGAGTTATAATTTTGCTGGGTTCAAAAATTATCTTGATACATTTAAAAAACTGAAAACATGTTATTTTGACACATTCAAGTGACTAAGAAATACGAAAAATCAATTGTTTTAAATAAAACTAAATAGATTAAGCTGAAAAATCTACTTAATCTTTCTATTATACTTTTTAAATACCAAACGTCGAAAAGTTATTTTCTTGATTTCATGCATCCCAAAACAAAGAAGATATTTGAAATCTTATCAATTTATTTCTGGTAGTTCATTCAATTAATTTCATGAATTACCTTTTTTCTCGGAATTTATATAAATGTAAAATGCTTGCTGAAATGGTTATTTTTAATGAAAAAAAAAACGGAATTGAATTTGTTGAAATTAAAGCAAATTAAAATAATACGCCACTGTCTCTTCTTTTTAGCTTGTTTTTGATTTGTGGTGACATTAGTTGTATTTCCCGTTTTTCTTCGAAATCTATTTTCTTCTTGAATGTTTATTTTAATCCATTCAGGGGCAGTGGAATAAAAAGTGTTCCACTTATTTTTGAACATAATATTAACATACTATTTGAACATAATATTTGAATATAAATAATATACCTTATATAAAAAATATACATTTAATTATAGGAATTTTATTTGCGCTAACATATAAAATCCAAAAAAGCAGATGAGATCTTTTCTTTAATTCTTTTAAAAAAATTATTTTGTAAACTTCACCGGTGCTTCATGCTGCATTTCAAAACCATAAATTTTTAAAATGCTCAATATAATATTTTCAATTAATTTCACCTATGTTAATATAAAATATTGAATAAAGTATGAAAAATATTTTTTATAGAAATTCTGCCCCAAAGGCTTAAGGATCAGTATCACGATTCTCTTAAAGATTGGTTTTTAGTATACCAATTCAGAAATGCAATAATTTCGAAACTTTAAAATCTTTAACTATGCAAAAATATTCATTGGAATGTTAGTAGAATTACATCACATTCTCTAATGTTCCAGAACATCGCCCAAATACAATAACATTTAATAATTACCTTAGTGAGAAATTCACTTTGATCAATATTTAAGCAGAAGATAAACGTTACTTTTTATATTCTGCTCGAATTTCCGGAATTTGAGCCTAATAAATAGACTTCCTTAGTTTCGTTCTAAAGGAACAATTACTCATCCTCAAAGGTATTATTTTAGAACTATCAATTATAGTTTTAAAAATGACTTTAATAAAATGTAGGGATCTAAAATATACTTTGAAAGTGTCACTTATATTTATATTATTGCAGTGAGTTTGTGTATTGGGTTTTGCGAAAAACTATTAGTAGCTATTATTTGTTTATTATTAAGATAATATAGAATTGTTACAATGACATTATAAGACAAATTTTTAATAAAAAAAAAAGAAAACTGTACATTTTTATTTCCTTTCTTAACCTGTTCGAGACGGGCGAGTCATAAATGTATTCGTACGGAAACAGAATCAGAATGGAAAAAAAATAAAAAAGCGGTAGCTTAAGTTAGGACAGGGCTTATTTTACATAATTTAACAGTCTTGTTTTTGCTTTCATTTTAATTCTTGCACATCTTATTAATGTTAGTTCGAAGTGTAACTGTATAATTTTTATTTTGAATTAAGTAGTGATATATTAAGTAAATCAAACTATTATTACTCCTCCCCCTAATATACTGCTATAGAAACATTTTGACTACCAGTTTTATTTTTTTACCATGATTGTAGCTACCCTGAAAATTCATAAATGACTCGCACGTCTCGATAAGGCTAAGAGAATATTGATTTGGATGAGTCGATATTTAAACCATGACGTTAATTGTCGATATCTAGTTAACAAAAACAAGATGTGAATTGTTAACTATATATAAAAAAATACGAAGAAAAGCTTTTATCTATTTAAAGATATTTTACAACAGAAAATTGCATGTGATAAAAATTAATTAGTAATTTCATTGAAATTCTTAATTAAAAAAAAAAACGAAAAAACATTTACCTTTAAATTTAATATCATACAGTTAATTTTTAATATATATATATATATATATATATATATATATATATATATATATATATATATATATATATATATATATATATATATATATATTAATATATATATATATATATTAATATATATATATATATATATATATATATATATATATATATATATATATATATATATATATATATATATATATATATATATATATATATATATATATATATATATATATATATATATATATATATATATATATATATATATATATATATAATATATATATATATATTAATATATATATATATATATATATATATATATATATATATATATTAATATATATATATATATTAATATATATATATATATATATATATATATATATATATATATATATATATATATATATATATATATATATATATATATATATATATATATATATATATATATATATATATATATATATATATATATATATATATATATATATATATATATATATATATATGTATGTTACGGTAAAACACTGAAATCTGGAGAATGTCGACATTCACCGGTGAATGTCAGCATTCACGTAGCCGCTTGGTGTACGTCCGAAATCTTTGCTAAATACCCTTATTTCTGACTCTCACCGGTGAATGTCAACAATCACATAGTCGCTTTGGTGAATGTCCGAAATATTTGTTATATCCAATTTTATATTAATTTATTCGCTAATATTATTATACTTATTTGATATATTTATATTTATTTTTAATACTTACTGACGATAAATTAGAAGAAACATCAGTGTTTGGAGTATCGGGCAAGTATATATCGGGCAATGGCACTTAACCTTAAAAAAACATCAGCGCGGGGGGTATACCGGGCAAATGTATACCGGGCAGTGGCACTTAACCTTAAAAAAACATCATTGTAGGGTTAAAATTTCGAATGAATGTAATTACATCCACGAATAAATTCATATCAAATCGAATGTAATAAATATTTCGGACATTCACCAAAGCATATCTGTGATTGTCGACATATACCGGTGAGTGGCCGAATGTACAAGAATGTAATGAAATATTCGATCTTTCACCGACGTATTAGATGTTTTTAGACATTCACCGGCAAAACTCAAATATATATATATATATATATATATATATATATATATATATATATATATATATATATATATATATATATATATATATATATATATATATATATATATATGTATATATATATATATATATATATATATATATATATATATATATATATATATATATATATATATATATATATATATATGTATATATATATATATATATATATATATATATATATATATATATATATATATATATATATATATATATATATATATATATATATATATATATATATATATATATATGCACATACACAAAATTTTGAACTGAGAGTTCAGAAACTACTATTTACACTTAATGTTATTAAGTAATAAGGGGATATGATCCTCAAAGAGGTTAATTTTAATATATAATTTCATGTCTTCAGCTGCACCTTAATATTTTGAAGTTACTTGTCGATTTTGAAGCAGTAAACGATATAGTAAAAAAAAAAAAGCACATTTTCATTTTTGAAACATTTATTTATCAGTTTCTGAAAAACTCTAGAAGTATACATTCAAAAACTGTTTAAAGATTTATGAGAAAAAAAGCAAAATGGTATCAAAATTAAAACTATGACTAAAACAAAGACAAAGTTAAAACTATTTAATTTTGAAACTTATCAATATTAGCGATATTTGTAAGAGCTTCATGAAACATGAGTTTCAAGATTCCCTAACTATTAAAATCCATTACTTAATATACTTGTCAATTTTTAATAACACATTTTAATAAATGTTCACCTACAGATTACAACAGAATAATTATTATTCCTATTTTGTTAGTCTTCTTTATTTGAATTTTCTCTTTCATTGTTTCGTCTCTGACATAACAGTATTTCAGCTTTTGTTTAAACATCATTTGAAAAATACTTATTTTCGTCAAACCCAAAAGAAATAATCTGTGATGTCAAACAATACCTTTATTTGTACAATACCTAAAAGAAATAAAATATTTTCCACTTTCTTTGAGTTGTGGACTAAAATTGTTTCTTATTAAAAATAAGAATGAATCAGTGTTGAGGTAGACTTAAAAACATTTTAAAACTTTAACAGTTTATAAAATATGCTATTTAGCGGAATATTCAAATGTATTGTTCGACAATATAGCTTTTAGGGCGTTAAGAAGCGTTTTCGTCAGGGAAATAAAAAGGTCTTTGAGCTCAGAGCAAAGCTTTAATTTTAAATTAATGTACTATTTTGCTGAAAAGAAGTTTCTGAATCTTAGACTCAACAGTTAGCTTATATATTAAAAAAGTAAAGCTTTTAAACAAGTATCAATTTGGTGAAATATTTTCGCCTAAAGGATAAACGTTAACAAACTCTATCTATACAACTCTTTTGAGCTCAAACATGCAGCACTCAAGACACTTTCAACTATCAAAAACTAGATTATGAACGTTTTTTGGTTACGAGTATTCTTCACTCTTGTGTCATGTCGTTATTTGTTTTCATTTATTGTCATTATTATAAAGCGCTGATTAACTGGGTTTTGAAAAATAAGTGTATTTGAAATTGATACCTGAACCTATGATTTTAGCTGATTCTTCATATTCGGCTGATTTTCTGCGTAACATACCTGTTCCGCGCCATGTTAATTATTCATAATGCAAAAGTTAAAGCAATGGAATTTTTTTTTGCCGACAGTCGTCGAGTCATAAAAACCAAAGGACTAATTTTAAAGCATTTTACTAATGATGTCCCAAAATAACCACAGATTTGAAAATAATTTAAAGAAAAATAGAAGTAAATGAAACTATAGATTTGCTGCACTTTATTTAGGAAACCAGCCATTTATTCTCACAAATTTCAAATTTTATTTGTTCCTACATATATGCGAAGCCACCGAATATAAATTGCATTACTGTCAGAGATAATTAATTAATCAACATTTCCCTCTTTTTTTTAAGAGCCATTATTTTTAACTATACCGTGCTTCAGCGTGAGAATAAAAACATCCTTCTAAGGAGATATTTTTAGTCAGAATTATTAGTGATACAGCAGGTTATTGATTTAAAATTTTTTCTTAGTTAAAGTGCCCCCATTTGAGAAGCGTAATAACTATCTAATATTTATCTAGCTAACTGAACACAATCTGATTGCTATCGAATCCAGCTAAAACAGTGGTTCCCGAACTTTTTTTTATCTCGTAGACCCCTTGCCATGTTTTTCGGTTTTGGGTAGACCCCCTGCTTACCTGATATTGATTTTTTGTGAATTGATCAACTTCAAATGTATTTTTGACAGCTGGTATAGTGCTACTCACTGTGATGGATTTAAAATTCTAACTGTAGTGAAGTGTGGTATGAAAAATTAAAGAAAAATACACATGCTAATTTTATACATTTATTAACTAAATTCAAACTAATTTAATTACTAATTTAATTTAATTAATATGTAAGTGGAATAAAATAGTGCACGATAAAACTCGTATTCCGCTACTAATATTAAAATTGCGGAAAAAAGTTCTTATGCAAAACCGTAGTAGCGTATTGTCGATCTGTTTATTACATTTTCACGTAAAAACTAAGCAACAAATCTCCGTGATCTTGTGCGCAGAGGTCTAGCTAGCTAAAGAGTTGACACAAGCTAGGCTACTATTTACCGTGGAAAAACACTTTTTTGTTACAAAATAAAATCTTACTCGCAGAGAAATTAAAAACGTACGCGGGCGGGGCTGCAGGCAACAGTTTATAATGATTCAGTTTCATATATCAAAAAGTAATCCTAATAACTTAAATTTTAATAAATCATTTTCTTCATAGTTACTTTTATAAATTATGTAGAATGTAGATAGATATATGTCTTTATATTATAATATGTCTTTATATTATATGTAAGTAAATAAGTACTATCAGTGTATGTTAATTATTCCATTCATGAAATGCCGAAATTAAATAACACTCATTAAATGAGATTACTGGAAAAAGAGTTACGTATCCTTAAGGGAATCATAAGAAATCAGCAACAGTTTGGTCTATGGTGTTTTGAGGAAGTTTTAAATGTTATTGATAAAGTCTATTCACAGAAGTGATCTCAAGTACGTAGATTACACGCATATAAATATATAAATATACTTTTATAAATATATCATCGGGCTAGAAGAATGTATGACTGGTTTTGCGAACACCTTTTTACATCTAAATGCATAGCAAAAAAAATTACCTGAAACCCATTGAAATTTTGCAGAACATATTGAAGAATGTTAGCCAATAATATAGCAAAATCAGCAAAGCCAGAATTCGGTGAATTTGTTTACGTTCTGTGTAATCCTCATCAAATTGTTTAAACAGGATACGACGTACTTGAAACAAGTGTATAAATTCAACTCCAATCAAAATACATGCGGTGGAGTAGCGCAGTGCTAAAGATTCTAATCTTAAATTCGAATAAAAACAAGTTAAAAAAATATTTTGAGCTTTTTTCCCTACTGTTAGAATTTTCGTTCAGAAATTACGATAAAATAATCAGTGATAGTCTACCCATCCAATTAACCATAAAGCTTAAGGTTCGGAAATGTTTTTTTCGTTTACATTTGTTGTGGTTAAGAAATCACAAAACTATTACGTTACGTAATTATTAGTAACTGGCATAGTTTCTAAACCACAAAAACAAAACTTAAATGTACATTGGAGCTCTGTAGGTGATTCCCAATTTATGCGGGAATTATAGCTTCGTATTCTAATAGTCCAGGGTCACCGATTGAAGACTGCATTATACTGGAAATTCTTCATGCATTAAAGAAATGGAAGATATAGTGCAGTGCCAACGCTAGGAGAGCTGGGATAGAGTTGGTTCAGATTGGGCGATTAGCCCTTTTAGCTACAGCAGGCACCCAGCTGCAGGGAACAAAATGGCTTCACATGGTGGGCTAGTTAGCCCGGATAGAATTCTGGTTGTTAAACCGTATTAGGTAAAAACAATCAATAAATGTTTTTTCTTACATTTAACAGTTTGAAAATCAGCATTTTTATGGTCATTTGACTGTTTTGTTTGAAAATGGTAAAATGACAATTAAAGAAATTGCAATTTAACCATTTCTTCCGAGAAACTTATAAAAGTGTATAATATTTTTATGCCAAAAAAGTCGTTAAAGTACTAGCATACACAATTCAGAATATTCAATACGTTATAGAAGTAGGGTATTCATTACTTACTAACAAATTGTTTTGTAACAAATCCTTAGTGCGCACCATATCATTCACATAGAAAAAATATTACAACACATAATATTAAGAAATACCCAGAACATACAATGATTTTTCCATCTAATGTTTTGTCCATTATGATTATATTTTTACTTTGGCTGACAGAAAACTGCACATGAATAGATGCATGAGGTATATGACACTTCACTTCGATCTGGCCAATATCAATCATTCCTTCGCTCTTTTCTTCATAAAAAGAAGAGAAAAAAGACAAAAAAAGATACATTCAACACGCAGCTTGGATTAGGAAATGAAACAGTTTCTAAATATTTGAAATTCTGTCGATTTTAAAAAGTGAGATTTTTTACGCTCATTATAAACATTTGAAACTAATTCAATGACCTGCATTAAATTTGCTTTCAAATTTAAAAAATAACGTTAAAAGTTAATTTTTTTTATAATTTAAACTTCATTTCATACTTCATAAAATAAGCCTATGTGATGGTTTTTAAATAAGTTAAATCATCACTTTTAAACCTGCAATTTTAAAAGTTACGAAAATGGAATGGTGAATTAATTATAGACTTTTAAAAAAACGCAATCATTTCAAAATTGCATAAATTATGTTTACTTTTGGAAAAGTACTATTAAAAAGTAAGAAAACAGTCATATTTTTAGATGCTTCGATTAATACCTATACCAATGCATTTTATCTACATTGAAAACATAATCGATACAATGTTAGAATATACATCCAAAAATTACCGGTAGTAGTCTGCCTAACCAATTAACTGTAAAACTCACGATAAAGGCCATTTTTTACCTTTTAGGTTTCGAAAACGTTAACAACTAATACGATTAAAAATTTATGAAACAAAACTAAATAGTTTTTTTCACTATTTACAACTAGAATGGTTTCAAAATCGTAAAAATGACATTTATCTGGGCATTGGAGATAGGCTTTTTGTGAAGCGATGGGCATTATAGTTAGGTAGTGGTTGATTTGTGTGATTTATCAAATGAACCGTGCAATGTGGTTTAAGTTGTTTAATTGGATATTTCGCGAGGTGGGAAATGATAGACTTTTTGGTACTAAGCAACTTTATGGTGCACCACCTATGCGCGAATGAAAGTATTGTATACTAATTGTCCAAAGTCACAAATTGGGGAGTGCAGAACACTGAAAACTCTTCATGTGTTGAAGGGAATAGAAGAAATATTGTGATATCAACTCTGGGACTTGTTGTCGGTCGTAAGACTGACAGATTAACCCTCTCGGCAATTACATGTAACTAGTTACAAGAAACTCTGCCGCGTTTTTAGATAGGCCTAATTTGTGAGATAAAATTCAGTTTGTTTTACCATATTGAGTTAAAACAGTTAATAAGCGGTTTTCTCACAGTTAACAGTTTGAATACAATCTAATTTATGGTTATTTGACTTTTGTATGAATATGGTAAAATTACAAGTAAATAAACTGTTATTTAACCTTTTCCCTGAGAAATTTCAAAGAGTGTAGTGAGTAACTAATCAGTTATGCTCTAATATTTTAGTTAAAGTGTAATTGATTATGAAGAGAAAAATCTGAAACATAATTAGAAAATAAACTAAATAAAATACAATTTCTGATAAAAAGAATCTTTAAAACGTGCATATATCTTTTCTTTCTTAAAACATCTTTTGTTCTAGTTTTAAAACAATTTATAACTTTTTTGAGGTTTATTTTTAAATGCAGATACAACTGTATTTTGACATTTTCAATTAATAAAATGTCTGCAAATTATTGCCACATGCACAGCTTGCGGTGTAGTCCATTAGTTTAATGACTAAAAAATTAAGATTTTCATAAAACCATCACCATTATTCTTTTTAACTTACTTTTTATAAAAAATCATGAATCTGGTAATTAATTTTATGGCCTCATCCTTAAAAAGTGAAATCTAATTACACCATTAAATGCGTTAAATAAAATATTTCATTTCCTTCACAACACTATTTTTTTACTTTACTTCTGACTAACCACGTACCAAACTCTTTTAATGTAACATAATCTATTTTTAAAGAACTTTCGATTTTCTTTTTTCCTTTACAGGCATTAAACATTCAATAGAAGCATAAAATATTTATCGAAACATTAATCTTCCTAAAGAAAATCGAATGTTTAATTGGATAAAAAGTATATTTTGTTAGTATTAAATGTAAATTAATCTGACAGGGCCGATCTTGAACAGAAAACTAATTTCGCTTTTCGTGTAATCTGTTTGAAGAGTAAGCATTTCGACTTAATGGTGATTAATCTTTGGTTGTATTCGGGGATGGTTCATTAAAAAAAGTTCTGTTAAATGAAAAAAAGATGAAAATCTTTGACGTTTTTCAAAATTGAAAAGAATGAGATGATAGATAAAAGTATTTTTTTTTCTTGCAATTTTATTTTATTCCTTCCTATATCTAATTGTTTAATTTTTTAATAAAAAAAACTGTTGTATGTTGTTGAAAGACTGCTTTTAATTTTTTTTTCTTAGCTTTGCAACTTGATTAGATTCTTTGCTTCATAAATTACACAAACAAATTCTTTTTAACTTGCCTTTTAGAAAAAAAATCTTTATTCTTCTTTTTTATTGTAAAAATATTGCTTTGTTCGCAAAATGTAATAAGAAATTTTCACTTTTAAAAAAATTTAAGAAACACATCCAGCAAAGACAAAATGTAATTGTTTAATTTTTCAGTATTCATAAAAACTAACTAACTGCCTGGCAGATCATTTCATTATAGATTGCGCGTTGTCGTAATAACGCTGTTTTTTAGGTACTAGGCTTGTATGCCTGTTTTTATTAAATTCTACAAATTAGTAATGACATGCATGCCAAAAAATTAGAATTTCGTCTGATTAATATTCAATTTCTAATATTCATTGCAATTTAAATATTCATAGTAACTACCACACTATATGAGCATCATAACATATGTTCAAATCAATGATCCAACAACAATTCTTTTATAATGTTTAAAATAAGGTAAGACAATTTTCAGAATTGAATTGTCTCTCCTTTTTGATTGATTAATATTTTTGTTTATCCCCTTTTTAAAAAAAAATAATTTGTTCGTTTTGTCATTGTAAAAAATATAAATAGTAGAAATAAGTGTAAAGGCACCTAATAAATTATATTTTAAATTCTCACCTGTATAAATTCAACTACTTTTTGTTTTCAATTTCTTATCATTGAGGGGAAAAAGTATACTCCAGACTACCAGAATATGGTAAAATTCTCCATGTTTATGACTCAATGGCACCTAAAAGCACGGTAATATTTACTATGTGTTTAGTAATAATTGTGGTAAAATTAACTATAAAATATGCCTTTAAAATTTATGATAAAATTTGGTAAACGTAGTAAAATATGAAAATTTAATCATGATACATTAGAGCATGGCATAGAAAACATTTATTTGGTTTAACTTAATTTTCAATTTTGCATTTTTTACTAAATGTGTGGAAATACAAACACAGATTTTGAAAATCAGAATTTCCGGTTTATTCGTTATCATATGAAGGAAAAAATTACCAGATAAATGGTTTAAATGCCAAATATTTTGGTTTTATTAGCTATAATTATTATATTTTTAACCAGAAATTATGGAATTATACAGTACTATAATTTTCGGCAGTACGTATCGTTATTTCAATATTCTCTAAAGCGTTTCTTGCAAAATGCTATTTAATAATTTTTTAGAAGTTTAAAATTTCTTTGAATATGAAATATTTCTAGAACGTTCTCTTAAAAATTTTTTTATTTAGTTTAAGTTGCTATATTTTTAGATTTAATAAGAGATGGCGCTATTGTAGTCGAATTTAAGAATTTTAAAATTTAAATACTGTAAAATTTTTTAAGAAACTGGAAAGCAACTGAGTGGCCAGGCGCTTTTCAGAATTATAGACTATCTTTATAGCTGCTTTTTTGGTTTTAATGTATTTTTTCTCTTTGTTTCTTGTCTAAATGTTTATTAGAATTCATTGCTCTAGTTTTGTTAAACTTTGCTATTGGAAAAAAATGTTAAAGGCTTCATCGTTTTTTTTTTTTTTTTTTTTTTAAGATGTCGATACGTAACAGCAGGTCGATAGGTAGATGTCGATAGATATAGGTCGATTATTTTTCAGTATTCAAGTTTCGTTGGCTCATATTAAATTCTAATCAAAGAGGCAAGTATGCTAGAGTTTGTATTCTAAAAAAATCCATTGAATAATAAATTATGTGCTGAAATTCATTAAGTGGAGCAAAATTAATTAAGATCTGATTTTCATGTGACAGAAAAGTTTAAATAATGTTCATAGAAAAGTGGAGTTTTTGTAGAAGAAAACAAAACATTTAAAAAAGTGAACAGTAAAAAAGTTGTAAGTTTCTGAATACGCTTGTTCTTTATTGTTATATTTAACGAATAGCAGATTTTTTTTTCAATATTTTTTTGCGAAAAATCAATAATCCGTTAAATGAAGTGTCACATAAAGCAAATACAAATTTCCATTTATATGTAAATAATTTTCATGGTAAACTAATACAATTAATAAAATTCGAATAAAACTCAAATCCTTTTTCAGCTATCAGAGTTAAAATACAAAATCACAACACGAACAGTGATAAATTTATTTCAGAAAAAAATTTGAGAAAAAAAGATTGATTACCTAGTGAAAATGCATAATACTTGCATTAAATGGTTAAGTTCAAAAAACTGCTTTTAAGGTAGAAAAATTAATTAAAACCAAAAGAATATTTTTATGGTGTAAAAAGAACATTAAGGACATTTTGCAGGAACAGAAAAAAGTTTAAACAATTAAGTAAGGATGAGAGCTATTTTAACATAAAATTTAAGAGCGGATAAAAAAAATAGTACTTTAAAAAAAACTCTTATTTACTATCCATTAAGCGCAGCATTTTGTTCTCTTCTGTATTTAGGGAATAAATTATCAACAATTATGAAAAATAAAGAGTAAAAAAAATTTAAAATGCCACTCATAATTTGAATTTAAGAGCGATAATTTAAATGCTTTGTTTATTGCGAGTAATATTGTTAGTTCTTGTTTCTACTTGTTTAGTTCATTTTTGATTTGAATATATTTGAATATATAAAGACTTTGAGCTAAGAAGCAGTAAAAATAGAATATTAAGAAATTCCTTATATAATTATTTATTTCGATTTAAAACATTTAATTCGATTTAAAACATTTAATTCGATTAAAAACATTTAATTCGATTTAAAACATTTAATTCGATTTAAAACATTTAATTCGATTAAAAGCATTTAATTCGATTTAAAACATTTAATTCGATTTAAAACATTTAATTCATTAAAATTAAAGATATTTTTGAATATTCTTATTTTGTTTGGTAAAGGAAATATTTTTAACATGGGATTTTAAAAAAATTCCTCACGTATTTTCCCAATGTCCTCAAGTACATAAAGAAAAGAAATGACAATGTCATGAAAAAAAAAAGAGTTTTGATCTGGAAATAGTCGTAGATGACGAAAAGTCGTGATGTGCAAAATAATGTCTCCCGAAGTCATCCTGAAAAGAAAAAAGAGAAAAAAATAGAAGAAATAATCTAATTTTCAACTTGTATCTCTGTCGAAATTTGCCACCATATTTGAAGTGTAGAAAAGAATAAATGTGAGGAAGCATTTTGTGTAAGGGATAGAATATTCAGCTTAAAAGGATGAAAAAAAGAAGAAAAGAACATCAGACAACCAGAATCGTTTTTTCTTCATGGCATAAGAATAAATGCAATGAAATAAAAACGAATAACTCTTGTTTTATTTGCGTTCATTTAATAAACATGGATGCTGGCAAAATATCGAAACACTATTATCCCTGCAAGAAATATCCAATTATTGTAAATTTTTAAACGCATTAGTGCCAAGTAAAATTTGCAGCTAAACTGAATAATATATATTTAACTATTAAATGTATGTTTCTTTATAATGTTCAGCATTATAGTAAAATGTTAGTAAAATTGTTAAGGAAAAAACATTTATAGTAACAAAGCTTAGATTTATGCTATATAAAATTTGCAATTTTGTTGATATAGTCGATCAATACGAATTATTGCGTGATTATTTATTTATTTACACTTCCCAAGCACATCTTGATAAACTCAATCTAGTAATATAGAACAAATATAAATCACTTTTAATTATCTATACATTTAATAAATTTTTGATGCATAAATATATATATATATATATATTTAAAAAAGAAGGTTTTTCAATGTATTTATATATTTTATGCTTTTCCCCATTTTTTTATTATTTTAATAATAAGCTACTTGATATAAATCAAATAGCTAAGTTAAATTGCAGATAAGCTTGATATAAGATAATTGAAGATTTTTATAATTTTAAGTACATTGGTTCGGCCATGTCTGTTAAAAAAAATTCTGATCGTTAAGCAAATTTACTATGGCAATTTCTTAAAAAAGTTATTTCAATTAATTCTTTTATTTTATTATTATATAAACTTACGATTTAAATAATATTGAATCATTGTAAATAAAGAAATTACCTAGGAATCGTAGATAGTGTATCTCTATTTTATTAAATAAAAATGATTCTGATCAATGCATAAGTTCATCAAAAGCAATATCACTAAATATGCAAGTAAAACCCAAATTAACATCATATCAGAGTGTATAAAATTATTTCCGGTTGGAACGTGTTGTTAAAAATGTTAATTATTTTGGATATCCTATAATAGAAGACTATAATTAGATAAAGTCTACGGTTTAAATAATAATGTATAAACTATAAGACAAATTAAATGCATCACATCTGGTTAATCAAAGTTTCTAGTTTATCATTGGGACAAATCTATTTATCAAAGTTCTAGAAAGTAAAGCTTGGCGATTCTAATAATTCCCTTGATTATGTAGATATAGCGCAGATAATAAAAGTTCAATAATGAACTTAGTTTATGTTGTAGTACTCGAAATTGTAGAAGCTATTGTAAGTACTAAAAAACCTTATGTTAGACAAACGTATGATAAATGTCTTTTTTTTACCTAATGTTAGAAATTTTATTAAAAGATACAACGAATATCTGGCAATAATTTTCAAAATATTATACTAAAATGTGAAAATCTAAATGACATTAAGACCTTGAATGCATAGGAATAATAGAACTTCAAATATTTCTTTTTACTATAATGATTTAATCACTTGTTTGTTTATTAATTTTGATTTTATTAGTACAAGAAATGACTATTCTAGACGTAATGCATTTATTTCTGTTCCTGAATTTATGTGTAACGAAACGTTTGGTTTTTGATTTAACAATTTGAAAATACATGAATAACAAATACATAAAAATAAACAAATGAAAAATAAGCAAATACAAAATAAATAAATAAAAATAAATAAATAAAAAATAAATAAATCTAAAATAAGTAAATAAAAAATAAGTAAATAAAAATAAATTAATTAATTAAATACATAAACAATTCATAAGTAATATGAATTACATCAACTCACACTATGAAAATTTAAAATTAAGTTAGTAGAATTAAGAAATGTAACACTAATATTATGCATAGGGTTATAGACTTTGCTATTTTTTTTTTATTTTACTGATTTAATTTTACATTTGCCTAGTTCCTTTTATTAATTTAAGCTGTGCAAAAATTTTTCACTGAGGAAAAAAAGCCTGTTTAAAACTACCAGAATATTGTAAAGCTTACCGCGTTCCTGGCTCTATGTGAGCAATAATGAGCTCGGTCATTTTAACCGAAACGCTTTGGTAATGATTTTGGAAAAAAAATAAAAATGAAATATGGTTTCATAATATCTGTCAAAATTTGGTATTTTTATCATGATACCTTAGAGAGCATGACATAAAAACCATTACTACGGTTATATTTACTTCTAAGTTTTGTATTTGTTACAAATTGCGTGATAATGAGAGCTATAATTTTGAAAAACAGAATTTTCGGTAAATCGTTACAATATGAAAAAAAGAGTAACAAATGAATGGTTTAAATACTGTATATTTTGATTTTAATACCCAGTATTATGCTTTTTTTTCCTTCGGAAATGCCATTATTATTCAGTAGAGTAGTTTTTGCAGAATATTTTTCTCCATGTGCGATTCTAGATATTTAACAATTATATTTACTGATACGTGTTCTATATAAAGAAGTGTATTGGTTAGAATTCGCAACACAGATCAATCGAGCATAAGATTTTATTCTTGGCATTAAATTATTTGCTTGAATAATTATCGAGCTCGCATTTAATTTCATTGTGAGAAGAGAGAATGTTCAAGAGCGCAAGTCTTCTCCTATTATCGAGGAAACGCTAAGCAAAGGAATGAGCACTTTGTCACGGCTAATGAGCACTTCAATGAGGCATGGTGACTCTTTGATTAAAGAAATAATGATATGCATTATTTTTTTATTCTGAACGATCATCAAAAATGTATGATAAAAATTGTGGAAGCGTAGCATAATTTTAATGCATGGAAAACACGTCGAATGTCTAAAAACTTATTATGCCTGTGTATAATTCGATAATAAATGTCTGCTTTTTTTCTGATATTTTTTTATTCATTTTATTTGTGAAATTGTTTTACAAGTTAGAAAACTGTTTTTTTTCCGAATAGTGATTCTTTTATTAAGAAATGAAGAAATCATTTTTTTATTCAGATTTTTCCAAAGAAATAAATTATCAAAAACAGTGTAAACAATTAGTATTTCTAATAAATTCAAACCACGTTTAGATTAAAAAGACGTCTTTATATGTAAAGCTAAATAATGCATTGAATAATGCATTTCTCTGTTATTTCTCTTTCAACATACTTGATTTTTTGAATTCCCTTGCGAATTAGTAGAATATTTCTCTTCTAATGATGCATTTTGATTGAAGTATAGGCTTAGGTTTTTTTAATTTTATTTGGAAAGATCATTCAAGAGGATAGTAAGTAATGCACGCTTTTAATGAATTAAATCACATCTATATTCTAAAAGCACTTCATAAATCTGTTAATTCCACAGTGAAATCTTAGTTTTGCAAGAAATTTATTCATATTAATCAATTATTTAAATTGCGAGTATGTGAAATCCATCGGTGCTACTTTGATTTAAAAAATAATATAAAGCATTATTTCTTATTTGAAAATATCATTACTTTTTATGTTTACCATACTTGCGGATAATCGGTAAATATTTATTATTTGCCGATTCAGATCGGATTAGTATCTTTTAACGTTCAACTTAGTAGCATAGTAACTGGGAACTTAACCTATAAATCAAGTGAACTCATTAAACAAATATTGGGGTATAAATAATTATCCATGAATTATTTTTTTTAAAAAATAGAGAAAGAAAAAAAACTTTGAAAGAGAAAGTTTGAACTTAACCCAAAAATCAAGGGCATTTTTAGAACAAGTATTGGAGTAGAAATAAATATTTGTGGATGATTTTTCAGAAAAAAAAAATTTTAAAGAAAATTTTTGAATTTAACCCAGGAAGTAAGGGCATTCCTAGAACTAATGTAAATAAATATTCATGAATGACTTTTCAAAAAAAAGAAAATGACGTTTCAGTACCGCGGAGAAATTTATCCTGAAGAAATATTTTGGGGTTAATTATAAAAAAAGATAATGTCATATTCTTCGTATATTTATATCAATTTTTTAACTGTAGTAATGTGTGCCAATGCGTTCATTAAAAACGTCACTGTTATTGCTAAGGATGCACAAAGAAAAAATTACATTTGTTGCGCTTACTTGGGCCCCTGATGGAAAAAGAACAAGAGGAAGACCCAGACTTTCCATCCAGCGCATGTTTTTGGGCGAATTAAAAGAATGTAGAATATCTGGATGGGAGGAAGCAAGATCTATTGCTAGAGACAGGAGGCGTTGGAGGGATATGCTAGAGGCCTTAAGTGCCCAAAGGCACGTAGGGGATAAGTAAGTAAGTAAGTTATTGCTGAGGCATTGTGCCCGTCTAATAACGAACTGTCGACTGACTGGCCATGCTTTGGATAACGATGATGCATTTTGAACCTTAAAAATAGCTTTCGAATTCGTTATATTTAAGAATGTAGAATAAATATACAACTCTAAGTCCTACAAATGAACTGAACAATGATATAAGTTTTACATAATAAAAGTTGTTAAAGTAATTTGTGGCAGAAATTAAGGATGAAAAGTTTTTATTTTTGGTAAGGTGTTTTTTATGTATTTTAATATTTTGCAAAAAGAACATAGTTTTTAAATTTGTCAAAACTATTTGTTTCCCTTACAAAATCTTCTAATCATACCCATGTATATAACGACTGATAAAATGACTTATATAACATTAAAAAAGATTACGTTTATCTTGTATCCTTTGAAATGTTACTAAAAGACGTTCAATTATTTTTTTAACTAAAAAAAAATTTTTCATCGTTCAGTTAGTAATGGCCTTAATATTTAGAATTCTTATAACTCTATTAAATTGCTTTTAGTTCGAAAAATATAGATAAAAGTAACGAAAGATATAAATCAGCGCTTCTTTTAGTATCACAAATTGGGTTAGAATACGAAAGATGATGACGATTGAAAGGGTTTCCCGCAAAGAATGGCAACCATGAAGAAAACTAAATCGTAGGTCAAATGATATCTCTTCTATGTTCTCAATTTTGGACTCCAACTAAATTTTTTTGCTTATAGCTCTCAGAGAAAAAATAATACAGATATTTTTGAACTTTTTATGGTATGATGCTCAGCTTATGGGATGAAAGGATCAATTGCTTTGACTTATTCTATATTTATTGGTTTATTAAGAAAAAGAACTTTAAGGATTGATGGGAAGGATTGAGACATTGCTTGTGTGCCTATTTTTTTGCTTTTTAATGTAAAATTGGTAAGCCTACATATAAATGCGATAGAAATAGTATTTTTAATGATTAATTTTTCTAAATCTTCTTAAGGTCTTTTTAAGTTTAGTCATCTTAAAGAAATTGGCATATTGTTTTGGCATAAGTGAAATTGATTCAATATGCACAATGCCTTCCTAAATAGTTTTAAAGTCTTACTTTTAACACTTTAAAACTATTTTAAAATATATATTTGTTTTAATATATATATATATATATATATATATATATATATATATATATATATATATATATATATATATATATATATATATATATAATAGAAAAAATTGTATTATTTCATGTAATGCGGGCTAAAATAATAAAAATTTTGTCGACTCAATAAAATATATTCACTTAGATAAACCGATTTTTAGGAGGGCAGAATGCGACTTGTGAATCAAATTACTATTATCATTAATATTTTTGGAAAAATAACGATATGTTGTAGATATATTTTTTCAATAGCTTTTAAAAATTATTAATTATGTGTTTTTTTACAAAAAGAAATTCAGGTGAAAAGTATACTTTTAATTATGGGGCCCCTTTTGATAGAACTAGCCCGCTTTTGCATTACATTGAGAGTAAAATTGCTCAATCCTCCCACGGTTAGCCTGACGGCAAGGGTCTCTAACCCATGATCCGTCTACCACAGAGGATATTTTACGACAGTACTGTGTTCGGTGCGAGTTGGGTACAGAATTTGCATCCGCCAGCCATCGCTGGAATTCAAGCCCGTAGGGACACCTTATTGGGAGGCGAGTCCTCATGACCTGTTAACAGATACCGGGCATTGAAAACATGCATCTTCTATAATGAGATTTCTATAATCTATAATGTATGTCTATCTTCTATTAACTATATATTTTATAAACTATATATTTCATAAACTATATAATTTATAAACTATATATTTTTTAAGCTATATAGCTATATAGCATTTTATAAACTATATATACTTCTATAAACTATATATTCTATAAACTATTTATTTATGAAACTATATACGCATTTAATGATGAAACTATAAATGATCCCTAAGTTATATTTGCAAGACCGCAGATATGCGCAAATCATTACGTACATTTTGTGACGAGAGTTTGAAAAAATGCGTGGGTGCCTTTTCTTGTTCGCTTACATGTTTGTTTCTTTTATTTCAGTTCACCAAAATAAAACAAAATCTAGTTTGATTTTTCGAACAACAATTTTTAATATGTTTTTAGTTTTATGCTCAGAACTTGAAATATTTTTTTAATAATTTTAATTAAACATTTGCTAACGTTTGCTGAAAAATATAAAAATGCATTTGCAATAGAGGAAATTTTTATTTTCTTACTATATAAAAACTTCAAATATCTTCGGATTTAATCATTAATGTTTCATGCTTTGTCTCAAAAAATTAACTATTAAATATCATATTTTTAGAAAAATCTGTTTCTACAAAAGAAAGCCTGTGAAACATTTTTATTTTTTCTGAAAAAATTATTTTGATTTTAATTAAATTGCTGCCTGTTGCTTTCTTGAAAGTTTAGACAAATTTTTCATTGTTGTATTGAAAAAAAAGAACTTTTATCAAAAGAAATATCTGATTCTGACATCAAAGGTTATTTTATTTTTTTCGTTTGTAATTCAGAAATGGTTAATTAAATTCCCATCATGGGAATAAAGAAAAATATTTTCTTAATGTGCATAGTTTTTAATTTGATTGACTTTTTCAACAAGAAAATTGCATTTTTTTTCAAAAGCATTTTAAAAAATGCATAAGTTTAAAATAATATATTTCTATCGATGGTTTTAATGTGTAACATATTTTAAACATTTTAAGAATTAAAATGCAGATTCGCTAATTTAATTTTGTTCTAAGAATATGTCCTAAAAAGAAATGATAAATCAGAACATGTTATAAAAATAATATTCTATATTATATATTTTTAGTTTTTTCCCCCGGTGTATTTAGATTTTATTTATTTTAAATGCATTACGAATGATTATGTTGCTCTCATTAGAAATGAGTTGGACTTGTTTTTATTTAATTTTTTTAAACTTCTTTAAATTAAACAAATACATATCACTATGAGTTTATGTTTTTGTAATCATTGCGGTGGTGGTGATCAAAAAATAAATAAATAAATGAAACAAAGGGATCCTCCCCCCCAAATTACTTCTGATCTAATAATTAGATCTTCACGTTCAGGTACTCAATATTAATGATTTGAAGGTATGACCTCGAACATGTTAATTAATAAGTGCATACGATGTTTTTAAGTTAAAAAAATCAAACGTACTTTCTTTGAATGCACACACTTTTTTGACGAATTTGGATTTTTGACCCCCAGAATGTAGGGGGAAGCCGCAGTTTAATAGTTTGCTCAGGAGAGCGGTCCAAAATTAGAACTCCTTAATATAAATTTTACTTTTTGAATATTTCGCCATATCTCGAGAACTTTTTAAGCGAATTGAATGATTTTTGCTTACAATTGCAAAATTTATTTTCTTAAAGACATCTAACTCCATGCAAAATATAACTTTTAGTAAATATTCCTTGTTTTTCATTACTTTATTTAATAATGTTCGAAAATATTCCGAATTGTAATATACACAATTTTTACTTTAACCTAAAGGATGTAATTTTGCATGACAAAATCAAAAAAGACGAAATCACTCATATAGTTTCTCGGAAATCAAATTTATATATATACTACTTTCTTGAAACTCGATTTTTCAGGGACCACCTATCTATGTAAGCGCATGCTTGAAGTTTTCTTGAAGCGTATGGAAAGGTTGTAAGGAGCTGTAAGTCGTTAATTTTGAGAGTCATTTCGTCACGAAATCTGCTGTTCGTGATGAAACACGAACACTCAAATATAAGACGAAAATGTTTTCTGAATGACAGAAACTCATTCTCTTGCATTGAGGGAGATTTTTAACTCGAATGACAAAACTAAAATTAGGATTTTACGATCGAAACTAAAATGCGATAAAGCCGTCAGGTTTATAAAGTATGGTTGTCAAGGAGTTGGCCTCGTGTCAGGTCATGATTCCAGGTTCAAATCCCATTTCGGATATAGGTGTAACTTATAATTCTCCTACCAGTGTTTCTTCTGTTGTTTGGGTGACGTTGAGCCACCTATATGGTGCCCATGAAAAATTAATTATTATAAAAGTTACATTAAACGCAGCGAGTTCTTTTTTCCTTTTTCGTTTTTTGAAAAAAAATAGAATGACGAAGTAATTTTTTAGAAAATTTTTACGAAATTCGCTTCCTTGAAAAAGTGAGGATAGTTGTTTCTCCATTTTCACGGAATTTTTGCTCGGAGGAAACTGTTTCGTCATAAACGAAAAAACGTTTCATGAAATTTGAGTATCCATTTTTCACAAAGTACTAAGAAAGAATAATGTAAAAATAGATGTGGTGCAAATTTTTAACCAAAGTATCCAATGGTAGGGTAAACCAACCAGTGAAGGAACACTACCCAGTGAAGGAACATTTCATATATATTGATTAAAAATAAGAATTTGAAAGTTTTTCTTTAGATTGATTGGTAACAATAGCTTACTGCCAAACAATAGGAAGTCATCTAGCAATGTTTTGGATTACCTGGTCACATAGACTTCACTGGAAAAAATTTTAAATTTGTCATTATCTCTGCAACACCTTGTTTCTTTGAAAGAATTATAAGGGGAGAGTTTGTATTTATATGTTTGAAGATGAATTAATTGCATGTAATAGTTTTATTTTTCTCACTGTGAAAATAAGAATTCAAAATATAGTTATTGAAGTTACGTTTATTTTTTTAAAGCATCATAGCATTATCAAGTACAGAGATAAGGGGGTGTTTATTCACTGGATCACCAAGGATGAAAAACCAGTGAAGGAACAAGTGTTCCCTTACTGGGTTTTTCTAAGTTAATGAAAATGAAAGAAAAACTTTAATTTTCTTGTACCTTTAGTGATGTTTTGCATCAAAAGTATGTAAAAAATACAAAAAATAACTTCTAACCAGTGAAGGACCAGGTATGTTCCTTTACCGGGCATAGATTTCCCAGCGAATGAACAGTATGTGCTAATATGTAGACACTTTACTTTTCAATTCATGATTACAAAAAAAAATTAACATTTTCCAAGTATTTGTATGTTATAATTTCAAGAATAGGCTTGTTTTTAGATATTTGTATGGCATATAAATTCATAAAGAGCATTAAAAAATAACCAAAATTAAGTGTTCCTTTACTGGGAAATTTTGTGATCCTTCACTAGTAAGAGCTGTTCCTTCACTTGGTCTTCTTACTACTTGTTATTTGAACTTCTAAGACTTTAAAGCAATATTATAAAAGTTCTCTACAATTTTTTTTACATAATTTGCAATTAGTAGCAAATAAGTTGACACTGTCATTTAACTAAAATTATGAATTTTGAAATTAATATGATTTTTTAAAAGCAAGCTCAGCTTAAGTGTTACCCTATATCAGGAATAATTAAAAAAAGAAATTGTTTTTAATCAAACACTTTTGCTAGATATACTCCCTATCCTATAAAAAAATATTTCACAACAAAACTGTATCATTGTAACCGAAACTCAACTCAGTTAAAATATAATTTTGAGCGGAAGCATTATTTGTAAACCTGAAATTCTCTGTATATACGTTGTTCTATAATATTACAGCACATCTGTGAAACAATGTGCAACTAAAACTACCTAGATATATAATAGATTATATTAAAACAAATGTTAACGTTTAAACTTGATATTTAGAGAACAATTGCAGCATTGATTTGATTAATAGAACTTTTTTAAAAAATTTTGAGTTTCCACTAATTTAAAATTGTGATTTTTTGAATAAACAAAATATACAAACATTCATTTTAAGATAATTTTTTTCTCCAATAATATATAGCTAGCTGTATAACATCGAAGTACTAATTTCTTTATATTTCTATTCGAAAAGGCAAGTATTGACTAGCTGATGAGATATTCTAATGTGTATACTTATGCGAATTTATGGCATAGACTATGCATGAAGTTAAAATAGATTTAAACTACTTTGACATTCGTAACCTGCCAAATTTCTGAACATTTTACAAACCAAGCAAGCTCTGAAACTTCAAGTGCCATAATCTCATAATCATTTTCAGTTAAACTTGAACGATGCTAAGCGAAAGTAAAACCATACACGCAGTGCTATATATACTTCTTACCTCTTTCAAGTTTAATTCACAAAGGGTGCATTTAAGCGAATGGAAAATAGCCACAAGACTTCCACTTAAGAACGAATAGCCTTTTATAACCATGGCGGAGACGAAATTAGATCACTGGCTGCTTCTCTCGACGACAAAAGCTGTCATAAGTTAGATTTACGACGTCATAAAGGAAGTATAACGATAGCAGAATGGGGGCTGATTAAGTCTTAAAAGGCAGATGCTGAGTATAATATGCATCAGTATAGCTTGTTTTGAAGATGTTTATTCTTTTTAAGAACTTTTAAAAACATACTCAGTTTTCAATTTGCTGGAAGAATATTTTTTCAAAATATATTTTGACAAGGAAATGTTTATTTATTTGTTCTATTTGCACTTATTTGTGTTGTTTGGAAAGTAATTTAAATTTTTCCATGCAGAGGGCTTCGTGGTGTTTTTTAACAGTCAACTATTAACTTAAATGATATGATAATTATTAATTTTGAAAGATAATAGCGGAGGACGTACTTGTGAAAAAGTTCGATGCATTCTACGCAGTAGTTTTTGGTTCGAGCCTTTTCAAATACAGAAAGTAAAAAACAGCTTTTTTGGCATAATTTACTTTTTTTACTATCAAAAAGATAAAGATGTTGTTCAGCCAAGAAACAAAATTATCCGATGTGCATGGAGAAGATGTGTTTACAGAACACTGCTACAAAAAATAGTTTGAAAAATTTCGATTAAGATGCAGGAAGATGCTTTATGCTAGTTTGGACGCAAGTACTGTGCTCAGCCAACTTCGTCGCAACAACAGCTTTGTCGCATTGTAGTTTGTCTTGGACTTTCTAAGATGGATCTTACCTCAGATCCCTTTTTTGCTACGGATTTTCTTGCGGTCAATGACCTTCTGGAGCTTATCTGTCATAGGCCAGATTAAGAGAAAAAGCAACAAAAACAGCCGACGCTAGTCTAGATCACGCAATAATAGCATCAATTAAAATGTATTAAATGATACAACATTTAAAATGTTTCTCAAAACACCCTTTTTTGTTACTTTGTTTCCATTTTTTAAATTTTCTGATAGATTTTTTGAATGTACCATATTCACTAACGCAAGGTTAGAATGTTTTCCAGTTTATTTTCATTTAGATTTAGATATAAACTAAATGTTTCGATTTTATCGTTTTGGTGTATTAAAATTTATAATCTTTTACTGCCGTATATGCTTTAAAAAATCAAATTAACAACGATTGAAATTTATACAATTAAAATTAGTTGGTCTCCACATATTCGTGTATTGATAAAAAATACATGAACATGTCGATATTTGATATTAAATGGAATCTATCCTCCCATTTCGAAACAAACTTGAAACAAGACGAAATTTCTCCAAGCAGCTTATGCATAAAATCTAAAGTAATTGATGTTTTCTTTTGGTTTTGATTTTTCTTTTCTTAGATTGCAGCATTGCACTTTTAAATTATTTAAAAAAAATACTTAATCTAAATTGAAAACTCAGATAATAAACATAGCTCAGCAGTTGGGATTTTGAACGAAAAGTCATTATGAAAGAAATTTTAAACTTTGAATATTGTCGATGGATTAAAATAGAAGATGTGATGTTCGAATCTTCGAGAACAACTGCGACTGACACAGATTCAAAATTAAAAGCTTGAAACTTGATATAAGCCCCTTTTAATATTGATTTTGAAGACATATTTTCTCGAAACAACTTTAGATGGTGGAAGTTTTCATTTTTTTTTCGTCATATTCATATTTAATACTTTTTAAAACATTTTCTTTCGTAACTATGTTTTAAATTACTACTTATTTAAATCTGGATAACAATTTCTTGGTTTTTCTTTTTGATATTCGGAATATAAATTATATATTTCCTCTAATTTATATTTTTTCCTAAAAATATTATTCATCTTGGAATTTCGGTAGAATTTTTATTATTGAGAATATTGATCATTGAACTTGGACCACTCTTAAAGATATCCTTATAAATTTAATATTAAAAATTTTATCGCTAGAATAATTAAAAAAATGCATGCATGCAAAAATTTTGTAATTTGTCTTGTACGGACAAACAGTGTGTCTAAGCCGAGAAGAATCAGTTAACCTCAGGATTCCCTTCAATTTAAATTTCATTCCTAACTAAAATATTTCATCATCTAAGGTAACTTTTATACTATTAGGGTAATTAAAACCGTTTAACAGGATAAATGTCAAGCACTAATGTAATTAGCTTTGTTTTCAGTTTTGTTAATAACTTTCAAACTATCAAGGGTCTGTTTTAGTGAATTACAAGTTTTATTGAGAGGGCCGATTTTTTAAAAAAAGCAAGAATTTATATCTCCTAATACTTATAATGAATATTAAATATCCTAAAATTAATATAAATGTTACAGATATTGTAAATGGAGCCATAAAAATAATTTTGGAACTAGATATTTTTAAACTGCTGAAGCTAAAAATATGTTACAAATGTGCAAATATTTTAGCCACTTTACAATATTAATCAACCTAAACTAGAAAATAAATCTATGAAAACGCGATTACCAAATTGTTGATTAGTATGTATTTTTATAAAAATGAAGAGGTAACTAATTCCATGAAACAACAGTGACTCGCAGCAATCAAACACGAACACTTAATAAGTATTTGGAATTGAAAGAACCCTTTAACAATGCTCTTATAGCAATGTTTTGTGAAATCACCGAAATGAAAGCTCAAAACTTCATAGACTTGGAATACATACTATTCGAAAGGAAAAAAAATGCAGACCACAGGATCAAAACTTCTTCGAATTCAAACACAACACTCATCAAAAGTGATAATTTTGTTTTTACAATATTTGACTTTTGTGACATCATAGTCATTTTATTATTAATTATTATATCCTCTGACTCAAACGAATAACTCTACAGGGTACAGCAATCTTTAAAGCTTTGACCTAGCGTAATGAGTCGTTTGACCTTTTTTTACCAAACAATGCCATCATAACTGAATAATTAAACATCATCCAAAATCTACAATAATCTAATAACGTTAAATGAATGCAGAATTTCTATAACAAATCTTCGAAGAAGCAGAAGCATTCAGCTACATTTTCAATGACTATTCACTACTACTATTCTCAGTATTCTGCTCAGTATTTCGCAGTGAGCTGATAGCCATTGATGAAGCCCTTGACTCTCTTGTGTTTCTTCCCCGTGGAAACGAGATATGGGTTCTATCTGATAGTAGAAGTGCAATACAGCACTTGACCAATTGACAAAGCGTGAGAGATAGTGCTGGAGTGTTAATACTCAAAAAGTTAAAACGGCTTTCCATTTCGCATCAGATTCATCTGCAGTGGATTCCTTCCCACGTCGATCTTGAAGGAAACGAGATTGCTGACACTTTTGCTGAAGCTGGTGATTGCGAGGCGTCTGTGCCGTTGGCACCCCTCACCTTTTTGGAAATCTTCTCAAAAATAAAACACGATAACAAGACCACTTGGAATGTCCCCCCAAAGCAACCATGGTATCCGGTGCTCTCGACCTGGAGGCTCCTGGTCCAAGGTTTTAATAGACAGGAACAAACTATTCTTGCCCGCTTTCGAAGTAATCATCATAAATTATTGAAGTTCTCGGAAGGTTCCAGAAACTTTTGAAATTTGAACCAACTGTTCTTTAGACCAGGCTTCGCCTCACCACATCCTCGCGTGCCTGGGGCTCACCAAACAGGATTTTGCAGATGATCCATTGTTTGTGCTGGATTTTTTGAGGGTGTATAATGTCATGGATCTGGTCTAGCAATGCTGGCCAATGGGGGCGTGCAACAACAACAACATATTTTCAGTGAATGCTTTTAGCAAAAATTAGAGAATTTTATTATTGCAAAATTTTTTTTACGAATGACAAGGTTCTATTAATACACTGGCGGTTCTGCGATTAAAACTTCGTATTTAAACATGCAGTCTTTTGCAGATAGCGGTTTTTCAATGTTATTAGATAGGGAAATAATGTATTGGGAGTATCCCGATTTTGTCCATTTGAGAAACCACCACTGGGTTTGGAGATAGCATTTACAGTCAGAGACATTTTCGCAAAACGTTACGATCTCTATTAACTCTAGCACTATTTCAGCTTCACTGTGCAAGTACGGAAACATCATAACAAATCCCAGGATAACTAAATGGTAGAAAGTATGGTTAGCATTGTGATTCGGGCTAGCATGGCAGGGGACAAACGCATCTAAAAAGACATATCTCAAATAAATTTGTACAGATTGCACAGTTCAGCTCAGCTCGAACAATCACGGGTCTTTGTAGCTGCTGTCCCAATGATAAGCAGATAAATGTATGAAGCAGACGTGCAGTTTTTGTCATTAAGAAGTCAAACTGATTCTGCAAGTGTTTTTTTCCAAAACAGAAAAGTTTCTATTCCTTTAATGGAACTTAAAAATTTATTCTGCAGTGGGTAAACACAGAAGATAAATAAAAGACATCCCAATTGGTATCATGTGGAGGTGAGGTTTTTTGGATTTTAATATAAAGCCATGTATATGTTTTAGTTGTCTGACACGAACTACACCCTTTAGTAAAATGAATTTTAATTACCAATCACTGGCAAGTGCCTCCAAGCACGCTCAATACCCAGAAATGAGACAATTGCCATTGCAAGTAATCAAGAGTATCCCTTCTCTGGGCCTACTATTTTACGCTATTTGAAGTAAATCGGACTTAGATGGGACAGGCAGCAGCATATATGGCAGTACTTTTACTTTCGCTACTTGTACCGCCGGTACAAGTAAAAAGTACGTACTTTTACTTGTACTTCGTTACTTTTTAAATTTTGTACCTTTACTTGTACTTTCGTTACTTTCTTAGGGAAAAAGTACAAGTATTTGTAACGGAAATATCGAATGAAATCGCTACTTTTTTCTAAAACTCGGTAAGCTTTCTAAAAACTAGGGAAACTAAGGAAACTAGGGAAACTAGGGAAGTGTGACTCGCCAATTTTGAAATAAACTAGTGGGATGTAAGCCTTATGAGGAATAATTTTAGGGGGCAACATTCGTTTCGGCCCATAGAAGGTTCTGTGAGAGATAAAAAATAATTCAATGTATAGAAAAATCGGTATTTTATTACTTCAAAGACTATTAGTTATTGCAATTGTCTCATAATCCAATTAATTTGTAATTAATTGGATAATTAATTAATTTGCTGATTGATAAATTAATCAGAAAATTAATTATTAATTAATTGTTAATTAATTAATTGATTTGCAATTACATACTACAATTAATTTTGAAAGCTTTTTGGAAAGAAAATTAAACAAATTAGATGTAATTTTTTTTTTAAATTAACCTAACAGATTTTTCTGAAAAACTACAGATATATAAAATTTTCGAAATCAATTTTGACAATAAATATGCATTATATAGTACGTGAAAGTACCACAAAATTAATTGGAGTATTAGACAATTACAATAACTAATAGTCTGCATTAAAGTAATAAAATACCGATTTTTCTATATATTGAATTATTTTTTATCTCTCACAGAACCTTCTATGGGCCGAAACGAATGTTTCCCCCTAAAATTATTCGTCATAAGGCATACATCTCACTAGTTTATTTCAAAATTGGTGAGTCACACTTCCCTAGTTTCCCTTGTCAGTGTCACCACTTTCGAAATGCAATTATTTTACGAAATGAATAAAAATATTAATTAGCAAGTTATTTTCATTCATTTTCAAGTTTTATGCATTTATTTAATACACTTTAAATAAAAAATGTTGGATTACGTTTTTCAATTTTCTTTTTGAACTCATTAATAATACATTTTTGTCTTAATACATTTTTTACTAAATACATTTTATCCTCTTAAAATTATTTTTATACACTGTATTTGATAAATATTTGTTAGTTTAAATGACCTTAGGCATTAAAATGTTATTTATAGACAAAAGGGAAGTCATATAAAAATTTTTCTTTCCATCTAAAAACTGGGAAATGTATGTTAAAAAAATGAAGAAACCTGTGTAAAGAGATATTGTGAGGCACAATAATCAATATATAAAACAGTACGTAAGCCTCAGATTTTGTTGCTATGGCTGCTTTACTATTTTGCGCATTAAACCTATTTTATTACTGGATTACTCTTTGTACATAAGTGTAATACTTGTGAAATTTTGAACAGACAATAGTTTTTTTAAATGACAATTTCCTTCTCCTTTTAGATTTAGGCAATTCCTTTTCGGAAAACGTAGTGTTTTATTAAATATTAATAAATTTTGTCACTGATTGTTGACATCTTGTAATATTTTATATTATTAATAATCAATGCTCTTAATAACTTTTTCTCAATTGCATTAATAGTATTTGAGATAAATTGTCTTATGCAACATTGATTAATTATCTTAGTTGTAAGTTTCTTTAATTTTAATAAAATTTATTAGAAACGTTTCACCGTGCAGGTTTCTCACGTTCCCAAAGCAAAAAATAATGAATGACGAATCTGAAGCTTCTAAAAAATGCTTAAGTTTATTCTGATATGAAATATTATTTATGTGACATTTGATTTCTTTAATATTTATATTTGTTCAGTGCAAGTTAGTTTCGCCAAATTCGATAAATAACAGATTTTCAGTTTTCTTTTTCCACCTAAAAACTTGCGAAGTATTTTTTTAAATTTTAATTAGGCCTAATTATATACAATTTTAGTTAGAATTATTAAGTATTTCGTCATTTTGTTTTTATTTATTTCTAATTGTTTTAGATTTTTCTCGAAAAGGGAAAAAATAATGGTAGTAGAATTACGAATTTTCGGTACAGCGTAATTTTTTATGAATATAAGAATCAGCACGGAAATAATTACTGTTTTTAGAAATTAAATGCATATATATAATCTTTGAAGTTTGAAGAAAAAATATTTTGTTCCTTGATTTGGAAGAAAACATGGCAGAAGCTGATTATTTAAAAATTTCTAATTAATTAGTTTTACATTTGTTTGCGGAAGGACTGAATATTAATCCTCTCGAAGATCTGTCATTTTTGGCCATTTTATCTGCATTTTGCCTCATTGGGGAACGGAGAAATGAAATGAGCGAGGGAATCAATTTGAATAAAACCACTCTGCTAACGATATATTTGAAATATTTAGTGATATACGATTATAAAATTATACAGTGGTCTTTTAAATATTTAAAAAATGTCAAATATAGAGGTATGCATTAAGACAAAGAAGAAACAAGCGAGTAAGGAACGAAATTTTTTGAAAAGGGCAAATGAGAGCACGTAGGCTACAGAGCTCCCTGTCAGAAGGAAACACTTTATTTTATGACTTATGACAGATAATTAATTTTTTGCAGAGAAAGTATTTCTTTTTTCTGAAAATGTTATACTTAGAAAAGTTAGGAACTTAATAGAAGAAGTCGATTTAATTTCTTGTAATTATAATTGTGAATAAAAATAAAAAAGATATTAACAACCAACTTTCTTTTTAATAAGGAATTGAAATAGTTAATGTATTTATTTATCCCTGAGGTATATTATAATATTAAACCTTATGTGTTACACACAGATGAAATTTAAAGCTTCTGCTTTTTTACTTTTTACGTAAAGCTTTGTAATGTTTCACGGAATATTTAATCAAACTAACAAGAGGATGGCGTGCATTATTATGCTTAAAAAAGATTGAGCAGTGATAAAGCGAGGCTATTTTTTTTATAAACTTAGAAAAAAGTTAGAAATGAATATATGGATAGAAATTTGTTTCATCGGCTTAGCTTTCAAATAAGTCTAATGCTCTATACATGTAGTGAATGGAGGTTGGTTTTCTTTAGAACATGAGTCAAGAAGCTTTTTTTCGGAATCGAAGCACATTTTGGAATATTTTATAAAGACATAACCCATTTTAAAGAATTATACATAGTGAAAAGCTGATAACGTGATATTTCTTTGATGTTATTGGAATTGAAATAGCTTTGTCCCATGTTCGCTTTATGTTTCAGGTTTTTTTTACGCATCCCAGAAAAGTTTACATTGTGTTTGTTGTAGGAATTTATATTTTATGTTTCTTTTATACATAGTAAAATTTTCACGCTTTTCAATTTAAAAAAAATTGTTTTGAAATTGGGGTCCAAAAAAATCTGAAACAGATGTGACAAAACATAAATTACAACTATAGATTTTATAAAAAGGAGCAAAATCAGGTTACGTTTTCTGCAAATATTTAAATAAATTGCTTCTAAAATATATTTGATATTCAACACAAAATGTACAGGTTATATATTCACAGAGGAATTTGCCAACAATTTCATTAATATTTCCAGCAATCAATTAGTAAGATCACAAAAACATATACATTAGTTTATTTGGTATTATTAGTCCTAATAAATATTTTTTTGTTCTCCTGTCTTTAACGTTTTATGATATTTATAAGATTTAATCCCAAGAAAATTTATTAAAAAGGACTAACTAGCCAAAATGTTACTTTTTATAATCAATTTTTTACTAAATCTTATTTATATTATTGTACTCCAGTAGTTCATATTAATTTTTAATTTAACTAGAACAAAATAAACATATGTTTAAAAGTATTCTTTTTTCTTTTAAGCCGGATTTGTTTATCTCTTAAGAGTTATCTTTGCAGAAATAAATATTCAAGTCCTTTTTTTCTATTCGAATTGTTTTTTGCAATCAGTCGTATCTTATTTATACTGTATATTATTAATTGATTCAAGACAATCACTTCACAACGTTTACTTGATTATAATATTAAATTTACAGTCTTAAACAAGAATCCATTGGAGTGCTTCTGGGTTTTTTTCTTCAGTAAGAAAAAAATCACATTTCTTCTAACATAAAAAGTCTAATATACTACTCCTTTTAAGCATTAGCATACAGTCGGCTTTGTTATGCAAAACCTCTAAAAAATTGATGGAGAAACAACTGTAATTTTTTTTATTCGATTTATTGTTGAATCCATGCATGTACTTATGCAGATTTAGAATTGTTTTGTGGATTTTAGAACGCAATAACACGGAGAAGTAATTTAAAATTTATAGAAAAATCAAATGATTCTGTAAAAATCTAGGAAGGCTGTTTGTTATTTTCGATACCGTGCATACTTAAGAATTAAATTTTAATCTATGGAAGACAGTGTTTAAGCAAACTAAATTAAATTCTATCTACTACTTATTTTCCTTGTAGGAATTTAAAATTTTTTCTTTAGGTTTTAAATGATAAAAAGCGCAGAAATAGATTTAAACACTTTCCGATTTATATATTTGTATCAGTGCGTTCAACTTTTTGAAATGATTGATAGCTATACTGGTACAAAAATGGTGCAAAGTAGAAAAATACTTCTCGGCATAATATAGATTAGGTACTTAAATGAATAATCTTAAGAATCTGAAGCAGAAAGAAATATTTCATATTATAAAAACTTTAATTGCCACAAAAACATATGTTTGTGGTAAAATTTGACACTTCAAATCTTGGGCATAAATAACTTTTGATAATGTAAAGCCTCGCTACAACAATATTTTTAAGACCAAATAAATGTATTGTTGTAGAGGGAAATATTGTTATATCGAGGACCTACATACTTTGGGGACACAATAAGATTTCTTTAAGAATTTTAATGTTATATGTGTATTAACTATAAATGTATATATTAATTTGCAGATATGTTAATTATGGTTAAATATTAAAAATAATTGAAATAAAATAAGATCGAAAAAATAGCTGAAAACCGTTTTTATTGAAAATAATCCAATATTTTTTTTTGTTTAATCATTCTTCCGACTGTTAAGTCAGAAGAATGTATGAAGTCAACGAACAAAGTTTGATTTTCGTTTGTGAATGATGCTCTATCCTCCCCCTACGGAAAAAATTATGTTTCAGGTGCTAATGTGATGCCTGTGGTCATTTGTGACCATATATGGCAGTACTTTTACTTTCGTTACTTGTACCGCCGGTACAAGTAAAAAGTACGTACTTTTACTTGTACTTCGTTACTTTTTAAATTTAGTACTTTTACTTGTACTTTCGTTACTTTTTCAGGGAAAAAGTACAAGTATTTGTAACGGAAATATTGAATGAAATCGTTACTTTTTTCTAAAACTCGGTAAGCTTTCTAAAAAAAAAAATTACATTAAAAAACTGCTTATGTTTTTTTAATTTATAAAATTAATGTGCAATATATATGCATTCACAGCTAACTTCCTGTTTAAATACCCTCTGTTTCAACTTATACTGCACATTCAATTATTTTTTACTAGCTCAAAGATCACAAAGTTATCTGAAACCCCGTGTTTGCTTTGTTTATGACTGTGCTTTTTAAAACGCGTTTCTAAAGAGTAAAACAATTTTAAATCAATGGTAATTTAAATAAATAAAAATAATAAACTAAAAATTAAAATCAATAGATAAAATTTCTTTTTCGTGCAAATCCATAAAAAGTCTGAAAAAATTATATTTGATTTTAAAATTATATTATACGATTATATTATAAAATTATATAATAATATTCTTCTGAATTTAAAAATAAATTAATATCCATAACTTTCAAAATTAAAAATTAAATAAATAACAAAAATTTTGCAAAAACATTAAAGAACATAAGAATATTATTCAATAAAATTTTAGGTTACTTTGAATTTTCGATTTCCTAGAAATGTACTTTTAAATCGTTACTTTTTTTGTTTAGTACTTGTACTTTTACTTGTACTTTTTACTCGTTACGTTTTAAAATAAGAACTTTTTACTTTTTACTCGTTACTTTTTTTAAAAATACTTGTACTTTTACTCGTTACTTTTTAAAAGTAACGTTGCCATATATGTTTGTGACGCATGATCAGCTTTTAACACATGAAGGAAATGAAATCAGAGCGAAATGTTACATCTGTGACTTCTTAAGAGATAAGGGAGGCAATTCTAAGAATGGAAGCTCTTGGAGTGGTCAACAGTGAATCTATTCTTGTCAGAAAAAAAAGGAAAAAGATGATAAATAAGATTTTTACATTTGAAAATTATTAATAAATGGAGAAAATAAGGTACAAAATTTGGAAAAAAATTCGTTTTACAGGGGTTTATTGCTTAAGGGAATATCGCAAAATTGAGAGGAGAATAACATTAATTCATATGAAAGTTCATCGGGACCACGAAACATTATAGTAATCGAGGGAGTAATTGTTGTATCAGATATCGTAGTAGCGAGAGTTCACTATATCATTGTAATCTATAATATATCTATTATAGTACCTCATTTTGATGCTCAGCTATATTTTTTTTATTTATATAAATGTCTATTTTCTTGTTTGTAATATGAGTTTTTCAAAACATCTTCATAGCTTCATAGAACATGGATAGTTTTTCTGTTTTGATTTGTCTCTTTCGCCTTCTGCTGCTCTTTGGTTTTGTTTTTAAGCATTTTTCTTTATTTATTTTTAGTTGGATAGTCTTAGTTTTCTTTTCCTTCTCGGATATTACTTTTTTCCTATGAAGTTTTGTGTTTATCATTATTTATTTTCAGTTTTTTTGTTGACAAGTTTGTGTTTGCCGTTTAAAATCTCTTTTGTTTTCTTCGTTCATGTTTTGCAAAATCTTGAGAAAAGGTGCCGATTTTGGAGTGCTGAAATCATGTTGACTTTTGATTCGTTTATAAGTTTATGTAGCAAAGGAAGAATTCTCTCTCAATATAGAGTATACATTTTTCTAAATTAACAACTGACTGCAAAAATTTAAATATACAAAATGTTGATCATAAGATCATAAAATTTAAGAATTGCAATCATTTTAAAAATGTTAAAATTGAAAATTCTTATTTTTAACTTTTGAATTTGCAAACATGTAACAAAAGAATCAATTGCATTTTCGATAATGTATTATTTAATATAATAAAAGCGATTCGAAATCAAAATTCCAAAAATAATTATTGAATTCGCTCTTAGCATTTTCTGCACTTTTGAATCCAGCGTGATGATGGATTTGGTTGTAAATACAAGATTTCAAACTTTTCAAATGCCTTTAAAGTGGTAGAAAAATTCTCTCTCATTAATATTATCAACTTGTCTGAAAACTCAAAAGATTTTCTTGTTACAATGTTTAAATTTACTATTCCCCAAGCATCTCGTTGCTCCATCTCTCTGCACTCATTTAAACTGCTGGTCCGAAACCAATTCCGGAACATGCTCTCAGAGAATTTCCGTACAAGCAATGTACACAAAACCTGGTTCAACCGCATTTTAACTATCCCAAATCAGCCCAGGTTTACGGCAGTCGCTCTCTTTAGACTTTTAACGGGCCATGACTGTCTGGCCAAACACCTTTTTAGCATAAACATTTTTGACTCTCCTAAATGCAAGCTCTGTCGCCTTGGGGAGGACATGGACTTGCCCCATATTTCCGTCTGTCCTGCGCTCATCTCCACTACTGTGTGAGGACGCTACTGGGAAGCTAGGGCCCGTATGGGCTAAGCATGTCACTATGCATTCAATTCTATTTATTTCTTTTTGCCTTGTTTTTCTTGTTATTTTATCCTTTTTATTCTTTTAAATTGGCCTGCCATTGGATATAAAAATGTTTAAATTTTGAGGGCCGACAGAAAGTTTGTACAGTTGATAATGTTTACCTTTAGAACATTGGTCGCGAAGCGGAGTATGCATCTAAAAGCTAAAAAATAGATTAAATTCAGAATAAAATAGGTATATACTTCTTTTATTAATTATTGCATGCAGAAATTAATATATATTGGTACTATATGAAAAATATAGTAAAAAAAAGGTTTTATAAAGTATAAATACTGTTACAAATTAAAAAAAAATTGCTATTGAAGACTATTATTTTTAATTTTAAGCTTGTAAATTAAGAAGTTAAGTATATTTTATATAATATATTATTATATATCCTAAGAACCATTCTAAAGTTTAATTCTCAAAATAATTGTATAAATCATTCTTAACATTTCTTATATTCCGAAATCCATCGTGAGAACGAACTTGATTGTTAGATACAAAAGTTCAAGCTCTTCAAATACTTTTGAAGAGTTAGAAATATTCTCGCTTATTAATATTCTCTACTAGTCTGAAAGCTCAAACGATTTTCTTGTTGCAATGTTCAAATTCAGAGTGCTGACTAAAATTTGGTACAGTTGATAATGTTTACATTTAGAACTGCATTGCTAATTGGAATTTATGTATCGACGCAGAAAAATTGAATAAATCCTGGATAAAATAGTGTATATACCTGTTTTTTTAACTTTCGCATGCAGAAATTAAGATATTCAAAATTGTAGCAAAGAAATAAAGCTGTTATAAAGCATAAATATCGTTGTAAACAAAAGAAATTTTAAAATTGAAAACTGCTATTTTTAAAATTTTGAGATTGTGAAAGTGTTCAAAAAGAATTAAGCACATTATATGCAATATGATAATTAATATTAAATGAACTATTCAGAAACTAAATTCTAAAAATAATTTATTTAAATCATTCTTAATATTTCTTTTGTTTTCAAATCAAACATGAAGACGGATTTGGTTGTTCACACGCTTTAAACATTTTTGAAGTGGTAGTGCCCGTTTCAAATTGGAGATCACATACAGACGCTAAAATGGATCTTGCTGTAATTATTCATTTAATACATTAGTTTCATATACCAGTACAATTATGTAATTAAAGCAGTAAATATACTATAATGTAAATATCTCTTATAATGATTTTCAAATATTAAAAAAAAAACTGAGAAATTATTTTAAAGAAAATTTTTCAAATCTGACTTTAGAATCTCTAATTCTGTTTAATCTTGTTAAATCATAGCCTTTAATAAATTTCACTAATTCACCATCGTAATTATTTTGAAATCTTCGATAACGCTATTCATAAAACCAAACTCATTTCGATTTTACTAAAATGGCGAATGCTTTGTAAAAATATACTAAAAATTTAAGAAAAAAGTACGGTGTGGTATTTTATTTAAGTCACACTAGAGCAGCACAGTGGGCTAATCACGATGGTTTGAGAAACAGCCCTGAGGATGACCCTGAGATAACATCCATAAGTCATATCCCATTTCACAGGGAGGACAAGTTCACACTCCATCTATCCATTAGCAGATCATAGTTTTGACCTGAAGCACAGAGAGCGATCGATCTCCGATAAAATACCCCCAAAGATACTGCTTTGTTATGGGAACTTGCAGCACATTGGGATCTCGACAGATTTAGAGAGCATCAGTCACCATTTTGTACTCTTGGAGTCCTCAGCCTGCTGTCCAATCCGGCCTTATGAAAAAAATACTTGTCCTGCTAGTGCCCTACTTTTGTCTGAAAATTCAAGGAATAAATTTGAATTTCCGGACTTAGATCTCGAGGAACGTAGTTAACAGGACCATGTATTAAACTTCATCATCAAGTCTTATTCTATGTATGGTTTTAACTTTATATTAAATATAGTAGCAAATCAGTTGTGATGTCACAGTAGATAAGAAGAAATCTATTAGGGTCCTCTATTATTTTTATTTAATTGTATTTGATTGCATTTTATTTAAAATTACTCAATCACTTTCTATTAAAGCTTATTTGATTTGCTAAAGTTATAGGTTAAGAACGAAAAAATAGCTATATTAGTAATATCCAATAAGCATATGATCTTAGGCATCGTTAATAATCACTTTTAAGCTTTCACTTTTAGTAAAACGCTTCATCCTTTAAATAGTTTGAGGTGTTTGATATTAGATACGCTCAATCGTATACGTAAAAGGCATTACTTTTTAATATTTACCTTTAGAACATCGTTGCGAATTGGATATTACATCTTAACGCTTAAGAATGGATTAAATTAAGGATAAAATAGGCATATACGTGTTTTATTAATTATTGCATGCAGAAATTAAGAAATTGAAAAATATAGTAAAAAATAGAGATTTTGTAAAATATAAATATTGTTACAAATAAAAAAATTTCACAATTGAAAAATGTTTTTTTTTTTTAAATGTCGAATTTGTATTATTGCTGTAAGATATTGAATAAGAGAGTTAAGTGTATTTAATATCATATATTATTTTATATAATATATTGTTTTATATAATATATTATTCGATATCATACGAACTATTTTAAAGTTTAATTCTAAAAATAATTTTATAAATCATTCTTAACATTTCTAATATTTTTAAATCCATCGTGAGAACGAATTTGATTGTTAGATGCAAAAGTTCAAACTCCTCACAGACTTTTGAAGCTTTAGAAATATTCTCTCTTATTAATATTATCAACTAGTCGGAAAGTTCAAACGATGTTCTTGTTACAATGTTTAAATTCAGATTACTGAAGGAAATTTGGTACAGTTAATAATGTTTACATTTTGAACTGCATTGCAAATTGGAA
Source organism: Parasteatoda tepidariorum (assembly GCF_982258835.1). Lineage (NCBI taxonomy): Eukaryota > Metazoa > Arthropoda > Arachnida > Araneae > Theridiidae > Parasteatoda > Parasteatoda tepidariorum. The sequence continues at coordinate 41,152,471 of NC_141757.1, forward strand.
ATTATGTATCGGCGCTAAAAAATGGAATAAATTAAGCGTAAAATAGATATGTACCTGTTTTGTTAACTTTTGCATGCAGAAATTAAAATTATTCAAATATGTAGCAAAAAATAAAACTGTTACAAGGCATAAATATTTTTATAAATAAAAAAAATGCTGAAGTTGAAAATTATGATTTTTAAAATCTTTAGTTTGTGCAAATATTCTAAAAGAATTAAGCACATTTTATTCAACATGATAATTAATATTATATAAACCATTTAGAAACTAAATTCTAAAAGTAATTCTTCACTGGAGACTTAAAAGTGACCATTTTTATGAGAAAGACTTATATAGCAAAATAATTATTTTAGAAAAAATGATTATCGTAAGAATATTTCATTGAAATCTTTGAAACCTATGTGGAAGTTATAAATGTTTATAAAGTAAGAAATTTTTTGTACACACAATGTTGGATATTTCTGAGATGTTAAACTTTGTTAGGATCAAATAAACATGCACAAAAATAACTTATGTTTTATCAAGAGGGTTACTTTCTTTTCTCATATCATTTCATTATTTCTTCAAAACAAAATATAATGTATCCCCAGAAAATATCTTGTCATACCTCTTGACATCATGACATCGAAGGAAACAAATTATAATATTTTCAATTCTTAGAGTTTGGGAACATATTCAAGGAAAAGGAAAAGCGCAATATCTGAAAGCATTGCCATCTAGGTAAAATAAATGAATTTGCTTTTTGTATCCTTCAAAAGTTAGCTGAGTTTGGATTTTAAATGGGATTTTGAAATAAAAATTTTTTTTTATCTTGTCAGGAGGGTAAAAATGTATCAAAGATGAAAGCAAAATAGTCACATTTCAAATGAAGATGTAAATTTTAAATAAAGAAAATGTTTCATTGAGCTGTATTTGTTAAGCTTCAATAAACATTTTAACTGCATTTTGCTATTAAAATATATAATGAATAAGTTTAATTATATTTAAGCAAAAAAGTTATAAAGAACGTAATTTTTTGCTATTTGAATGATACGAATTAATTTCTATAATTCACGTACTATTTATGAAAGATGTCGACCAGGTGGCGGAGTGGTAAGCATGCCCGACTGTGGAGCCGATGGTAGGGGGTTCGAATCCCGCTCAGGACATGGATGTTTCTTTCTCTCTCTTTGTATTCTATGTCCTTTCTGCTGTGTGATTGTGTGAATGTAACCCGCTCTATAAACGGGTTTGTGGTTGTATGACGTGGGCGACGATTCTTCACCGTCGTGGCTTAGCCATAGGTGATCACAGGGTAATGATAAGAGAGTAGCAATGCAGGCATTTCTGAGGCCAATGGGAAATAGACCCAAGTTCCAGTCATTAAATAAAAAAAAATTGAAAAATATTCATAAATGATATTTATAAACAATTATTTCGCTGAAAAGCTGAACTACATAGAGTAGTAAATCTTTTTGCTTTTTTGCCTGCATTTTAAGTTCCGTAGTGAGTTCTTGATAAAAACATAAATACTTTATGAATTCTAAATAAAACGCAAGAATATGATATATATATATGAATCAAATATTTTTTACATCAAGAAAACGTTATAAACGTGTGTTTATAGGTGTCTACTATAAATATAATTCAATGAATTCAATTTGGTTTGTGATAATTTATAAATTCATCATTTAATGATATACAAAGAATTTTCTGCCTTACAATGAATATAAATTTCACTCATTATAGAACTAAATAATAATGAATAATTAGTAAAAGGTTTGTCTCATTTGTTATTTTTCTGAATAAACGAGTTTTAGAAATGAGTGAAAACGTATTTCAATTCCTTCAATAAATAATAAGAATCAACGGTATAGAGCAATTCGATTTACATTCTAAATTAGTAACCGTATTGGAGTTCAGTAGTTCTCATTAAATGAAGCGTTTTTTTTATCTTGCCCACGATCGATTAAACAAAAATCCGTATGTTAGATCATCACTTTGAATAGAATTCACATTGGATGAAAACTAGTTTTAGGTCATAGAATGATGACTAAATCCAACAACAAAAGTTTCATATCTCTAACATTATGACTGTTCTGTTCTATTATGATTGTTCTAATCATAATTTCAACTATTATTTTCTTTGTCACCAGTTCAAAACATATTTTTCATTTGTGCAATATTATCTAGGGTATAAATATAGTTAAAATAACTAGATATCTTAGATCACAATTTAGCTAGTTGAAAGTATCAGCTTTGCTCAAACAAATAACAAGGTTTGCTCGCTTGAAATGAAAATTTTATCGCGGATATAGGATGCAAAGTAAAATTTTGAGACCTAGATGTTATAGTTTCTTAGTAAAATAAGCAAAAAAATATTTAATTTTAAGAAACTCTCAAGAGTACATTTGAACGTTTGGAAACTTTTCTTGCGTGAAGATGCAGTTAGAAAAATGATTGTTTTGGTAAAAACAAAGCTTACTCACGAAATTGTTAAATAACTTTCATTGAGCAAAAAGGTTTTCTTGAGAAATTCTTTTTTTATTCACTTAAATAAAAAGTATGGTCAAATGCATCAGAATATGATGGCAACATTTACCGTGTTTCTGGGTCGATGGGGACACCAAAAAGCTCAATGATTTTTACGAAAGTGCTTTGGAATGATTCTGGTAATATCAACAATAAAGTATGGTTTTGGTAAATGTAGTAAAATTTGGCAATTTTATAATGGTATCTCAAAGTATGACATCGAGACAAATCATTCGGTTGAATTTACTTTTCAGTTTTGTATTTTTACTAAATGTGCAGTAATAAGAACTATAATTTTGGGGACAAGAACTGTTTAACTACCAAATGAGTAGTAAAAAAAAATTGCCTTTTATTTTATATTTATTACCTTTTTTACATATATATATATATATATATAATATATATATATATATATATATATATATATATATATATATATATATATATATATATATATATATATATATATATATATATATATATATCCTTGATTCGATCAAATTGGTTTGGTGAGCCGTGAGGGCTCAGGGGATAGAGCACTCATCCCCCGATGAGGTGAACAGGGTTCGAATCCTCACTCGGTACGCATTCCTCACTCGGTTAGCACCAACCACAGTACTGACAAAAAATATCCTCAGTGGCAGAAGGATCATTTGTAAGAGTCCTCCTGTCGTCTTGCTAATCGGAGGAGGTTTTCGTGGTTTTCCTCTACATAACACAAAGACGTTACACTGAAAAGCCTATATAAAGGCAAAATTCCTCCATTAATTGATACAAGAGGTTCCTTGTATTCTGTACCGTGCTCAAAATTACAAGGTTTCGGAGTTGAACAGTAAAAGTTATAAACTCAAAATTAGGTTGGCAGTTCAAGAAGGTTTTAAAATATAAAATAAATATGGTTCAGTTTTTTATTACAAGTGTATTTGTTAATAATTGAAACCAGTAAAATTATCATCCTTTTTAAGTTGCCACTTCTTTCAGTTAAACAATTATTACTAATCGAATCTAACTTTTATAATAAGAGAAAGCAAAACTTTCATGACTTATACATGAAATAATATTTAAGAATGCTTGCTTTTTCAATTAGCTAACTAAAGATTTATTATCTATATTCCCCTATCATTAATTATTTTCATAAACAATCCAAAAGTAAATAACTATTAATATTTATCGCGCTCGAAAAGCAGTGAATCAATCTACAGTTGATAAAAGAAAGAAACTTACAATACAAATAATTCAACATTTTAAACTTACGTCATGTTTTTTTTTATAATTTCATTGTAAATAAACACGGATCTCTGGAGTATATTTAAAAATAAACCATTCTCTGTTTAATTATTTAATTTGTTCGACAATATGAGTAATTAATTAAACTTCACTTCCTTTCATTAAGAAGAAAAACTTTGCAACGTAAATAAATAATTTTGCTCTTCATTTATTCTTTCACAGTTGATTTTTCGAAAAGAATGTGACTTAGTTTTACATGAAAGCTAATTTCCCCGAGGAATAAAGCTTTAACGAATGTCTTATTTCAGTTTCCCTCTTATAGATGACACGAAACATCAAAAAAACAAAACAAGAAAAAAACGCAAAAGCATTGTTGTTACAAGAGTACTAATTTTCGATTGAAAGGGGATTAATTGAATTAATTTTTAAATGAGAGATGTTTTGTTATAAGAAATGCAACTAATTCTGCTAGTATTTTTAGCCTTTGTTAGTATGATCCATAAACATTACTCCCTTATGTCTCATTACAATTATGCAACATAATTTTCAGTATAGTTTCATTATAGCTGTCTGATACGAAAAATACACATCAATGTTTGCTCAGGAATACAATTTTACACAAGCACAACACTGTTACTTAATTAGCGTAGCGTCATTTTGCTCAATTTATTATATTGACAGAAATTAGTAAAATTTTAATGATAGTATTTTATAAGAAAGTTTAATATCAATTAAAGAGCTAATTTGATAAAGTTTCGAAGTGACATTTTTATTCAATTGAGTAAGACAACTTAAAAAATAAACAATGATAATAAGAATAAAAGCCTCACCCCTCACCTTGACTTCTTGTCCTCAAATGTCCAATTGAGTGCACAAATGCCGAATTCTGCAAACATAATTCGAAGTCTGAAACACTTGTGCTATTATTTTTTTTCTTTCAAAAATAGCTACTGTACATGTAAGGGACGCTTAGCATAAATATGTTAATAAATATGATATTAAAAGATTTTGCTTCCCTTGACAAATAAATAATTTACATATGCATATAGATATATACAGTTATGCATAATATACTAGGTAAATTAAAATATATATATATATATAAATTAAGATTACTCTTTGCTACCATTGTAAATATTAAGGGCATTAAATTTGAAAATGAGCACGCATGTCATTATTCCTTTATCCCGCTATTAGAACTATTTCAACTTCAAAAATTGAATTATTTCCCAATTAAATTTGAATTTTATGCTTATAAGTTCTATTATAATTCACGAGAAACGGTATATTTATTTTGCATATTATATTCCATTTACATATATTTATAATAACTAGCTAACAAAGCTATTGTACAGTGCGCAAAGTAAAAAAAAAGGACCACCCTGAATGACTCAAGATCTAATAATCAAATCTTCATTTTTAGAGCTCAATCTTAGAGGTTCAAAGGGGGGACCTCAAATATGCTAATCAAATAGAGTAGACGAAATTACAAGTTAGCAAATGAGACACAATAACTTACTTTGAATAAACATGCCTTTTATTGGACGTATTTGTATTTCTGACCTAATAAATATATGGGGTAACCGTAATCTGGGAAATATGGTCTTAATAGTTTTGTCAGGAGAGCAGTCCAGAGTTTGGACCCCTTAATGTAAATTTAACTTTTTCCGTATTTCGTCTTATCTTGAGAACTTTTTAAGTGAATTGAAAACTTTTGCACACAGTTATAAAATTAGTTTATCCAAAGATAATTCCATGATAAAAATAAATTTTAGTAAATATTTATTAGTTTTTATTATTTCATTTATTAAATAATAGTCGAAAATATTTTGCGTAGTAAGATGTGCACCATTTTAAAGTACGTCAATGAACTTGGCAAAATACGAAATTTGAGCAAAACCCGCAGAATAGTTTCTGAGAAATTGAGTTTTAAATAAGTTGCGTTTTTAAAATTCAATTTCTCAGGAATTATTCAGCTGATTTTGAATAAATTTTGGATTTTGCCTTGTAATACTTCGCTGACGGAGTCGTAGAACGTGCTGATCCGATCATCAAATCAAAAGTTTGACAGGGTTGTTCATTGTTTTTGGGGCACTGTGAATTGGCAAAATGAATGTTATCTAAACATTAAAACGTATTTTCTTTTTCTGTTTGAAACCAATCAGGATTGGAATACTTTTCATTAATTTAAACTTTTTCACTGGTTCAATTTTTTTTTAAATCATCAACTTCGTAGCAATTTGGATTGATTTTCTTCCCATAGCTACTAACTACTTCATTCATAGGAATCGAAAATATATTTTATGAAGGAGAGACAAATATTTTAAACTAAGCTATTTTGCTTTTTCAGAATGCTTCTTTTAAGTATTGAAGATCTCATTAGAAAATAAGTTACTGTGTTATAGGCTACGCAGGTTATAAAAATAAGTTATTGTGTTTTTTCAGGCTTTATTTCGTAAGTTATAATAATTTAGGCTTGTGATGTAACGAACGAATGCACGTAAATTTGAAGAGATAGACGTAATCATTCAATATCAGCGATTAAAAGGTATTAAATTTATTTTTAATCATTTTTTACTTTGGTGAAAATGGCATCGCTCATTGATTGCTATTTTGAATGATTTGGTGAAAATAGTATTCCTCATTTTCACGTCCTTTACCATATCATGTGATAATAATTATATTTAAAAAGAATAGTTATTCTAAAAAACAAGTTTTTTTATCATTCAAAGTTATTATATCCTACTTACGCCTTCCTAATTATAAAACACATGTAAATGAAATTATCAATATTTTGCATTGAAGCAAGTACCAATTCTATAATGTATTGCAAATTTTAAAAAAATCATAAGCGTTCTTATGGCAAAAAAATACATAAAAATATCAGTTTCAAAATTATTTAAATTATCTAAAAAAAGTTACTTAAAAGTAATTAAACTTAAAAAATATTTATAAGCATATTTAAACAAAACAATTTATTTTTAATTGATATCGACTATTTAGTTTTTATTTGTGTTATTTTCTTCCAAATTTATTTTTTCTTTACATTCAAACCCATATTATGTAAAATACGACGTTACTGGAATAAAAAGTAAATTACCTCAGATATATTTAATGAAGATAAAAAAATCTTCTAATGCTACGCAAAAAGAATTATTTACGAATCGGGAAAAAAATCACCATTTCCTTAGCATTGTTTTGGGACTGGCTGTGAAAAATATCAATGGAAAAACCAGAAAAAGCTTTCAGAGGATGTCCGGGTTCATATCTTTCAAGCAACTGAATACGTTTTTTTTTATCCTAGACTAAAAACAACTAAAAGAAACTCTCCTGTCTGAGAACTTATTTTAGTCATTACCTCGTTTAAAAGATTTAAAATTCCTTTTGAGAAGAAAATTAACATTAGCTAATTTGTTTTTTTAATTTCTAAGAAGAAGAAAATTGAAAATATCAGCAACATTCTTAAGATGTTCTTATTGCAAAATGTATAAAAGAATTATATTTTTTTCATTTATAAATGATTAAGAAAACTACTTTGCTACAGTTTAAATTTCAAAAACATTAATAGAACTATAAAAATACAATTCCCATACTATATAGACGATCATTCAAAAATAGTAAATAAATTAAAATCTTATATAACTTAATGAAATAGTAAATTAATTTCTGTGAAAGGAAATGGCAATTCGGAATTTCATTTAGTGGTAAATTTTCAAGTATTGAAAATGGGAATAAGCGGAAAAATATTTTCCAAATTTTTCATTTATTTTAAATCGGGATTGGTACAACACGTTAATTATTTGCTATATTTTAAAAAAAATATCAGCTAAAGTAGTTAGATTGTAGAATAGGGTCCCTTTTAGATTGTGCGTTGCACAGAGAAAATTCTAGTAAAATTATCATAGAGTACGGGAATGACATTTTTGGTAAAAGAATCAATGTAATTCTGGTAACAAAATCAAAATATATGGTATTTAAACCATTTATTTGGTAATTTTTCCATTCATAACGAAACGATTACTCAGAACCTCTGGTTTTTAAAATTATAGTTCTTATTACGAAAATTTAGTAATAAGTACAAAACTGAAAAAATTAATTTAACCAAACAAATAGATTTCATGTCATGTTCTTTATTCCCTAAGGTATCAAGATAAAATTAAAAAATTTTACTACATTTACCAAATTTTACTTCCAAAGCTTTTCAATAAAAAATTACCTAGCTTTTTGATATTCACATAGAGAAAGAAATGCGGCAAATTTTGCTATATTCTGGTAGTTTTGCCCATACTTTTTTTCTTAGTGTGTAACTTTGAGCTGCTTCTATATACGAAATTTTCATTTTTTCAATTATTTTTATTGCAATTTCTTATTATTAGAAAATTTCACTTTAAAAGAGATTTCCATGTTTTGTGCAAAATATAAAAAAAAATTTGAAGTAAGAAGACGTCCTGTTGTAAAATTTTACTAGTGAAGCTTTAATGAATTAAATATGGATAGTATTTTTATAAAACATTTTGCATTAATTGCAAAAATTTAATACTAAAATTTATTTTGTAAAATTTTTTGACATATTTTTATTCATATATTCTTCTTCTTGTGAATATTAAAATACTTTCAAATTTCACAATGTTTACGAACCTGCATAATGATACTTTTAGTATCATGTAATTTTTCAACGAACAAACGATTTCTTTTAATTGCAATTGAATAAAATAGAATACAACATACGTAACCATTAAAAAACAATTAACAGAATGAAAACGATTGCTACGGTACAAACATATAACATAAGGAAATATTATGGCAATGTAAGGACAGGATGCTACACTTTTTGATTCAGAGATTATATGAATAAGTTTCCAAAATCGAAAAAGTATCTCCTTAAAACACAGAGTCACTATTCTATTCTTTTTTAAACTGTAAAGAATATGAGCTTCTGGTATCTGAATTTTACAATTAATTTTTCCTACTTCACTTGTGTTTCTAAGTTTAAATTTCATTAACTTATGACTAAATATAAGCTATGACATCCTTATAATAATATTTAGGATAATTAGTATTTACTATATTTTCAAATATACTGATTAATAAAAATATAGACTAACTTTGGATTCTTTTCTTCATATTCTTCATATTTAAACATGAATATTAATGTAATTCTTTCTTATGACTATAGAAAAAAAATAGAATAAGCATTTTTCAATCAGCTTCAAAAAATAAGTCAAAAAAGTAATTACTTCCCAATTGAATTTTACTATAACTGAGCTTTTGCGTGAAGTTTATTCAAATGCATACTTTCTCTTTTCAATTCTTGACATTGAAGATGAATATAATATGATTCCTCATAACACTTTATCTGAATTAAAAATTGGTAGTATATGGTTTAAAGTAAATGTTTGTCTTATAAATGTTGGGAATATCTGTTGATTTTTATTGGGACCATTTTTTTAAAGCTTGATCATTTAGTAAATGCTTTCTCATAGTTCATGAGTTTTTTAGTTCCGGAAAAAGCATCATGTGTCGAAAAATCAAAAGGCCAAATTCTTTTTTCGAAATCTAAACAGTTTAAAAGAAAATAGTTATAAATAGTTTTCATGTAATTTTTGTTAAAAGAAAAAATAAATAAATAAATCAACATCAAAACCATTCTTTTGCTTATAACATGAAATAAGGAATAGAAAGAAAAATAATGAATGTGGTTATCAATTTAGTAAGTTTATTTGAGTGTTATACTATCCCTTCTAATTACGTTTTTCCAATTTATATTTGAGAGAAAATATTCTATGTGTCTCACAGTGGAAAAATATAAGAGGTTTTTAAATCCTCATTTGAAGATTCAAAAGCGTTGGATTGGAAACGTGCTTTCATGCTTACCTACCTTTAACTGCCAAAATTTTCCGTTTTGGAAAATAGCTCGATAAAAAAAGAAATATTCACTTTCTTTTTTGGAAATAGTTTTGCTTTAAATGTATGTTATGGAACACATTAATAATATAAAGTGCAACAAAAGAATAGCCATTTGATATAATGTCGGCTAATATTGTTATGTCATAAAAAAGGGAGAATAAAACTAAAAACTAACTGTACAATTAAAGAATCGTTCGGGATATTACCATAATTTAAAAGTAAAATGAAAAATATCGGGCAGAGTTAAGTTGTAAATGTCTGTACTTGACGCAATTTAAAAAGCAATTATACTTAAGGAGTTGTTAATAATTAGTAACGCAGCTGTTGTTAAAGTTTTAATAAGACATGTAGTACTGCCGTATATGAGAAAAATAATCCTCCTTTATTCGCTCACGAAAATTTTGAGTTAACAACAGTTTAAAATGAATATAAAAAATAAAACTATTATTGTTTCCAAACAAAATTGCCCAAGCTATTTCTTTCAAATATTTTAGAAAGATTTGGTGGTTACCTGTTTTCTCTTTTTATTAGTAAAATATTATTTATTATTTATAGTTGTTCCAAATTTTCTACAATAATAACCTTAAAAACAAAAAAATTTAATGTAAAACGGTACTTGAAAATCTTTTTCTACTATCATCATATAGCTTTTAATCTTTTTCTTTTGTTAAGAATTATGAAAAAGTAATGTTTACTGCATTTAAATATCTAAAAATTAGCAGATTTTGCTTTAAAGGGTTTTTAATATTCATCTTAAAATATTTTTATTAAGCGTTTTTCTACGCTATTCTTAGCTGAGCTGGAAAAACCTAGAAAATTTATGTTAGCTTGTGCGTTTAAAGAAATGGACAAGTCTTTCCGACAAAATGCGAAAATCAATTAACCTTAATGTAATTGCAATGTTTCAGATTTGAGTACTTTGGCGCTCCTATGCATCCACTTATATTCTAATTAGGCGCAATTTGGTGAACTACACAAGAGATCTCTTTTATCACTTTTTCCCCATTATACCCTACGGCATTCTATCTTATAATTCCTTTACAGTGATCTTGAAGAAAGATGTAATCTAATTTTTTTCTCATTCATGAACAATTCTAGTAGTCACACTACGGAATAAAATATATCCTCAGGCAAGCATTTAACACCAATATATTCAAGAATTCAACTTTTTATTGAGTTATAAGATGAAAACGTGCAATTTTTAGCTCTATGAGCAATTTATTAAACTTAACAGCATCAGCGTAAAAAATATTTTTGGGTATTTATTGAGAAAAAAATGTGGTCAAAACTACCAAAATACAATAAAATTTACATTGATAATATGGAACATTAAAGAGCTTATTAATTTTCACCGAAGCGCATTCTTATTGATGTGTAAAATTTAATAACGAAATATGGTTACGTAATAAGTCTTAAAATTTGATAATTCTATCATGATACCTTAGAGCTCGACATAAGAACCATTTGTTCGGTTAAATTTACTTTTCAGTTTTGTATTATTCATTGAATCTGTGGTAATGAGATCTATAATTTTGAAAACAAAGTTACTGGCAAACTTTTACCTTTATGAACTGAAAATTTACCAGATAAATGTTTTAAATTATATATTTTGGTTTATATTACCACGATTATGGTTATTTTCTAACAAAAATGTTTTTAACATAAAATACGATTATTTTAACAGATATTTATTTTCCTCGTGTTGGAGATGGATAAGTATTTGTCACGATGGACATGAGAAAAAAATAAATAATACCTTTTTATTAAGTGACCTTAATAAGTTATTACCTATTAAGAAGGTTCTGAATTTGAACCTTAATTATAACAATTATTTTGCAAAACGATCTTTTAAATCAAGAAATCAGACAGTGAATTAAAAAACTCTTCTGTCTTATTTACTGCTATTCTGTCTTATTCGCTGTCTAATAACAAATAAGTTAACTGTTAAAATCAAACTGCATTTATATTTACCATTTTCGATTATTTTTGTGTTTTGCGATTCAATGACTCTTATTTGTAAGTGGTTTCTTATCAAAACAAAAAGGAAGTGTTTGTTGTTCTAAAGATGAATTTCTTTAAGTTAAAAGAAAACACAAAAGTAAAAAATAATACATTTTAATTCAAAATAAAAATTGAAATAATTAAACTAATGGCGTTGTTGAAGAATTAAAAGATAGCATACCCGAAACGATAACAATTTAAAATGCGTTTTTACTTTCATATGATATGCTTAATTGTTAATTGGAATTGTACTTAAAATTATCTTTTACTTGCCAACCAGATTTAAATTTTTTAATCCTCGATGAAAGATGTTTTGCAATTGAAATTTTTTTCTCCATATGGAAAGTTTGGTCTTTGATTTATAATTTAATTGTAAGTAATCATTAATTACTTATAATTTATTTATGTGTAGGATATCTAGTGGTTGTTAACTACCAACCTTTCATCTTTGAAAATAAAAAAAAATTTCTCGAAATGTATGGTGTTTTCAGATAAAGGATAAAAATAGTTCCAGACATATATGTTTGTGCTTAAAAATATTGATTGTTTAATTATTATTACTATTTGGGAACTAATTTTTTTATTAGTCTTTAATAAATTTAAACATCTTAAAATTAAAGGACCGTTCAGATGATTAAAAAAATGCGCGCTTATGTTTAAAATTACATATGACCTTTAAATACAGCATTTATTTAATTTTGAATAAATTACAATAGAAAGCGTATTTTTTCTGGCATTCCTTTTTACTTCACTGAGCTAGCTAGCTAGCTTTAAGTAAACTTTTTCATTTTTGTCTCGATATTTTGTCTGCTTCGATTTCTTTTGAAACACTTGGTATCGATGTTGGATCCACGATAACGTACATTGAAACAATAGAAGCGCGCGTTTTGTCCTTATATGCAGACAATTCAACGTATCAGGATGAAATATATCGCAGAATGATCCGAAGAAAGACAGCCATTTTGTTATAAAAATGTCAACACAATCAGTTAAGCAGTTTCAAATATATTTAGAAAGGGTTTATCCGTAAAAACGCACTTTAAAATTTTCGATATTACGTACGGAAATCCAAAATTGGAAACTAACGAATGGTTACACTTCCCACATAAAAATTTGTAAACATTAAAAAAAATATCTGTATATTTATATCCATTAATGTATCGACTAAATATATATATATTAAATGTTTTTTAATATTATATTTTGTACGAATTTATATAATGATTTTTTTTAGAATAATAATATTTCACAAAACACAGTAAAAATTTAGATTGTAATATGTGTAATGACTTTCAGAATTAACAAAACAAATGGAAGATAAAAACTAAAAACCGAATTTTGACTGAAAATATATTAAAATTAAAAGTATTAATACAGCAATTGTTAAAAATTTAGTGTTTTTATTTATTTGGAATTATCCATTTGCCTTTTCTCATTCCTTAGATCAGGCAAATTGTAACCAAAAACTCTATTTGTACACAATAATCTTTTGCTTCAATAGTAACGTTTTCAAGGAACTGTTTTTACTATCTTTAATGTTATATTTGTACTAGTTAAAAAACTTCTACAAAAGAATAGATTGTTTAAAATCTACAACTTTTTGAATAAAACATGAATAAAACATGACATACATTTTTGAATATTTTACCTTAGAAATGAATATAGAATAAGTATGTATAGAAATATAAGTGAATGTAGAATTATACTGTGATAGTTTTGAAAATAAGAAGAATAATGACACATTCAGAATTACAATTATATATACTTTTAAATCGTATATACTGTGTATTTCTGAAATATATTCAAAGAGTTTTGAGATTTAGAAAAGATTTACAAAACAATCATTATACTTCTATTCGAATTGATGCAAAAATAATTTAATTGTTTAATTCTATTTTATAAAGAAGCGTTGAGCTAGTTTAAATATAAGTCTTAATCCTTTACGAGAATGTGGATATTTCGATTAAAGTTAGTGAAAAACAGAGTTTAGTAAGGTTGCGATGTATACGCAGAAAAAAAATATTACAATTTTGATTAGATTTTTAGGCACATAAAGAAATGCATGATGTCAAAAATAAAGAAATAAAAACTTCAAGATGTACTATAAAATATGAATTAACAAAAATTTTAATTATTTCAAGAGAACGATAACATTTATCTTTTAAAACATTTATTTTTTTAATTTTATGTTTTATAGCTAAAGAAATATGTTTTATTTTACACTTGGACATTTGCTTCCAAATATTCCTTTATCATCTACGTTATCATCTTTATCATCTTTTTGGTTGTCTAGTTTTGTCTTGTATCAATTTATATTGTTTACATGCTTCTACGTTTATAATAATGAATATGTATAAATAAGTGCTTCCGAAAGAGCCAGTAACATCCAGCAGTTGAGTTAGTGAGGTGTTTTCCTGCTGAATTGTTCGCTTACATGGATGCTGTGTAATGTATGCTGAAATTTGTTAGCAACATGCACTACCTTTGTGCAATTTCTCCATTTTCTAACTGTCGATATACCTTGACGAGTATTCAATCTAAATGCTGCTCACATTTACAAATTCATTTGACCCACTGAAAGCCTCTGACAGAAAATTTATGTATTATTCTACACTAAGATATTTATTTCAAAACATTATTTTACCATATTTGGTACATTTCGGTTACCTAATTTTATTTCCTCTTGTCTTATATCAATTGGCATTATTTAAAAATTTCTATATTTGTGTATCAAGAAATACTTCTGACTGAGACATTAGCATACATCAGTTAAATTTGCCACATGTTTTTCTACTGATTTTTTTACATATGCACAAGAACGCTGTGGGATTTTAAGCTTAGTTAGACATCATTCTCTATCCCACAAAGTATATGCTTCGTGTGATATGTAAACTAAAACAAAAAAACTATGTGAATAAAGCACAAATGGAAGTACACAACTAGACATACAATAGTTTCAGTTCTATAAACAAAAATCTTCCTCAGTGTCCGAATGACAAATGAAATAATTTCATTTCCCCCCTGTTATTTCCTTGATCAAACTTGGTTCTCTGTACCTGTTGGTTAAACCATTTTACACGTGTTTGCCTCTTTACTTCTCTACCTTCACTTGAAAGAGGCTCTTGGTTATGGAACTGAAACTATAGTATGTTTATATATACAGTAGAGTCTCGAAAGTTCGAGTCTCAGAAGTCCGAGGTTCCGCTTAATTCGAGGTGCCAAATTTTCCCCCTAGCAACCAAAAGCGTAGCAAAGGTACTCCTATAAGTAGCCCTATTCTTCAGGAAAAAGCTGTGTTTTTCAGAAATCAGTTCAAAGGAGGAGAAGAAGATTTCGCAGCAAGCGTTGGTTGGTTAGACCGTTGGAAAAAACGATATGGTGTACGTCAACTAAATATTTGCGGTGAAATACTCTCGGCAGATACGTCAGCTGTGCAGGCATTTCAAAAACGGATTGAAGACATTATATTGACGGAAAAGCTCACACCTGACCAGTTATATAACTGTGACGAAACAGGTTTGAACTTTAAGATGTTGCCCTCAAAATCCCTTGCTTCAAAAGAGGAAAATTCAGCTCCAGCTCACAAAAAACGGAAGGAACGATTAACCATTTTAGCATGCGCCAATGCATCTGGAAATCATAAAATGAAACTGACTGTGATTGGGAAATCTGCCAAACCTAGAGCCTTAAAAAACATCACTAAAGAAGCCTTACCAGTACATTACCCAAATCAGAAAAGTGCATGAATGAATCGAGAAATTTTCAAACAATGGTTTTCAGAACATTTTGTTCCAGAAACACGGAAGGCATTGAGAAAAAAAAATTTGCCTTGCAAAGCAATTTTATTTTTAGATAACACTCCATCTCATCCCTTAAAACATGTGGAACAGCAAACTGAAGCCACCCCTGCAGATGTTTTGCTTTTGAAGCGTTGGCTGACTATCGCATCAACAAAGAAAAGTAATATACTGAAGCAACAAAAAATTGAAAATTTTTTTAAATTGTAAAGAATATTTTACGTCATTATACTAAAGAATAAAGGATTTTAAGGTAATATGATCATTTTATTTAATTTCATTTGTAGTTATTAAAAATTTTCTACTTTTTCGGAAAATCCGAGTTTTCAGTAATCCGAGGTAGTGTCAGCCCCAATTACCTCGGATTTTCGAGACTCTACTGTACTATGGAACTGAAACTATACTTTGGAACATGTTCAAAAATGATTTTTTCTCTTCTTTTTTTTTAATTTAACTTTATTTAACTCATAATTTAAACAGTTAAACATTATTTGATTCCTTTAACTTTCACATTAAATATAATCAGATTTAAGGAGAAAAATTAGATTTTGCTATTTAAAATATTATGTGAAATTTTAGAAAAAAAAAATTTTGAAAAATTTTCCTTAAAACTATAATTTCCACACCTTAGCTAAGTGTTTTAGAAACAGTGGAATGGATAAATTTAAAGCCTTAATGGTAGTAGAACCCCTAGTATTTGCGTGCAATTTTAATAATTTGAACCAACATTATTTAATTATTTCACACTGAGAATATTTATTTTGTTCTAGTTTAAATTGGTAAATTTGCTTTAAAAAGTGTAAATACCATTTTATTATGGGAATGACAAATGGAAAAATCAATCATCGAATCTCTTTACTTTAGTGGTGCAGAATATGATTTAAGCATTTAAAAATATTTTTGTATAATCTTTGGAAATTAATTATCAGAACAACTTTTTCAATTTATATGAAAAATTCAATCTTTATAAAAATTAAATTTTTAACTAAGTTTACCAAACAAATTGGCAATCTATTTGAAATTTAAAAATTTTACTTTTACTTAATTCTAAACTTTGCAAATGTTGATGAAAAATGAATTATACTTCATATTTTAAATAGTTAATGCTTTTAACAAAACAATGGATCAGTGCTTTCAAGCAAAATAGCCTTGTCTTATTAAAAATAATTCATATATGAAATGTTTGTGATATAGGCTAACATAAAAAAATTCTGCAATCTATACAAAAATACATTCGTAGTTAAGTATATTATATTTACAAATATATAATTCGAAACTTTACAAATGGTTTGATTAATTATTATTATTCCACTAATTTTATATTCAAAAATATATGTATGATTTGAAATTATGTTAATATCAAATTTACCTAAAAGGTAAAGGGACGTTTTTTTTTAACGAGTGACATAGACTTTACTATGAATAGTCTTTACTTAAAGCATGTGCTATATAAATGAAGGATTTAATATCTATAAAATCACAAAAGCTATTTGTTCAAGTTACTCAAAACTCATGTTTTTGAAATTACACTGTTAAGAACAAGACATTTAATCACAGCATGCCTAAAGTACTATTATGCTATTATTTTTGTTGTCGTTTATTTACCTTGCACTAGACCTGCACAATGGGCTATTGTCGACGGTCTGGGAAACATACCTGATAATGATCCGAAGACATGATTGATTGATTGATTGATTGATTGAATGTAGAGTTTAATCCGAAGACATGCCATCAAAATTTTGATTCTCTGCAGAGGGGAGGGCGCCCCCCTTTATAAGCGTGCACTTTACAGAAAAACAATTACGGAAACAGTTTAGAGGAGACCAATACCACATACCCTTTGCTTACTGATCCAAATGGTCACCCACCCGCACAATGACCACAGCCAGTGATGCTAGACTTCGGTGTTCTACTGGGAACTGGATTTTAATGTCCTGACAGACGATTATTTCTGTAATAAATATGTTTAAAGAGTTTTTTTCAGATTTTCATAATTCCAAAATAAATAAATAACTAAAAATAAGTATTGATCCATAGTGTTGTAAAGCAGATGTGTGTTACAGGAAGGGAATAGCGCCACTTTCTCTAAACAGCAGAGTTAGCGTTAACTTGAAAATGGTGTGAGTACAAGGAAAAAAAGTAAAATTATAAATTGTAGAGCATTGGTAATTTAGTGCAGATAGACGCCCTGTAAATATTTTTTTTCTGAAAGAAGAGCGTTTAGGACACGTGTTGAAAAAAGTACGTTTAAAATTCGTGCTGAGAGTAGAACGTTTAAAACATGTGTTTATCTTTTTATTTTGAAATTTTTTGACGAAAGGATGTAAACTTAGAAAGGAAAAAAAATTTAACTATCTTAAAATTTCCAAAGATTTTTTTTAAAAATATTGTAAATCAAAAATAAAGTGATTAACATTAAATACTTTTTTTTGCTTCGTTTTATCTCAGCGTAGGAAATTTCGGACAGATAAAAAGAGACCTTAGAAACCCGACAGGTTATATTAAAAATTTATAATTTAAACTGAAAGGAAGAATTTTTCAAAACTGAGCAAAGCGTGTCAAGGTATAAAAAACTCCGAAACAAATGTAGTTAAATTTGAAAACCCCTTGTAATCAAAATTAAAACAGCATATCGTTTTCAAACAAATGCTCAACTTTGAGAAATCATTTGTTACAGTGCATTTTTCCCAATATCACACACCATTTTCATGTTAGAAACTCCCATTCTTTGCAAATGTTATCTTTTTATAATGCATAGTAAATTTTATTTACTCAGATTGTATTCAGTTACACTGTAAAATATAATTGTAAATTCTATAGGAAAAAAAATTTAAAAAAAAAAAAAAACTAAAGTAAAATGTAAAGTTAACTACGAATTTTTCTGTTTTTTTGACGTAACAGGCGAGCTGTAAAAGATTCTTGCTTTTTTACAGATTTTCTCCATATATTCTACAACTAAAAGCATAAAAAACGGTTTTTCTTTGTTTCTCATCCTAATCATAAACGAACTGAAACTGTCAATGCAAATTCTAGTTTTTGATATGCAGTTTTGCTTAACGTAAGATTACTATGACTTTTTTCAAATCATTTGACGATTATTTTCCTTCATTTCGGTTATTGTCCTTACTTTAATAATTTTATGATTTTGATCATTGTATAAATAAAGTGTGATTCAACTTTATTGTCAAATTGATACTCTACCCGAGTATTATCTGTTTTCAGATGTTATTTTGCGGTAAATGAAATAGCCAGACACTTTATATGGGTAGGTCTCTATAGTTTTTTATATTTTCACGCTAAAATATGATTTCAATCATTAAGACTCTTAGGATAAAGACAATTTAACATTATTATTCATAACCAAACCATTCTTGAGCTGTCAGGGCTCAGGGGACGATGAGTTGACTCAAGTTCGTATCCCGGCATCGACTGGTCATGGAATTCCTATCGCGGCTCACACCTACCATAATGTTGACAAAGATTAATGTTGACAAAGATTTTTAAAGGAATTTTTGTTAAAATAACAGAGTTCATTTTAAATAACGGTGCTTATCTGCTTATAAAACATGCGTCAATTTGTAAATAACAGCATTTTTTTGTAAAATAAACGGTTTTATACTGGCACACCAGATTTTTTTAGTAAATTTAAAAGATTTTTTTATAATATTTTTACAATAGTATAAAATAGCAAACATTCGAAAGTTAATAGGGTGGCTGCGAATTTAATGAACGCTCTGTACACTGTCAGAAATTTCTCGAAAAAAATGGTTAAATAACAATTTATTGAATTGTTATTTTACCATATTTAATCAGAACTGTAAAATAGCCATAAATAATGTGGTAATCAAACTGCTAAGTTTGAGAAAGACTGTTTATTAACTTCTTTTACTTACTACGGTTAAAGAACCAGAATTTTATCGCACCCACTAGAACCACCTAATGAAGCTACTTAGTTCTTTGAAATTGCGTTCATATCTAGCCGAGCTGGCTTATCTGTCAATCTCATGACCGGCAAAACTGGAGTTCGAGTCCATGTCTTGACACCACAATATTTCCTCCTTTCCCTTCAACACATGAAGAATTTCCAGTGTCCGGCACACTCCAATCCCCATTACCTTACGAAAAGCCGAACTCCTATGTCTAGTTAAATAATTATTATTTTTTTTTTACGTTTTTGAAAAATGCTATGGTAAAGGGTTAAAAAACCGTCTAGTTTAGTATTCATGGTTTTTTAACCACACTTTTTGTGAAATGGTTTCAAAACCATAAGGGAAAAAAAGTGTTCTTTACCGTAAACTTTACGGTTAATCGGATGGACAGACAGCTGTCTGTTATTTTACCATAATTTTAGAATGAAAATTTTAACAGTGTATAATATTTTCTGAAAATATTTTTACAAGCTTAAAATCCACATTAATGCATTATAAATAGCAAATATTTGCTTTCATTTACTTTCAACGAAAATCTCCATCTAAAAGTGCATTTACGAAAAGATGTTACTTTTATACTACCTCGTTTATTCACGCTGAAAAGAAATCGGAAGAAATCGAATTTTCTTGACCACACTGATTAAGAATGACCCAATGGAAGACGAAGTTGATTAAAGACTTCCCTTCATTTGTAATCAAGACTAGAACATTTGTATTCTTCCACGAGAAAGCAAACAAGTGAAACAGATGGAGAACTTTTTCTTAGATTGATGTTTAAGTAAAAGAAACAAATAGTAAGGTTATCAAAAGCAAATGTATCAATGAATGTATAGAGACTAGAAGAAAGTGACTGGATTGTTGAAGTGTTCTAGTTTCTTTTATTACATACCAGAGTAAATGTTAACTAAACTAGGATGTTTTCATAACAAAAAAAATGCATTTAAATTGAAGTTTCTCTTTTATTATTTAATTTAGAGGTTTTAAGCATGTGTTATATTGACAAATATTTCAGATGATAGTCAATAGGAAAAAAATGATGAAATATCAAATAAATTTAATTTATTATTAAAAATTAATTTCCTTATCATCGAAAACATTTATGATATTATTAAATCGCAAATTATTGATCTTTTCATAGTAACATTAGACCTTTTAAGACGTGCATTGTTTAATGTGCTATTCTCATTATTCTACAATTTAATTGCTTAATGAACAAAATAATATTTTAATTATATTATATATTAAGTTACAAGGCAAGACAATTGTATAACTTATTAAATTGTATAACTTATTAGAAATAAGTGTGATCAAAAAAGTCATTTAAAACATGAAAAAATAATAATTATTTAATTAACTTTCCAAAATTAATTAACTGTCTAAAATATTTATGAAATTATTCTATAGCGACTTATTTGACTTGTTATAATCACATTAGTAATTTATGCATTTTGAATACAAAAAGCGCTTTTGAAATGCATATGCAGTTATGATATAATATTTCCCAACTATACAAAATTAATAATAAACGCATTTTCCTTTACAAATAATATTGACAAAATTAATTTCTCAAAAAAAAGATCTATTGTCTGAAAAGGAATTGAAATTTATCTTAAATTAACTTTTTTTATTACAAAGAAAGATGGAGTGGAAAAGCAAGCTATTTTATTATTTAATCAAATGGATCGAGATTCTGTTTTTCTTCCATCGCTAGAGAGATATAATTGATGAAATTTTGTCTCGGTCATTTGTTTCACATAAAAAATGTATTTACTTTAGAAAGATATTTCTTAGTTCCAGCGGAAACGGCTAAAATATTGACAATACTTTCTAATTAAATTTTTTATTCCGTGTTACAACTAAAGTAATAAAATATTAGTCATTAGTTGAAACTAATTATTAAATATTAAAATTGCTTTGAATATATATAATCATTACTTTTAAAAAATGCAGAAGGTATAGCATCATATGCTTTTTTTCGCAAAAGTCTGAAGTATCGATGATGTAATTTCTTTTAATGAACTACTAATTTAAGTGATAATTATTTATGAAAAATAAATTATTTTCATCTAATTTTCAAATGTAAAAATTCCGCAAATTATTATATGAAGCATAGATTCATACCCTTTTCAAAAAATTAGTCAATGTATTTTAGTGAACAATAAAAAGGAATTTTTTTTTAAATAAAATAAAGTTTCTATTTAAAGAAATATGCACGTAAGACATAGGTATTGACATAGGATATATATGCAGTCAACTGGTCAACTTCTATAAAATATGTATTTCCTCTTACAAGGAGAAGCAAATTCTGGTAAAGTTATCATACTGAAAGACAATTAAACTTCTGGTAAAGAAAATCATAATTCTGGTAGTAAAAACCAAAATATATGGTAATTAAATTATTGTAATTTTTCCGTTCATATGGAAAGAGTTTACCGGAAATTCTGAATTTTAACATCATAGATCTTATTACAACTCATTTAGTAAAAAGTACAAACTGATGACGATTATCATAGCTATAATTAATATTTCGGTGGTGATTTAAATAGAAATAAAAATACTGAAGAAGGAAATGAATTTTTTGACGTCTAAAGAAACATGCATTGTCTAAAATAGAAAACCATATCCACGCCATTGGACGATAAAAAGACAAACATCAAATGATATGATGCAGTTTTAGAAAACCATGATTTGAAATATTATGGAAGAAGAAAATCTATCCAGAAAAATATTAAATATTTAACCAACGGGTAACCATGCGGAAAAAATAAAATCGGATATAATGTACGGTAGCAGTAATGCATGTAGCGTTCTGGTGAAATGGTCATAATTTTGATAGTAAAAACAAAATATAGGGTGTTAAAGCTATTCATTGGTAATTTTTTGTTTTTATGGTAAGATTCTCTGATTTTTAAAATTATAGTTCTTATTACCACACATTTAGACAACATTCGAAAACTTTAAAATAAATTTAACTGAATGAATTATTCTTATACCACACACTAACGAAATTATAGTAAAATCACCAACTTTTTTCACGTATTCTAAAACTATACTTTATTGTTAGTTTTACCAAAATCCTTACCAAAGTGCTTCAAAATTACTGAGTTCTTTGATGTTTCCAAAGAGCTAGAAACACTTTAAATTTCATCATATTCTAGTAGTTCTGACCCTACTTTTTTTGCCAGTGCAATATTTTTTGAGGTATCGTCTTTAAATTCTGAAAGTGTTTTTCACCAGAAATAGTGATATATCATAAAAACAGCATATTAGAGAGAGACTATTTTCACACATGAAATGAAAGTATGATCAGAATCTGTCTGAATGATTATGGCAGAAGTTTTCTTTGATCGTAAGAAGAAACATTCTTCACAAATATCCATTAACCCACTTTTATGCTAAGAGGAAACATTTATTTTCCTAACCCTATTATATCACAATACCTATTATATCACTACACACAGCAATTTTTATGTGAATTATATTCAATCAAATACTTTATATTTTGTAGGCTTAAAAGCTTTTTCACTTTTTCAAAACTATTTTTTTATTTAACACAATGCGTTAAGAAGAAATATGTTCTGCTTTAGACGATTTTACTCTTGAAAGATGTCAAAATAATATTTGATGGAAAAAAGTACTATTGTTTGTAAATAAACGGTCATGTGTAACTGTTATTTTGTCTGTGATTGAGTGACATATTTTTTTTTATTTAAAAGTTCTAGGTTTTATAATTACATAAGGTAAAATTGAAGTCTTACATTTTTTTCTTAATTTCATTGTAGGCTTATGAAACCTTTTAATTATCGCAATTTAAAAATTAAAAAAAGTATCCGAAAGTTATAAAAAGGGCATTAAATAAAAATGTACAACTTATAAACCTAACGCTATGGAATTAGGAGTAATTCATTTTAAAACGAATTTATGCTTAAACATGATGCTGCCATTTTATTTAAAATTGTTCTGTTGAAGTCAAGTAGAAACCTAAAATATGCTGAAACTGGAGCTTGCTTTCGTTTTTCGTCAAAAATGTTTCTTTAGTTTAGAGACAAACTTCAGACGTTTTATTTCGTAATGATTTCTCTTTCGTTTTCGTTTTATTTTATGCATGTTTTATTATAGCTCATGGTGAGTTTATCCTTCATTTCAGTTAAAGAGTCAAGAATTTGAATCTAAGTATAAAAGAGATAAGCTATAAGATGCAAATTAAAAGCATCCATTGATTGAGTTAAAGATTTGAAAAAACTTAATGATTCTCATGGTATGTTTTCTATTTTTTCTGTGCCCTTTTTAAAATTCTTCAATTTAAAAAAGTATTAAGATACTTTTTTAATAATTGCATGTAAAAAATCATCTCAAATTCTTTTGATAGCAAAAGAAATATTTTTGACGTTTGCGAAAAACATGTGAGAAACTTTCCTTTCTGTCATAAAAACTAGACAGGAACAGGAAACTGGAAACATTTCAGAAACTGGATGAAAATTGTCTTGCATTATTTTTGTAAATTGCTCGTTTATAATTAATTAAGTAAACAATTAGCAGTTAGAAGTTATGTGAAACTAAATATTTCATTGCTATTCATAAGATATTACATTCACTATAGATACACATTCATTATCGATACATATTTATTCCTTTCTGTTTTGCTACAGAAGGTCCATTTTCAACATTGGAGAAAAGTATCGATATTGTTTTATTGATTCCGGGGGAAAATTAAAGAGATTTTTCTTTCAATGAAAGAAATTGAGAAGAAAAAATTATTGACTTGAAGAAAGAAACAAGCTAGCTGATATCCAATATGAATGATATACATCATAGGTAGAATATTGCACATTCTTATTACATAATATAAAATAATGCTCCGTTTTATTATTTTGTTATTGCAGTAGGGTGGGTAGGTCATGTAAATATGAATATTTTGGATTTTTGAAATATCTCTTATGGATTTAGGAGATAAAGCATTTTTTTTCCAAAATAATGTATAATACATTGAAATAGTTAATAATATCAAAAAGACCAAAAATTAACCAGTTGACCAAAAAAAGACCAATTGTTGCTTTTGCATATACAGATATGCCTTAATGTCCATAAACAAATAATTTTATTAGTAGTTTCGATAAACTGAAAACATTTGTATTGTATGCAGAATTTTTTCTAAGGAATTCATAAATCTAATTAAATAATTTCTTTTACACAGCATTGCTCCAGATACGTAATTTGCTTTTAATTAACATTCGTAATTTTTGTAAGAAATAATTTTGAAAGAAATTACAGTTTATTAATTAAAAATATTGTTATTTTTATTTATTCACGAAATGTACAGTATAGGGTTACTTCTAGATCAATATGGGTAATGAAAAGGCATTGCTGTTAAAAACGCACTCTTGTAAGGGAATTTTTAACGACTGAATTGAGTGAAGGTGAAAGCGCATTGCGCTCCCGTGCCTCGGGTCTTAAATTTTATCCTTGGGCCGGACAAGCAGTTCCGTGTGTCGAAGGGTATTCACTGGGATCCACTGGGGACCCCGTGTATAGCTGACCACCCAACCGGTACATCTGCTCCTCCAATTCATGAAAGGTTGATACTCAAAAGGTTTTTCAAGGTGCAACATTCTGTTTATAGTGCATGTTCTGTTTATAGTGCATATTCTGTACTTATTGCATTGTGTAATAAAGTAACACTAATCTAAGTCTTAAGATGAAAAATATAACTGAAGAAATGTTACCATCAGCATAATTTTTATGAAATCGATTGATTGATTGTTGTAAATTTTTGGCGCAAGAGCCATGGTTTGGCTATACCGCGCCTAAATCTAGGTTAAAATTACTATAACTTTGTTAAAACGAGAACAATTAGGTTAAAATTAGTTTACGAAATCGAAACCATTGAATAATTACCGTTGTCTAGTACTCTGATTGTAGACAGTCAATAAAATAATGCATAACATTTAACATATTTGTTTATTATAATTATAAATTAATTTAAAAAATTTTAATAAAATATATAAAGATATACGTTATCTTGATAATAATTTGGTAATAGGGAATAGGTTTTATGAATAATAAAGTGTAAAATAAAACTTAATGATAAATATTATTTAAAGATAAATATTACTTGTTACATATATGACTAAATATTTATTGAATTATATAATCAGAAACATTTATCTAACGTTTGTAATAGAGTGGTATATTAAAATATTCGTTCCAAGTAAAAAGGAGCTTCACTTAATAATCCTAAAATGCGTATATTTTGAAATAACAAGTTCATAGTTTTTATCGTTTCCAGGGATTAAAAGATTACGGGAATTAAATTTTGTAAACTGTGTCCAATATTTCGAAACACTGTGTTTGAAATTTATTTCAAAGGAAAATACAATCTGAAGAGAATTTCACGCATGGGTAATTTATTCATAAAGATTTAAAACAATCAAATATTTCACGTTTTTTATAAATAATATGCATTTTTATGCATAAAACATGCAATTAATTCTATAGCAAAGCATCATAATTTCATTGATATATTCTTTTTATATATATTTGTATATATAAGTAAAGCATTAATGCGAAATAAATTGTAATTTTAGTAGGCATGGAAAATATTTTAAATAAGCCCGATTATACAACTTATTTTATTAATAATATTTAAGGAATTCGTGTTATAATTTAAAAACTTTGTACTTGTCAAGATAAATTATAAATTTGTACAATATTGAGCTATCTGCATAAATATTTCCTTTTTTTAATATCTTTAATTTTATTTCAGACATAAATTTCAAACTATTAATTGTGAGAAAAACCGTTTGTTAACTACTTTCATCTAACACAGTTAAATGATCAAAATTTTATCGTGCCAAATAAGCCCATCTAATGAGTTCAGCTCCTTGCAGTTGGGTACATATTGTAGCACGGAGGGCTAATCTGCCATTCTCATTACCGACAGACAAAAAGTCTAGCTACAATGTCAAGATAAATTTCAGTTTTCCGGTTTTGAAACCATGCTAGTTATAAATGGTTAAAGAAACGTATACTTTAGTATTTGTAATTTTATAACCAATAGTTGTAAACGGTTTCAAAGCCGTAAAGGTCAAAAATATTCTTTACCGTTCACTTTACAGTTCATTGGATGGACAGATTCCTGTCGGCTATTTTACCATAATTTTAGAATGAGTATTCTAACAGTGCTCAAAATCACTTGATTTTTTGCAAAAAGAGAACTCTTAATATTTGAAAAATTACTTTTGCACTATTGTGTCTTTTTGTTTCATCTTTCTAAGCATTTTTAATCTTATTTTAACACTGTTTGCATTGCATTATAGGATATACAAATGGTTAGTTGCCTTAATTCCCTATAAGGTTTCCTGGGTAAAACTCCTGGTCACCTTTTGCTTTATGCATTTTATTATCCAAAGTTAGATGCTTTATACTAAATTTACATACTCAAACAAATAAAAATAGTAATTCCTTGAAGTTGACGGAATGTTCACTTAAGGTGTTACTCTGAAAACCGTTTCGTAAAAAAAGGAGAAAACATGGCGGAATTAGAGTATTCTTTTTTCCAGTGTAGAAAAAAGCACATAATTTCCAATTTATGTTTGAAAAATAGTTTCAATCACAAATTTATATCTCTATCTATCATAGAAATAAAGCTTCCGTCTTACCATTTAGTGTTCTTTCATTTGACGGAAAAATTGCTTGATATGATACTTAATATAAAAAGACAACTAAGATTGTCATAATCATAAAATTAATAAATTTTTAATGATATTAACTTGTATGTTATTTACTTGTCACTACTTTACCAATGATTTTTATGTATAGCAAATAAATTTATTTTTAAAATACATTTTGCTTGAAAAGTGTCCAGTCAACCTATGAAATTAAAATTATAAATATGCTATTTAAAGTTTTTAAAAAAAGCTATTCTAAGTGGAGTCTTTGCTCTATTGAAAATAAAATTAAATAATAATTTTAAAAACATGTTTGCGTATGAAGTTTCAAAAGTAATCGCAAAAAATAATTCGTCCTAAATTTTATTGTTATAGAATATGCTACTAATTTTTTTTAAAATAATGCCATATCCCTATTAATGCAATAAAAAAATATGTGATTTTATTCTTGATAAATTATTAGTATATTTTTTTGTAATAATCTGCTTATTGTCAAGAAAGAAAATTGGTTGGAGAGCAATTGTTTGGTGTCGCCGAGTGCTAGTAGGGAATGCTATCCCCTGATATGTAATATAATTCTTTGTTCATTTCTTTACATTGCAATAAGTACTTAAAAAACTAACAATTTGATAAAATTGACCACGTTAGGGTAATTTCATTTAAACCATTTCAGTGGCATTTTATTTTATTTCAAAAACTGGTGTTGAGCAACCTACTCAATAATGAGTTTATGACTATCAAGGTTTAACTCCGTAGCTTTGTGATTTTGAAACAAAACCATTACAAGAAGACAACGAAAGTTCAGGATCAAGTATTGGGAAAAATGTACCTTTGTGGAGGACTTTTTCGATGGAACTAACCTAAATTTGCTTTACAAAGAAGAGGAGAACCAAAAAAAAACCTTCCAAGGTTAACCTGATGGCGAGGAGCCTCTGACCCATGTTCTGTCTGCCACTAAAGATATTTTACGTCAGCAGTGGGATCAGTGTGAGTAGGGTGAGGAATACGTATTGATTCATACCCGGGTCAGCTCATTGACAGTTGAGCGCTCTATCCCGGATTCGGGATAACATAAGAAATTAGAATAATAGATAATTAAGGAATGAGAAATTCTACATTAGGAATAAGAAATTCTACATGAAAAAATTAGGAACATGATGAATCCAAGTTCTCGTTAAATTTTATTGCATGGCTAGTTCCAATATTATACTAAATTTTATAAACAGGCAGTTAAAACGGGGATTAATTCCTAGAGTAGAAGTCACATTATAACCTGCGTTGCAGCATATAGGATATTTTTTTAAACATTATAGAAACGTTTTAAATATTTAAAACGCTCGAACGTTGAAACGTGTTAAAACTTTTATTAGTGTTTTCATTGTAAAAAATCGCCCAGAATAACGTGAGTTAAAGTTTTACTTTGAAATGATCTTAACTATCCCAGCCCTGGGCTCTATTGAGAATTTCCGGGGTAAAGTTAAGGAGCTATCTGTTGTCCTTAACCTTCCGTCTCACATTGAAATAAAGTGCAATTAGTAAGCAAACAGCCTATCAGAAAATTGCAAAGCACTTGGGGGAAAGTAGGATTTACATTGTAAAGATTTCCAAATTAAATAATAAGTACCAACACTTTGTGTCCCTGCTTAAATACTGTATAATACATGTTCCTGTATAAACATTTTACGGTAGAAAGTACCGGTACCCAGAGTGCCGGTAATTTTTACCGTAATTTGATCTGGAATCTTTTATAGTATATTAAAGGAAAGTTGTGACCTTAGATGCTTGAGGAGATGACCAAATTACGGGATGGTGTATACGAGGGTTGCTATTTATATTTCTGACCTTGGCAACAGTAAGTGTTGCTAGGCGACCGCAGACGATTTTAATTAAAAGTTTGATATTTTTAAACATAAATTCAGCAGACGATTTACCATTATAGCTTCATTTGTGTTGTTGACAGTAAATTGAAAAGTTCTTCTCTTTCAAAAAATGGAATTGAATCGTGAACATTTTCGTGCCATTATTTTTCATAACTTTCGACGTGGATTGCCAAGACAAGAGTGCTTCGATGAACTTAATTCTTTATTCAGCGATAAAGCGCCATCCTACAGCACTATAAAAAATTGGTATAACGAATTTAATCGTGGTCGATGTTCGATCAAGGACGAATCCCGTGCAGGTCGTCCAAAATCCGTTGTTGTGCCAGAAAAGATCGATGCTGTGCTTGAACTGATAAAGCAAGATCGTCATGTGACATACCGTGAGATAGAGGCGTCTTTGGACATTAGTATGACTAGCATCAATAAAATATTGCATGAACATTTAAGCGTAAAAAAATTTGTTCGCATTGGATCCCGCATAATCTGACAAGCGCTCAAAAAAAGGCTCGTGTCGATTGGTGCAAGGAAATGTTGGAAAAATACGCTCAAGGTACATCAAAGGCTGTGTATAACATCTACACAGGTGACGAATCATGGATCTATGCATATGAGCCGGAAACAAAACAGCAATCAACTCTATGGGTCTTCCAAGACGAGGTGATTGCCTGTTTCTTCGGCATTAACGGTCATGTGGCAACAGTGGCGTTAGAGCAACGCAGGATGGTTAATTCTGAATGGTGCACGACCGTTTGTTTGCCAGAGAAAATATGTAAAACTAAAGTGACGAATTAATAATTTTAATAAATGAACTCTTAAAAAACTCTAGAAAAATTTATGTTTTACTTGCTAATTCTTGAAACAATATTATAACTATTAGGTCTTGCACCGAACTATTCAGGCCCACTCTTTAAAACGTTTTGCCAATGTTTTTTAAGGAAAGTAAACACTGAAACAGCTCTACACTCAATCTTTAGTGCTTATTTTTTCTCCAGAAACAAGACAATTTCATTATTATGTTTGAGAAAAACACTATGTTTATTTTTTATACGCCTAAGAGAATGCTAAAAATACCATATATTATGGCCGATAGACTTTTTTGATTAAATAAGGCTGAAAAAAGTGAACCCTCCTAATAACATACCTCGACTAAAATAGAGGAAAAGTAAACGGAATTATTGTTGGCTGAAAGCCCGTTGATAAGGTTGCAATGCTTTAGGACAAGGACAAATGCTATTATATGCCTTATTGTCTGTTCCACTTGTTTTATTGGGCTTTTTTTCCTCTTTTTCTGAAAATTATGTTATTTCGCAAACGGGTATTCAAGACAAAATAACGAAGGATGCATAAAAAAATATTGTTGAAAAATGAAAATACATGTTGAGTACCAAATTTTTTAGCAGTTTTGTAGAAATATTTGGTTATACAAGTAAATTTAAAAAAAGTGCAATGAAGGATGTCACTAGTGCAAAATGGCACGTGACTATAACACAAACACCTTTTACTTAAAGTGTCAAAGTGAAAATTACTTATACCATTTTTTGATTTCTAATATATCAGCTTTTGTGCGGTTGATATGATCTTTGTGGAAGTCAAAAAAAAAAACTTTGTTTGCTGTGTGTTGTTAATGTAAACCATAATCCATAGCAGTGAATACTGGTTTAGGTGGTTGAGAATTGCAGATTTTGACCTGGTAGGTAAAGAACATGCTACATAAGGACTGGCACAAGAAACTTCATAAAGATTGACAGATGACGCGTAACAAACGGGGAAAAAATGTGCAAAATTTATGGAAAAAATGTGCAAAATTTATGGAAAAAATTAGCACGTTTCTCGGTACTCCTCATAGTCAGGGGAATAATCCAAAGACAAGAAGCATGATTCCCGAATAAAAGCCAAGAGATGTAGATTGGTAAATTACTGTGCAGCTCAGAAACAATATTTTGAAACAATCAAATGGGATAGCTTAACCTACTTGACCTTTTACTCCTTCCGTCTATCACTACTTTAAGTCAGACTCGTTGTCTGTCTTCGTTCTTTCTAGAAATGGAAGATTCTCGTTTTCTTGGAAGTTCAGACGCTTTCTTAAACGGGGAAATAACGTTGATAAAAACAAATTTGCACTATTTTTGTTCAATATAACTTTAATTTTCCCAAAACTAATTTATTTTTTCTAATAAATCTATTTTTAATTAAAATTTTAAATGAATTAACTGTAAAGTTTTTGTATAAGTGTAGATTGGCATTTTCAGGCTACAAGGAAGTGACGTGCACTAATTATTTTCTAGTTTTCTTCCATATAACTCATTTCAACTTGATTTCATTGCTAACCTAATACTTGACCATACAGAATGGTTAATTATTATAGGCTATTAGTGACTGCCTGAGATCTTTCCCTAAGAATGGTCCAAAAATAATTCTGGCGCGCTTCTAAGAACTACGCTCCCAGTCAGGGTTGGAGTATCCTGCTTCAAGCATAAAAATTCGAATTAATAACAAATAATATTCAAAGTTAAAAATTGCAAAATTTCATTAAAGCCTAACCGTGTTTCTGTTTCACGCTGGTTCACCTTCATTAGTAAGATAATTATTTGACATATGACAACATAGATCCTTACCAATTGTCCAAGTAATGAAAGTGCACCTAAATGACACCGAAACTCTTTTTGGTTTTAATAAAATTTTACTTTTTAGAGATTTCTAAAACAAAATTTTTAAAATATATTTAATTTTCTTCACAAAGGCTCACTAACGTTATTTTATGAATATTTGCACACAATATTTCGCTGTAATTAATGGTTCGCTGTCAAAAATTTCATCACTACTCTTAATATAGAAATACAACTCATATTCTATTAATGGAATATTGAGTAATAAATGTAGACGTATGCAACATATGTAGACGATATATGTAGACGTACGGTAAATTACCGCAGTGATGTTTAGTTTTTAGATTAAAGTGAGCTTTTGCACTGAAAAAAAACAACAACTTTGAACTGACTTTTGATACTTCTACTCATCCATTCACTCTTTTCTATTCATATTCTGATGAAAGCGAAGGAAGAAATAAACTTTCCACACAGTCTATTCCAAGATGATTGACTACCTAAAGATGATTTAAAAGGCTGCGGAAGGAACAAACTTCTTCGTGGAAACAAAGTTTAAAATTACACACTTTCTCGGCAAAAGAATGGCATTATTTTTTTATTTTGCTGTAAGACGAAAAGAAATTTTGAAGTAATAGAAGCCTAAAATAGCTTTCTAACCACCTCTGGCTACGAAAAGAAAGTGAAAACCAATAAAGAATAAACATAAAATGAAAGCTGAAAATGGTAGGAGAATCATTGATGTATTTTTTATTAGGTAATATTAGAAAATAACTAGAAGGTTTGACATCAAGAATAAAAATTGACTACTATACTTTATTAAATATATGTTTTAGAAAGAATTATTGTCTCTATTTCGAAAGGCGTATTTTTATGGCTATATTTGGGTAGTATTCATTAATTAAACAGATAATAATGAAACGAAACCTATATATGTTTATATTAAGGAAAGTACGTATACAAATCCTTCACGAAGAGTGACTAGAATATGTAAAAAAAATATATGTGATAAAAAACGTGTTTCGCCTAAATAAAGCAATACAACTGATTTATTTATGTATGACTTTAAATATACGATGTAGCATACCATTTACCACACTTTGAAGGCAGAAGCACCAATATTACCCCAGGTTTCAATTATTGCGACCTTCAATTCTGCCACTGACTGAAACTGCATGTCTTTGCCATATACAACCTAACAAAAGACACGCCGCGTTTTAGGGGATTGAAATCAGGAAAAGAAAAAGTTGTTCCCTGATAAGCACCTTTCTATCCAAAAAACCCTAACTGTAAGGAATTTGCAATGTGAAGGGATATTGTTCTGCAGAAAAATCCAGCTTGGGTCACCAGTAATCTCTTCAAATAGCAGGAAATAAAATCCTAGCATTTTTTGTTGCTTGGTAGCCTCCATGTAGCCTGGAGGAAACACTGATGGGGTAGAATTTACAACCATAGCCGAAGTTTTTCCATATCATTCATAAGTCTCCACCTTGATGTCTTATGAGGAATATTTTTTCTTTCTTTCTATAGACCGCAAATTTGTCAAGGCAATCGAAATTTCTTTATTTTTTACTTTCTTTTGATGGTATATTCCTATAAAAATGTATGCCAAATGTTTATGTTGCAAATTACTTATACGATATGAAATGATACGGTAGATGAGAAAAAAAGAGGAAATTCTTGTCCATGAATAGAAAGTGGAGACTCATCAGTGTCGAGGGTATGCTCTGGTTAGGGAGATAAGTTTAAACTGACTTTTTACCTAGCCGAATAGAGGCTACAGACCACCAAGAGATGCTAAAAGCCAATTTGCTGACTATTTCAAAGATAATTCATAACCCAAGTTAAATTTTGAAACAAAGCAACTCCTCAATTCACGTTGCCACATCTTCACAGATATGGCCGTTACAATGTATAGAGCTGCCTTCTCTTTTCCTTGATCCCCATTCCCAAGAAAACGAAAGAGGGTTCACTAAAATAAAGACATAAGTCACAAAGGCAGGTAGTTTCATTTTGTGACCGAATTTATTCGTCAGGTACAAGACTAAATTATTTGTTGACTCTTGGCTTGTGTCCAACGAACCAAAAACTGCTTCGTATTCTTATTAAAGAGAGCCTACAAAATAAAAAGGAAGCATGTACTGATTATTAATTTCAATATTTTTGGAAAATATAAAGGTGAGAAAAGTATGATTGAGACTTTCTATTGCAATTTAAAAAGGTTATTTTACGCAAGCATTAATCTGCATAGAACGATTTTGAAAATTTATATTCTGTTGATTTTATTGAGTTAATTTTAAAATCATATTAACTCAGACCTTCATGTTTACATCATCTCGAAGACATATAATTTAATTATAAAATTATCTCTGATAAAAGATAAAACATTATTAACCTTATATTTGCCAAAAAACTTTGTCGTCCTAATTACAGTTACGCATGATTAATATGTTTCAGAAAATGTTAGTTGGTCTGTTATATTTTAGTTTTGTTTGCGTCTTATTTAAAAAAAGCTATTTTTGTTTTTGTAGGGGCGTACATTATCTAACTGCAATCAAAATTTGTCCAATCTTAAATTCGAAACTCCATTATCAAAATAATGTATTTTTGATTTTATCCTATTTTTGTGATGTTCTATAGATTAGTATTTTGTTGCAAAATGTAACAGCTGAAAATCCAAACCGGTGGAAGTGGTGAATGTGCTTTTTTAACATAAAGAGGGATGCCATAGTATTATTAAATTAAATACCGTATGCATAAAATTAAAATATTAGCTATTTTCAAATGAGTCGCATTATTTATACCGTAAATATATCTTCAAATAACAGTTAGAATTTTAACTTATTCCTGATCTCATTTGCTTTTAATTTGGACGACAAGTTGGGCATAAATATTACAAAATCAATGCTTGGTTTGGGTTTTGGTTAGATTTTGAAAGGAAAATAGATAATTGAAACGAATTTTCGAAAAGCTACAAATGGTATTAAATATAAATAGTTGCACGTAACTGCTACGTTTTATTTTTTTAAAACATGTTTAAACTAGATATTATTTTCTAAATATTTCGAAAACCTATGTTTGTAATCCCTTTACAAAATTTCTCAACTTGTGAACGTCAATAAACTTTACAAAAATAAATGTTTACCAATATTTCACATCTTTTGAGCTTGCCTTAACTTGTTCGAAAAGATAAATAAATTTTCCGCCAAAGAAGTTCAACGAAAACTTTCCGAGAATTCACTAATGGAAAAATGTGTCAGAAAAACAAATGGGATTCACCTTGAAGGTGAATTTAGGCGGAATTTAAAGCCAGTTTCATACTCTTGTGGACTCCGCTAAATGTTCTCTCGAGGATTAAACCATCGCCAACAAATTTAAAACATCTTCAACCTCGTTTGTAAATTCAATAAATATTTATATCTGTGTTTGAACAACATTCGCTTGATATTTCTGACATTTATTTGGTCATGGGACCGGTTATCACTTTAAAATATCACTAAATATTACATTTTTAGTTCCTTAGAAGACCGCGTAAACAGCATTTTATATGTTTCTGGAATATATAATTGATATATTTGTCACTTTAAGTTGTTTTGTAGTTAAAAAAGTTTTAAACTCTATACTAAGTTTAAAATTGAAAACTTGAATTTGAAGAATACAAGCATTTAGAAAAATCATTTATTAGAGTAATTAACCCACTAACTGGAATACAAGGAAAAAGTTTCTTTTAAAGGACTAGTATTTGTCTCATTCTAAATGTTAACACATCTGGAAAATTAAATTTGCTTGTAGTATGAAATTTCAAGTTAAAGAAAGTAAAATCAATAGAAATAGGCATGTAAAATTGTTCTAATAATTACAACTATGAATTACTTAACTTCAAGCAAGTATAGTAATGAAAGAATCAAATGACGTCATTAGCTCGCCATTAAATTCCTCCGGAAAATATATCTGGAAAAAATTATACCCTAAAAACGGCACATTAAGCAACCTAATATTTTTCAAAAAAATTGTTTTATTTTGCTACAGTTGAGATTCATTCTGCTCAAATACGTAAGAAACATTACAAAACTATACCTTTTTAAATAAAATCTAGCAATACAAAACTCCAATCATCATTTTTATATTATTATACTTCGATTTAGCACAAGACAAAGATGTTATATTTTGTAGTAAAGCTTTCTATGTTTCCCTATTTCTGTTTTCCTGTTATTATTAATTCATACGATGTTGCATGATTCAGAATTGGTAATGCTAATGACGTCAGGCACATTATTAGCACGGAGAAGAAATCTAGTAATGGTTTTTAAACCATTCATTTGGTAATTTTTTTGTCGTTTGTAGAGTAATGGTTTACCGAAAATTCCAAATTTTCAAAATTATAGCTCTTATTACCAGACATTGTGTAAAATGTACGAAACTGACAAAAAAAAACTTACCGCATTTATTACCATTATCAAATAGCGTGGTTATGAAACTATATTTTACTGTTTATTTTACCAAATGCCATTATCATCTCCTTTAAAAACTATTGTGCCTTTTGTTGTTCTCATGCACTCTAAAAAACTGTGGCGTATTATCTCTCTTAATTTGATGCTAATCAACTCTAGAAGTTATGTGAAAGAACACTTTTTTTCACAAGTTCACACTGAATCAAACATCTTTAAACAATCTAAAGTTTATATTAAAGCTTCAAATAATGAAAATGCAAAAAGTTTACGGCAAGATCCTTTGCCTTTACATCAAACGTTAAATACTTTCCATTGCGAAAACTCAATGTTGGCGCGTTTTGATTTTCTTGTACAGTCCGCAAAAAAAAAGATATCACCCTGAATAACTTTTGTTCTAATGATCGGATTTTCACGATCTAAGCGTCGATCTTAATGGTTCCCGGGGGTGACCTCAAATATGCTAATTAATTAGTGCTAACTATTAATTAAGTTACGAAATCAGACACAAAAACGTACTTTCTCTGAATAAAAATGTATTTTTTTTTACATATTTGGATTTCTAAGCTTCAAAATATAGGGGGTAGCCGCAATCTGGGAAATATGGTCCCCATAGTTTGGTCAGGGGAGCGATCCAAAGTTCGTACCCGTTAATGTTAATTTCACTTTTTACGTTTTTAGTCATATTTTCAAAACTAATGAAGCAATTTGAAGAAAATTGCGCCCACTCATAAAACTCATTTACCCAAAGATAATTTCATGAAGAAAATAATTTTTAGTAATTATTAATTATTTTTTATTATTTAATTAAATTGAGGATGAAAAAATTTTGAATTATAAGGTATGAATTTTTTTATACCATAATAATCTACATATTTTTCAATACAAAAATCTAAAGTTTCAACTGTTTTTATTTATTAGAAGCTGAAAAAAATTAAAATTAATTATTTTTGAAAAAATAATTTGGCGACAATAAAAAAATGATTAAATGGGGCGATTAATATTAAAATGTGATAAACTTGCGAGGAACTTGACTTCTCGCGCGTAGTGTAAAATTTCATTCATATTTTTTTCGCTAATAATCGTTTGCTAATCCTTTTATTTTTATTTCTTTCAAACTATAAAATACGATGTTTCTTTT
Source organism: Parasteatoda tepidariorum (assembly GCF_982258835.1). Lineage (NCBI taxonomy): Eukaryota > Metazoa > Arthropoda > Arachnida > Araneae > Theridiidae > Parasteatoda > Parasteatoda tepidariorum. The sequence goes on from NC_141757.1 coordinate 41,189,582, forward strand.
TAGTTTTATAAAGGCGTGCTTCTGATAGAATATGATTATGCACCAGATTGTGCTTACTTAATGTGATTATTTTTTAATTTTTGATTTTCTTTTTCAATAACTGATACAATTTCAATAATACACATACGTATGCATAGATTTGGAATAATATATTTATCAATTTCTTGAATATATATTTTATAATTATTAATACGAATGCGTAGTCAACATTTTTAATCATCTTAAAACTTCGCCCGGTGGCTGAGCGGTAGCGCTTCGCGCTGTCGTTCCTCGGGCCTGGCAAGGCTGACTCAGCCTTTCATCCCTTCAGTGGGTCGATAAATAAGTACCAAGCATGATTGGGAACTAAACACTGGGGGTTCCGCGTTCGGCTGACCACCTGAACGGAACATCTGCTCCTGCACCCCAGAGCCCTAGGTTCAGAAAACTGAGATGGGCACAGTAGGCCTTGGCCCTCCATGGGCTGTCGTGCAGCTGAGTTTAGAGTAGAGTTTTTTAAAACTTCTTTACATCTTATATATCGCCTTAATCTTAAAATAAATTTGTGAATTACCTGTCTGTGCGTGTTTCGCAGAATTATTTTTCTAACTTTTTTATTGAATTTTAATGCAATTTTTTTTAAACTCTATTATGTATATTTTTGTCCAATAATATATTAATCAATCGTTTAAGTACTTTAATTTATGTTTTTCTTTAAAATAAAATTACTTTTTAAATTATTGCTAAGTTCTTATTGAAAGAAAACTTAGAATTATTGCCAGCTATCTGAGAATTAAATCTTGTTAAGAAATTAAAAATATTCTACTGATCACACACAATATCATTCGAAGCAGAACAGCTGACTATTTACTAAAAATACTATTGTTTACGAAAAATGAAGATAAATTATTAATTTTATTTTTTTTATTGCTTCTTATTTATTCGAGTAATGAAAAGTAAATGCGTATGTGCGCACAGGGGAAAAATTTAACAGATTGTTTTGTTTTTTAAATGAACAAAAAAACTATGGGCATGCAATTTTAATTCAACATTCAAAGAAAATCTTGTGCGCTAACCCTTTTGTCTTAAAAAGTTGAAAATATTTGCTTTAAAAGTTGTTTGTATGATTTCTCAACTTTTGCGCAGTTCAAAAAAATATTGCTATATCAGGAAAATGTTTGATATGCCTTGTTTTGTTAAACAACTACTAAAATAAAAAATTGTAAAAAGATTAGAAAAACGTGCTATTTTTAGAATCATCATCTCAAAAATTGTTCTTTTACTCCATTTGACTTTCTTCTTCTTAAATAACTTATAATCATAGTTTTAACACACGTTTTGAAGAAATTATGTAAACAAATTCCTAATATTTCGTAATAAAAAAACAAGAATATTAATGATTTATTTATACAGTGAAACCTGCCAAGTTGACCACACTTGTAAGTTTTACATCTGAATAAGTTGACCTCAATTATCAAGAACGGAAATTTTCCTACATAATAAAGAAGCAAAACCTTTGTATGTTGTACCTGTCTATCTTGTATGTTGACTACTGAAATAAGTTAATTTTGTCTAGGAGTATTATGAAATTCTATTCTAAAACCCTCATAAGTTGACCAGAAAAAAAAATTCAGAAAAGTTTCTGTCATTTTGCAATGTATGTTAATATTTCACTTGTTTGGTGAAATAGTGTAAAAAGCTAATCTAAACCCTTTTGTGAGTTGACCATCTGGGGAAACTGTAGGGACTCAGCTTTTGACCATTCATTGAAAACAGGTGTGTTAGTTGAAAAGTTGCTCTTCCAGTTGCAATAGTGAGCAAATAGGCTTATATGTGTAGTAATAACAGAATAAATTTTGAAGTGTTAAAATAATTTTGTTTTGTTAAAGTTTTCAATGTTTTCGTGTTCTGATATTTTAAGAAATTATTTTTATTAAACACTTCACATGCATAACTAACAAAATAATTTTTTTTAAAAAGTTAGTTAAATATTAAAATTATTTCTGTGTAACAAATTGGAGTTCGTTTAGGTTTAAACACATTTCTTGAGATATTCATTTGGCCATTTGCTAAATCAAATTTTTAAGTCAAGTAAAAAAAAAATTTAAATGTATAGCAACATGTAGGAAACGAAAAAGTAAACAATGTCCCACCCCTTCTATAAGTTGACCACTTGTCTACGTTGGCCACTAAAACAATGCACATGAAGTGATCAACTTACACAAGTTTTACTGTAATTGTTTCATTGAACCAGAGTAGTTAATTGTTTTCGTAATAATCGGCCTTACAACTATTTAACTTAGATTCTTTGGACTAGGCGTCACTTCATGCATGTCTTTCGAGATTGAAATTTCAAAGATAAAATGTAAAAATTACAAGAATGCGTAAGCTGGTTTCAATTAACAAAAAAAAGGGACAAAATCGTTGGCAAAAGAAGTCATCTCATGAAAAGAGTGTCAGAGTTGAAAAAGTATTGTAAAAACTGTAACAATTGTTACTCTTGTTTAATTAAGGGTATTATAAACCTAATTTTCTTTTAATCATGTTTTTTAAAGAACTAACGAAAGGAGTGTGTAAATAACATCAACTCGTAATTTTCTTCGTGTTTTTTTTGTTTTTATTTATTATAATATTGATATATATATATATATATATATATATATATATATATATATATATATATATATATATATATATATATATATATATATATATATATATATATATATATATATATATATATATATATATATATATATATATATATATATATATATATATATACATATATATATATATATATATATATATATATATATATATATATATATATATATATATATATCAAAATGCTTTTAAAATGCCATATAAACTTTATTAAGTTTTACAATTTTATCGAAAATAAATACCGTGATTTCTATAAAATTTTGCGATTATGCATCAGAATAGCTATCTTTTTTCAGGTCCACCTTTGCTTGATCACTTTTTTTTCCTTTCCTAAGAAACTCGAAGTGAGGGGCAAAAGCATTTAACCCTACAACTCTTCATAAATTTATGATAACTTATGAAAATTGGTTTTAATTCAAAACTGTCCTACAAATTACATTAAAACAGCTTTAAAAAAATAAATAATGTCAGATAAAAAGTCAAAGATTCTATAATCTTGGAGAATCAAAAATAATTTATTAATTTATTTAAATTTCCTTTTTAAAGGAGATTTTAAAAAAAAAAAGACCAGAAAGCAACACGAAAAATTCTTTTGGTTGCTTAGCAACGAGAAGCACTATCTTTTCCCATCTTGTCATTCTTTCAGTTTCTTTATGGTTGTTATAAATTATTTCCCCTCCTATGGCGAGGTAATTTGGCATATTTTTAAACCATCGCCAGATATATAAATCCTTATTGCGACCTAATTTACAACCCATTTTTTTCGAAATTTTGTCTACCCCCCCTATTTTAAGGGTCAGGATTCCAAATATGTAAAAAAAATGCATGTTTATTCAGAGAAAGTACGTTTTTGTGTCTGATTTCGTAACTTAATTAATAGTTAGCACTAATTAATTAGCATATTTGAGGTCACCCCCAGGAACCATTAAGATTGACACTTAAATCGTGAAAATCCGATCATTAGAACAAAAGTTATTCAGGGTGATATCTTTTTTTTTGCCGACTGTACAATCGATGCTTGCAATCGATGAAGACTTGGCGAGTGCTTGTGCTGTCTTCAATATTTCTTTAGATCTGCAGAAACTAAAATTTACCGTTAAAAACATATATGTGTATTTTTAGTTGTATAATAAGGATAATTATATTTTAATTTTCGTGTCCACGTAAACTGTATTAAATAATATTATAACTTGCATAATTTTCAATTAACAATTTGTGCCTGAATTATTGATTCTTACTTTATATTATCTCATAAAATTTTTTTTATTGATTTTCGTGGGTATCATATCTTACTGTAATACATTTTAGTGTTAGTAAGCAACAAATATGGTCGTTAGTGGTAGTTACTTTACACCAATTAGTGAAAGGAACCTTCAATGTGTTTCACACCATCAGGAACAATACTTGAGTGTCGGTATAGTGGAACACTTAATGAAACACCACTTTGGTGCAAAATAGTTGTCATGATTTTAAGTATTCAGATTTTGGTTGACATTTTTTATAGTGTAGAGCCGGAAACTTTGTAAAGTTTGACCACATTATATTAGTTTTGACCATACTTTTTTCTTCAATGAGTGCTATGCAAAAATTCTTCTTAGTTTTTAGTCTTCTTTTTTCCTTAACATTTGTCTTCTTATCTGGATCAGTGTTTCTAAATTTATTCATACTGATCCTTACATTGACAGAAATGGAGCAGTAACGGTTCAGCAATGTAGGATCAGGCCAATTATAGCCTGTTTCTCTATGACAATCGACGTTGAGATCATGAGAAGATATTGCCACATCAAGTTATACTCAGCAAGTAAATAGCTTTTTTCTCTTTAAGGCTACAGTGGACCTTTATATTGCCAAAAATTGATAAAAATTTCGTTTTTTTTTTTTTTTGGACATATTTAGACACTTGTTTCATTGCTTTTTCAACTGAATTTTTTTTTTAAATTTCGTCATTTTTTGAGAAGTTATAGGGTAGTTATAGGTTTCGTTTTCACATTATGAAGCCACGCCCCTTTTCTTACACAAAAAGCTGTTTTTCTCAAAATTGAAATTTTGTTATGTTTCACGTATTCAAAATGTTCCAGTCGACTTTGTTTTCATCCTATTGAGATGAAATTTTTTTCTAGTTATTTATATGTATATTAGATTAAGTTTATGCATTTGTTTCTGTTTTATAACAAGTAATAAAAGAGTTATCGGGTTTCATGTACCTAACGACCTTTATTTTGAAACAAAAATCTACATAAAATTTGTTTTTTGGTCATAAATTTAAAATAAATTTAGGAAAATTCCTATATAATGCATAAAGCTTTTAACATTTATCTCTAAAAAAAGAATATTAAAAATAAATAAATAAAAATTTTAATTTAAGCCGCTGGGAGCATTTTTAAATTGATGAAATTTTTTTTTAAAAATTTTAAATTTCTCAAAAATGGTCCAAATATTTTTTACAAAAATTTTTGCAAGGGCATATCTTGATAGAATACATAAGTTATAAAAAAAGTTTTAGTGTAGCATAAAAACTAAAAAAAATTTTTTTGAACGTCCACTGTTGCCTTAAGGAAAAAAAAACATTTTGAACAGATTGGCCAGCATGTTACCCGACTATAAACAGGATAAAATTTGTTTGAGACATTCTAAGGTGATAAGTTATTAATCGCTTTTCACCATTTGTTAATCTTGTTTGTTGTTTTTATCAATGCAAAAAAGGATACACTATTTATAAAAAAGAGGTATTTTTATTTTAAAACAATCTATGGAAAATTTACAAAGCAATGCATTCCAAAACTGAAATTGAACGTTTTTTTTTAAATCGCTGAACTGGAAATTAGCTTAATATTTGTTTCTAGATTTTCCGCAAGCATAGAAAGTGATTTGTTTACCGAGGACAAAATATTGGAAATTTAACGTTACGTTGTATAAAAGTTTTGAAATATTGATCACATCCTAGAGGGGTGAATCTGCGAATTTTTTTGAATTCCTTCGCTTAGTTTCAATGTTAAGTTTATACATTATTTTGAACTGTATTCTATATTACACGGATAAAAGTGATTAAAATATTTTATTCGCTAGCGGGGGTATTTTTTTATGTAGTTTTTTTAATATTAGCTCTAAGTATATAGTGAAATTTTAAGATTCAATAGGCCTATCCTCAATCTCAATTTTATCAGTCCTGAATCTTAAAATTCAAATATATTAAACTTTTATATTAGTTAATGTAAGTAATAAAATAATCAAAGTTTACATAAATTAATTTATGAACTTTGAAAAATTTAATAAATGAAATTTATGGATAACTAAGTGTGAATATAATTATCACAAAAATTATAAATATCTAACTTAATGATCGAAATAAGTCGCAAATATTTCCAGCAAATCCTTATATGTTCTCCTATATCATTAAAATCTTGCATTTTTTAAAATTATTTACAGTCATATAGTGTTTGCTAGTATTGAATGTTGTATGATGTATAGTTCTATTTCCTCAGCAATGCTAATTATTAAACTTTAAGAACTCTATTTTTTGTTTCATGCTAGCTGAATACCTGTTCTTCGTACGGAGTGAAAAATGAAAATGATAAATAAATCAGTACTAAAAAACAGTAAGACAGAAACAGAATGATTGATTGAATGTAGGGTTTAATGGCACAAAGTCCAAAGGAGGACATGCTGTGCCAAACGAACGGTTTTAAAACAAAGGTAAATGTATATTACAAATTTTCCTTATTAAAAGTCACACGGAATTTATAAAACTAGATACAACGTGACAGAGGTATTCAAAAGTGAGTAAAATCATATAAAATGTAAATGTAGTAAAGCATTATAAAACAGTTGCATTCAAAGATGAATAAAATCAGATAAAATTGTGAATAGGATAAAACATACCCAAAACAGGAAGATATATACTAAAACAATTAATGAAGCAAAAGTACTTCCTATTTTTTAATTAATATCATATTTTGTGAACTAACTAAGCATTCATTGGCGTCAATAATAGCATAACAATTTTTAACGTTCCTTTAAAATGAATTAGTACAATATCTTCATTAATTTTGGTTTACAGTTATTCTGTTATTTCATTGCTTTACCTTTAAACTTATTTATTTTAATTTTTGTTGGTTTTAAATCATTTAGTTTTATGAAATCGCTTTTTTAAAGCATAACTATAAACAAAATAACCACGTCGTCTCATATGATTTAATAAATACTAATAAGGTGACGTAGTCCACATATGTCACCAGGTTTAAGTTAATAATTTATTTTATCTGACGTAACTTAAAAATAATTAAATATTAAAGAACTTGCAAAAAAACTCATTTTTTATCGACGAGAGCTATGAACTTGCAAGATGATTATGATTATGCATCACTAATGTTATTAATAAAATATTTATAAAAAAAAACAGATCTGCTATTTTTTATGAAATAAATATAATAAGTCGCATCTAGTTTAATTAATATCAATGACGAGTTCTAAATGAGACATTTTTATTTTTAAACGTCCCTCAACAGCTATCTAACAGAAATTTCAGAATGATTTTTTTGGACCAAGGGCGAAAATTGCCCTTTTAATCTATTGCCTAAATTTCAGGATCTCTGCTTTCAAAATTAATAAAATGCTTCAGGATAAAATAAAGGGAAAAAGTTCACTGAAATTTAGCATATATTATAATGATCAATGTAGGAATATAAAATTACTTATGATGAAATACTATTTTATTAAAAAATATTGGACAGTTTAAAATTTCTTATTTTTTTTTCTTTAAATATATATTTATGCATCAAGAAAAAAATATTTATTTAAGAACTAATTATATCTAATTTTGCAACAATATTTATTATAAATGTGAGGTATATTAAATTGGTGAAATTGCTTTAAGCAAATTTATTAAGCGTTAGCAATAAACTCTAAATTTAAAAAATAATAAACTGATTTTATGTTTAAAGACGCATAGTGAAATTGTTCGAAAAAAATCCAATGTGCGCTTCTTTTAAAAAAGGGAAAATAACTACCTTTGCTGATATTTGAACCTCTGACCTCCCAGGAAGAGAAAAAAAAGAACTTCAAAGTACCCAGTGCGTTTACCACTCGTCTACGACTATCTTGTTAAAAGAAGAAATTATACATTTTAAAGCAAATTACTAACTCATTATAGTTATGTTAGTGTAACGAAAAGATGTAAGCTACGCTTACGTACAAAAATATTATTAATTTCTATAGTTGTTAAAGTTATAAACTTGAAATTTTTTCGACAGTTTCCCGCATATATATAAGAAAAGTTTACCTAAAGTTTTTATAGGTGTTTTTTCAGACTACTATTTGTTGGAGCACATTAGTCGTCTACAAGTTTTTTAACTTGTTTTCTAATATTAATCTGTTTTGAAACAGAATAGAAATCTAAAGCTATTTTTTGAGTGAAATGTATAAAAAAATTTAGTTCTCAGTGCTTAAAAGATTGTTTTCAAGTTTATAATAATCCATTTTGATCATACTTAGTGAGATTTGTCAGGTCTCTGAACAATCATGCCAAAGATGGTGTTCAAAGTTGCCTCATTTTAAGCATGATCATCGTTTTAAAATTTAACGAGGTTGCTGGATATGGATTTAAGTTTAGTCGTAGCATGTTCTTATTCTAACCTCTATTAGAATGGTTTCTGAATACGAACCTTAACGTAGTGTTGAGATTTCGCATTCAATTGTAAAAGACAACATTACTCTGTCACAAAAAATACAGCAATTTTTACTCTGATTGTTATGCTTATAATTGGCGCAATACATTCGTAAGAAATAGACTAGCAACGTTTTAAAAAGATAATACAAGATATTTATTTAAGAAATGAGTTCTGAGATATAATAATGAGCCTTTTTTCCCCAACATGAATTCGTAATTAGATATTTCTTCGTAAAAGAAAATAAAAATGTCAAAACTTTATGAAATTCACATTTACACAGCATGTTTATGTAACCATACTCAAAAATTTCAAGAAACAGAAAGCATTTATTAAACGCAATTTATGAACGCAATCATTAGTAAAAATAAGCTTTACTGCAACTAAAAGTACAAGTATATACCTAAATTAGGAGAAGGACAATTTATATTGTTTCAATTGCTAAAACTAAAATTTTTGAGCATATTTCTATTCTACATCGGAACTTAATGACTCAAATTTTGAATTAATAAAATTCTAATAGTTCTACGTTGTGATTATACGTAATAAAAATCATTTTCATCAAACTACTTAGAAACGAATTGTCATTATGAAAATTAAACCTTCCATAGCTTAATTAATTTTGTATAAGCTACAGTAAAATGATACATATAATTTTTTACCGAATCTAATGCAAACATGAGAACATTGCTAAAGAGCTTTTTAGAATTGGATTATTTACGCCCGTATGATGCACTACATTTTTATCCGAGAAACCTGATATTTCTCAGTTATTTGCCAAACAATGTAGTTATATGACACTGTTAATTAGCTTAAAAGCAAACTCAGGTTGCTTTGTTAGGTGCGAAAGAGCCATTTAAACAGTCGAATAGAAATTATCCCTTTCTCCAATTAGTAAATGAATCTTTCATTAAATCTATGGATTTTATGCTTAATAAATTAATAGGAATTGCAATAAAATTACTTTAAATAACACTTTTCGTTCCTCAAAATTGCTTATAAATTAAGTCAAGTAAACTAGGAAAGATTTTATTACGAAATAAAAATAAATTTGCTTATGTTATTTAATGATAGAACAGATAGAATAATAATTTAAATCATTAGTCTTCAATTAATGAAAATGACTAATTTTATTATAAGAGTTTCTTAATTTCTTTCAAGTTGGATTCAAAAACTAAAATGAAATACTTCTCTAGTTCATACTTTGCTGTATTACTTCTGTTTCTTTTTAAGGTTTAAATTTTAGTTTTTATTAAAATATGTCTATAGTTTATCAATTTTCGTTTAAACAGACTGTTAAGTTAAGTTTGGAACTGCTCAATGACAGAAATCGAAACTTTTAAAATTTCTTACAGTAATGTTTGTTTCACATAGCAAAACTAATATCGTAAACAGTATTAACTTTTTTATCATTTTAATATTATATCAAAGAAATTTGATCAGGTAATAAGAGTAAATTATTAATTTTAACTGAGTTGTATTTTTATTACTCAATCGTATTAGAGAACTTTAAAAAAGTAATTAAAAATAATTTCAATTTTCCCACCTATACCAAATTCAATAAGATTGTATTGAATTTAGAATCCAACTTTCTTAACTATTAAAGTCAACTACATATATTCAAACAATATATAACAAATATATCCTGAGGATGTAATTCTTAGATATTCGAAGTATATTAAATATGTTAAAAGCCATGCAGGCAGAAAATTACTAAATGCTTAATTGGATTTTGGTTTAGTGTGCTTCAAATTTGAGTATGTTTCGTAACGTGGAATTAATTTCTTGAGAATTAATATTGTATATTTGAAAATACATATAGCTTTAAATGTTTTAAATAACTTTAAGAAAATTTTATTTTATTTCATTAACTTCATATTTTGTTAAATATTTTAAACATATTCCAATGACTTCATATTTCATTACCATTATATACCAGAAGCTTCCTATTCACCAGTACGGAGAAGAACGCATATCATTTTAAAATAAATCAATTGTAGCTAATTTTTCTGTTAAAAGTTTTTGCTTTAAAGAAATTTCCTCTACATTTGTATATAAAGTTATAGTATATGCAGACATTTAGTTAGTTGTTTGAAATTATTTCTTTAGTGAGTCATAAAATATGCATTAAGCAACAACTATTATGACTATTTTTTATTTAAAGAAAGGAAGAAAAAAAACGAAACATTTGATTTTTGCATTGTATGAACCTAGTTTCCACTTAAAAAAGTAAGAAAACGTCTTTTTAATTTTTATTTTAAAATCTAGAACTATGAATGGTAACAATATCATGATAGCATTCAGAAATGGAAATGCGTTACCTTTTTTACTAAAGAAAATAACGCCTTGCACTTTCCTCAAGTCACGTTTGGTTCAATTTAGTTTACATTTTTAAAGAATGTTAAATGCGACCATTAATTATTCATAAAAAGATCAATTTTGTCGATACTTAAAACTAATGAGCCGATTTTAAATATTACCGTCCATTACAACTATAAAAAAAATTTATAAAATAAGAATCTTAGTTTTTAATGAAACTTCAGACTAGGTAGTTTTATTTTATAAAATAAATTATATTAAATGGCCGGGATAGTCTAGTTGGCAGGACACTGGACTCACGTTCATGAGAACGGGTGTTTGAATTGAGCCAGCAGTAGACACTCCATGTAGTAAATGGTGACTGGTGAACGTTAATTCTGTTGGATCACTAAGTCTTCCATGTTCCCATAACATATTATACCTCTGGAGGTATCGAATTGGAGATAGATCATTTTCTGGTTCAGGTCAAAATTGCGATGTGTGGATAAATGAATGGATGTATGAATGGGTCCACCATATAAACGAGTGGACGTATGAGTGGTGTGGTAAAAGTTGAATTCTTGGAGCCATAGATAGCGCCACTGGAAAACAAGAACAATCGCAACATTTTCCATAACAACAACAACAATTATGAACGCAGATTTTATAAATTTAAAGGTTTTATTGTACTATCTTAGAGAAATGAAGAAACTTTCAACTGTTGGAAAAAACCATTTATTTTTGCTTCCTTTTTCCTCATTTTCAATCCTCTTAACAGTTTAGGAAAATTGCTTCTGTAATGGAATTCTAATGGTCTTAAAATGGAAATTTTCATATCTATTAAAATCTTTGCAACAAAAAATGCTTCTAGTTATTCATTTGTCAACAAAAGAGTAGCTTTGAACACGAAAGAAATAATTGATATCTGTAATCCAAAACTGATTTTTAAAATGGGGCTTGCTGAAATTTATTAATTTAGTTATAGTCCAATTTTCTTTCCAGTTAAAAGTCCTTATTCTTGCTTTATTTCTATTATTTTTCGGCTAATACATTTTTTTCTTGCTTTATTTAAAATAGGCTCATTGTAAGGTGAGTTTGCGTGTATATTATGTTTTACACAACATATGCATTGTTCTTGCTTATACGATTAATTTTTGCAATTTCTAGTCATTCAATTGTTGTATTTTAGTACAGTTCTCTTGGCTAAAAAATATCGAAATTCATGAGTAACCTTCATTGGGGCTATTATTTATTTACTGTTTTTTTCTACTAATTTAAATAAATAAATTAAACAAAAGAAGAATTTTAACTTCTGAAAAACGAGACATTTTTTTCATATATAACTTATCAGTTGTATGTAATTTATTATTCAATGGTAAAGACATTTTAAAAATAAATGATTTATAACATGATTATTACTCTGTTTTATAAGATCATATGGAAACTAATCACAGTATACTGGGAAAAAAATGTGGTCAAAGCTTTCAGAATATGGTAAAATTTGCCATGTTTCTAGTTCTATTGGAACACCAAAAATCTCCGTATTGTTTTACAGCAGAGCTTTGGTAATGATCCCAAATTAAATTAACTTGATTAGATATTATTTAATAACTGGATTATATAGTATTTTATTGACAACAAAGTATAGTTTAATAATTTGCGATAAAATTTGGTGAATATGATCAGCCTTTGTAATTTTATCATGAAACCTTAAAGCATGGCACAAAATCCATTTGTTAGGTTAAGTTTACTTTTCAGTTTTGTATTTTTTACTAAATATGTGGTAATAACAACTGTCATTTTGAAAACCAGAATTTCCTGTAAACCATTACCATATGAATATAAAAATACTAAACTAATGATTTAAGTAACGTTTATTTCAGTATTTAATACCTAAAATATGGTTTGCGTTTTACCGGAAATATAATTACCATACAGTGAGGTAATTTAACTAGAATTATTTCTCCGTGTAGTAATGAATTATTCTACATAGATATTGTTAAATGATGTGTTTTTTTTTCACCGAACAGTTCATGTTAAGGCTGGTTTTCGATGGCTCCATCGTAATCTGAAATTATGTTATTTTGCGAATAATATTCTATTTTTATAACTGCTGTGAGTTTTCATCTGTAATTTTTTATTGTTTGGTCAAGTTTAGCCTATCTAAGACCAGCGCTGTCAATGCTTATTTTGAAACTGGTGCAAAACGTCATTATGGAGAAAACCGCATATTTGTAAAAATAAAAACCGTTTGTGGTCTATTGTTTTAATATTTAAAAGCTTACTCCAATGCTGCATTACCTGGGCTCATAAAAATTTGCAAAACCTGAGAATACGGCAGTGGTTTTATAATTTTTATCTAGATGGAAAAATGTCGCTAGGTTGGCGATTTTTTGAAAAGTTAAATAACTTTTAAAATATTTAAATTATTTGTCTGTTGTAAAGCCCAGAAAATTCATCACAGCAAGATTATATATATAGTTTAGAATCATCGTATTGCTTTAAGTGTAAATTATTGAAGCTAAGGTTTTTTTATTTTCCTTGGTGGCAGAGCTTCGATAAACAAAGCGAAATAGAAACATATTTTACACTTAAATAATATTGTTCCTCACTAAACTAATTTTGAAAATTTTTCCGGATTTTAAAGTGCTAATTGATTTCAATTGTATTGGTTTACATTTATTTCTATTTTTTACACTTGATCATTTCTTTCAATCGAATTCTATTTACATTTTCATTATTTAACATTTTTCAAATTTACACGTAAATAAAAGAGTACAATACCTTGTACTCTTTTATTTACGTTTAAGTTACGGTACACAGTAGTGACCGAGAAAATCACACAATTCCTTATTTATCAGAGGTAGATCTTCTATTGTTGAGTATTCTCTTCAAACCTATTTATCTATTATAAGTATAGAGAGTTAAAAATGATTGATTGGAAAACATAATGATTTCCTGTATGACAAAAGTAAGATTTAAGGCATTTTTCTGAGATTTTATTAAAAATAAGAAATCCCTTTTATTAATTTTTAATCTTTAATACGAAAATATTAAATAATAAAAATTAAGCTCACTCTTTTATTTAGTTTTAAAACAGTTTTTATGATGGTTGTAGCAGAAACAAATATATTTCTAAGCTTTGTTGTAAACATTACGATTGTCTACTGAAAAACTGTTGATATTTCCTAGAAAAAAATTCCTTCACGAGAAAGTTACTTTACGAATAAATTTTATGAGGAAGGCGTGATTGAAAAAGTTTATGATCTACACTTTAAAATGTGTTCCAGACAAAGGTATAAATTGAAAATCGATAACACTATCGCTGAAATAGATACTACATATTTAGTTGCGCGAAATAGATTGACTTTTGTCAAAAAAATATTTCATTCCCATAGCTTTCATTTGATATGGCGTTAAAGCAGCCAAAAAGTTTTTTTTTCAATATCAGTCGTTTTATTTCTAATTTCAAATTACTGGTGTGTCTAGATGCATTTAAAAATAAAATTGCATATAACTGCAATAGCTTCAAATTTTAGCATACATTTCTGAATTGTGCCACAATTATAAGAATTGAATAATGAAAAAATATTTTTCAATAAACAAGATAAAATGTCTGGTTTTATACATAAATCAAAATCCTTATTCTAAAACTTTGAATATAATTCTTTTATTGTTTAAAATTATTATGTTTTTTCATGAAGATTTTAATTTCTGGTAATTTTATAAGATTTTTAACAGATAAGAATTATACATACAATTGTTCATTCTGAAAAACTCATTTTAAATTAAATTTTTTTTTGCTATAAATAAAAACTGCTAGAATTAAAAACAATAACAATGAAATGCATCAGTTCTTTTTTTAAAATTTTTACCACATATCCAGTTTTATAAATTAACTAATTGCATGCATTTTAATTACACTAATGGTTGGTTACTATTGATGATTAGCTTACATAATTAAGTTTTTTCTCTATAAGTCAAAAATTGGGTCTAAATATTTAGATTATTTGTATATTCAAATTAGCTTTAGGAAAATGTTTTAAGAATCATTCTACTTTATTCACTAAAATACTCTTATAAATCACACTAAGCAATTAAAGTGGTTTTTACGTTCTATATCACGCTTTAAAAATTAAATTAGCTAATCCCAATTAAATTTTTTATCCCGAAAATAATTTACAGGAATGGTTAGAAGTCTTTATTAGCCAAACTTTAGTTATATATTTGGCTACTTTAAAGAATTCAAACAAATAAAATATATAGATAATTTTTATTGCTTTGTCTGGTTAATTAAATGAATTGTTTTTCATGGTTTCATTGAAATTTATCATTTTAATTTTCTTTCATAAGTAAAATACGATACAGAAAAGAAATAGGTGCATAGTTCCTTAATTATCTAGAAATTTTGCAAATAAATATATCAATAGCAAAATTTATATGTTATAAGTATATAATTTCTTATAATTTTTTTGTCATTATTATACAATAAAATGTATAAGTCTCAATGTACTTTTAAAAGATTTTTAAACTTAAAGATGCATATCCAACTTTAAAAAGCTTGGAAGTTAGTTTTGATTATAAAGTGTTAGAAAAATGTTAGTGTCTCTTTTTCAACCATCTACCCATAATTCTAAAATTTATTCAGATATAGTTGATTTTAAAATCTTTATATTTTTGAAACCGAATTAATTAGCAGAGAAAAAGACTTCTGCTGCAATACCTAATGAACGCAGAACTTAATTACTTTAAATGAAAAGGCACTGACCCTCAGTTTCTAAAAATAGCCTTCCACACTGACATTCCACACGTGACTCAAGCGATTTCAAAATATCTAAAAACACATGTATTTTCAGCATGAGTGAATTCTTTAACTTGGAGTTCAGTTAAAAATAAAAAAAGTTTAAAACAATTCATTCAAAAGTGGTTTAAGAAAGGTTTATAAATCGATTTGAAAAGTTATTTAAATTTTTAATAAGATTTCATCCAATCTACTCTCGTTACCTTAAATAAATGAAGATATATAAAGGATAGTGTGACTTTGGAACACTTATTCGTTAGAAACTAACTTTCACCCATTCTGAAAATGGGTGCTGCTCTAAGTTTTTCATGTCTGCACACGTTTCATCTTAATCAATTTCATCAACTAAATCAACTTCGAAACCATAATCACAAATATAGAATTATATAAGTCATAAAATATCAAGTTCACATAAGCATCAATAAAAAAACAGCTCAAGGCCAAGAAAGAAAAAGAAAAGCAGACAATAGTTTTGTAACTTTGTGGAGAAGATTGTCTTTTAGACTGAGGATTTTAATTTCTTTTTTATTTTTACCATCCTGAATTTTTACTGTGTTAGCAATAATTTAGAGTACTGTTAGGTTATTATTATGCTTAACGTATTTATAATTAATGTTTTGGAGGTAATTTTAATGTAAATATGAATTTTTAAGAAAGAAACGAGTTTTGTGACGTGTAAAAAAACATATCGCACCCTGGCGAGAAAAGTGACATAACTCTAAAATGCAGCATTTGAGAAAAATCAACTTAAAGAATACGATAACCCTTATTCTAAATTAGACTCAAAACTGACGCAACTGCCCTCAGCTGGATAAATTGTGAGTTAGAGTTGTGACACTTTTTCAGCTTGATGGGGCACTTCATGCATATTTTTTATTGACATAACCTCAAAATTGCTGTTTCTTGACATGTGTCAAATTTTTTTTGCCAGGGTGCGATGCATTGGCTGGAATTGAAAATCAATTTATTCCATTGTCAACCTGAGAACAAATATCATTTGATGCAATTTTTGCAACCAATGGCAATCCATCGTTTGTTGTAGTATTTCTGAAAATCTAGCTAAGAGAAAAAAACAAACTTTACATATGGATAACCAGTTATCGAAATAATGTGATCATAATTTTGAAAGAAAATATTTTCTGCTACTGAGAACAAAACTGTTTACAATTGAAAACTGATGTAAACTGAATGATTATAGCTTATATTCTTTCTTTCCTATGTCTGTTAGGCCATTTTAGAATATTATCTATTTCAAGATAAGCTATATAGGAATGCATTTCATTTAAAAGCTCCATTTCTAACGAAAATAGTTTTATAAGTATCATTTTAGGAAGCGCTATTAATTATCAATGTGTAAGAAAACGAAAAAAAAAATATAAAGTTCAGATTCTTCCAAAAAATCGATATCATTTTTTGTTTAATGGTCCTCATGTAAATTAATATAACTGATTTAATGTTCTGCATGAAAAAATTAGTCGAGATGTACTGATTTATTAAAATGGCTATAGGGTCTCACCTCTTACATTCTGCTATCTATAATTTCTTCAAAACAACTTTATATAGCGATTCGAGATTACTTTACTCGCTTATTGGACTCTTTTTAATATTTCATTCTAGTTCTGCATGCATTCTGGTACTATTTTTATGAATGATGACACTCTTATAATGCATGCTAAGCCTAATTATTTGTAGCGTATGCATCCTTGTAAATGCTTGGTTTATCTAAATTCGGTTAATTTTATATATATTACAGTTTGATGTATATGCGTTTCAATTGTACTTGAAAATCACATTCGAAACATATAGAATATTCCGTATTTATTTCAGTGTTTAGAGACATAACAGCTTTCTAAAAGCTGGTCGATATTTGTTGATTAAACGCTCTTTGCTCCTGTGGAAATTATGAAGTATAATTAAAGTTGAAATATCACTCTAAAATAATATTAAAACTGAGTAAGTTAATAAGCACTATTTAAACAAAAATCCAGAACAGTTTGTTCAGATAAATTGTACGCTTTTAAGCTCTCATTTTGTCCTGACTTACAGCTAACTGCATTTCTCTTCACTTTCTCATTGGCTTCGAGAGAAAAAAAATCACTTGGAATATTGTATAAATTTTTCTTAATCATTCATACTTATCTCTGCTCAATCGCATGATCTTTCTGTACTTTGTTGATCACACAAAGAAAGTTTCATCGGTTATTAAACAACACACATTAGCGATGCTGTTTTAAATGTCATAGATTATAGATATGTGAAACAATTAATTTTTGAATAAAAATTGCGTGTGTTAAATCATAATATTTATATCTTTATAGTGAATTACAGCTAACTTTGAATTGATTGATGAATTGGATTTGTAATTGATTCGAATCAGTTGATAGTATTGTTATTCATATGAAAGATACCTATTTGTTGCAGAGTGGATCCTAATTAGAAATAATAATTTATTTATTTGGGCATTTAATTATTTGATTGATAATTTATTTATTTAGCGAAATTATTTCTTCGATTTTATTCTCTCAGACATTATATACATTAGTAATATAAATCAGTTAATTATAATTTCTCTGAATCAAATCTCTGGATTCTGTCACTTGAATTGAGTTAATGACTCTAATGTGCACATGGATTAGATGTTGATTATTCATCTCAACTATTATAATCTGTTGAGTTTAGACCAAAATCGATATTTTTAATATAATTTTATACTTATATGTTAATTAGAGTTTTAAAACTATTTTTCCTAATCCTAATTCTTATAAACTTATTTATTTCAAAATTAATTCGAATAAGTAATTATTATTTCTGTATTGTTATGGATTTAAATCAATTGTTAGATTCAATTAACTCGCATCAGTGATGCAAATCAATTTATTGAAACCTATTGTCTAGAATAATGCTTTGATTAAGCACGTTTTGTAAATAGATATCCACTTCAGTAGCCGTTCTTGGTTAAATCAAGCGAGAATTCATTTGTTTGTTCGATCTTTAACTTATCTAATCTTTAGTGAATTATCAAACCATGGTTATCTGCCAATTATTAGTTTAAACATGTTCCAGGGATCTTCATTATACTGTGCATTGTTCGTGCATTAAAATGTTTCATATGAAGTATAAAATTAATTTTGGTTTGAGCAAGTGGGGCATTTTCGCTGGCTCCACATTTTTAGGGGTGTGTGCCCAAGCTGGGGATATTTGAAAAAAAATTATAAAAATTTCTACGTATAAAAATCATTCCGTTTGCTTTGTTCTTTGTTTGTTTATCAAAAATTCTTATTTTTTAAAAAAAATATAGGTTTTGATATTTATAATACAGATAAAAAAAGTATAAAAATATAGATTCGATAATATATATTCGAAAATATATTTCGATATTTAAAAGTATAGATAAAATAAATATAGATTTTGTTTTTTACATTTTGTAAAAATGCAAAGAAGAAAATTAATTTCACAGGGAAAAAGTTTTTAAGCAATTTTCTCTTCCTTTATGAAGAATTACTGTGAAACTACCAGAATTGTTTTCAGAACATATCATGCAATTTATCGTTAATTTGGTAATTTTAAGAATCTGATGGTAATGTTTCTTAATCCAAAAGAATACAGGTAATAGACTTTAATATTTTACATACTTTCCAGTATGGTCATATAAAACGAATTCACTGCGTAAATAGAAGAATATTGTTAATATTTATTTTCCCATTCATAATATGCAAATATAATTCTCAAATGTACAAAACGGGATATGAATGTCTCATTCTAGTGTTAAATTGAAACCCTTTTGAGGCATAGGGTAGATAAGTAGGCATAGATAACTTTCCACCTACATGATCTAACAAAATGCGTTTGTATGAAGTGCAAAACAATCTTTGCTATAATAACTCCGTTATAAACACGAATCCCCGCTTCAGTTTTGCGCTTCAGTCTATTGTTCAATCTAGTGAGTAGAATAAGCTCATTAGTTTTAAAAGCATTGTGTGAGATTTGCTCTGCTATGTCATCTGTTTTGATTTGGCATTTGTACTGCTCAACGATTCTCTTACAAATGTGACCAAAGCACTAAATTTTGTTACTACTTTTTATATTAGTAACTATATAGAATAAATGGTTCCTTGGTAAGTATATTTCCAAATTTTTCTTAGTTAAGTTTAACTGCGTTATAGTTTAACTGCCTAAAAATAACACAAGAAATTGCATTAAAATTTAAACAAGAAATAAAAAGGTCACAAAAAGATTCGAGAAATATATTCCAATGATCTCGATTTTATTTGCAGGACTAAGGTATATATTATTTTGAATAGTTACATAGCGAAATAAAAAAGATCTGCACCCAGTTCGCGTGGAACAGAACTCTTTCTTTAAATTTTTAGGAACTGAATTGGAATATTTTATTTATCTTAATACCACTTGACCTTAAGCTATTTGCTGTATAGAAAAGCGTTTTATTTGACATTTAACAGCGAAAATGTTTTTTTTTCAATGCGATACTTTTAAAGGTGTACGGGAGAGCAAGCAAGTCTTTCTTTCAAGCGGTCGCGGCTTCCAAACTGTCAGTCGTTAAAATGACTTCAAAATAGTTTTGAATTTATCCTTCATTAATTTTTTAATATTAATGAAGGATATTAAGTCATTTATATTAAGTCATTAACAATAAAGTCTTTAAAAATAAAATCATTGCTTCCTATGAGCCAGAAAACACGGTGCATTTTTGGCAAATTCTGGTGAATTATTGACTGTCCCTTTTTACCTAAGAGAAAACTAAAAACCCTTGTTTTTTTTGCAGATAGTATAAAACAAAAAAAGTGATATTTTCCATATCATATAAAATGTATAATAAAATATTTTTTGAAAAGAGCACTTTTCAAATGACTATTTAAATTTTCAATTTTGAAATTTCATAGTTTTAAAGGCTACAAATGTTGTGGATATTAAAAATATGAAAAATTAAAGACAGTATAAAATTTGAAGAATAAAAATTAGGAATGAAGCTTGAAAAGAAGCATTTATTTGGGTCCGACAGGCAGTTGGAAGTTTGGAGACTGGGAATTATATGCAAATATATATGTATGTGTCTCGGAGTATTTCATGTATATATATATATATATATATATATATATATATATATATATATATATATATATATATATATATATATATATATATATATATATATATATATATATATATATATATATATATATATATATATATATATATAAGTTCAAAATGAAGAATAAAACAAAGAAAAATTATAGACATATGAAAAAAAGGGGGGGAAATAATAAGTAAAAACATAACAAACAACATTTTATTAATAAAAAAAAAAATGAAATGTTAATTAAAAAACCGGAAAAAAAGCCGGAAAAAAAAAGATATAATCTTTTCTTCAGCCCACACGATTATATCCGCAAAACAGAGTGCTTTTTGATATTGTATCAATAAAGCCAAAGCAAAATATATTAATACAATAGTGTGAGGAGCACTCAAAAAAATTTTTTATAAAATAGCTACAAAAAAATAGATCATAAAAAGTAAAAATAACCTTTTAAAAACAGATAATAAAATAAAATAAAAATAAAAAACATTAAAAAGGGGGGACTATAAAGCGAGTAGCAAAATCATAACAACTTACATGGACGGATATTTTTCAAGAATGATTTAAAAATGTTTTCGCAGAAAGATTGCCAGATTACAAAGTATGAAAACAAAAGCGCAAATTGAGTGTAACAATAGGGTTTTAAAGTGTCGTTCTTACTGCACTGCTGAAATGATTTGTTATTCTGAGTTTTGATTTGTTAGTTACCAAGGATGGGCCCGAAATGGATGTGCGCAAGGTAATATTATACTGGATAATTTTAAAAATTGATCATAAATAGTTTTAGAAGATAGATGTTTTTTTAAGAAAAAATATAAAATTATTACTAATTAAAAATATAAAAATATTAATTAAATATATAATTAATATATATTAAATAAAATATAAAATATAAAATTTACTTGCAGCTTAAGCGCAATAAATGAAACTTATTGTTTTTCTTAACTTTCTTAGTGTTTTCTTGTATTTATTTATTTATTTATTATATATATATATATATATATATATAATACTTCGAGCTGTTTACTAATCGAGAGATCTCGCTCTGTTGCTATCAGAATAACCATCAGGTTTTTACCATGATGGTCAGCCTGATTTAACCCCATGTGACATAATTTTATTTTTAAAGATGAATTAAATCCCGTTATTAGACTCAATTTCACTGGTTAGGTTTACAGCTTGTCTGCGGAATGCAGTTTAAATAGTATATAATATTAAAGATTTGGATTATTATTATTGTTATTACTATTTTTATGACTATCTATTATTTATTTCCATTATTTAGTTTCATTATTTAATGATTGACACATTATTTTACGTCGACATGGAATTACTATACGTATGGTTCTTAGCTTTGTATACGGGTATTCATTTCCTGAAAATAGATGTTCGCATAACGCGTTCTCTTACAATTCACCGGAACTCTCATTTTCCACTACAGTGGCTTCCTTAAGTTGAATAAATTTGTGTAACTGCATTGATATGATGTTGTCCCAGGCAGCAATGTTTGTTTAAGCAGATCAGGAGACGTTTTGGAAATCTAAATCTTCTAAATGTGGGTAGAATGCTGAAAGACGTAGACAGCTTCACATATTAGAATTTTTCAATAAAATTAATTTATACATGGATTTACTGTCAACTAAATGAATTACAATAATCCGCGGATCATTTAAATAAGAGACTAGTTTCATATTTATTTTAGTGATTTCATATTAATTAGTTTCAAAATGAATGCTTGTTTTATTTTTACTTTATAAGAAAGCATAAAAAACAGAGTGGTGTGGAAATTTATCGGTGGAAGTGTTTATTTCTCACAAAGAACAAAATTCTTTTAAAATTATTATACTGTAAGGTAATGACATTTTTGGTAAAAAGAAACCACAATCCTAGTTGATTAACCAAAATATACGGTATTTAATCCAATCACTTGATAAAATTTACTTTAATCTGGTAACGGTTCACTAGAAATTTGTTTTTCAAAATTATAGTTCTTATTATCACAGATTTAGTTTAAAATACAAAAATGAAAAGCAAATTTAACTAAATAAATAGTTTCCATGTCCTGCTCCAAAGTATGATAAAATTACCAAATTTTATCACACATAATAAAGCCGTATTTTTCTAGTATTTTTATTAAAATCATTTCCAAAATATTAAATCGGAAAATATATTACCGACCATTCCGACGCTTCCATATAGCGAGAAACACGGTAAACTTTACCACATTCTAGAAGTTTTGATCATGCATTTTTTAATGCGTGAAGCATTCAAAAGTAGATCACGTACTGAGCAGTTATTTTATATTTCTTTTTATACCATTCGAGAATAGAGTTATATAGCACTTTAAATCGATTTGAATTCATGTAGATTTACGAAATTTAAAATGTTATTCTTAGACTTCTTTTTAAAAACTTTACTTCAGATTAGTTGTTGTTATAATATTAGTATTCCTGTTATTTTTATATTAGCATTACATTATGAAATAGAACTGAAGTTTTTTTCATAACAATAGTTGAAAATGTCCTCATCGAGGTAAAGGAATTATTTTCAAAGCACAAACTTTTATTTTCGATATCCCATGACTTTAAGTAATTTTAACTAGTGAAATAAGATTTCAAATAATCTTTTTTAATGTTCAAATCAATTTATTATATGTTTTAAGTTAATATAGAAATTAATACATAGAAATAAATATTTAAAAGAAATGTCAGTGTAATGCCATTTTAATACTTCAGATACAAATAAATTTCCATGACCCAGCCTGATTTGCTTCTTATTTGTCTGCAATTAAACGAATTGTTAATTATAAATAATTTTAACTCATATAGTAGGAAAAATTGTGTCCTGCTTATAACGCCGCTTATCTAATATACAATTTTACAACTGTTTTTGAGTAGAAATCAAACAGTTTAATGTTGTTCCAGCATCTTTTTTCATTTATGTTTATTGCAAAATTATTTCAACTATAATGAATTCATTTTTAACTTAATAAAACTTTGAATTTTAATTTTATTAAAAGAAATATAGGTAATCATCAATATTTATATGAATAATTTTCAATAATATATAACGCAAGAACATTTAAAACTTAGCTCTATTCCCTTTGTTACTTTATTCTGCTTACCACATTGTGTTACCTACCATTTATTAAGCTTTATTTCACTATCAAAACAATTTTTGTTATTTACAGTGTTAATTTGAGTCGAGTGTAATTGATGAAAATTTTTTTAAATATTAAAAAATACAAAATTGTTGATTCAAAAGAAGCTTAAATTTTTTTTCATAAATATCAACAGGGAGGAGCATTTTTATCTTTTATAATATTTAAAATTATTATGTTTTTATCTTTTACAACAATTAAAATGATTATATCGAAAACAATTGATACTATATATTGTTAACAATAATGCATATGCTGAAATTGTTATATTTACTGCTCCATGTATATGATATTTTATTTAAGCATTTTTAAGCATTGGTAACTGAAGGTTACCGAGTATAACGCAGATTAGCTTATATCATATTTTTTATTTTCATTTTATAGTTCAAATAAACTGCTGTTTTAAGTGTTATGTGCAAAAAACATTCAATTGAAGATAACATTTTCATAAGCAATAAATCCAATATTTAATTTTTAAAGACATCTTTTCTTAATTCCTCTCTATTTTGAATATGACTTAAAATCATGAGAGAATTGCTAAAATAAAGTCGGCTTACTCTGAAACGCTTGTTTTATAATGAAGTTAGCAACTCTCGTTTCATATTAACTTTGTAATGAAATATTTTGACAACTCGCAAAATGGAAAGTGGCAGTATATACTTTAAACTTAATATTACAGATAGAAATTTATTTGCACCTTCCTATAACAAGACCTAAGAGAAAGATCGATGAAGAGATATTAAGAGTAACGAAGAATACGATTTTGAGGAAAATTTTAAGAATTGTATGATGAAGGTAAGAAAATTGTAAAAAAAAATCCAATTTATGAATGTGAGATGAAATCAGTGTTTTGGAATGTCGTACCACTCTAAGAACTCCATATTATGCATGAAAATGATGTCCTCATCACTTCTAAGGTAAAGACTTTAAATAACAATAGAAATGAGGTAGAGCTGACTGCAAAGCCATGTAAACCACAATTGAAATGAGGAAGAGCTGACTGCAAAGTCATGTAAACCACGATAGAAATGAGGTAGAACTGACTGCAAAGCCATGTAAACCACAATAGAAATGAGGTAGAGCTGACTGCAAAGTCATGTAAACCACAATAGAAATGAGGTAGAGCTGACTGCAAAGCCATGTAAACCACAATAGAAATGAGGTAGAGCTGACTGCAAAGCCATGTAAACCACAATAGAAATGAGGTAGAGCTGACTGCAAAGCCATGTAAACCATGAAAAACGGCCCTACGAAAGAAGTACCGGTAAAATATTCGTGATTGTGTTAAATTCAGACAATCATAAGTTGATCTAGAGCAACAGCACCAACCTAAAGAATACTGAATGCAGTTAATATTTATTTTGACAAAATCATCTAAAAACATGTCTAGCTTAATCTAATTACGTAAAGGCACCGGTAAGGGTTACAAATAATAATTATATTAAAGAAAGCTCAGAATTATTTTAGCCTTAATAATTGAATATGAGTATGTTTTCAGTTTTGTGCAAGATTTTTCCCTTTGTACCAAAATCGATTTATTGACCAAATACCTCGTTTGAAAAACATGAATTCAGTAAGTTTACAAAAAACAAACATAGAAACGGATATTATTATGGAGGAGATAGGAAGGAAGAGAATCAAATGGCCGGCTAGCACAAGAAAAGAAAACAGAACGCCTTGAATAACTTTTGATCTAATGATCGGATCCTTTTATTCACATTTTAGGACTCATTCTCAATAGTTCCAGGGGGTGACTTCAAATATGCTAATTATTTAATGCAGGGCCGGGATAGCCTGGCTGGTAGGGCCCTGGGCCCATGTCCAAGTGTCCAAACTATTGTATGCACTAAATAATTAGTACACTGGATTTCGTCCCCTCGATTAAGATTCATCCTGAAACGTAAAGAACTGATCATCAAATCAAAAGTTATTCTGAGTAGTCCAGCTTTTTTTTTTTTTTTTGGCGTTTCGTAAGTCAAAGGTAGCTAAGATGAACAACAAGAAGACAATTTAAGGGAAACATTAGAGAATACGGAACCAGATAAAGACCAAAAATTAGAAAAATATATCAAGTCTCAGACAATCGAGTCGCAGTACAATCTAGACACAGTCGAGACCAAAAAATTCGACTTAGCTTTTGAGTCGAAACGAGAACTGAGAGTACAAACTGGGAAAAACTAGAACTATTCAAATGGAATGGAAAATGTCTTCAAGGTCAGCATGACTGTATATTTTCACGCATCAAATTAGTAAGTGGATGTCAATCATATACACATAAAAAATGCTAATGAGTCTTACGTCACATTAAACGCTTAGCTTCAAAATATCAATGTTGTCTTAGTTTTAAGACAATTGTTTGTGTTTACTTGGGTGTAGGTATTATTAGTATATTAAGTTAACATCCATAGTAAACATTTCTTTCCAAACACAATTCGCTAAATACAAAAATTTAAATAATTGGAGCTTACGGGGAAACTTTGTATTGAGCTAGAGTTCGTACTTAATTATTAACAGTTGAATTGCAAATAAAATTTCACAATTAATGAGTATTGTGTCTGCAAGAACAAATAAAACATAGATTTTGAATTCAATGATTTTTACGTGTTTTAAATAAGTGATTTAAATTACAATAAAATTTATAAGATTAATTAAAATTCATTTAATTTTAAATTTTTGTTCCATAATGTAAAATTCAAAATTGCTAATGGTATGACATATCGATATTATAATATAAATATTTTTTGCCTATAATTACTTAGTTTCTTTTAAAGAGATTTGTTGTGAGCATTAATTTTTTCTCTACATAGCAAAAAATTATTGATAAACACTACAACCCATTAAATAATGTGTATGCCAATATATCATCTCCTCTATTAATAATAAACTTTTTTTTTGTTTTTCTTTCGCAGTAGCAATAATAAATTAAGTGCTTACTATTATAAACATATCAGGCATGATTAGCAGCTGTTGCTTTTTCAATCATCGGTGGAACAAAGATTACAGAAAAATAGTCATTCATCAACAAGTATTGACAGTTAGATGGAGTTAGAATGATGAATCACTCTTACCAAAATTACGCACTTCTAAATCGTTTTTGCGCTGCAGCGGTTGGATTTTTAATGTACAGTTATTTTTTCCTCGCAAAGCTCTGTTTTCCTAACTATTAAATATCTGTTTTTTACCCAAATAATACCGTCACTTAATGTCTAGCGAAAAACCCGATATGATGCCATACAGAAAAAAAAACTTGTCTTTGACTGTTATAGACATTCTTATAAAAAAGTTAGATTTTAAACAAAAAATATATTCATAAGATAGATAGATTTAAAATTCACAGACATAATTTAATTAAAATAGTAAATTAATAAACAAAAAGTAGTAAAGCAGTAGTAAATTAAATAATATGGAATAAAATGCAAAAAATCTGGAAAAAAATGATAATAGATATGAAAAATATTATATGATGTGAAAGTATGATATAATAAAATATGATAATACATGTGATAAGATAAAGTGATCGGAAAATATACTATGACCTGATAAAATATAAAGACACAAAATAGTAAAAATATGAAACAAAATAATATGTAACAATATAAATAAATTTAATTCTTAATTAACTATTTTTTGTAATTAAAGTTAGAGTTCTTATAAAGTTAGAGTTATTAGTAATAAGAAATCATTAAGTTTTCTGTACGTTGCTAATAATAAATTTAGTGCTCTATTAATTAAATATTTTAAGCATGATTTTCAGCTTCTGCTTTTCAATCATAAGTGAAATGTCTGAGCTGCATTTATCAAGAAGTATTGTCTTTCAGATAGAGTATTAAATATGAATCACTCTAATTCAAATTAAACATTTTTAAATATTTTTTTCAACTATACTTTTCTCCAAAACTTTGTCTAATCATTACTTATCTGTTTCAGTAGCAAAAGATATTTTTTCTTGAATAGTTACTATTATATCTGACACTTTCCATCAGTTATTACTCATCCTGTGCAGAAAAAAGCTTTTAACTATTATAGTGAATCTAAGAAAAGAAAGGGCAGCTTAAAAAACATTTAACCGGCTTCTAATTTCAGACGGTGTAGTTTAAATTAAATTATAAACTTTACGCATAAAATTCGACTCTTTCTTAGCTATATGTCACTTTTTTTGAGAACTTCGTTACATTGCGTTGATTTCTTTATGATAAAATATCTTTTTAAAATTGAAAGCTTTTTTAGATCAATAGCATTTTTTTAAAAATGAATGCAAAAATCTGTAGTTAAAAATCTTTCCCGTAAAGGGAAAGGAAAGAGTTTTCTCTGAATTTGGTCATTATTTTTTCAGAAATATGAGCAGGGGAAATTCATTTTTAATCTGTTGAATTTTCAAAGATTCAA
Source organism: Parasteatoda tepidariorum (assembly GCF_982258835.1). Lineage (NCBI taxonomy): Eukaryota > Metazoa > Arthropoda > Arachnida > Araneae > Theridiidae > Parasteatoda > Parasteatoda tepidariorum. The sequence continues at coordinate 41,217,631 of NC_141757.1, forward strand.
ATATTTTTGAACTTGTCAAAACATATGAATAAGGTCTATGTTCAGAATGAATGGGAGATGTTGAATAAGGTTACCCTCTCTGTAGGATTTTTCTCGAATTTCTGATCCAAAAAATGCGTTTCTTTAATTGCTGAAAATTAATAAATGTTCTGTCCTAAATTCGAAAGTGCAAAATATTTCTGTCAGCACGCAGTTTTTTGCTTGACCTATTAGTGGTGAAATATGTGTTGTTCCATTGACTGATCATCAGTTTTTCCAGCAATGCACCCAAATTTTATATGATACACTGTGATAAAATATTTATTAACTTTAATGCTTTAAGGTATTTAAGATAAATATCTGCATAAAATAATTGTTATAATTGGATAAAAATTAATTTGTTACCAACCTTACCGTTAAAACAGTTTTACAATAAGTCTTGGTCATCAGAGCTTCAAAATTATATTTATCACGAAACTGAAAAAAAATTATTGTAGATTACATGCAACAGCAACACTAATGAAAGCGAAATTATAGAAAGTACAAAATGATTTTGATGTCAATTCAAGGCTGGAAATCTCACTGCAAAAACTGTGAAGAAAGTGGGGCTAGTATCGCCATCCCTTAGCAGTATTCAGAAATACAAAAATAATCTTGAAATTCAAAGAGACGTGTATGTGGCGACGAGTTCAATTTCAATGATGTAATTTTTTTTCTATCGCATGATATGCTACATCTACCATACGGGAACAAAAGCACCGAATGTATGAGATGCGACACCAACAGAAAAGGAGTTGCTGTCTAAAAGAATATTATCCAATAGCTATTATTTGCTAAATTTTTATTTCAAAATATTCGACCAACCTAAATATTCTAAATATTCGTTTTTTTTTAAACCAGGTGTTTTACTTAATTACTACCATGAAATGAATAATTCCAAGAAAATGAAACGGAAAAAGCTGGTTTTTAATGGAAAAGAAATTATTAACTTCGAAAATTAGAGTGGAAAAAATTTACATATTTCGAGCACTCAAAACAGACTTCCATTTGAAGACCAACCCTACGTATACATTAAGATTGGCCAAGATGGCCATTAAATAATTAAATGATTAATTATGTGCTGAAAGGATTTAATATCTCTTTAACTTCTTAGAAGCGGTAGAAAAGCTCATTTGATTTAAATACTTAAATTGTAGTTTTTGGTTTAATTCAAATTAAACAAAATTTTATTGATTTTTAAGGAATTAAAGGAGAAGTTAAATCAAACCTTAAACGTTATGTAATTGTATATTTTTTTAAAAATTTCTTTTGATCGACCAAAATAAGTTACTTAATTATTTGTAAGTTAATTTACATGTAACCTGTAACCCAATAAGTCATTTTAAATATCTGATTTCATTATAAGATGGTTCCGTTAAAAATAACTAGGCTTTTTGGCAAAACATAGGAAACTTTGATTAAGGAATTTCATTTAGCTAAAAAGATTAAGATTATGTTGATGTAGTTAATAAAAAGCAAATTGATTTAAATTCACTCGGCCCATGAAACTTAAATAATTTATACCTTGAGTAACATTTTAATTCAGGTTTTGTTCTGTTTATTTCAATAACAGTTAATGAGTATATTTTATTTATAGTTTTCTTGGAAGTATACGCTTGAAGCAAAACGAAAAAGGAACACTTAAATAAATTTTGATTCTATGACTGTATTTTTCGTAAAGAATTTAAACCTTCCTGTTCCAAGTGGTTGACCCTAAATAAGTTAATTAATTAATGCGGTATTTCCTCTGAATAAACATACCTATTTTTGAAAGGATTTAAATTCTTGGTACTCAATACATACGGTAAATTGGTAGCCTCAAACTTTAAAGTATGGTTTCAATAGTTTAATATATAAAGAGTTCGAAAGTTTAGTTCCCTTTTTATGTTATGTTCCCCTTTTTTATATCTCTATGGATCTAGTTAAACAAATGAAAATACTGCGCACTGTTATAAAGCTTAGTTTATCTGAAAGAAATTCAATGCAAAAAATACTTACATTAAAATTTAATATTCCTTTATTTAAGAATGATATTTTTAAGTTTAATGGTGTGTCAATCTTTACAATTATTTAGATTTAACTAAGAAAAAGAGTAAATTTTGAAAGAAATTAGTCAAAGGGTTCTAGGGGAGATAACAATAAAAAATTCGATTCTTATTAAATATTTCATCAAACAGAATCGACAGAATCGAAAGAAAAAGAACAAAAAATCGCTTAGCTGAAATGTCGAAATGGATTTGACATCGTATTATCGGATACTAATAATCAGCGAACACTGAAAAAATATATTTTCTTCTTGAGTTTGTAAATTAGTATTCAAACTTTTCAATTTCACTTAAAAACGTCTGGATTTTAAATTTGGAAGAAAAATATATGCATCAAGTAATGTTATTTGAGTTTTTAATTCTTGAAATAATATTAGGAAAAACCTGGTTTTCTAACTAAACAAATTCCAAACCTCAGGAACAATTTTTTTTTCTTTTTAGATTTGAATTATGCGAGAATGAAAAGACTCGCCGATTTCTTTAGAAAAGAATTTTGATGATTCAACTTTTCCTTTTCACGGAGAAAATTATGAAACTCAGCAATTCGAATTGTTGAATTGATTTTCTACTGATAAGTATTTGAAAAGGCCAATGTGCAACTACAAGTTTTATAACACTAAATGATATTTTTGAAAGGTTAGATAAAGTTGTATTAGCAAATTAGATACTATTAGTGAAGATTTTACTTTTGAGACAAATATTATGAATTTCTTTCTTTCAAATAATGATTAAAAAGTTGATAAAAATATTTTTTTAACCGAGGAACTAAAATCAATAATTGATGTTAACTAAATTAATGTAACAGACCGTAATAAAAAATAAAATTGTTCTAAGCTGATAAATATGTTTATTAATATTTCTCATTATTGGTCTATGTTTTCTATAATAGTATTTAGTTCATATGGTAGGGTAACGAAATGGTGAATGTTTAAGGAAATAATACTACACAGGATGATTTAACACAGAGAAAAAAATTGTAATAAAATCATCGTACTGTGGTAATGATATTTTTTGCAAAGAAAAATACTGATAATGAAACTAAAATATATGATATTTATAAGCCATTCACTTAGTAAATTTTCTTTTCATACAATAATGATTTAACAGAAATTATTCTGCTTTTCTAAATTATGGTAGTTATATCCAAATATTTTGTAAAATGCACAAAACTGGAATCTAAATTTAACCGAGTAAATAATTTTTATGCCGTGCTCTATGATTTTATAAAAAAAGAAACAAATTTTGCAGCATTTACTAAACTTTATCATGCATCATAACACAATATTTTATGGGTAACGTTACCAAGATTATTATCAAAGTGGTTCGGTAAATATTACTGAACTTTTTAGTATTTACACAGAGCCAGAAACACGGTAAAAGTTAACCATATTCTTGTAATTTTAACCTACCTCTACCTCTTTTCTTGGAGAACGAAATAATTTAGTCTAAACTGTCGTTATTAATATGAGTTGTCACACATTTTATTTTAACTCAAACTATTTTAATCACTTGCAAAAGACCAGGTAAAAAAAAAAAATATCAATGAAACTAATTAAGGAACTTTTTAACTATTTGCTCTACTAAGTAAATGAAAAATCATATCTTAACAAAGGCGTTTTCACTAAATATGGTGCTTTAAAATTTTAAACGATATCGGTGCTAATATTTATTTTATTTTCATTGAAATTCAACAATTTCAAATTTTATTACATGAAGGATACTATGGCTCAATTGGAGACAAACTATGGTTCAATTTAACACATTTTTAAAGTTCACTGTTAGAAATCTCGCAGAAAGAATGGTTAAATGACAATTTATTTATTTATTTCCATATTTAAATAAAAGAGTCACATAACTTTAAATAAGATGGTACTCAAATTATTAAAAGTGAAAAAAACCGTTTATTAACTGTTTTCACCTAATACGGTTAAACAACCCGAATTTTATAGCACCAACTAGGGCCAACTAGTGAAGCCACTTAGTTTTCTGCGGCTGGGTACATGTTATAGCCGAGAGGGCTAATCTATCAGTCTCATGACCAACAGAATGGAAGTTCGAGTGCCAGCTTTGACATCACTATGTTCATTCCATTCCCTTTAACAAAAGAGATTCCAGTGTCCTGTGCACCCCCAATTTATGACCCTGAAATATTAATATACCATGCTGTCCATCACGTATAGATGGCAGCACCATAAAACTGTCAAATAATTTTCAATGTTCAATTAAATTTCTTCCCTCACGGTTTTGAAACCCGCTAGATGTAAATGGTTAAAAGTACAGTTTTATATTCATGGTGAATCGTGGTCATCATTAAAGAAAATTAATTTATTATAGGTTTTAAGACCATAAAGTTTAAAAATGTTCGTTATCTCAAACTTTACGAATGATTCAGACTGCTGCAGGTTGTTTTTCCATCTTTTTAGATTTAAAATTCTAACAATGTTGCAGCAAATTCCCATGCTATTATGATTAAAATGTTGAATCGATTTTCCGGAAATGCATGGTATGAATCTAATAACATATATTTTTAAAATATTACATCAAATTGTACTTTTAATTGATTATATATATATATATATATATATATATATATATATATATATATATATATATATATAATGATTTTTTAGTAAATTAGTATTGAGAAAAGCATGATTGAAGAGTCCAGTTGTGCATAATCTTCTTTTATTAAGTTGCGATGGTGAAATAGCAGTTTAACCCCTCTCCAAAGCGGGAGAGGGGGAACAGATATCCCGTCTAAGCTGACGGATTTTATGTTAGCAAAACAAACAACAAAAAGCCACGCAAAATCTTGCGGTCTGCATTTTATAGGATGATTAAAAAGAGTAAAAAGTCCAGCCATATGGTTTTTTCTGTATTCTTACGCCTCATCAAATTTATTTATTACTCAAAGCAAATCGTTTAATCTTTCCTTATATGGAAGTGAAAGATCTTAAAATAACTTCTCTTTTGAAGTATTAATCTAATTATTATTCATTGGCATGTTTTTAGCCTTGAAGTCCCAAAATAGAATTTCTACCCTTATCTTTTACTAAAGATATTTAATAAAAAGGAATGAAGTTTTAATGCTTTTATTAATACAAAAGTATTTAATTTTTGTATTACATCCCCCCCAAAAAAAATTTTGGTAAGCCAAAAAAAACAATAAAATTAAGAATACTATGAATATATACTTTATGATGGTATGACTGTCCTCTTTCCTACTATAAATAACCTTTTTCCACTATGTGAAAAAAAATTATTTACAGCAACAACAATAAAAACATAATAATACAATTTATCTATTTAGTGAACTAAACAGAAAGAAAAATTTAAACATTTTATATAACTATTCTAAAATAACTTTTCAAAAATTTTCACACAAAAATATACAAAATTTTTATGTAAAACGACCTGGACAACAATTGTCATTTAATCAGAATTTACGATTCTGTATGGTTAAAAAAAAATATTCACAATTTTTATGTGAAAGAGATGGACAACTAAGTGTCATTTAATCAGAATTTAAGATTCTGTATGGTTAATGGGGTTTTTTACTTGATGAAATTCTGTATTCCCCTTTAAAATGGAGGAAAACAGAATTTCATGAAGCACTGTGTAATTGAGAGATCCATACTGGATAAAACAAAAATAGTTTAGAAAGTTTTTTCTCAGTGTTGAGAAAGAAAAAAAAAAGTTCAAGTTACTTCGCCCTCACTCCTTACTGATGCTGAGGTAAACATCTCCACAAAACGCGATTCGGATCTCTCAAAAATATAGGGATTACTTCTTCCCTTGAAGAAAGTAAAAATTTTCTGTTGGTGACTATTCATGATTTAATTTTAACATTTGTGGGTTGTGATATTTCCTAAGCTTTGAAACATGTACTATTTCAAAATTTTGTTTACTCAAATTATTCTTTTTATTTATTTTATAATTAACTTCTGAAATTTTTTGAAGAATTTTATACGGTCCACTGAAAGGAGGTGACAACTTCCTCGTATTAGGATAAGTAAATTCTTCAAACAGAACTAATTCATCATTTTTAAAGTCTATATCTAAAAATCTAGAATCATAATAAATTTTATTTCTTTCATGATATTCTCTAGTTCTTTGAATTGCTATTTTTTTAGCTTCTTCAACAGGTGGATAGACTTTTACATTTAAGGGATTTTCGTAGGGGAGTCTACCATGCATGAGGTATGCAGGTGGAAATTTTGTTACAGAATGGGGAGTTAAGTTATAAGTATTAACTATATCTTTTAACAAAACAGGCCAGGGAGTTTTAGTAGGTTTTTCATTAATTTTACATTTTAAACGGGTAATTATTGTTTGACCAAGGCGTTCAACCTTGCCATTAGACTGCGGATGATGTGCAGTTGTCAATAACTGTTGAATTTTATTATGTTTCAAAAACTTTTTAAAATGAGAAGAAGTAAAAGCAGCGTTTCGATCACTTAACAAGGATTTAGGGATTTGATTTTGAAAAATTTGATGCAAAAAATTTGTATAAGTTTCTGAGCTAATGGATTTTGATGCAAAAGCCCACATGTAGCGTGTAAGGTGGTCAATAATTAAAGTTAAATATTTCTTTGTTGAATTATAGTAATTCAATCCACCAACACTATCTATTGCTAGTAAGTCAAAAGACTGATTAACAGGGGGTAAGGATTGTAATAATCCAAATCTTTTTTGTCGCGGTTTTTTATTTAATTGGCACGTATGACAATGTTTACAAAATTTTGTTATATCTGAAGTTATGTTGTTCCAATAAAAAACAGGGGTTATTAAGTTAATCATTTTCTGTACTCCTGGATGATTAAATTTATCATGAGCATTTTGCAGAAGTTTTAATCTTAACGAAAATGGAACAACTATTTTAGTAAAATTTTTCTTACGTACACACAAAACATTATTGATATCAACAAATTTACCTTGTAAGTTATCTTTCCTTTGAGCTTCCACTATTTCACTCAAGTTCAATAAATGTGAAACATGAACATTATTATTTTTACTATTACTTTGGACAATTGAATGTGTTGCATCTCTCGAAAGCCAATCTGCTTCAAAATTAGCAGAGCCTTTTGTGTATTTAATATCATATTCATACATACTTAACAATAATGACCATCTAAATAATCTTCCTTTTAAATTTTTAACATTTCTTAGCCAAACTAAAGCAGCATGGTCTGTATGTATGGTGAATTTTTGTCCAAAAAGGTAATGATGGAATTTATTTAGAGAATCGACAATAGCAAGACATTCAAGTTATGTAATTGCATAGTTTTTTTCATAGTCCCTTAATGAACGAGAATGAAAAGCTACAGGATGCAATACACCACATTCATCTGTCTGTTTTAGCACACATCCAATTCCAACTAATGATGCATCAACAAAAAGATGACATTCATGATTAGGGTTAAAAATTTTCAAAATTGGCTTACAAATAATAGCATTTTTTAAAAGTTCAAAAGATTGTTGACATTTTTCTGACCACACCCATTTTACATCTTTCTTTAACAAGTTATTTAAAGGATGTCGAATACTCGCATAATTATCAATAAATTTATTGTAAACATTTATTGATCCGAGAAATCTTTGTAATGATTTTACATTTTTAGGGGGCACTAATTTTTTAATCACTTCGATATTATGGTTATCGGGTGATACAATTCCATTTTTAATTTCATATCCTAAAAATTCTATTTGTTTTTGCAAAAATGAACATTTTGAAAGTTTTAATTTTAAGTTTTCCTGTTTACAAATATCAAAAATCTTTTTAAGATGGGTTAAATGTTCATCATAAGAATTAGAAAATATAATGATATCATCAAAGTAGTTTGTAGCAAATTTAATTTTATGTTTATTTAAAATTCTACGAACTGTACGTTGAAAAATGCTCGGGGCATTCTTCCAGCCAAAAGGTAATCTTAAGTATTCAAATAGACCATTGTGAGTAGCGAATGCTAATTTCTCAGTGTCATCAGGATGAATACGAACATGATGATATCCCTGTGATAAATCTATTTTAGAATAATAACTACTATTAGACAATTTTTCTATTAAAGTTTGTATTAAAGGTAGAGGTTCAGAATCTGTTTTTGTAATTTGATTTAGTTTTCGATAGTCAATACATAAACGACTCTTTTTATTTTCATCTTTTTTAAAAACTAAAGTTACTGGGGCAGCATAAGGGGATGAACTTTCTTTTATAATGTTATTTTTTAACAATTCCTCTATTTGTAAATCAATTTCTTGTTGTTGTTTTGGGGATGTTTTGTACGGCCTTAGAGATATAGGTAAATCTGAGGTTAACCTGACTCTTTGCGGTTCCATTCGAATTTCTCCTACGTCGTGTTTATGTTTTGCAAAAATATCATCATAACTTTCTAAAATTTCTTTTAAGTCCACATTTTCTATTTTGCTTTCATTTTTTATTTTTTCGTCGATATTAACCTGATAATGTGTGCACCCATTACCTAGATCTATCTTCGAATCATTTGAAATTTTTGGACATTTTTTCTTTTTCCTATTTGTCCTTTTCCTTTTATTTTTGTTACCCTTTACATTATTTTTTTCAATGTTTACTTTTACTGAAACATCTTCAACTTTTATTTTTTCAACATTTTTACCCTTAACATTTTGAGAATTGTGCTGTCTAATGTGCAAAGATAAGTTGTCACTGTTAAAATTAGCAGAGGTGATCAATCTCTTACCAAATTGAGTAACAACTGGCCCGACACAATCAATAAACAAACAAAACTCTTTGCAAGCCTGCAACCCAAGTAAAGCATATGGTAAATCAGTATCAATTACAAAAAACTTAACTGACTTAACAATTTTGCCTAATTTAAGGGGAAACTCACAAATTTTGTTAAGTGTTAGTTGTCCTTTCGTTTGGGTAACCTTTAATTCCTTACATTTTTCAATAGGAATATTCAATTTTAACACCAAATCTTTTGGTATTACATTTAATGTTGACCCGGTATCAACATTCAATAATATCTCTTTTACTTTTTCATTTTTATTTTGTTTTGGACGTCCCTTTACGTATTCATTTTTCACTTTATATTTATTTAGGTACCTATTTTCTACGATATATCCGGATATGAGTAATTGCTATTGATTACTTGTCATATTTTGAACGTTCACATCAACCACATTACTAGGGTTGTTTACACACGAAGAGCCCATGTGAAATTGATTCAAAAGTCCTTTCTTTGAGCAATATTTACATTGATTCAATGGGTTCTCTTGTGTAGTATGATGTATTTTGGGTTTTGTCACATTCGGGGTTACATTTTTATTTTTAGGACAAGCCGGGGCTTTATGTCCTGGTGCATTACACTTAAAGCACTTAATGTCATATTTCGGGTTTTCTAACTTCCTAACATATGGTCCCTTATTAGCTTGAAATTTATTTTTATCTAAGTCACTTTTAATTTTTTCATAAAGTTTAAGTTTTTGTTTAAATTCAAAAAGATTACTGGCTCCATAAAGAACTGTTTTATTATTTGTTTGGTCTGGTATTCCTTGAATTATATAAGTGATTAGAGCTAAGTCATCAATATCACTTTGAGTAGCTATTTCTCTCATTTTTAGGAAATATTCTTGAAGAGTTTCATTATACCTTTGTTTTCTTTTTTGCAACATTGCATGTACTTCTGCACTATTGCAACTAAGTCCAAATTCTTCAAGGAAAAGATTTTTTAATTTTTCATACGAATTTAACTGAGTTTCACTTCTAATTAAAGTCAATGCGTTACCTTTCAGGCATCTTTTTGCAAATAAAAATTTTTGCATATCAGACAATTTAAATAAATTAGCATGAGTTTCAAAATTTTCAAACCAAGAATTTATGTTATCATAGCGATTTCCATTAAACATAGGGGTAACTGCTTCAATATCTGAAAAACTAACTATTAATTTTGTTTCATTTTCCCTATTTATATTATTACTAGAATTTTGACTATCGGACACCATATCTTCATCAACACTACTTTTTGTACATATAGAATTTAAATTAACTTGTGTAAATTGATTTACACAAGTTTTAGTCTGTAAATGTGGTTCAAAATCAGTTTGAGTGTGTTTACTCTCAAACTGAGTAGTTTCCTCCTCATCTTCGGAGGGATTTTCCTTTACGATCGAATTTTTTAAGTGATTAAAATCACATAAACAATTTAAAATATGCTTGGCAATTTCCTCCTTATTTCCTTCACTGGAAATATTTAGAATGTCTGAAATTTTGATTAAATCCGAAAAAGTAAAAGTATCACAAATTTCTTTTAGTTTGTTTGCAAATTCATTAGTGTTAGCTTCAAAAGAAAATTCTGAAAAATTAAGAATTTTGTTACGGTTTAATCTAGACAAATCATTTGGAAACAAAAGTTTAAATAATAACTTAATTTTGTTTGCCTTCGTTACTTTAATTGACGTTTGAACCACATCTATTTCTTTTAAAAACATTTTAAAAGCAGTATAAATGCACTATATCATAAAAAAACTATATATCATAAAAATAAAAAAAACAATATAAACACAAGAATGCACTTCATATTATTATGAAGGAGAAAGGAAAAAAAAAAATGCAGATATGCACGGGATTTATCTTTGTAATAAAAAAAAACACTTTTATCACACTTCGAAGGAGGGAAAAAAAAAATCTTTTTCCTATAAAGGAATTTTCCATAGGAGCAAAAGCTCCTCTAATTTTTCGAATAAAAAACGCGCACATATAACAAACGCGCACATACTTCTTCTGTTTTGATTTCGCAAAACTCTTTTTTTTTTTTTTTTTTTTTTTTTTATCACTCGGTGCCGACTCACAACACAATTTTTTCTTTCTTTTTTTTCACAACATCTTAATTAGGACTTTCGCACATTTCCGCACACTTGATTAGGACTTTTCTAAAACACTAATCCGCACACTTCCATTGTGTTTCTTGGGCACTAACAGGCACAAAACTTTATGAGGGCTCAGGCAAAAGCGAACGGTCTGATTCCAGGCATCAGCATCGATAAGGAACAGATTTTGACGAAGGGATGAGGAATCCTTCTCGACGAGGTAGCGGTCACGTTAGGCCAAGTCCCAAGAGATAGTATAGCACAAAAATTTTCTTTCAAGGGGTTTCCTGCACAAAGCAAACATCCTGCGAGGCTTCTAATGATTTTTTAGTAAATTAGTATTAAGAAAAGCATGATTGAAGAGTCCAGTTGTGCATAATCTTCTTTTATTAAGTTGCGATGGTGAAATAGCAGTTTAACCCCTCTCCAAAGCGGGAGAGGGGGAACAGATATCCCGTCTAAGCTGACGGATTTTATGTTAGCAAAACAAACAACAAAAAGCCACGCAAAATCTTGCGGTCTGCATTTTATAGGATGATTAAAAAGAGTAAAGAGTCCAGCCATATGGTTTTTTCTGTATTCTTACGCCTCATCAAATTTATTTATTACTCAAAGCAAATCGTTTAATCTTTCCTTATATGGAAGTGAAAGATCTTAAAATAACTTCTCTTTTGAAGTATTAATCTAATTATTATTCATTGGCATGTTTTTAGCCTTGAAGTCCCAAAATAGAATTTCTACCCTTATCTTTTACTAAAGATATTTAATAAAAAGGAATGAAGTTTTAATGCTTTTATTAATACAAAAGTATTTAATTTTTGTATTACATATATATATATATATATATATATATATATATATATATATATATATATATATATATATATATACAGTGATGCCAACTTGCTCCGGACAGCAAATATATATTTTAAAGTGGCAGTTTATCAATTGTGATTCTTGGTTTAATAAATTCAATTTAGTAGATTTTTATCCACCACTATTTTTAAATAATTTGTAAGCTTATATAATTCTCCACTTTACAGTACTTATGTCATGCTTATACATTTTAAGAAGCAAGCAAAAATAGTCAAATATTTGCAAAATTTTCTTTGTAGTTATTTACCGTTTTTTTAATTATTTTGGCGATATATATATATATATATATATATATATATATATATATATATATATATATATATTGGGGATCTTAATTTGAGGTTGACGCCTAGAACCATTACGAATGAGTCCTAGAAAGTGGAGATCCGATCATTAGATCAAAAGTTATTCAGGGAAGTCCGTTTTTTATTTCACGCTCTGTACATAACACCCTTTTCTACAAACTCAACAAAATTATAATTTATATTCCAGTCATTTCTGAATATATTTAAACTTGTGTTACATTTATTATTTTTTTATTATTTTTGTGTATTATTTTTTTATTGAAACTTCTTGTCTAATAACTATCTTCAATTACTGTCATAGTCTTTAAGACTAAATAAAGTGTATACGTAAAATTTAATCAATTACTACATTTTTAATTACTTAAGTTTTTTTCTTTGTTAAAGACGCTTAGACATTATAATTTTATTCATGGCATGCTTAAAATTTTATAACCATTTTTCTATGCAATTAATTATGCCATCATAAAATTTTGAAAATAGTAGTATTAAAAAAACAACCATCTATAATGGGATAACACTTGAAAAAAAAGAACTGTATTAACTTGTGTCAAGAGAAATTACTGTTTTGCAATTCCAATGTTAGAGTGATAGAAACTTCGAGAAGTGATTAGAATTTAAGATTGAAGGGTTCTTGAAAGACGTTTAGTTTTCAAGTAAAAGAAATCATTTACATATTTTATTCTTCGAAATTCTTAAGTAATGTGTTTTAAGTAGAACAAATTGATTTTATGTGCTTAAGAATTTTAAAAAAAAAATGACAATAGTTGTTAATCTGACATAAAATGAGGTTTATTAAATTAGTTTTCCTTATTCCTGAATTTAATCTAGCATAAAAGGAGAAAAAAATAACCTATTTTCGTTTAATTTTCACTCACAAGATATTCTTCAATGCATACATACTAAATTTTTTTAAAAATGAAGTTCTGTGCTATAAAGGCTAATTTATAATAAAATATTAATAAGTTAAAATTCTACTGAGAATTTGGTAAAATTAAAATATCTGATTGGCGCAAATAATTAGTACATATTTTTATCCAATTTTGATTACTCCAAAGCACTAAGACTGAGAAAAACAATATTTCTTGAGTATGAAAATCCCTTCTGAAAATTCGATTTTGAATATTGTAAAATAGAGTTGTTGATAGCTATTGGATATATATGTAATATTTTCGACATACCTTAAAATTATACGACGCTTTTAAATGCATCACAAAATGAAAAATCTAAAAAATCAGATTTTGTTCCTTAAAAACATATTCAAATAATTTTTAACTTAATCCAGCATACAATAACTGCAATTTCGAAGAATTTCACAAATTCTATATATATATTTCTTTTACATGGCGACAAAAAAAGTCTCATTACAACTCCCCGAATGGCAACGTTAGAAAATCGACCAATGATTGCCGCTAAAAATGTCACATCCCAAATCTAGCTGAGGTGGCTCAATATATAGCGCTTTTAAAACCGGAAATTGAACTAACTTAAAGCTAGGCAGAAGTGAGTAGTCTTTGTCGATAGATCACTATTTTAGTATTTTGTCGAAAGCGTTTTTTTCACGATTTATATATTACGAATTTATTTGACGATTTTTGATTTACATCACGAATTTATTTTTTTTACTATTGTTTTCAGTTATTCATTGAAAAATGAGTCTCACTCGTGCGATTACGCTTTAAGATTTTATACTATAGCACATTTCTTATAGGTTTAACGAATTACATGTCATTTATTTGAATTCAAATTTATTTTAATGACTTAGTATTTACTAAAAAGATGTATTTTTTTTAAAAAAAAAAAGTTGTTATATGGATTTGAATGATTGTTTTGAATTCTTAGAATTTTGTGTATTTGCAATGTATCTAAGTTAGTAGCGAGCGAAACGAGCTCAGTAAGATTGCGTAGCAATTTTTGGGAGTTGGCGAGCGTTAGCGAGCAGGGGGAGCAGCCCACTAGTTTATTTAAAATGAGTAAAATCACTAAAAAAAGGCTTTGCTTTAAAACAAAAATTTCAGCCCATGGTATTCTTAAATTTAATTTGCCTTGTTTTTTTAGAATATTTTTATTTGATTTGTCTTTAACCAATAAATACAATGTCAGATGCATAAAAATACCTTAGTTACGTTTGTAAGGAGTTTTGACAGACTGATCAAGATAAATGATTGTTGGCATGGAACTAGTAAAAGGTTAAATTTCTCCGCCTTTTCGTCTCGCCAAATTACGTTTTCTCGATACAATCTTCTCTATCTTTTTCCTGGTTTCAAGCTTGACATGATAATGGTCATGTTAAAGAGAATCTCCAAGTTTCACGCCATTGCTAAATTTTTCACGTACCGAAAATCAATTTAAATAAATGGGAAAAAAGAGAATATAAGGAGATAATGTTACAACATAAGCGTTTGCCATTCTTTTTCCTGAAGCTTTGAAGAAAATTCAGCATCAATTCCAAGAAATTGCCAAGAAATAAATAGCAAAAATGTTATAATAGAAAGAAGGCCATTATGTTGTATCTTTGATCTAAATCACAATTCACAAAATAATAGGTGTAGTTATTAAAGGCATCTTTATTTTTAAGAAAATTGTTAATTAGAGTATTTTTATTGTTATTGTTCGTTAATTTTTTTCAGAATTTAAGCATTGTGTCCTCAAAATATAACTGCATTCCTTTTATGAAATAAAGCGGAAATTTATAAGCAAAATATTATGAATTGAGGAAAAATATTTTATTCACGTGAACTTTGAGGAGGTATTTATTAAGAACAAAGCTTTTTCGTAATTTGTTTTATGTTTTTCGAATTGCTTGCTTATTGATATTGATTTCTTATAGATATTGATTTCTTAATTTATAAGAAATTCATTAATTTGCAAGAAATTTTAATAATTTAAAAGAAATGATTTGAGATACAAAAATAATATGTTCAGGAAAGTTTCAGTAAAAGATGAAATTAACACTCCATGAATTTTATTAATTTCATGATATCATTTAAGTTGAGGTTCATAACACTTCAGATGGTTATACGAAACTGCTCAGAAATTTTGATAGCTGTATGTGCAATAGTTTTTTGTGTAGAGTGTTTCCGTTAATGAGTTATTTTCATTAAAATTATCTAAAAAATACTCTCTAAGCAAAAAATTTCTTGTACTCTTACATTTCCTCTATTAAATATGTTTATTTAAATTAATATACAATATAAATTGCAATAATGTTGTGGAAAACATTTATTTTTCAAAAATTTTGTCCCGAAGGTAGTCGGATACCTTAAAGGGAAATTAATGTCATAAAACTTCAAACTTTTGTATCATACTTACGTATTTTAACGCATTAATTTAATGATTTTTAGTAATATCTTATTAGATATTTTTACCAATCATTTAATATAAATACATTTGCTTTAATGTCCAAAAAATATTTAGCTTTTAAAATATAGCATTATTAGTTAAAATTTAAAACATATATGCTATGCTATAATAGCATAAATGCTATGCTATAATAGCATAAATGCTATGCTATAATAGCCTATATGCTATGCTATAATGCTATAATAGCATATATGTTATGCTATAATGCTATAATAGCATTATTAGCTGATCATTTAATATAAATACATTTGCTTTAATGTCTAAAAATATTTAGCTTTTAAATTATGACATTAACAGTAATGCATTTACAGTATAGTGGGCAAAATAAAAAATTAACTACCTTTAATAACTTTTGATCTAATGATCGGGTCTTCACGTTGTAGGACTCAATCTTTATGGCTCGAGAGGAGAAATTCAAATCTTCTAATTAATTTGAAATATTTTAAGCTATGAAATCAGACGCAAACACGCACTTTCTCTGAATAAACATACATTTTTTTGCCAGATTCAGAATTCTCTCCCCCAAAATACAGGAGCTGACCGCAATCTGGGAAATATGGTCGCAATAGTTTGGTCAGGAAAATGGTCCAAAATTTGGATCCTAATTTTATTTATATAATGTAATATTATTTAAAATTTATAGCTTTTTGGTGCTTCCATAGAGTCAGAAACGCGTTAATTTTTAACTTATTCTGATAGTTTTGCTTAAGTTGTTTTACTGAGTCGATAAAGCTGAGTTTCATAGTAGAAGCAAACAAATGATATTAGAAGTGCTTTAAAAGTATCTTATTAAAGTATCTAAAAGTATCTTTAATATTTTTTATAACTGTATCAAAGGTATCATACATGTTTTACTTGCAAAAAAAAAGTAATGATAAGAAAGGTTTAAGTTTTCTAGTTGATCAAATTACCAGAGTTTCATCTAATGTGAACACATGGATTGCTTGTTCAAAAAATAGAACAATAATAAGATTGTGTTTATTTTGAATTAGATTTATATCAACGGATTCTATATTTTTCATTGCAATTTCTATTAAAAATGAAAGTATTATTTTCTTTCCGTTATCTTCAAAAGAGGTGGCTAGGAAAAAATTAGTTTTTTCTTCCAGTTTAAGAATTAATATAATACAAAACAATATATAGAAGAAATGAGAAAGGAATAAAAAAATAATGCTTTTTATGCAATCAAATTAAAATCCATTCCGAAATTCAATTCATCCTTTATCTAAAAATCTTTTGTTTGAAAACAATTGCTTTGAGATAATTAACTGAGAGCAGAAGAAAAGTTTTTAGTCAAAAATTTATTCAGAGAAGAAGCATTCAGCTCATTCCCACTGAAATTATGCAAAAAGTATATATTCAACAATTGTTCATCTTGCAATAAAAAAATTTAGATAGAAATCTTTAAACAGAATATTTAAATTAATTATTCTTCGAATCTTAATAAAATGGAACTTGAAATTTTAAATAAAAATTAGTAATTTATTTCCGTATTGTGTAATAGTATATTCAGGTATACATTCTATAATTATTTTTTTTACTCAAACTTTCTATAAACTATTGTTATATTTTGTTTCATTTTTGCAATAAATTAATATTTTTACTCTAAGAACTTTACTGTTTAATACTTCGTACTTTTCTATGTTTTATGAATATGACCCTTTCTTATATTTTATTTTTTCTAAACTATAGATTTGAATTTGATTCTTTAAATATGTTTAAGTAACTTAAAACATTATAGTAAATTTGATATCAGCTAAAATCATTAAAAAATATTTATATCTATATGATTCGTGTAGTATTTTTTGTAAAATGTTTTCTTATTTTGCAACTACCATCATTTGATATAAAAACTACGGAATAAATTCGATTAATCATTTCCAAATAATCTCATATTTCGCTCATAAATACCATGCATATGCTGATAAATACTCATGCATTTTTTCATCAGTAAAATAGAGCAGTGAATCAATAGATAATATCTCTATTGCTACCAACAAAAATGTTGAAAAATATTTTTTTCTTTAAAAAATCGTAAATTTAAATCTACCATATGAAATTTTTTGAATCTAGCAGGGTAGTAAAATATGAGTATTTGAAAATGTTCCCAAACCAAAAATGAAGCGACAACGTTCAATTAAATGTGTCTGTAGTAAAATACTTGCCCAAAAACACTCACAAAAATAGAAAAACTATATTTTGAAGAAAATTGGAGTTGATTCATAATATCAGTACTACCATAATATGAAGTAATGTTTTACCCTTCATAAGATGAGAAATTAAACCATGTTTCAGTTCAAGTTGAGTACTAGTATGAGGTAATTACATTTTTCTACGATAATACTGTTCAACTTAGTACCGTGTTCAGTTTGTAGCAAAATTAATCGATGCCATGATTAAACACGTTTCAAACTTTTTTTATCAGTTTAGTATTAGCCATTATTAGATTATTTTATTTTCCAAGCTTTCTTTCGTTTCAATTTTAGATTTATCGAATACTAAATACTAATTTTAGATTTATCTTTAATGTTAATACTAAATTTCGATTCATGAAAAAAAATTCTCTTTTGAGTAGATAAATATGATCTAATAGATAATTACTGTAGATAAATTTGTAGCATATTATCTGCATATTTTAAAGTGGTGAAATTCATGAAAATTCTCAAATACACAATCAAAATAATTTATTATGTCAATATAATATTTTCTTGATATATGATGCTTCATCTAGAACCATAATATGCATCTCAAGAATTCATATCAGAAATATAAAGTAACTCCACAAATTAATGTTTAAGCGGAAAAATCAAAAACTCTATCAAAATCTGATAAATCTTAGTTCAGGATAACAACACGACGAGTTAAACGACGAGTTAATAAACAACACGACGGGTTAAAACGGAGGTTTAAATTTGAAGATGTTTTGAATAATCGTCATTCAATTTCCCTCTGTTTTCTACAGCAACTTAAGCATTCATTTTTTTTTCTTGCAACTTAAACAGTAATTTACAACTCCCAATGTTATGTTTTCATTGTTGATAAAGATTTTAAAAATACGTATTGACCCCTTAACGATCGGTTAACTTTCAAGAAAATGGTCATAAAAGTGCCTATTTTGCCAAATACGAGTGCACCAAATTAGTGCGGACATCTAGTTTAAAATAAACTATCTACAATTATCTTAAAAATATCCTGTTACTGCCATCTGGTGTATAAAAGCGGAAATAAAATGTTTTCTGGACAAAAGAAATGAATTATTTTAGTCTTATTGGAGCGTTACTACTGAACACTCCAGTCCGGAAATTTCACGGGAGCGAGAAATAGAGAGTGAAACCTCATCCCGTCTTTCACGGGAGAGAGAAGAAAGAGGTTAAGAGCGGTTTTTACTGAACGGCCTAAATACTAACATACAAATTAAACATAATTTTTATACGTCTTTTTATGCACTGATAAAATTTTTCCTTCTTGTTGTTCTGATACGCATTTTATTAGATAATTAATAAAAGCAACACTGAGAAACAATTTTTTGTTGCATTTATACAAATACTTCACTTTGTCTAATTCGGATGTGTTCCTAATTTACTAATTTTGATCCCAATTTTCCAAATTTTGTTCCTAAATCTAGAGATTTTTTTTAAAAAACAACTTTATTATAGTCTATTTTATATGCATTAAAAACAATATAAACTATTCATGTTTAAATTGCGGTTATAAACAATTAACGAAGCTCGCGAACTAGAAAAACGCATGGGAAACACATTCTAACAAATACAAAAACATGAGTTTTTGCTAACTTTTTGAAATTGAGTTTATTATAAATTTAAAAGTCCTGTACGCTTTCTAAAAATACTTTACATTTGCTTGTACATTACGTATTTACAAAGTTGTAACAGTTTTTGTGCAAGGTGATAACAGTGGACTGACTAATGATTTTAAGTCTTCAAATTTTCTCATTTTACACCACCTTGAATATGATATCTCATGTTGTTTTTAAAATAATTATCTACATTTTTAAAGAGTGTTTCTAATTGTAGCACATATGTTTTGAATTACAGACTGAGAGAAAAAACTTATAATTCATTTTTATGCATGCTTTTTTGCAAGGACAAGTGAGGGAATTTTTTTTAAAAAAATTGCTTTTAACCTGCATTTATCCCTAACTTAGTAGTATATGCACTTGCTTTTAAGATATTAGTTCAAAACATAGTTGATAGTCTCCTAAATAAAATCCTCAAAGGATTTTTCGTTTCAGGTGATATTAATTTTTTTATGGTGTTTAGAATATCTGCAAAAAAAAACGTCTTATTTTTGCCTAAAAAAGGCCATTAAAAATTAAAAAAAAATAATTTTTTGCTGGTTTCAATTTTTACGCGTAATATAGAAACTATTTTTTTGAAATTTTAATATTAATATTTAAAAAAATTTTGTAGAAACTAGTCGGATACCTTAAGAGAAACTTGTGGGTCGCTTATAATGACTTGTTTTTAATTTACGCTAAAAAATTGTTTGCCATAAGCAATTAGACTAAAAAAAGCTTCTTTTAATGTCTATGGCAAATTTTAATGACTTCTTTAATGTTACGTCAATTAATTATTTTAATTACCGTATTTTTTAATACAATGCATGCATAAAATTATCGCAACACATTCCAGTGTTTTTAAAAGTTTACTCGGAAGTGGTTCTTTTTTTCATATCTCTAAAAAAAACTTTTTTTGTAAAAGTAAAAACAAAATGTCGCTTTGTCTGCCTTCTCGTAATAAAGTAATTACAGATATTTTATAAGTGGTCCTTTTTTATATGAAGTTCATAATTTACTTGCCTACAACATTTTTCTGTGAAACAAATTATCCCTTCAGGTATTATATAAATAAAAAAAAATGCAAATTAAGACTTAACCTAATTTGCGAACTCTAGTTAAATTAAACTTCGTTTTTTTCTTCTTTTAATTAAAGAAAGACTGTCTCACTTGAAATGTTTCTAGAAAATTTCGGCCAATGCAAAAACTTAAGCTCTTGAAGTCCTGTAGCAATTAAAAGATAAGAGACTATGATAAAAATGACGAATTAAGTATCACGTTTTTTCTGTAGAAATAATTTGAAACTAATTTTCGACACTCAAGTTTTTAATGAGAGAACGTAATATCTAAGTAAATATTAATTATTACTATATTAATAACTTAAAAGTGTTTCTCCAAATTACAATATATAATCAATTTCAGTGACTAAAACTAATATGGATATGTACTATGCAAAATCATTTATTTTCGCTTTTATAACTTCTGTTTTCATACTTCATTTTTAGAGAATTCATAGATTTTTTTCAAAAATAAAAAAGAGGAATAGGAAAAAAATACTCTGGTAGGTAATACATTCTTAGATATTCGATATATTAAATCGAAAATTCAATTCACTGAAACATTAAAATTCGATATATCGGTGAAAAAAATGATGACTATTTAGTTAAAAATGTGATTAATAAAAATTGAGGAATAAATTTTGAACAACTTGGAAAGTTCCAAGAACTCGACTTTTTTTAAGAAAAAAAAAGAATGAAAAATGGAGTGCAACGTTAGTCGTCATAGTTCAAAAAAGTGTCATATCTCACTAGTAATATCTCACAATAAGAGTACACTGAAAGATCAGGTAGAATATTAATTTGACGATAAAACCAAATTGCAGTTTTATTTATTCAATGTCCAAGATCATAAAATAATCGTAAAAAAACAAGAATAAGTATGAAAAAAAATCTTAAAAGGATTTGAAAAAAGTTACCTTACTGTATTTGTTATCGTACGGTATCGTAGTTATTAGAAAAGTTATCGTACGGTAACAAAACTGAGGCAAAAACTAGAGTTTGAACTGACAGTTTTAATTCGGTTTATGATAAGATGAAAAGCAGAAAAAAAACCGTTATGTCAACAAAACAGTTTAAAACCGTCGGAGGAAGTTAGGTTACAGATGAAGTTAGTAAAAAGAAAGAGAATTTTTAACAGTACCCAGATAACAGTTGAAAACAGTATTTTTCTTTGAAAAATATTTGCTTCTTCTGTAGCATTTACAGATATTTTTTACCGTGCATGCAGGCAGCTATGGGTAAACTTTCAGCATAATATTTTTTGTTTGATGTAGTTATAGGTTTATCAGTTATGAAATTTGCCCCAGCCATTATAGTGTATCACTTCATGATTTTTATGAAAGCAGCTTAAAAATTGCACTTCCAGATTTATATTTACTATATTTATACATTTCATATTCCAATTACTACAAATGTAATTTAAAAGTTTTGCATATTTATTTTTTCCCATAAAAACTCACATTTTTAATCATCACATAGGACATTCCTCTATAATTGTGATACGTTAAATTCTTTTTTTTTCTTTTGAATTCTTCTGTATTAAGGTTGAAAAATATCATTTTGAAACCAAAACATAATTTTAAAAAGACTCATTTGATTGCACAATACCAAATTGGAAAACTAGCCTTTTTTGAGTATTTGCATACAAAAATTACTTTCTCCGTAACCACAAATCCTTTCTTCAATAATCTTTAAGTAAAGAGTTTCAGAATATTGATTTAGATATTTACAATTCGCATCACGTGATCCTAATATTATACGAAACACTCTTGATAGGGAAATGTTTAAACAAAGTCTTTGTGAAACCTTCTAAAAATACTTATGTAATCGTGCATCATTATCTCATTTCTAAATCATATTTAATTAGTTAACTTTAAATTTTATATGTAATTATATTTTTAAATTTAAATGTTTTTTGGAGAAATTGCGCAAGGCAATCTCTTTCATGGAAGTATTGATCCTTAAAGAATTTCCCTAATCTAGAGCCAATAAGCAGACCAATCAAGATAGTTAAATATTCCATTTTATCAGTCGGTGTTATATAACTGTAATTGAAACCAATTCTTTACAATAGTTCCCTATATAAAACCATGGAACGAGCGAGTATAATTGTTTGTCTTTCTGTGATACTTATGTTAACATAATGCTGTGTCCACTCTCCAGCCCTTATTTTGGGGCAATACCTACTGATGAGCCGCGATATCTCAGGGGATAGAGCACTCGCCTTTCAATGACGAAAAATTTTAAACTTAAATAATATTTTACTTTTTATTAAAAATATTTTGTGGCGAATATGATTGTGTTTTTCGTTGATGACTGGTTTTTAATGTTTATAAAAACGTTAAAAAAAACATAGCTTTTGAAAAAATTTCCAAAAATCCCTAAATGAGCCATGGTTGCCCAAGGGATAGTGTGTTCGCCTTCCAATGAGGTGAACTGGATTCGAATCCCAGCAATAGCTGGGCGATACGAATTCCGAATCCGGCCTGCACCAACCACAGTGATGACGTGAAATATCCCCAGTGGTAGACGGATCATGGGTTAACCGTGGGAGGTTCTCGTAGTCTTCCTCTCCATGTAACGCAAATGTGGGTTAGTTCCACCAAAAAGACTTCCCCGAAAGCCATTTTCTCCCAATACTTGATCCAGTCCTTGATGAGTAATGAGATGCAGTCCAGGTAGTTACTGGCAATGGACCAGCACATACTTGTGAGATGAAATATAAACTTAAGGGAAGAAATATATAATCAAGAAATATGAGAAGAAATATATAATCAAGGGGAGAAATAGTTACTAATGTAACAATTTCTTCCCTTGAGTTTTGAAAAATGACTCTTTCTGTCCAGAACAATGTTCTTATTTTCAAACTTGAATATCGTTAAAACCATGGTGGCTTCGTGACTTGAGCTTTCGCCTTCCAATGAGGTTAACCTGGTTCAAATCCCACCAATGGCTGGTCGATACAAATCCGCATCCGGCTTGCAGCGACCCCAGTGCTGACGTGAAATATCCTCAATGGTAGACGGATCACGGGTTAGAGTCTATTTGCCGTCAGGCTTACCTTGGGTGGTTCTCGTGGTCGTCTTCCTTTCCTTGTAACGCAAATGCGGGTTAGTCCCATCAAAAAAAAAAAATCCTCCACGAAGGCAAAATTTCTCCCAATACCTGATCCAGGAGTTACCTTGCCTTCTGAATGGGGTTCAAAATTACCAGGCTATGTAGTTGAACATCAAGTCGCAAACCCAAAAATTGGGTCTGCTGTTCAACAACGGTTATAAAATAATAAAAATACCCATTGATGTTACCAACAATAATTGCCAGTGGAATATTTAGTATTGTGTTTGTTCATCTAAAACAATTCAAAATTAAATATTTCAGTTGCATTGTTAGATCATGTGATGTTTATTAGAAATTCGTTTTATTTTCAGTGCAGTGTAATTGTAAAGCATTGAATTGCTAAAACAAGGAAGAAAAAACAAGCATTTGAAATTCATGTGTTTATCTTTCTAAATTGCTTCCATAAAACTTCACAGAGAAAGACGCACCTAATAAAAACATATCTTTTGTTAAGGAAAGTTTAAGAAAAAGTTTTTTTTGTGTACATTTAAGATTGTAATGGCTTGGTTAAAATGTTATAAATATTATTGCAGCACAAAGAGATTCCACAGAATATATTTTCGTAAGAGATCAACAGACGGAATTAAATGTTTTCAACATTGTAATAAAATCGAAAAACCTCATAAAAGTGGTTGTAAAATTTTGGATTTAACTATTAACATTGTAAGTCATACATTCCAATAAAATATCTTTCGTATATAAACTTTATAAACTTTCAAGCAATACTCCAGCATGGATTTGAAAATAAATTTCGGATCATTGGAAAGTCTTAAATAGTAAAAGCATTTTGCATTTCATTGTTAAATAGCAGTAAAATGTTTAAACATATCATCAAGATATTCAAGAGAAACAAGAAAAGAGAAACATATTTGGAAAAACATAAATCATGGCGTACAATCATTATCAATATTGTATTTGACATTAAAAGACAAAGAATGTGAAGAATGAAACAATTTTCAAAGTAAAATACTTATGGTGTGAATAAGTCAAAATAATTCGACTTTATTCCAAATTTAGATACCAAAACGTATGAATGAAATTTAAATTCAAATTAAAGGAAGTATTTCTTACATTTTACAAGTCAACCTTTGAACCAAAAAAATGAATATCACACATCACTAGTTTATATTATTATTCTTAAAGATATAGTTTGATTCTAACAAAGTATATCAATAAAACTGTAAATACAACTATATTGTATAGAGTTTAGAGCTCGTGCATTACACAAAATTGATGCATACAGTTTTTTTAAAAAATTAAATTGATTAAAATAATATTAAATAGTTGAATAATAATTAAATCAGTCCTTAAATTTGATAAAAGGTTACAAAAATTTAACATCTCTGGGGTATTGAAGTATATTTGAACGAAGCACAGGATTTTTCTTAATTCAATTTAAAGCATTATCTTCCAGAACGGTATGATGTAAAGAGACAAAATAAATTTGAATAATAATTGTCAAACCCGAAATCAACAGTATTGGAAAAAATTTTTAGTCACAATGTAGAATTGGATCTACATGATTTGTGTGGTTAAAACATTGTTTTTAACTTTAAAATAAGTTTTGAATTCATTAGTTAACAAATCATTATTTGGGATTCACATTCATTTAGAAGCCGTATCTTGCAATTCATTCGATTCATATGCCATACTTTGCGATTCACGTAATTCATATGCCATACGTTACAGTTTACGTGATCAATAGAGAAGATTTATATTCCCTCAATTTTCATGCCACGCATATTGGGTATCTTAATTAATAAAAATTCAAAATTGAAGGAAATCTTTCAAACGTAAAATACTCTATAAATCTTTGTAGATATTTTTAGTTGCAAGGAGGTAATCGTGTTGATTACTAAGTGATTCATATTGGGAGGATGACAGATGAATATATATATATATATATATATATATATATATATATATATATATATATATATATATATATATATATATATATATATATATATATATATATATATATATATATATATATATATATATATAAAAAAAACTCAGCACGCATCAAAATTTTTTAAGTTATATAGTGATTTAAGACTATCTATTTGTCTTCTATCATGAACTCATCTTCTCTTGAAAAAAAACGCTGCCTTATTCTTGGTAAGTGCTATCTAATGACGTTACTATTTATTACTAATGACTCCACTAACTATGTTTTCTTGTAATGACGATAACAATGTACTGAAAGTAGATGACGGCAACTCTTTAAAAGGATTTAGATTACTCTTCGCTAAAAGTTTTTCCTATCTTAAAGAATTAGTCTTTATAATAAAATTTGTTTACAGTATTTATACAAAGAATATTTATCGTAGAATAGTGGCTCACTAAATATTAGTACTTATTTTTGTATACTAAAAGAACCAGCTTTAGAAAATATATTTACATTTTGCACGCTATTCTACCGGTAGAGTTTTAGTCCTAAAAAACAGTTTACGCAATAATCCTTGGATCTAATCTTGAACATTATAAAAATCATTAAATATTTAGATTTTTCTTAAAAAGAAAAACAAGAAAATTGTCAGTTCCGTAGTTTTTGGACAGAATTAATAATTAAAAGTTCTGCAGCCATTTAATTTTTGAGAAATTTCCAAACATTGAAGTCCTTTCCCCAATCATTTTATGCCACTATTTTAATTTTATTATTTATCCATTTTCAGTAGAATAAAAGGTATCTCCCACAATCTATAACATTCTTGTCACCATACTTAGAATAAATCATATCGTTTGTTTGAAATCTTAATTTTAGTGTTGCTTAGTAATTCTAATTTGTGTGCCTTTATTTAACTTTTAATTGTAATTTTCATTGCTTTAGATAACGAAAAAGCGTATTTTCCATGCAGTGCAAAAAGTGGCAGAAACATAATTTGAAATAGACAACTTATCTAACAACTTTTTAATGGAAGATTTTTGCAGTATCAATCATATTTTTCAGTAATATTATAAAATGAAAATTGGAAAGGAAACCTCTTTCAAATACACTTTTTTTTTCTTTTCTTCTTTGAAAACTCTTTCGGAACCTTTCATTCACATTTCCGAAAGGGCACATAAATATCTTTATTACATTTCATCCAGTTTCAACAGCTGTAAAGTTAATAAGTTAGGCTTCTATTTCATGTACAAATCTCTTTAAAAAGCTAAAATTCTACTTTAAAATATTTCGATACTACATTAGCGAACAAACTTGGAAAAATTTCTAAGAATATCATGAATAGATTTCTAGGATCGGATGAATTAATATTTTTCACTCCAGCCATTACATATTTATCTGAACTTTTAATGGCTAAAAAGTTTTCAATATTAGGAAACGGATCAACGAAACTTTCAATTAATTTTGAAGATTTTTTAAAAAAATTTTAACTTCGTTTGGCAAATTAAATTTTTTTTAAAGTTAGTTCTTAAAAGTGCTTCTAATAATATAAAATGAGTAAGCATTCCTTAAGATAACATGATAACTTCACTGAAACATTTTTGAATGCAAGCAAATAAATAAAGAGACGTACATGCAGCATTTATTGGCATCATACCGGATACGTTTCTGACCCTATTCCATTTCATTCCACAAGCATGCGGTGATATCAAGTCGTTAAACCTGATTTGTAATTTCACTGAAATTTTGATGAATGATAATGAGTGGATGAATATTCGTATGAGGGTTGTTTTATTTTAATGTGTATGGTACAGATTGAATGATAATGTATAACAGTATAAAGAATATAGAAGAAAACCATGAAATAAGATGAGAGTGTTTTAAAATAAATTATTGCTTGGTAGCTAAGGATTATACCATACAAATTGGATGGGAAAAATTGTTTTTGGTCATAAAGTAGCATTAGTTTCGTCACAACAAATCTACTTTAATTTTACATAAACTATCATTATTATCTGCATAACAATCCACATTTTTGTCATGTACTATTTATTTTTTATTCAGAATATGTATTAAAAAAGACATGCAAAGTGAATTTCATGAGTATAGAACTGAATAAAGCGCGATATGAAATATTCAAACTTTCTCATTTTACTTTCAGTTTCAGTGCATTTTTCGAAGAATAAAACTTTAAGCTTCTTTAAAGAAAGTTGAAGCCCATAAAGTAAATGTCGCATGGTATAAATGCTAAAATAAAACATTTGATACTATTTTATTTATATTTTAAGAAAATTTTGCCGAAATGTTGGAATAAGTATTATGAATCTTGTGGATGTTTCATTTTTCGAGAAAAATTCAGAAGATATTCTTTTTTAAAAATGTTTACATAGATTTAAAGTGTTCTTAGTTCTTATACTTTTTAGGTTGCTTCGTATGTTTTTATTCTACATTGTTTATTCTTCCAAAAATATGACCTCAGTTCTTACATTGATATTAACCTAGTTTTTATATTATTATTATTTCAAAAATATGCTGGTATTATTTCAACTCTTCCATTTGTGTTGCTCCAATTTTGAATAACCTCATTTCTTAAATCATCACTGGTTGAAATTTCTTATAAATTATACTTTTATACACTTTGAAGTACACCCTAGTATTGCTTCATGACTGCATATTTCTTAACCTAAGCACTAGTAAAACTCTCTATTTCTTCATTTTTCCATAAGAAATAAGCTTTATTTAGTTATGCAGCAAACAATTACCCATTGATAATAACCTGCTAAGAAAAACGCACATATCTTTACTTATTTTTACTTGATAAAATTTAAAAGCTGCTTTTTATTAAGTCCGATCAATAGTCAAACTAGTTTCTAATCACTTGAAAGTAAGTATTTTACTTCTATCATTTATCTTAATTCCTAACTATATTGAAACTATTTAAAATCGCTAATATCAGATTGATTAATTAAAAAATTCTCAATTTGAAATTAATGAATAAAGACCTAACGCCTTTTTAACTACAATATGATTTTAATGTGATATTTTATCACTTTATATTCACACACTGTAAAACAATTCCGGATCAAATTGAGGTATAAAGTGCCGGCAAATTGACTGCATCATCCGTAAAAGTCATTTTTACCGTGAAATACCGTACTATAATTTTCGTAGTAATATGGACGGAATTGGAGTGAATTAGCAATCTTATGGTTATTTTCACTATAAAAATTCATGTCATATTTTTTGTTCCGTAACATATTCTGTTCAGAGTGCCGTTATTTTTTACTGTAATTTGATCGGAAATTTTTATAGTTTAACTTAGCTCGCAATTATTTACACTTCTTTCATGAATATTAGATTAAGTCTTACATTGATGCTTGATTAGTTCATTAATAAATGTTACTTCAGTACGTAAATTAGTAATATTTCAAAGGGGAAATTAGTAGTATTACAGTAAGTAGAATTATAGTAATTTAATTTTTGCATTGTTAGCCTAATTGATTTGCATTAATACTTGATTGATTTAATTTCAACTGATCAATGAGTTGATGTTTCTTGGTAATTACTAATAAAAAACTATATATTTGCAAATAGTTTACATGTAATTTGTTTTCCTTGATTCTTATGGAAGTATCTTCTTTTTACGCGCATTGTTTTGAGAATTCAAAAAAAAAAATGAATAAATAAACTCTTTAATACTACTGAATATTTATGCTACTGTACATGGCAATAAAGATATTTTTTAATTTAAAAAATTTATTTCCGATTATTTTAAATTATTATCTAAAGTTAAAATACTCTGAATCATAACATAAATAAATAAAATAAAATAAATAATTTAATTTTCCCTACTGCGCTTACAGTTATGATGTAATATAGTAATATAGTTAATGATGTAATATAGTAATAAATGCATTTGTAAAATATATTCATCAATATACAAAATTTTAAACTTATTTTAAAATGAACGGTAATCTGATATAAAGACATAAAATATAACACAGTAAGAAATTTTATCTGTGCCTTCTTAAACGAGAAATAAAATGAACTGAAAAATAAAGGAAATAATTTGAATTTCAATTAGATGTTTAATTAAATAGTTTACGGATATTTAATGTTGATTCATATTTCAAGCAATTGTTGATTAAACTGTTAGATCCAATAGTATTTCCTGTGTGGCAAAGATCACAAAATGTATGCAATAGTAGGCATCAGATTAATACTCTCTTCTGACTGAAGATCACATTAAGTGCAGGTACGAACCCACTAATGACTTTTTGATTGAATTTGATAGTTTCGATTCGAAGATAAACTGTGTGACGTTCGCAGATTAATTGTGATGACAAGAGTTTATAGGATTCGAATTACAATTCTAATTAAGCATTTCGTCCAGTGCAGTTTCGATAACAAGTCTTCACGTATATTGCCAGTAAATTCACAAAGTTAATTTACATTTTGAGTGATAGTCCTAAATTCCCGAAATAATTTTAAACAAATTGTTTTGATCTGTTCATGAACTAGAAATTCAATCAAGTTCGTGTTGCTGTGATTAACTGCCTGATAAGGATATTTAAAAAATTTTATTTAAAATTAGTTGTACAAATGAAATTATACGGTGAAATAAATTTAGTTTTGATACTACATAGTTTTGATCTGTTCAATACAATTAATCTTAAATGCGATTTCTTTCTTCTCAGTAAAATAATTTTATATAATCTATAATGTATGGAACTGTTTCACAATTGCTTAATCAAGGTTAAGTTTACTCCAAGATAACAACAACCCCTGAGGGGGTTTACCTTCTTTAGGTAAACACAGGGAGTCACGCCCCGGGGTACCCTAGTGATCTGTCCTCCCTTCCGTTTCCTCTCCCTTTTCTCCTACTTTCTCCTTTCTCTTCCCCCTTGTCGTGGTTGCCGAATTCACTGGTAAGGGCTTTTTGTCTGTGTTCGATTACCACCCTGTTGTATCGAACCCAGATGGGAAGAGACCACCCGCGTGTTTGCCGTGCGTGGAGACCCGTGTCCCTGGAAAACGGGATCCTGGCAGTTGAGGGGCATCCTGGTACCCCAATACACTGCTTTGGCCCGTGCTTCAGGTAAACGGGAGGTGCATATTGGCCTGTATGCTTCAACCGGCTTGCCACGAACGTCATCTGTTGGCTAGGGTCAAGTCCGGGGTCACTTACTGGGCACCTCGTTAAGGGTGGAGGCTGCTTCAGGGGTGACTCACGGACGTATAGCTATTGGTTAGCATCGGTGTTAAGTGACGAATCATGGTTACTGACATCCCCTTAGTAGGACTCCGTGGTGGGTGGTGCCGCTGGTAGCAGAAATGATTAAAATTTTCTATGGCTGAAAATGGAAAGGTGTTCAGTTCCGCCCCCCAAAGCAAAAAAAGCGGAACATTTCTCGCACCATGTGACTATGCTCAGTACTTCCTGATAAGTTTGACTAATCCCACTATTCCAAATACTTCGTTTACTAAAGTGTCCCCCTTTTTGATCCACAAAGCTCTCATTTCGGTTTTAGGAGAAGTAGGTTCGATTAAAAAGTTACGCTCAGGTGATCTATTGGTTCAAGTTACATCAAAACAACAGGCTACCATCTTGTCCTCGTGTAGGACTATGTGTTCATTCTCTGTAACTGTAACCCCCCATAAATCACTAAACACCTCCCGTGGTGTTATATCTGAATCTGAATTCATTGATGATACAGAGGAAACGATAGTGGAAGAATTGAAAGATCAACACGTTACTGCTGCCAGAAGGATCAAGATTCGGAGGGATGGTAAACTCATCCCTACGAAACATCTGATCCTTACATTTGACACTTCAAAATTACCAACATCTGTAAAACTTGCCTGGCATAACTGCCCTGTTCGACCTTATGTGCCAAACCCATTGAGGTGTTTTCAATGCCAAAGGTTTGGTCACTCAAAAGCATCTTGTCGAAGCAAGCCGATTTGTGCTAATTGCTCTGGTTTTGACCATAGTGACAATTCCTGTGAGTCGCCTGCCCTTTGCATTAACTGTAAGGGAGCTCATGCTGCGTACTCCAGGAATTGTCCGAAATGGTCCCAGGAAAAAGAGATTCAATCTGTCAAAGTCCTACAAAATTTAAGTTTTGATGAAGCTCGTAGAATAGTCACTGCTCGTACTCCACGTCCGGGTTTGTCCTATTCTGCGGCTGCAAAAACTACTTTTCGTACAGTCAGCACACAAACAGATACCTTTCAATCCTCTATCCCACAGAAAACTAAACAGAAACCATTGTTTGACTTTGCTAAAACAACCAGACCTGCGTCCACCTCTCCTCCACCCTCAAAAGCATTCCGAACTAATTCCTCGGAAAAGCCTCAGCCTGCTTTAAAGCAGCGCCCAAATTTAAAATTTCCACCTAGTGAGAAACCTGGAATCTCACGTAAGAAGAAAAATCCGGAATTTGCCCATCATATAAATCAGGTTTCATCGGACATTCTTGACAGAATGGAAGATGAAGTTACTTTACATCCTTCAGATGATGAATCAATTTTCGATGACCCTCCGATTCATGCTGCTTCCGCATCAAAGAAATAATGTCTATCTCCATTATTTCATGGAATTGTCGAAGCGTGCGCAATAAGAGCTCTGATATCAGAGATATTGTCTTTAAATATCATCCTGCTTGCTTAGCACTTCAAGAAACATTTTTGTCATCATCAGAAAATTTTAATTTACGTAACTACATTTGTTACCGAAACGATAACATTGCTGGTAACCGAACTAATGGTGGTGTTGCTATTTTAATTTCTACACATTTTCCCTCATCCCATTTGTCTCTATCATCTTCATTACAGGCTATTGCCGTTCAACTTCACATAAACATCTCTATTACAATTTGTTCTTTGTACTTACCACCGAATGATCCTATTTCACAAAGTGATTTGAACATTTTAATTAATCAGTTGCCGAAACCTTTTATTTTGATTGGAGATTTCAACGGCCACAACACTCTGTGGGGAAGCCACAACACAAATGCTCGTGGAAATCAAATCGAAACAATCATCCTAGATCATAGCCTCTGCCTACTGAATCAAGGTGAGGACACTTATTTTCACGCACCAACTCGTACTTTTCACTGCATTGACCTGGCTTTATGTTCACCTACACTTTTACCATTCTCACAATTTTCAGTTGATGATGATCTTCATAATAGTGACCATTTTCCTATCATAGTTTCATACTCATCTACTTTTAATATTACTCCCAGACCATCTGTTTTTATATATCAACGAGCGGATTGGAACCTTTTCACACAACTTGCTGAAATAACAAATGAAATGGTTTTAAATGACAATATTGAAACTGTTGTTGAAACTGTTACTTTAAGAATCATCAATGCTGCAGAAACCAGCATTCCAAAAACATCAACTTCTCTCCCTAGGCATCGGAAGCCTTGGTGGAATGCTGAATGCTCCGCAGCTCACAACAAGATCAACAGAGACTTTGGAATATCTTTCGCAGGTATCCATCGACAGACCACCTCGTAGCCTTTAAACGAGCTCGAGCACTTGCACGCAGGACTCGGCGCCAAAGCCAGAGAGACTCTTGGTCTCGCTATGTTTCATCCATCACATCTACAACATCTACCAGACAAGTCTGGTCGAGGGTCAAGAGAGCAAATGGTATCTACCGTGAATTCCATCTTCCGGTATTTGATAGAAACGGTACCACGTACTCTGACCCTGTAGATGTGAGTAACATCTTGGGTGAAACGTTTGCTACCGTCTCCAGCATTGAAAACTACAGCCCAGTTTTCCAAGCTCACAAACGTGTGACTGAAAGACTTAATCTGCAGTTTGCGACTCGACAGCGGTTTCGGTACAATAGTAATTTTACATTTGAAGAATTACAGAGAGCACTGGCTAGAGCTCCCAATACCAGTCTCGGCTTTGATGGTATATCATACCGAATGCTTCGTCACTTGACTTCTGCATCTTTGCAGAATGTGCTGTTACTCTTTAACAGATTATGGACCGAGCAAACATACCCATCAAGTTGGCGACTGGCTATTGTCATACCAATATTGAAACCTGGTAAAGACCCGACGGAGCCAATTAATTATCGCCCGATAGCATTAACGAGTTGCCTCGGCAAGGTATTTGAACGCATGGTTAACTCTCGCCTCATTTATTTTCTCGAGAAAAACAAACTTATTCCAGATTTTCAAAGTGGTTTCCGTAGAGGCAGATCAACACTGGATAATATAGTTTCTTTAGAATCGCGTATACGTAATGCCTTTGTCCGACGAAGTCATTTAGTCTCTATCTTCTTCGATATTGAGAAAGCTTACGATCGGACATGGCGTTACGGCATTCTAAAAGTTTTATTCGACATGGGTCTCCGTGGTCATCTACCGATTTTTATCAAAAACTTTTTAAGTCGTAGATATTTCCGGGTCAAAGTGTGCAATACGCTATCTGATGTTTTTATCCAATCTGAAGGTGTACCACATGGCAGTGTTTTAAGTGTCATACTTTTCATTGTACATATTTCTCTCATCTTAAACATACTACCATCTACAGTTCATGGCTCACTTTATGTTGACGATTTGAACGTATCATGCTCAGGATCAGACATGAGAGTAATGGAGCGGCAACTTCAACTGAGTGTAAATAAAATCTTGGAGTGGTGTGAACTGAATGGCCATACAATCTCCCCCTCTAAAAGTTCCTGCATGCACTTCTGTCGGTTGCGCAGGCTTCATAATGAACCTGCCATTCATATCAATAACACTGTCATACCTATAGTTGAGAACACAAAGTTTCTTGGGCTGATATTTGACAAGAAGCTTACTTTTTTACCTCACATCAAACAGCTTAGAAAACGATGCGAGAAGACTCTAAACATATTACGAGTGCTTTCAAACACGTCTTGGGGTGCAGATCGCATCGCCCTACTGCGAATATATCAAGCGCTAACATTATCTCGTCTTGATTACGCATGTGCGGTATATGGCACTGCTTCCGCTTCTAACTTAAGACGCTTGGATACAGTGCATCATACTGCCTTGCGCATATGTAGCGGCGCCTTCCGCACGTCCCCTGTTAAAAGCCTCTATGTTATCTGTGATCAACTACCTTTAGACCTACGCCGCATGCAGCTGTCCTTGACGTATTACTTTCGCATCATGTCATCTGCTACACATCCTCTACAGCGTGATTCTACACCATCAAGTTTGTTGCGGTTTTATGAAGCTCGTCCTTCTCATATTCGCCCTTTTAACGTTCGCATGCGATCACTTATTGAAAATTTGTCTATTTGTGATTTGCCATCACAATCAGTTGAGCATTTGCTTATTTCACCATGGACCATCTCACAATACCAGTTTGATTGTCAGTTTGTTGCTTATAATAAGGCTCAAGTGTCTCCTATTATATTTCAGCAACTTTTCACTTCCCATCGTCATCAGTTTTCTCAATACGCCCCTGTATTTACAGATGGCTCAAAATCTCCAGGACATGTCGGTTGTGGCGTCGTCATTGCTGATGCCACGTACAATTTTAAAATCCCAGATATTTGTTCAATTTTCACTGCCGAAGCTGTAGCTATTCTTTTAGCTCTGCGATTGATCTCATCACTGCCTACTCGAAAATATTGCATTTATTCAGATAGTTTGAGCGTGTTGCGCCAATTGGGACATTTCGAAGAATCGACTCACCCAATTTTAAATTTTATACATCATCTGTTAAATTCTTTTCATAAAAATGGGTTTGATATTTTATTTTGTTGGGTCCCAAGTCATGTCGGAATTCCGGGCAATGACTTGGCCGATGTTGCCGCACGATCTGCTACAAACCCTTTCTCTCTGTCTATACCATACCAAGATATAAAAACACACGTACGACAGCTTACAAAGTCTCTATGGTTGCAGCAGTGGGATCTCCAAATTAATAATAAATTGCGCGCTATAAAAATTGATTTAGATCCATTGCCTGTGCTACGTAATCGTAGGGCAGACGTCAAACTTACTCGTCTTCGAATTGGCCACACTCGATTGACCCACCTTCACTTGCTGTTTGATGAACCCTCTCCTCACTGCAATACTTGCAACGTTTTACTCACAATCCATCACATTTTAATTTATTGCCCATGTTTTAACCGTCATCGTTTAACCTTTTTTGGTAGTTCTATTTTAACACTGCAGGATTTGTTAGGTGACTGCCATCATCCTAACATTTTTGCGTTTCTACGCGCAATTGGTCTCTTATACTGTATATAACAGTTTTTATCCTATTTACAATTTTATGTGTCTTTATTCAGCTTTGAATGCAACTGTTTTATGATACTTAACTACATTTAAATTTTATCTTGTTTTACTTACTCTTGAATGCGTTGGTTTCGTTGTATTCAGTTTTATAAATGCCGTGTGATTTTGATGGGGAAAACTTGTAGTATACATCTACCTAGGATTTTATTTTAAAACCGTTTGTTTGGCGCAGCATGTCCTTCTGTGGACTTTGTGCCATTAAACCCAACATTCAATTCAATTCAATCCAAGATAATAACAACCTAACAGCAGGGCACTTTCAAGCATGGCATAGCCGTGCATCGTGTTTAAATAATGTTAAAAAGTAACACCTGATAAAAACCAATGAAGATCTCATTTAAATTGGATTTGATCAGAGATCTCACTGGGATTCAAGGTTGATCCTTTTATTAGAGCTTGTTCAAATATCACGTAAGCAAGTTTTAGGCATTTTTGAACTTCATGTTTACGTAAAAAAGTCATAGCCCTCCTTATTCTTATTTTTAACTATGAAATTTACTTATATACATTGTATAAAACAAAAACAAAATAAAACAAACTTTATGCTTTTATTCGTTATATAAACATTGAGACTCCTCGAAGAAATCGTTCCCCAACATTTTATTCCCCCAGATTGAAATTTTGTTCCAAATTTGAATTTGTTAGATTTTTTTGCCATTAAAGTCTTTTTTTGTATTAAAAAATTTTGAAATAAAAGTGATTTTATATGGTCCTTAGTTATCATTGCATATTTCCCACATCCTCAAATGCCAAAAGAGAAAAAGAAAATTACAAATGCTTACGTAAGATTAAAACATACGCACACATAACATTAAAGCAGTCTCATAAGGAAATTTCAACGTTCCCCAAAATGCTACAATAAAGTTATAAATGTTTAAAATAATGAATTGGAAAAATTCATTTGGCAATCTATATATAAAGTTCAAAAAAATCATGAAATTTTTTTTCTAAAATCCTGCAAGTAAAATTTACTATATTTTTTTGATATATGCTACCTGCCCAACGTCCTACTGTGTTAAAATTTTTAAAAATCATTAAATGCCTTTAGAAGATGCATCATAAAGAATTTGCCAAACGTGTTAAAAATTACTTCAACAATATTATATTATTTTAATAAATATGAATTCTATTAATTTTTATTATTGCCCAATAACTTTTGAATAAATATTTTTAGTATTTCTTGAGCTTTGTTTTTTAGTTACTTACACAAAATTAGGGTAATTTGTATATCAATGAATTATTTTTTAAAACACTTTAGTATTATTAAAGCATTTAATATTGAAAATAATTTATTAATTGTTATACATTTTTCTTTTCTAATACAAAATGCAAAAAAGAACTAGTAACCATAAACTATATTGACTTATTCTTGAATGAATTTGGAACTATAATGACTTATTTTTAAATTTATTCTGTACTTTAAATTTATTCTGTAATTTGTAAGGCATCTTTTAAGGTAGAAAAATGCTTTGTTATCTCAAAAAACGCATTAAAGTAATCGATTCTATCATTTAAAATCTATTTCACGAAACGAATTTGCTTCGTAATTACGTTTTAGATGACATTCTGTAACAATGTTTAATATATTTTTTTACGAGTAGAAAGTTAATGGAATTCAGTGATCAATGTTTAAACTCAATTTTATGATTCAATAAGTTTAGAAGCCATAGAAATAAATTACTCATATATACTTAGCTTTCATATGATGACTCAATTAATTTGGGAGATATATTCAGATTTTTCTGCAAAAAGTCAATATGTGACAAAAGATTCTAATTATTATATAGTTACAGTTTCAATAAATCACGCTTTATTGGGATATATATTTTTCAGAATATTTAGTTATAATTAATATTATTGGAATTGAAAAATGTGCAACTTAATCAATATTTATAGAGTTAAGTAAATTATACTCAAATTTTTTTTATCTTTTATGTAGCCTCTGCTAATTAGTTAAAGTATTCTAACAAAACAAATGTGGGTAAACATATTTCTATATGATGAAATTTTGGACATTAATTTGTAATGAATTCTCTAAACATTCCTTATAGTATTTGGCGATTATTTTTAACGTGGAAAAATATTTTAAGAGATAGATTAACACAATTTTATAAATTGAACATTATTGCTTACTTTTAATGCTTTATTCGGTTGTTGTTTTTTAAAAACAAAGTGCCAAAAAATGTTTTCGAATGAAATTTTTTAAGAATGCATTACATTTTTATAAATGAAAGATCTTAAACAAACTATTTAAGCCCTCATATTTGCTTTAAAAACAGTCTACAGTTTCAAGATTTTTAAGGAAAAAAATTGCGCATTGCTTTTTTTTCATTCTATTATTTGTACTCGTAAGTAATTAGTGTACTTATATATTTCTTCTTACCTCCTGGAGAGAGCAATTAGAATGTTTAATCTATCTTTTTTTTCAAGATTGCATATTCCGCAAACATATCTGTAATTACTGGTTTAATCCATATTAACCAAACAAATTTTGCGTTTATGCTTCAGTAATGCTTGTTAAAACCCATTAATAGGAGCACCTGAAAGTAATTAATGGTTTTAAAAAATATTATTATCGTATCATTTAGCTCTAATGCAACAAATGAAACTGCTAATTGCCTTTCCTAGAAAAATACATTTTTCTCTCTTGTCACAGAAACCTAAATAGATGTATTGTTATTGTAGGGATCAAGAACTGTTCATAATTAGTAATTAGTTATTAAAAGCAATTAATAATTACTTACTGAAATTGTCACGCACTCTTATATACTTAATTTCATGTTATATTTATTCAAATAAACACATAAAGAATTTAATAATCTTTATTTCAAATGCTTTCATTGCTATATTTCTTCAAAGCATTTGTCATAGTATATTTAATTGCATCCCGACCAATCTTTAGAGTTTCTTTTTTGAAGTACAGAACCAAGCCTTATCTGCATTGATTGTTGTTGTTATTATTTGTAAACTTTTAGTTAAGTTAGGCTGGTAATAAAAAAACTAACAATAAATGATATTTGCGGTAAATGAGTAAAACAAAATAAATAAAAATTTTCGCATATCACATAACTTACAAAGCTTTATAATAAGCTTGAAAAGTACCATTTAAAAAATAGTTTTCCATTTTAATCCTTTTCAGAAATGTTGAAAAAGCATAATTATTATTTTTAATCATGAATTGTGCTCTGCTCATTTTTTAAGCGAGAATACATGTTTTGACGTAAAATTCTGTCGGGGCTCACATTTTTTCGAAGTTAAGCATCATACGCATGTAACCTCATGCAAACAAATATTCGTAGATATTTATTCCGCACTGAGAAAAATATTATGGTCAAAACTACCAGAATATGATAAAATTTACCGTGTTTCTAGCTCTATAGGGAGACCAAGAAGCTCGATAATTTTTACCAAAATGCTTAGATAAGGATTTTAGCAAAAATAGAAATAAAGTATTGTTCTATGATATGTAGTAAAATTAGTCAATGGGGAAAAATAGGTAATTTTGTCATAATATCTTAGGGCATGACATAGTGAATCTTTTGGTTACATCATTTGGTTAAATCTTTTCAATTTTGTATCTGTTGTTAAATGCGTGATAGCAAGAAATATAATCCACTCTAAAAGAATCATTTTTATTGAAAGCCTTTAAATTGAGCTTTCTATTGGAAACCAAATAGTTGGTTTAGTAGCTCTGTCTTCAGAGGCGAATTAATTGCTAATTCTGATGGGTTAAAAGTGCCAAAAGCTATCATTTATCTCACGAATTGTGCTGGTATTTAGATCCTTACTAACGGTAGCGGCTCAATACTGCACCTTCAGGATTAAAATTTAATCGGTGATTTTATCAACATCTTAATACTCAACATGTTGAA
Organism: Parasteatoda tepidariorum; assembly: GCF_982258835.1. NCBI lineage: Eukaryota > Metazoa > Arthropoda > Arachnida > Araneae > Theridiidae > Parasteatoda > Parasteatoda tepidariorum. The sequence continues at coordinate 41,257,123 of NC_141757.1, forward strand.
ATTCTTGACCAAAAGCAGTAATGTCCATTTCCAATGTATTCTCTCTGCCGTCGGTGTCTTTGGTAACAAAGTCATATACAAACCAGCTAAAAGAGCCACCCCTGAGAAAAAGAGATCATTGGCTATTCCAACAGCTTTCAAGAGTTGTTATCGGTATATAAAAACAGAGACAGACACAATAAGTATGGACATACATAATTGAGAGAGACGTAATTGATATCACTGGTATGGCCAGATTGTACCCTGGGTGTTAAGACATATCTAACATATCTGATTAAATTGCGCCTCAAGACTCATTAGTAGACTTTTTAAAAGCATGTTCCTCGACTCTGGGAAAAAGGTCCTTCTGGCATGTACCGAGGGCATAATCTATCCATCTTGTCCTTTGCACAACAATTGGAGCTTGACTTTGCTAGAGTTCACGGATTCATGAATTCGATCTAGCTGATGCTGGATCACGAATAATTGGCAACACTCACTACAATAATGGAAAATTTATGAAAAGAATGGTGTAAATACTGAATATTTTGATTTTATTAACAAAATTATTATTTTACCAGAGATATTTTTAGTATATGGTGCGGCAATCTTGCTCTGTATGAGTTTGTTGTTTTAGAGTACTTAGTTACTTTTAATGGTAATTACAAAGGTTAATTCATGATTATCTGAATTTTGAAAAGATATTTGCTCAAAAAATTATAGTTATTCAGACAAAATGTAATGTAGAAATTAAAATCTTTAACATTATAATAAGCAACGGAAATGCTTATTTTAACATTTCTTTTAAATTTGTTTCAAGATTATGCTATAGATTTTGCAATTATTTTAAACTGCTAAGAATATATCTTTATGAAAAGTAAAGAAAAATTAACATTGAAATAATATATATATATATATATATATATATATATATATATATATATATATATATATATATATATTGCGAAATAATGTATTAATGTATAACATTTTCTGTAAGATTGATGACTCATTGTATAATGAATATCTTTATGCTTTATTTTTATACTATAAAGTTAAAAATTCTTGATTAATAATAAGTTTTTTATTTTAGTTTTCTTATAGTTACTACACTCTAGTGAAAAATACGAAGTGTATGAAATTTTTCCTTTTATTCCAATTTTATTCAGCTGACAGGAAAAATATGAATAATTCATTAGGAAGTTATTTTTCTGTTGACGACATAAACTTTTTCTGATATTTTTTTTCTTGGATATTCTTTATATTTATGATTGTAATCTATATGAAAAATGCGCCAATAACATTACAGAGTAAATTTGAACACATCTTTCAGTTTCATTATTTATGCAGATAGTTTGAAGTAACTCTTGTGACGTGATTAAACCAAGCGTACTTTAAAAATTGTTTTAACAGTCTTTCTTACTTCAGTTGAAAATTTATGCAAATTGTATTTCCTAATTAAAAGAAAACTGATTATACGAAAGTTTTACTTTTGGTTTTATTTCGTACTCGTTTATCAATATGGATTCTTAAAGCGGCTTATTTTTAGATATTTTTAGATTTAGAAATATTAACGGTAAAACAAAGAAGTATTTTAACGTCACTATATTTTTAATGAAAATAAAATGGAGGAATAAAAATAAATTAGTATATTAAATAACTATTTTTATTCTATTTCTTTTAGTTTTATCCCGTTACTGTGAAAGTATTAAATAAAGCTATTTTTTTATATCTGTATTAGATTGATTCATTGTTTCGAGAATTTACTCCTCAATTCATAGAAGTGACTGATTCCCTAAATCGTTGATTCATAGATTCATTGATATTCTTATTTATTTATAAGATTATTTATTGATACACTGATTCACCTAATCGCACATTTTTCAAGGTACTGACAGATTGACAAATTGACTGGCTTAGGATTACTGATACCATAATTCTTTTTATCTTTTGTTCCCTGATTTTTGGTTCAATCAATAATTCATATTCTCTCTTGTTTCACTGTTAATGTCTCCTTTTTCATCATTACACTTTTTTATTGACAGCCTATTTTGCTTATTCATAGATAATTTTGTCAATTTATTTGTTGATTCCTTGATATTTATTTAAACAATAATTTCATCATCGATTTATTTGTTGATTTGCTCATTCATTGATTCCATGAATCATTGAATTCCGTAGTCATTGACTCATTCATTCCTTCATTTGATCATTTATTGATTTTTTGCATGCGAATTTTCTAATTAATTTATTTAGTGTTTTGTACACCTGCCCATTTGCTAAATAATTTTTTCGCTGAACCACTTATTTACTGACTCACTGAACCATTGATTCATTTTTTCTAACGTATATTAAGTCACGATTTAACTCATTTATTGTTTGTTTGATATGTTTATCTATTAAAATCGTGATTCGTTTTTGGATCTTAAGTCTTCTAATCACCATCACATTTGAATATACAACTCAGACAATAAGGAAACCGTAATTAATTACTAAAAGTTTACTACTACTAAACGTTTTAGCAAGCGATGAAGATTACATAAATTAATAATTATAAAAACTATGTATTACAATTATTTGCATTAATTAAAATTTGTATCAAATTTATAATCACATGTAATAACGCTTTCAAATATTTACATATTCAATCATTTTAATTACCTAATGACGCTTCCAAATTAAATCATTAATTTATTACAAGGAATATGCAAATGGATTACAAGAAATACATATGCCTAACCAATTAAACTTTTATAAAAACTGCCTTAGGGGAGAGTCGGGTAGCCCCGCCCACTTAAGGAGTATTGCTTATATTTCTGTATAATATTGAGTAATAATCAATATTTTCGTATGTTTCTATTGTTTTATCATCTAATTAAATAATGCAAAAAGAATAAACCAAAAGAAAAATTGTTTAACTTAAAAAAATAGAAATTTAAAACATTTCACTACTGTATTCAACACATTTTCAAAACTATTGCTTACCATGTTACTAGCTGCATAAATGCTTGAAACTTAGAAAAAAATCTTTTTTTAATATAACCATTAATGTTCAATGGCCCAATGACTTGAAAAATTATTCCATACATATGAAATTGACAGTGGGAGGGGGTACCTGCTGGGCGGTGGTACCCGACACTCCCCTATATTAATTGAGTTTACAATAAGAAAAAAAAACATGCTATGCACCCTTATAATTTAATCAATTATTTAACAGAATTCACTGATGAATATAATCTCACAGACAGAGTTCTTCAGAAGAGCAATTCCTTATTTCCGTGCAGTTTTATTTTCGGATCATTTACTTCTCTTAAAATTTCCATTCTAGCTACTTAGTTGCATTTGTATTTTTTGCTTTATAGTTTAGTTTGGAAAACATCCAAATGTATCTGTGCTTATGCTTCCAGTTCATTATCTTTAAATTATGCCCCCGAGTATAATCCTTTCAAAATATTTCCTAAATGCATATTCTTTATTCATCCCTATTTTGACAGTTTGAAAGCTTTAATATATCTTTTAATACTACTCCGGAAATATTAAAAATAGTTAAGAAATATTAATAGATAAATCAAAAAAGAGCATTTTGATCTGTAGGATACTTACTGCAAATGCATTTTATAAGACTCGAGAATATTTCATTAAAAACAAACAAAAACGTAACAATTTATGTTGGAAAAAAAGAAAGCTCAAGTCATAAAGCGACAAAATTAATATGAATCAACTGAAGATAAAATAATAATTCCTAATTTGAATACATTTAATTGAAAACGGAGAACAATTTTGTAAGTATTTTGCTTATACTTGTAATTTTGTTTTGTATTTTCTAGTTAAGATAACCGGCAATCTATCTTGTAAGCCTTATAACATTTATACAAAATAAATTGTATGAAATAATTCGGAATAGAAATTTATTAAAAGATACTTATGTTATCCTAATAACTTTTATATTAAAGAAACATATAATTTTGTACATGAAATACATAAATTTATAACTTTGCATGAAACATATAATTTTGTACAAGAGGAAAAGAAAATCTTTGCTTGATTTTTGTAATATCCTAACCTCTTAATTCAATTTTTAAAGATTTTTAATTGCATTTTCAAAGATAAATGCACTCAAATTTAAAAAAAAATTATCTCATTAATTTGAGGAAGTGAGAGGGACAGAAATATGAACAACCTTAGCAATCAATACATAAATGTTGGCTTTTTTATTAACAGGAATTGCTATAAACATTTATGGCATCGATTAACTTACATTCATCCTTTTCATAACCTTTTTTTTAAATCCTTAATCATTTGAACTTATAAACATTTAATTGAATTTATTCTTTGATTTCAATTTTAACAAATGTTTTTTTTTTCTTTTCAGTCATAGTCATGTGTGCTTCACCTGATACAGTGAGAGATATCCTTCTTGCTGCCGAAGAACTGGGAATGATTTCTAGTGGAGAATATGTATTTTTCAGCATTGAGCTTTTCACGAGGTATTTAGCTAAGTTTTTTTGTTTATTTACGATTTCATATTTGTAACAAGAAACCTGTTCAAATTTTATTGGCTCTTGGCATTTCCGGCAAAATTAAAATTCCTAGTGCACTTTAGCATCCAAATAGAGTCTCGGTGCTGCCATCTAGTGTGGTAGAAACTAGACGTCCAAATTAACATGACCAACGATATCTCACCCATTGTGGTGATCCTGAAAGAGTGGATACCACCTCTGGAGACACACTAGGTCTGCTCATTTGCAAGACTAGTTGTGCAGCTCATTGGAAATAAAATTTAAAAAAAAATTTAAAAAAATAAAAGCAAAAAAACTTTTTCAAATTTTGACACCATTGTGACGACAGATAAGAATGCAACACTTTCAATTAAACTACAATTTCTAATAGTAATTCATGAGTTCTTAATTACTGCATGTAGAAATTATCATGATATTGCCAATTGTACTTTTGAGCACTTCAGAATAAGAAGGAGATCCAAAATTGAAACTGTGCTGGTTGTTAGTATAGGAAATGTGCTGGGTATTCGCATTTTTAAAAACAGAATTCATTGTTATATTGTCGATAATTCGAAATTATAATCAATGCTGATCCTATCAGCTAACTGGTAAATATTTTAACAGCAACCCATTGCTTGAATGTGTAGTGCGAATTTGGATTGAATCATGATTGCTTGAAACAGATTATTTTCTCATATTATCCCTAAATAGAAATTATCATCGATAGAAACTTTTACAAGTTTTCCACAAGTGAACGAAATCAAATTTGAATACGATTTCTGTTTCAAAAGTCAATACAAGTTTCAATTGCTACCAGAAAACTAAAGACAAAAAAGTTCATTGCTTTATATTCATCAACTATAGATATTTGTCATTAAAAATTAAGACCACTTTTCGATTTGAAGTCCGATTAAAATTGCTTTTTTAATGCTAAAAAATATGTTTTGCTATGTTTAAACAAACTAAAAGACAGATAATAAAAAAGGGAAAAAATTAAAAAGCTGTTATAAACTACCTTTCAAATCAAATAAAAATTTTTGAGAATAAACGATCGAAAAAATCTTCTACCTCCAGTAAAAAATTCCTGACGTCTTTCAAAAGTGATGGAATCAATGTTTTATGTTTTTTGTCAGACAAAAAATTACTTTTCTCATTTTTAATTCCTTTGTAAATCGGAGTTTTTAAAATTTCTTTTACTTCATTTTTTTTTAATTGACATTACTTTATTTTAACATAGAAGAAAATTCAAGAAAAAAATATAAACTTCATTTTTGAATTTTTCAAGCTTGATTGATGAACCAAAAGTGTTTTTAGCTGTAAAGGCTTTATAGCTTTATCCTGCTTGACACCATAATTAGTTGTATAATAAAAAAAATTTTAAGTCAATTAAAAAATTAAGTTTATTAGATTAATTTTCTTGTTTAAATGTAACAGAATTTTATTGTTTAACGTAGTGTGTTATTGTAACACTACAACACTTGCAGGTATCATATTGGTGGTCATGGAAAAGCCATGGAAAAATTTTGATAAATTCTGAATCGAACATTTAAAAAAAAATACTATCTGGATAGCTATTTTTTATGAATTGAACTTTTAACTCAGATTATGGTAAATATAATAGAAAGAAACCGCACCGGAATATAAAATAAATAATTAAAAAAGAAAAAGAAAATATGTTACTTGACATGAATGCATGCGTAGAAGAGTGACTTCAAGGTACTTAACCGTTTCGGAATACGGTAAAAAAATCTATTACTGCTAATTATATATTATAAACTTTGGTGTAATAAGTTCTCCTTACCTTAGTATTTATAACAGCAATACCAGAAATATTTAATATCACATTCAATTAATCACTACGGGAGTCAATAATAGTTTTCCACTATTTATGGTCATCGAAGTAAGAACCGATATTAGTTCACTCAAATAAAATGATTATATAAATTAATAGCGTCATTACCAATACTTTCGAGAATTACAAATAATTAATTTTAATAGGTACAAATTAAAATGGAAAAGTTGAAACTCTCCCTAAATGAAGAAAAGGTACTTTTTCGTATAGAGGAGCATAGAAAAAATTCATATTGCTTTACTCGCGAATGATACATTAATTTTGGTGAAAGGTGCAAATTCAAATGAAAAAATAATCTTTACAATAAAAAGTTATATTAATGGACTATAAAAAAATGCCCAATTATTGTTATTGGGAATGAAGTGTAATTAATTTCAGTAATACGTACTTCTAGCTTTATATTAATTGTTCTTTCTTTATAAGTACTGAATATACTAATATTAATACTCATATACCTCTTTGGACATTGGATTCTACGGTTCATAGGAAAGGATACGTGTCTACTGTAGAAAAAAGTTAATGGTAATTTTTGATTAATCAGGAGTTGACCTCGAGCAATCTAATAACAAGCGCAATAATTCTGAATATAAATAATCTTCATTTTGAAAAAATAAACATTTAAAAACATGTATTGCTCAATCTGATAACAAAAAGCCACCAGGAAGGGTGACAAAAAATAAAATGGCGGTGTACGCCTTTCCCTTTTGTTGTTTTAAAGTAATTTATTGATAATTTACTTTTTTTACTCAGATTGTTTACTCAGAAGAACAGGTATTCGGCTAGTTTACTAATATATTTATTTTAAAATAATACATTAATTAGTTTATTTTAAAATAATACATTGCCATTGGGCTGAGATTTAGTCATTCTATTCCAATGAAATATTTTAAAATTTAAATTGGATTTATTGGTTACGCATTGGATGCTATGCATTAAAATATTGTAAGTAGATCGGCCTACATGATGTTTCATCTTCCTGAAAATGAGGAACAGAAAAGCAGTTATACATATTTATATTTGTTATTCAACGAATGAGTGTCTATAAAATGTATTTAAAAACCATATAAAACTGAATTTGTTTTACTTCAAAATTACTTTGTAATTATAATTGACACATCTACGTGATATCAATAAAATATTACATGAAATCTACCTTTTTTCGAATTATTTTAAAACATTAAAATGAATTTTAAATAAAAGTAATTAAACAAGGATTGAATGTATTATATAGTATTAAAAGATGATTGAAGAGATTTTCTCTGGATAAAAGTTAACGGTGATACTCGAAACTATGAAAGAACAATTCATCAAAATGGCCAATTCTTCCTACCGAACAGATTTTAATTAATAGAAATGCAGAGGAAAGCGTTTAAAGTCATATTGAATACTGGATTACATGAATCTCGGAAATGGGAAAATGGCATTAAATTACTGCACTTGATTAAAATTTTGAATCAAAGAGAATTTAAATTACGATTCAATGAGTTGAAAACTGTTTAAAGGACTACGATGAAATAAATCAATTTAATATAAGCTTTATTGTATTGTATTTCAGTATTGACAAATTATGAAATTAAAAAGCATGTTTATGTAATAAAACATGCTAAAAAAGGCGTATAACTAATTGTTATAGAGCAATACGACCTCTCGATCGTATCATTTAAGGTATTAATAATATACTTAAATATTAAAAATATTTTTCTACGTGGAATGTGGTTGAGTTTATGGAATTAAAAAGCAATCTTATAAAGAACAAGAGTTAACACTGATAAAAAATTATGATAAAAACTAACAGAATATGGCAAAATTTACTATACTTACATCGAATTTACTACATCTTACATCTTACATCTACATCTACATCTTACATCTTACATTTACTACATAATTTACTACATCTTACATCGAAGATAAAACCAAAAAGCTCTGTAATTGTTACCGAAGCGCTTTGGTATCGGTTTTGCCAAAATTAACTATAAAATATGGTTTTATATATATGATAAAATTAGGTAATTCTTTCTTGTTGCGTTCTAGTATGGCATAAAACCATTTATTCGGTTAAATTTACTTTTTAGTTTCGCATTTTTTTACTAAATGTGTGTTAATAACTGTAACTATAATTTCTCGATAATAACTCGATCTTTTATTTCGAGAATCAGAGTTTCCGTAAACCGATACCGTATGAACGGAAAAATTACCAAATAAGAAGTGTAAATATCACTTATTTCGATTTTTTTTTACCAGAAATATGGTTTTTTTATTAGCAGTATTGTCATTAACATACAATACGGTAATTTTACCAGATTTTTTTTCTTTTGTCTCGATGTAGTTACTTAAATTTAGTCTCATTGCTGCCGGTCTAAACTTTCGTGATTTCTACTCTTGGTAGCACACGCCTGAGTCAGTTTTTTTGAAAAGTGATCTAAAAAGTCAAATTCTTTCAAATGATTGCCTCTAGAACCTTTGTCTTCTGAGTTAGGTTCGCATTTACTCGCAACTTGTTTTCTTATCGTTGAACCCATTCAGATGAGAAACTTTGTATTGTATGTAGTATTAATACTGGCGAACTCTCATTAAGCGTGATAGTAGTAATTACCGTAAGAGTACTTTATTTGTTTTGCACTAGAGCTACACTATGTGCTATTAGCGACAATCTGGGAAAAATCCCCGAAGATGGACTAACGACATGCCATCACAATTTTCATCTTCTGCAGAGGGAATGTCACCCACGTTTTGATGACCCGACGACCCGCTCGTGAAGTTGACCAATTTACAGTGGATCATTTTAACGATTACTGTTACCACGATAGGAATCTTCATAGGCTGATCAAAGCCGTCACCCACCCGTTCACTGATGTCAGTTAGTGATGCTTGACTTTGGTTATCAAATGGGAACCATGTCTTACGATCAGTTCACTGTGGGGCTTCTTTTAATGCGATAACCACAGATTCTTACATGAATAGTCTGTAAACTTTAATAAAATATTGTTAAAATGTACTAGATTGTCTTTAAAACTTTTTAAGACACTTAACTGATAGGCGTTTTTTTTAAAAATATGTTATAGCTCCCTACACGAATACATATATACGTATACAATCAACAATACAAGATTACATATACAATTGCATATTGAATAGCGTTTTTTTTTATAATCTCTTATGTAAGTAGCAAACACATTAATTTCTTTTCATCACACTAAGGTAAATCATTCGATTCTATATATATTCTTTCACTGACGCTTCATTTAAAGGCTTTCTTCTACATGGTTTTCAGTGACGCCCACTAACTGGCGTTCTCTTTACAAGGTGTCTTTTTATCCCAACAATTTCTTCGATGAAATGCCACTTCGATTAGTTTTTTTTTTTTCGTGATTGATAAATGCTTTCCGTTTGGTTTCTGATTGCATCCTTTTTCATTAAATCTCTTCTCTGTTTTGTCTCTGCAGAAGACTATTAACCTAACCATACACCTATAACAATTACATACCTATAACAATTACAAAATAATTTTGCAGAAAAATTGTTATTCTGATCAAGTGCAACAAAGTTAAAATATTTTAAACAAATGTATATCTTACACTAACTGTTTATAGAAGAATCATAAGACTTACTTATTTACCAAATTGTGTTGAAATTATGTTAATTCAATAAATACGCTACACACGACAAGCTATTTCATTAAATATCCATTTTCATTAAAGGACGTGAAGCTTACAACTTGGCGACTAACTATTTCTAATAGTTTGTTAATTATCGAATAAATATCTTACTGGTTAATTCTATTTAAATTGTTAGCGTCAATAATATAATAAATATATAAAAAGTTTGCTTAGTATTATAATAATGTGAATAAAAAAAATTTAAATTTCAGGAGAACGTGATTTTAAAGATAGAATATTGATCGGAAAATTATTTATATTAAGTTTCTGAATCAAATGAGATGAAATAAAGAAACCTGCATGTAGAGACAAGTTAATTGGTTATATTTTAATCATCTTTTCCGGTTAATGTATTTTAGTATGGGAGAATAATAAGTACTAAAATATTTTAAATGAATGTAAAAATTTTCAATTCTAAATTCCCACAAATATCGTAATAAAAAAAGCGTATCATCATTTAAAACTTTGCATCCATAATCTTTAATTTTGAATGGCCCCAGCTATAGTCACGAAAATGATGTCTATTGTAGAGTAGCTATGCTGCGCAAAATTGAAACACTTAAAGCTCTAGCTGGGAGAAAAACTCGGATTTCGAGTTCTAATTTTGAAAATAATTCGAAGCAGGAAGCTAAAAAAGAATTCCAAAGTTGAAGAATTTTATGAATTCGAAATGAACTTCAGCTAGTGGGTATTATTACTATAGACAATAATACCATTGCTGAGAGCAAATTGAAAAACCCCTTGAATGTAAAATTTTATTTCCATCATTATTAAATAACTCCAAAAATTATTACAGCTTTCAAAGTGCCATAACCATAGCAGACAGAATTCTTATTCAATAGTTATAATTTTAAAAAAACGAACATAAAAACACTGATTATCAAGGAGTGCATACCTTACTACTTTCTAAACATTCTGTCTCTATCATTTTACTATCGGCTATCTGCAAACTCATGTCAAAAGAAGTTGTACCTAAACACGCACATCACGCCTTTTGTTTCATTCAAACATCATTATTGATCTTTTATAAGTATCATAATACCAACTTAGGGAATAAAGCACAACATAACCCGATGCCTCACTTCAAATCTAAAAATAGAACCATTAAAGCACCTATGTTCCAAAAATGGAAAATTAGCTTTTAAACTATTTTTTTTAATTTAAAATTTTAAAATAAAATTTCGTATTAGATGCCCAACAGAGTCCATGTTCCATTTCTGGTACATTGACATGTAAACAGTCAATACGATCATCCATTTGCTTGTTATTTCAACTTTGACATGATGAAAGTGAAACAGCTAGTTTTTGCTGTTCTCCTTTAATCCCAACGTTCAAACTTATAATAAACTTTGTACATTAAAAGTAAAAATATATTTGTATACCATTCCCTTTATTTTTCTTTAAGATCGTTTTAAACACCCCATTGGACAAACCATTCACAAACAAATGCATGGTTTAAGTTTTCTTTTCATGATCAAGATGTCTATTCATAGTAAAGAGATAATATTCTAGAAAACATTAAAAAATAAATGCTTCGTTTAAGTTTTCTTTTTATGGTTATTTCCTCAAGAAGCCTGTAAGCTATGTAAAAGTTACAGCTACGTAAAAGATTTTGCTCCTTCTTATTTTGTTTTTATGCTCAGAACGATAACTCTGCAGTTTTCCATCAGGGGCTCTGCAGAACATTTCCTCTTGAAGCTCATAGCCCAATAATATACTGTACCATTACTCGTCGACAGCCGTAAAAGCTACAGTTAAAAAATCGCATTTTTTTAAAAATATGATACACAGATTATTTTAAAAGTAAAAAAGCACAATCACCTATGTGCTACCTCTCAAGGTAACATGAGTACATTTAGCTGAGAAACTCAATGTTAGAAAAAAGCATGTTAAAAAATTCCATGCACTTAAAAATTATTACACTTTTTATATAATATTTTAAAAACATTATGTAAAGGTTGTTTTCTTTATGATTTATATATAATTTTTAGTACGATTAAGTTAAAATAAAATTGCTTACTTATTAATTTTTTTTCTCTTTATTTTCACTTCCCAAAGTAGGATATATTTCTCTAAACTTTATTATTTCAAAGTATTAATACATGTTTAAGTATTACCCAAGTAAGAAGGGATTATATAATGTTCTATAATTCACATTCATAATTGCATTGTCACTCATAAGCTCTTAAAATGCATATCTTTATTTTTAGAATAGAATTGCAAATGTTTTCATGAATTCTTTACTCGTAACAGAATAATTATTTGTTTATTCCTGTAGGTAAAGAAATCTCTAATAAAATTCATTAAGTATTGAGATAGAAAGTTTTCTTCCTCTTTCTACTATCTTATCTCAACAGTGTTTATACAGTATTGAGTGTTCACTAATTGAATTCCATTCTAACTTAATTTTCAAAATATTATATAACCAGAAATGAAATCCTTAACTTAAAGCTTTTCGTGGTATTAGATTTCGCTTGTAAAATTTACTTGAAAATAGAACATTCAATTTAATTAATCAATGTTGACTTGTCAAGATTATTATGTCTGTACTCGTTATTTTATTTTAAATAAAAATATGTATGTATACATTCAAAAGTTAAGTTTATCTCATTATTAACTTACAATAACGCATTCCATTTTTCAGAAATCTTATAATTAGACTGTTAGGAAGATAAGGAATGAGTATATAGCTTAATTACTCTTTTGGAAAAATAGTGAATTTTTGTGTTTTTAATTTTTGAACTTATGAAATAAAATATTAATTTTTCTTCTATATTGTATATATTGTACTTTGCGCTAATGTTTTATATTTACTGCATGATTATTGTAGTTATCTAAATTGCATAGAACTTTAATAAAAATCTAAAATACACAGTGAAATGTAATAATAAAATTTATAATAATGGTTTCATTGAACCTAATATCATTAACATAGTGTTGTTGCTAGAAATATAAGACAGCGGTTAGTTACAAGAAATATATCCGAATGAAAAACTTTACATGTAAAACAATCAAAATGTAATTGTGAGTTTTAAAATATTTTGACTTTAGTTTGATAAATCAAAGTACATATGCCAATTTAAATAAAATATTATATTGTTTGAAGGCTTACTTTGAAAAATTTGTTTTATGTGTTTAAGGGGGGACAACACCCTGAATATCTCAAAAATTCGAAAAAAATTTTATTGCATTTTTTGAATCCTTGTACCCTTCCTAATGTCTGTGTAAAACGTTTTCTCGGTACCTAACTTCGTTTGGAAGTCATACAGGAAAATAGAGAGTCGTCGCTAAGCAGGTAGAAAGGCCCGCTCGGCCGGATTAGGAGGGGCGACATTCTTTATGTGTCTCATCCATTCTGTTGACTGTATATAGAAACTTACTGTAGGCATTTCATTTATCGACCATTATATATATGAAATTAAACGTTTTCCCCTACCATAAGTCAAAACTTTAAACACGTTTTTCTCAAAACGCTGTTTTTTGACCTGGCCTAACGTTTTTCTCATGATTTTTACAACGAAATACGCTGTTCTTTATTTTGAATTACGCAAAAATACATTCCTTAGAAAGTAGCATAGGTTAATTTTGATATTTTTATATTTCGATTTTATATTAGTATTTCAATGAATATTTTTTTAATGAAAAACTTGACTTTTTTTTTAAGTTGCCGACATTTTGGTAAATTCGCGAATATCGAAAAACCGCTATGCTACTTTTTAGATAATGTCTTTATGTTTTAGAAAATCTAAGCAAAATCGTTTTCCTATGCTTCAGGACTTCTAAATCCATGACGCCAGTGAGGTGCTACTTTTTGATGACCAGCCACACACGGAGCTGCCACCAACTTATTTTCTATTATTTTGTAAAAGAAAATTTTTTAAAATAGACTTAAATTGTGGCTAAATAACATAAAAAAAGCAAGGAGTTTCTGCATTGTCTCTATTACTTAAAAAAAAGTTTTAAAAAAAAGTTTATATTTTACCATCTCAGGGTGGGGTCCCCCCTTAAAGTACGTTTGAAAATTAGTCAATATTGTTTTCGATTATATGGCTATTCAATAAAAAGCACGATCTGAAATATTTAATACTCTAGATGACTAACAATTAGGGTGGTAAATTAAAGATAGTTAAGATAAAATCAGAGTGAAAGTGATAAAAGCGTAAATGATTTGCATAATTGTAAAAAATTCAAACATTTTATTCCTTCCATTTCACAAAGTATATTTTTTTATTTAATTCATCGCACACATAGTTTATATTTACAAAACTTTAAGACTTTTAACAAGCCAATCAAATTATATAATAATTGAAAATAAAGTTTCATAACCCCATGTCCTTCAAACTTTTCAACATCATTAGTTTTTATAGTTTCTGCTGGAGACAGTTGACGTAAAATACATATTTTTCAGTTTGCTATAACGAGTGTTATTCAAGTAATTGTTTGCGAGGAAAAATTAAAATCAGCCGATTTTAATAATTTTACATAAAATGTTCTAGATGTTAAGTATCTCTCTAGGTAGTTTCTATCATAGCTAATAATAAATGATTGAAATTTTATTATTAGTTAAAGATTTCTTCAAAAAAATTTATTTTGATATGAGTTTAAAAATAATTAACATTTTATGACATAAAGCACATAATGAAACATCTATAAATTTAATTACATCTTTTACTAACTCTGTATTATAAAACAAAAGCCATTATTAAGTGTATATAAAAAAAGGTTTTATTGGTTTAATATTATTATGTAAAACGTCATTTAATATTTAAGATGGCATCCATGATTCATTTATGCGACAATGAAATTAACGATTTATTCCTCATTTATATAGTCTTCGCTTCCCTTTTTTTAAAATAATGTTCTCGAATACTCCTTTCAATGGAATAGGAGAGAGATAAGATCAATTTTTATTAGATGTTTCACGCTAATGTGCTCCTTTATCGGTTAATCAATTTAGATTCTTGATCAATCATCTTCATTTAGATTCTTGATCGACTTCATACCTGATCGATACTTTGGCCCTTGTACAGAAACTTTGGTGATTGAGGTTAGTAAACGCGCATGTTCAGACTAATCTTTAATCCGTAATCAGTAGCCGTGCTTAAGTCATTAAAGAGCGATCATGCAGCTTCGTAAAATTAATTGTGAAATTATTTTACGTAAATTTTTTCTTCGGATTTAATCCGCAAACTTTTTATATTAACTCAACTAATTAAAAATATTAAAGTTAATAAAAAAATTATTTTATAATCATAAAAAAAATTTTATTTCATCAAGTGAATTTTGATTGAAACTAAACCTTTTTGTGTTACATTAAGTTACACACATTTATTACCGTCAACTTGATATCAAAGGAGCTTTTCACCGCATTCTGTCCCACACATTTAATAAATTTTGTCCCTTACGGTTTGTAGAAATAAAGTACAAACCGTGACTGATAGATTTTAAACGTGATATTCAAAATTTTGCACCGTTTATATATTACATAAAGATTTTTTTGGCATTGTTAAAGCTCCTCTCACCTTGTCAGTAAAACTAAAGACATTAAGCATTGCTCCTATCCTACTTTCTGATTGTCTTTAAAATAAGCAACACACAAAATTCCTCCTCTTTCTTTAATTTTCAATTAATCGAATCCGAATTAAGCTAATTTTGAAAATAAATATATTTTACCTAATTTTCTAACTTATAAACAAAATTATTTAAAAAAAATATTTCTATTACTTGATAATAATGTAAATTCACTAAATCGTAATACATAGTTTGTATTAGTCAATATATGTTGGATGAAATATGAGTTGAGTAATTTACTTAATAAATTATTGATAATTTGATATTGTTTATACTTTTCAATTCAATAGGAGACTCCGCCCGCACTTGCTTCCATCATCAACCCCTGTAATTGCGTCGCATTCATCATCTCATTCCTTTCATAAACGTCCCACAAAACACTAAACAGCTTGGTTTCAGAACCTAAAATTATTGTAGCTTTAAGTAGGAGCATTTCGTTAATGTAACTGTAACAAAATAGACAATTACCTAAATTTAAAAATTAATAATTTGTACTTGGAAAAAAAATTACCAAAATAATATAGACTGTGAGAATTAATAAGAAGCAATAAATACGAACCAATTTTAATTGTTGAAGAGACTTTTAGCATTTTAAATAGGGAAATGCTTTATCACGATTCTTTAAAACAATGGGAAAATACTTAGAACAGAAAATCTGGAAATAATATCAAAGAAACACTTATTTTGAATATCTTTCGAGCGAATATATAAAAAAAATTACATTTAAAAATTGAATTAAAATATTTAAAAATTTTTAAAAAAAATTAAAAAAAACAAAAAGCAATCGTTCAAATTATAATATAAAAATCGTGCTTATCAGCGTGTCCAATTTAAACTGTTACATTTCAGAAAATCAATCAACTTGTGTTTTTTTCTTTTTACTGAACATTTAACAGTTAATATCTCTAACTAATTGCGAAATCTAATATTTTTTTTTAAAAATATTCTCGGTACTTCTTCGTAATTTCAGGTTTATGAGTATAATTGATTTCGAACAGCTAAATAAAATGTAACGAAAAGAAGAAAAAATAGAAATACTAAAAATCTAAAAATTGCCATTCAAAATTGCAATAGCTGTCAAACATACCATAATTAAAAAAAAAAAGGAAAAAAAAAAAAAAACTGTTACAGACAGTTAAATTCTTGCACCTCGTAATTCCAAACGCAAAGTATTTTTCCAACACGTTTCACACTTAATACTTCCTGAAAATTATCTAATCTTAAGTTCTCTTATTCCATCTTAATGATTGTTTACTTTCTACATACCCTAGTAATTTCAAGTTTCTAAATCTTATACACTCTCGGAATTTTCCTTCTAAAGTTACGGAAAAATAATCGTCAGGAGCCTGTCCATCCAATTAATCGCAGAATTTACAGTAAGGAACATTTTTTACAAACCGTTAATAACAAGTATGGTTTAAAAACCATAAATACAAAACTACGTGGGTCCTTAACCATTACAACTAGCATGGTTTCAAAATCGTAAAAAAGAAATTTGTCATCTTATTTGTGGTTATTTGATTCTTTTATTTGAATATGTTAAATAAACAGTTAAATAAATTGTTATTTAACAATTTCCAACAGTGTATTTTTGTGCAGGAATACGAAATATAACGCTATGTTGAACGGCCAAAACTTCGGCGACATCTGCGTCGGTCGCTTTTACGATTTTTTTTTAATATAGGAAGACTATTTGATGATCATGAAACAATTGGTAAAAATTAATTACTATTAATAATTGTTTAAATAAGAATTTTAATTGAATATCTGTTCAATGTAACTTAACATGAATAGAAAAATAAATTACTGTATAATATCGAGGAAAAAACATACCCTTAAATTTTTTTGGAACAAAAAATTGTTTTTGCGTATAAAACTGTAATTTGTTTGTTTATCCACTGCATAAAATTGCATCATTGTTTCCGACAAGTTTTTTCAATCGATTGAATTTGATAACGATATTCCTCTATGTACCTTAATTCTATTAACAAAATCTCGTACTTTCATCTGAATACATATGGCGACCATTTAGCAAGCAATCCTGGTACTGTAAGTATAGTCATGTGCATAAATTTAAGAACGTTTTCTGAAATGATAATAATTTTTAATAAACTATTAATGCAAAAATTATAGTACTTGGTTCACTGTTAAAATTTTGAAGTTAACATTTTCTTTGTTATTGAGCTTAATTTGTTAGTAGTCCGTAAAATTTTCCCCATCATTTTATAAACTGAAATCACTCGTATTAAAATCATTTTTTTTTTTGTGATTTTTTAAAATCAGGTTTTAAAAGTTTTATAGCGTGTAAAAGTCAAACAGATATATAAAAGGAATCTACTAGAAACTCCATTATATAATGATTGATTATCTGACAGTCTGTAATCAATCACTTTTGAAAACAACCACTCTAAGTTAACAAGTGATTATAACTCAATGAGCTCGAAAGCCTGCGTAAAGTTGATAAAGGTTTAATTTTTCATTAAACTGCATTTTTACATGTTCACTTTTTCTTAAAACTTTGAAATATTGTTATTATATTATTCATTTTTTCTTAGTATGATATATCACCCACTGACAAATATTGTTTCTCAAAATTAACGACTTTTTTTTCTTTTTTGGCAAGGAAAATTGTTTCTTGACAAAGAAAAATATTCTGTACACATGCTTTGTCTAGTTTAGAAAATTACTGTTTCCTTTCGTTTGAAGATAATAATTTATAATTAGTCTTCTGAAAGACTAATGAAGATAAGAAATAAAGATAAGAATTTCTAATTAGAAATATTAGTCTTTCATAACATAATATATACACATAAATTAGTGCAATTTCTTAGGAAATACAACAATAAATGAAGAGAAAATGTAAATGAGATTTTAGTCATCACCACTCTGTTATAACATTTTTGAAAGTTATTAAATAAAAAATTTTTAAATTGTTATTTTACCATTTTAACATAAAACTGTCAAATACCCATAAATAAGATGGTATTCAAACAGTTAACGGCGAGAAAAAAAACCGTCTTTTGACTGCTTTCATCTAATAGAGTTAAGCAACTAGAATTTTATCGCATCATCCTGAGCTCTCCAATGCCCATTACCTAACTAAAAGCCTAGCTCCAACATCCAGTTAGAATTCTTTTTTATGGCTTTGAAGCCATGCCAGTTGTAAATGGCTGCAAAACTTCATTCTTTTGTATCCATGGTTTTATAACCATACTAATTATAAACGGTTTGAAGACACGATCTTTATCGTAACTTTTAAGTTAATTGGATTGACAGACTTTTGCTGATTATCTTACAGTAGTTTTAAAATGAAAACTCTAACTGGTTTCAAACAGGATGCAAGACTCAAATCCAACAAACATTGATCATAGAGCGAGTGCGCTGACCTCCATACCATCCTGCTTTACAGAGCAAACGGTCTTAAAGTCTAATTAAAAGAATTTCGTAAAATAACTCTCAAATCGCTCTGAAATGACATACTAGTGAGGAAACCGATTTGTTTAGGATTTGAGAGTTTGCGTTTATCAAGAACTTTCTTGATTCATGATAAATCGATTGCTCGTTCGAAAATTAACCGCAACAATTGTTGAACAATAATAAACCATGCATAAAAATCAAATACGAAGCAATGGTTACTGAATAGTAAAAAAAAAACAATTTATTTCTGTTCACATTTGTTAAAGAAAATTTTCCATTTTTTTTCTTTCCACTTCTATTTACATTTTACAATTTTTTTGCCTTTAATTTCTTATTATAAAAAGGAATTATCGTCGTGTATGATACCAAACGGTTCTGAATATGTGCTTATTTCTTTTAAAACAAATATGATTGGTAAATTGAAAGCATGCATGTATTATTGATGATTGAAGTGAATTTCCATCAAAATGAAATAGCAGAGAAAAACAGGGAAAGGAATCCAAGCATAAAATTTCAAACTCGTTCTTTTCTATAATTTAATGTTTGACAATATTTTGAAATAAATGCCTTTAATTAATTTTACTCACAATTCAATTTTAAGTAATTAGCATTACAATATTTATAATATCAACAATAAAATATAAGAACTTTATGACCACTCTTTATCATAAAGTTAGTCTTATTTTTTGTATTTTTGATTATCATAAAATGATAATAATACTCAAACAGAACTCATAAGAAACTATAACTGAAAATAAAAAACAATTGTAATTATAATCTTACATATAAGCTCATTTTTTTGAGAAAAAATTGAAAGAAAAAGCACTTTACGATTTTTAACATTTAGAAGAAACAAATTGATTCATGTATAAAGTAATTTCAAATTATCTAATCAAATCCATAACTACAAACTATATACATTCTCCACCTGTATTTGTTTTGAAATTGTGAAAACTATTTCCAAATCGGACTTGAACAAACGTCAATATTAACCCCTTCCTACTCGCTCCCGTGAAAATGACGGGATGAGGTTTCGTCCTCTATTTCTCGCTCCCGTGAAATTTCCGGGCTGGAGTGTTCAGTAGTAACGAGATAATAAGAATAAAATAATTCAGTTATTTTGTCCAGAAAACATTTTATTTCTCATTTTACACACTAGATGACAGTACCAGGATATTTTTACGGTAATTGCAGACAGTTAATTCATTTTAAACTAGATGTCAGCACTAATCAAATACGTGTATTTGTCAAAATAGGCACTTTTATGGCTGTTTTCTTGAAAATTAACTGATCGTTAAGGGGATAACCGTACTGTTAATATATGCCACGATTGATAATAGCAGGGAATTGGGGAAAATCATTTCTCGTTGCTTAAAACTGAAACATAAAAAAAATCTACAAACATACCAATATTAATTATAAATTTTTCTTATTCACTCTTGAAAACTGAATATGTTTCAGAAATGAATTCTGAAATTGTAAAATACTCAGCTAAGTACGAAAATGCATTATGACAGACACTAAATTAATTAATCTATTTCTATGCTGAAATTTTTAATTTAGACAAAACATGCATTTCAAATTAAAAAAAAAAAAAAAAAAATTAGGAATGCAATCAATTTTCTTAACATTTAAGCCATGATTAATTTTAAAAAATGAAACAAAATAGCATGAAGCCTTAAAAACCCAACATGAATTTTATTTTTATTGTGATGAAATTGTTGTTGTTGTTCATTTACGTCACACTAGATCTGCACAATGGGCTATTGGCGACTGTCTGGGAAACATCTCTGAGGATGATCCGAAGACATGCCATCACAATTTTGATTCTCTGCAGAGGGGATGGCACCCCCGCTTCGGTAGCCCGACGACCTGTACGCGAAGTCGAGTACTTCACGGTAGAACAGTTTAACGAGGACCAATACCGCACACCCTCGGTCCCTACGCAGACTGATCCAAGTGGTCACCTACCCACACATTGACCACAGGCAGTGATGCTTGACTTCGGTGATCTGATAGGAACCGTGTCTTAACGATCAATCCACTGCGGGACTGTAATGAAATTGTCTGAACAAAGTGTGATTTAATTTATTTGCAAACAATCGATTTCCATTTCAAATTGGACTTCAAAGTGCTATTAAAATCTGCCCTACAGTTATTGAGAAAGTTATCATGAACACAAAAACCAATTTTAGTATTCAATGAAACGTTGAGGAGTTTTTGAAACACTCGCATTAACTCCTCCCTGATGCTCCACTCCGCTAATAAACGTGTTCTTATATGATAAGTTCCGCCTTTTCCAATCGGAATTTCTTAATTTTTTTTAACGTCTCTCTACCCATTTTGCTACATTGTTTTTCTAGCACTAGTGTGTATACTTTTAAGAATCCATTTGTAACAAAGATTCCAAAAATAAGTAAATTATAGGTTTCCATTAGAGAACAACTTGTAATTTCTTTGTTTGGGCTCATTGTTTATCAGAAAGCCATTCACTAACCTCAAGAAATTCACATTTAACCTAGATCATAAGCTATATTTATAATTTCCAAGACCTTTGAAGAAAAATTTCAAAGATGAATAGATAAAGTAATTATAAACAACATTAAAATTTGATTCATAACTTAATTTTGGAAGTTGTATTTGGCAATCTTATCTCTTGTACTACTTAGTTTTTCTTCTTTAAATATCTAAAGCTTCTTGATCTTACCAAATATCAAGTTTTAAAATACATTTTTAGGTTTCTGTCTCAAAAATTTGTTACACTAAAACATTTCGTACGTTAATACATTTTACTTTGAAAGTTGATTTTGAATGTTGAAAATAAAACTTAAATAAGAAAAAAATTTAAAATCTTTAAAACATTTTTTTCTCTTTCTGTTAAATTTCACATCATGCTTAAGATGAAAAAGCTTTTACTTAAGTACAAAAAAATGAGCGGATTAAAATAAACTTTGTTCTTAAATTTATAAAATTTATTGATCTCCTAAGATAACTTCGAGTTTAATACTTTAATGATGGCAAAAAAGAAGTCTACGGGATTTTGTTAAAAGAACCTGATTCACTTAAGTAATTCGGTAAAACAAGATTAGCTGAAATAAGCTTTAAAATTTCCCTGTAATAAAATAACATATTTAGCAAAAATTCTTTCAATAAATTAATCTTGTTTTAATCCAAAGACATTAACTTTTTTCTCAAAACTTAAAAAAAAAACTAAGCCTAAATTAGTAAAAAAATAAAACGTCTAATGTTGCAGAATTAGAGTCTTCTCTCATTAATTAACTTAAGGAAGAATTTTTCAGAAAACAAATAATCCATAATAAATTGCTTTCGACGTAATTATTAAACTAATTGTCAAACTTCATCTCTTAGAAATAAATAATATTAAAATATTTCACGATGGTACACTAATAGAAATTTGTCAGAAAAATGGTAAAATAACAATTATTTTCATTATTATTTAACCATATTCAAAGAAAACTGTCAAATAACCATAAAAATATGGTATTCAGACAGTTAAATGTGACGAAAACCGTTTATTAACTGATTTTAACTAATTCGGTTAAACAACCAGAATTTTATCGCACTAACTGTGCCCATCTTAGGAAGTCACTTAGTTCCTTGCAGTTGGGTACACATTATAGCCGAGAGGACAAATCTGTCAATCTCATGACAGATGGAGCGTTATGGAGATGTGGTGTTGACACCACAATTATATCTCCATTCCTCGAACACATGCGGAGTTTTCCAGCACTACCTAATTTGTGTTCCTGGACTATTAGAATACAATACTCTCATTCACGCATGGAAAACTCTAACAGTGTACGATTAGTAAAAGAACAAACTGCTGTTAATAACCTATGACAGGGGTGGCGAACCTTTATACACCAACGTGCTATTTTTTCTAAAAAAATTGTTTAATGAGGTCATAGACGTGCCGTCAAATTCGTGATTATTCGTGATATTCGTATTCGTGATTATTCGTATATTGACTTCATGATTATTGAGAAAATAATAATACTAAATACTATCAACTCAAAATTCTTTATTTACGTTGAAAAAAAAAACATTTTGCTATGTCTCAGTTATACGCGTAATTTAACTAGTTGTTGCAGATTAGATGATAAATAACTTATATTAGGTTGTAAGATGTTAGTTTAAGCAGGACTGTTAATTTTTTTTTCTAGTTATTCATTGTTAACTTGTTTTTATGGTTATTAATTGCTTTTTTTAGCATTAATTGTTAATTTTTTTATTAATAATTGTTCATTATTTTGACTGTTTTTTGTGAATTTTAATTTAATTGTTACATATGCTTCATAGTGTAATTACATTTCATTGTGTAATAACAAATGTGATCGGTTGCGTGCCCGAAATATTGTATCGGGTGCCATAAATGGCACGCGTGCCTTTGATTTGCCATCCCTGACCTATGATCTATAAATAAAATTAAGACAAAACATTTTAACAAAATATTGGTAAGCCTTCAAATTTATTCATACACTTGCAAAAATTGGATTAAGTAATCAGCGCCAATAAAGATTAGCGGAGAAAATAAGAACTAGTTTGGCCCTTGGAAAGGCATTTTTTTAAGTTAGAATATGAGAAATTAATTAAAATTTTTAGAAAGTATTGCATCGCTTGTGAGAAAATATGCTACTGGTCTTATGTTAGAGTCTTCTATCATCATATCAGCTTCGAAAATTTTATTGAAATTGGCTGCATTGCAGTTAATCGCTTTTTTGAAGAATTTTAATCGACAATTGTTTCTGTTAGTGCTTTTATACTAAAATCTCTATGTATGGCATTATTTCTAATGAAATAAGGCATACCACTTATTTTTCGCAGGAGTTTATTTTGAAGTGTATTTAATTTCTTAGTTTGTTTCTTGTTAATATTGCACCAGGCTGGGGATGCGTTCGGATATAAGTTGTACAAAAGAATTTTTTTTATTTTTTAGAGACATTTTAGAATATGATCCAAGAATGCATTTAAGTTCGTTGTTTATGCCATGAGCTTTACCTAAATTATTATGGATATGATCATCCCAGTTTAATTTATGGCTGATTGTGAGACCTAAATAAGTAGCTTGGTTAACTATAGGTATCTGATTTTCATAAAAAGTAAGATTATTTGTAACAATTTGCCTACCTTGGTTTTTTAATGATTAGTACTTTGGATTTTTGGGCATTATGTCTATTTTCCAATTTTTGCACCAAGTTTCTAGTGTATTAATATCATCTTGGAGTTTTAATAGGGCCTTATTTGCTGATTTGGATTTAATTATAATCCCCGTATCATCTGCAAAAAAGGCAGTGAGGCAGTTATGATCTGTTTTGTTTAGTGGGAAATCCTGTGTATAAAATAAATAGAGAATGGGTTCAAGAATACTTCCTTGGGGTACCCCAGCTTTAATATATCGCGTAGTTGATAGGGCATCTTCCATTTTAATTTTAAATGTGCGATCGCTAAGGTAATTTTTTAGTAAAGTCGCTATTGAAGTTTAATTTAATTAGTTTATTGATGAGTCCTGCATGCCAGACTCTATCGAAGGCTTTCGTAACATCAAACATTAAAAATGCTGAACATTGTTTGTTTTTAATGGCTTGGCCAATGAACTGAATTATTCTGATTAGTTGTTTAGTGGTGCTTAGATTTTTCCTGAACCCATATTGTTCATCCGGCAGTGTTGTGAGTTTATCTTCCATTCTGTAGTAAATAATTATTTCATAAATTTTACTTAATGAGGGAGGTAAACTTATGAGTCGATAGTTTTGAGACATTACAAGGTCTTTTAATGGCTAGGGAAATAGTATAATGGTGGCTTCTTTCCATTTTGCAAGAAAGTAACATGATTTAGGGCATGCGTTTATGATATTTGTTAAATAATTAATAAAATTTGTGAATAAATTTTTGATCATTTTATTAGTGATCTGAGCTCCTCCTGGGGCTTTTCTGGGTTTAAGCCTTTTAATTAGAGTAATTATTTCTTCTTTGGTTGTGGGATTTATGCTATTTTTTACTGATAAGTTATTAAAATATTTTCTATTTTCTTTTAATATTTGCTCTTCAAATTCATCGTTTATGTTATTTTGGCTTTCAGTAAATTGTTCCTCCATTGTATCAGCAAAAGCTTCTGCTTTATCATCTGGGGTGAATGCTAGCCCATTTTTGCCGCGTATAGGTCTATTTATGTTTTTATTTAGTTTTAGAGCCTTAGTTAACTTGTGAATAGAATTTTGACAGGTGATTAGGATTTCAAGTTTGTCTTGCCAGCTTTCATTGCGGTGATCTTGACACTGTTTTTTTACTTTTTTTATTTAGGTAGTTAATTTGTGTTTCAAGTTGTGGATCAAAAGATTTGCTCCATTGTTTTCTGATTTTATTTCTATATATAATGAGTAGTCTGATATGATCGGGTAGTTTCATAAAATTGGGGATTACTGGTTTTTCAGTGGTGGAGTTATTAAATGCTTCTATAAATAGTATGTTTAGTTTGTTAATGGATAAGTCAATACCATTGGGACTATTAAGTTGGAAGTCATTTGTGTTCGTATTTTCCAAATAATGAGTATAGCATTACCAGTTTGTTAATTTAATTTTTTGAGGATTTGTTTTAGTGCTTTGCATAAAGGTAGAGAAAACCGGGATATGATCAGAAGATAAGTGGTTTATTACATCTGCGCAGAGGGATAATTTGAGTTGATTGATTGATTGAATGTAGAGGTTTTATGGCACAAGATCCAAAGGAGGATATGCTGCGCCAGACAATTTGTTGAGTCAGATCTAATGGTAAATTACACACAATTATTTCATTGTCATAAATTAAATGAGACTAATAAAATTGTTTATCTCAAGACACGTATTTTTAAAAAAGTTCATCAAAATCGATAAATAGCGTAATTCTATAAAATACACATTTAAAGTAAAACGGTTCATGAATAAGAGTGAATAAAATCAGATAAAACAGTTATATACAATTTAAAATGCCAATAACTCGCAGAAATGCGAAAATGTTAGGATGATGAATTTCACCTAACAAATCCTTCATACATAAAATAGTGCTGTTAAAAAGGGTAAGACGATGTCGGTTAAAACAAGGACAAATGGTCAAAATGTGATGAACCGTAAGTAAAACATTACAAGAGTCGCATTTGGGAGGAGATTCTCCAAACAACAGATGAATATGCTTAAGTCGAGTGTGGCCGATTCTGAGACGATTTAACTTTACATCTGCATTACGTAGACGCAATACAGGTAATGGATCTATATATGGTTTGATGTTATAGAGTTTATTTTGAGTTTGAAGGTCCCAATGCTGTTGCCAAAGGGACGAGAAGAGCTGCCGAACATGAAGTTTAATGTCTGAGAATGGTACAGATATTGTTAATTCAGTAGTTGCAGATCGTGCTGTAGAATCAGCCAACTCATTCCCTGGTATACCGACGTGACTTGGTATCCAGCAAAATGAAATATCAAATCCCTTCTTGTGAAGAGCGATTAATAAATGATTAATGAAGCATAAGATTGGATGAGTATCGCTGCGAAAATTTTCTAACTGGCTCAAAACGCTCTTACTATCGGAGTATATCAAATACTTTCGTTCGGAGCGTGAAGAAATCAGCCGCAATGCCAAAAGGATGGCAACAGATTCAGCAGTGAAGACGGAACAAATATCTGGGATCTTGTAGCTATGAGTATCATCAGCGATGATGACACCACAGCCTACGTACCCCGCCGATTTTGATCCGTCAGTATATACAGGCACATACTCAAAATATTGATGACGATGAGAATTGAATATTTGTTGATAAATGACGGATGCAACATTAGATTTACTGTACAACATAAATGGGGAATAAAATTGATATGGTGCGATGATCCAGGGTGGTATGAGAAGGTGATCTACTGATTGTGTTGTTATGTCACAAATGTCAAATGTTCGTATGATTGAGCGCACGCGAGCATGAAATGGACGGACGTGTGAAGGTCTAGCGTCATACAATCGTTCCAAGCTTAATGGAAAGACATCTTGCTTTAGAGGATGAGATTTGTAGGACTTCACACGATAGTAATATGCTAATGACAACTGCATGCGACGTAAATCGAGAGGTAATTGGTGACAAATAACATATAAACTCTCAACTGGTGAAGTGCGGAATGCACCACTACATATACGTAAAGCCGTATGATGTACTGTATCTAAACGCCTTAAGTTGGAAGCAGTAGCAGTACCATAGACTGCACAAGCGTAATCTATACGTGATAGTATTAACGCTTTGTACAGTCTGAGTAGGGCGATACGATCCGCACCCCAAAAGGTATTCGACAAAACGCGTAATATATTCAAAGTCTTCTCACACCGTTTTCTTAGATGTAAAATATGAGGCTTAAAAGTGAGTTTGTGATCAAATATAACACCTAAAAACTTTAATTCGGATACAACGGGTATAGTAATGTTGTTAATAGATATAACAGGATCAAAATGTATTCTGCGTAATTTACAAAAGTGAATGCAAGAGCTTTTAGCGGGTGAAAGGGCATGACCATTTTGCTCACACCATTCCACAATTTTATTTACAGTCAACTGCAGTTGACGCTCAATGACGCGCATGTCAGATCCTGTACATGACACGTTCAGATCGTCAACATATAGTGAACCAAATACGGAAGGAGGCAGCACGTTCAAGATTTGTGATACATGAATAATGAAGAGTATGACACTTAAAACACTGCCTTGAGGGACGCCTTCAGTCTGACTGAAAAGATCAGAAAATGTAGTTCCCAGCTTTACTCGAAAATACCGCTTCGACAGAAAGTTCTTGAGAAAGATGGGTAGATTTCCACGAAGTCCCATGTCGTAGAGTGTCTTCAAAATTCCGTACCGCCATGTCCGATCGTAAACCTTCTCAATATCAAAGAAGATAGAGACGAAATGGTTACGTCGAACAAAGGCGTTACGAATTCTTGACTCAAGAGCAACGTGGATCTTCCCTTACGAAAACCGCTCTGGAAGTCAGGTATGAGATGATTTTTTTCGAGGTAGTATACCAGCCGAGAGTTGACCATCCGCTCAAACGTTTTCCCAAGACAGCTGGTTAAAGCTATAGGGCGATAGTTAATAGGATCCTTAGGGTCTTTACCTGGTTTTAATATGGGTATCACACTTGCTTCATGCCAACGTGACGGGTACGTTTGTTCCGTCCATATTCTATTGAATAGAACGAGAACATTTGACAACGACGTCCGATCTAAGTGGCGGAGCATGTGATAGGTGATACCATCAGGACCAGGGCTTGTATCATGAGACTGATAAAGTGCTCTCTGTAATTCTACAAAATTAAAATTACTGTTATAGTGGAAGAGGCGGCGCGTATTAAAGTTGATGTTATTTCGTTCGGCGATCTGCTTATGGTATTGAAATGCTCTACTGTAACTCTCTAGACTAGAGACAGCAGCAAATGTGTCACCAAGCATATTACAGACGTCGACAGGAGCTGAGTAAATGGTACCGTTTCGTTTGAATACCGGAAGGTGAAATTCACGGTATATGCCGTTAGCCCTTTTGACTCTCGACCAAACTTGTCTGGGAGAAGTAGTAGATGTTATAGAAGAGACGTAACGGCACCAAGAATCTCTCTGACTATTGCGCCTGACCTTTCGTGCTATTGCTTTAGCCCGTTTAAAGGCTAAAAGGTTAACAGTATTAGGATAACGGCGGAAGAAGTTCCACAAGCGTCTCTGCTTCTTGTAAGCAGCAGCACATTCCTCATTCCACCACGGCTTGCGATAGCGAGGAAGCGAACTTGACGACTTGGGTATACTATCTTCTGCCGCTTGGAGAATTACAGACGTAACCCGATCAACTGCTGTATTTATAGTATCATGTGTGACTATATCATCCGTGATCTGAGCAAGCTGGGCAAATTGTGGCCAATTAGCGCGATGAAATATGAAAGTTGATGGTCTTTGGCTCATGGGAACAGATGCAGAATATGAAATTAAGAGAGGGAAATGATCGCTGTTATGAAGATCATTGCTTACTGAAAAGTTCAAAAAAGGTAAGAGATTTGGTGAACATAATGCTAAATCAATGGCGTGAATGGTTCGAGTAGGTGAATGAAAGTATGTTTCTTCGTCCTTATTAAGCAAACAGAGATTATGGTCATGGATGAGTTGTTCAATTTTATGCCCTCGGTCATTAGAGGCGGAACTACCCCACAATTCACTGTGATCATTAAAATCTCCGAGCAAAATAAAAGGTGAAGGTAACTGAACTATCAGAGAGTTTAAATCTGTTTGAGCGACAGGTGCATGAGGTGGTAAGTAGACAGAGCATACTGTAAGTAGAATATTGAGTTGAATTTGAACAGCGCAGCCTGTAATGAAGTCGTTAATGAAAGGTGAGTAGATGGTAATGTATTAGAGGTTAAAATTGAAACACCTCCATGAGGTTGATTTCCATTATTAAAGTCGTGCCGATGGCAAGAATAGTTGCGTAGTTTAAAGGCAGTAGATGACGTTAAGTGAGTCTCCTGCAAGGAAATACAAGCAGGTTGAAATTGGGAAACAATGTCTTTAACATCTGACAGTTTGTTTCTCAAACCGCGACAATTCCATGAAATGAAGCATATTGACATTATGAGATATAAAGGGATGATTCAAAAGTAACGTCATTATTAAAAGGTTAGTCGAGTAGACATTCGTCGTCAGAAGGATGCAAAGACAACTCCACTTCAACGTCCATCTTCTGCAAATCAGCAGAAGTGGGTTGATTAAAAGGTTGAATGTACTTTGCATCTTTTTTCTTTCGAGAATATCCAGGCTTAAGACTTGGGGGTAGATTTTTTGAAGGGATTTGTTTTGGACAAGGTCGATTTTTTTCAGAATTATCTAGTTTAGATGTTTTGCTAGGTGGAGGTGAAGTGGTTCTATTAGAGGTTGACGGTGCAGTAAAGTTAAATTGAGGTCTTGGCGTTGGGAGCTTAATTTGTTTATTTGTGCTACATTTTTGTGTTACGGAATCAGTTTGCGTACTGACAGAACAATAAGAAGTCTTAACAGCCGTGGAATACGACACGTCTGGACGAGGTGCACGGGCGGTGACGATTCGGCGAGCTTCATTGAACGTCAGGTTTTGCAAGACTTTAACGGTTTGTATTTCTTTCTCTAGGGACCATTTTGGACAACTCCTGGAGTATGCAACATGATCACCCTTGCAATTGATGCAAAGGGATGGCAACTCACAGGATGTGTCGCAATGGTCAGTACCAGAGCAGCGAGAACAAACAGGTTGACCACGGCAGGATTGTTTTGAATGTCCAAACCTTTGACACTGAAAGCATCGTAAAGGGTTTGGAACATAAGGTCACACTGGGCAGTTATGCCAAGCCATTTTAATTGAAGATGGAATTTGTGGTTTACTGAAAGTAAGGATTAAATGTTTCGTAGAGATGAGTTTGCCATCTCTACGAATCTTGATCCTTCTGACAGCTGTTACGTTTTGCTCTTGTAGTTCTTCCAGAATCATTTCTTCGGTATCATTCAAAAATTCGGATTCCGAAATTACACCTCGAGAGGAATTGAGAGTATTGTGGGGCGTAACTGTTACATCGAAAGAGCACATGACATTACATTTGGATAAGGTGTCGGCTTGTTTTGAAGAGGAGACCTGTATTAAGAGGTCACCTGATCGTATCTTTTTAACGGAAGTGACTTCTACCAGTACGGAGAGAAAAGCTTTATGTATTAAAAAGGGGGACACTTTGCTAAAGGACGTATCTGGTATAGTAGGATTATTCAATTTTATCAGAAAATACTGAGCGTAATCATTCGGTGTAGAAGTTGTTCCGCTGTTTTTACTATGATGTGCAGAACATAACACCTTGCTATTTTCAGCCATAGAAAATTTCAAACATTTCCACTATTAGCGACACCACCCACCACGGAGTCCAACTAAGGGGATGTAAATATCAAACTGGTGTTGCCACCAATCCGCTATTTAACAACGGTGTTAACTAACAGTTATACGTCCGCGAGTCACTCCTGAAGCAACCTCCACCCTTAACGAGGTGCCCAGTAAATGACCCCGGACTTAACCCTAGCCAACAGATGATATTCGTGGCTAGCCGATTGGTGCACACAGGCCAATATGCACCTCCCGTTTACCTGAAGCAAGGGCCGAAGCAGTGTATTGGGGTACCAAGATGCCCCTCAACTGCCAGGATCCCCTTTTCCAGGGACACGTGTCTCCACGCACGGCAAACACGCGGGTGGTCTCTTCCCATCTATGTCCAACACAACAGAGTGGTAATCAAACACAGATGACAAGCCCTTACCAGTAAATTTGGCAACCACGACAAGGGGGAAGAGAAAGGAGAAAGTAGGAGTAAAGGGAGAGGAAAACGAAGGGAGGACAGATCACTAGGGTACCCCGGGGCGTGACTCCCTGTATTTACCTGAAGAAGGTAAATCCCCTCAGGGGGGATAATTTGAGTTAGTGACGTAATAGTTTAAAATATCAGGCCTGTGATTAGTAAAATTGGGGTAACAGGTTGGTTGGGCTGGTGCCACCACTTATAGATTTTTTCTGTTTATAATATCTTTCAGAGCATTTCCATTTTTATTATTGTTTCGACAACCCCATATAGTATGCTTACTGTTGAAGTCACCCCCAACAATGGTGTTTATGTAGTCATTAAATATAGAGTCAATCATTTGCTGTTTTAATGTATTATTTGGTGGGTTATAGAGGGATGAGAATTTAAAATTTTTATTATTTATGCTTAGGATTACTGTAACAAGTTCGTAGCCATTGCTATTGTCTATATCCAATAATGTTGCATTAATATATCTTTTAGTGAAGATCGCGGCCCCGCCGCCTTTTTGTGTGAGTCTATCGCACCGAAAAGTATCATAATTATTAATTTTTAGTTTGTGCTGTGGGGTGAGGTGAGTCTCTGTTAGCATACAGATATCTGGGTCGTGATCTGGCAAGAAATTTTTTAATTCTTCTGCTTTAAATTCTATTCCGTCTACATTCCAGAGGGTTATTGTAATATAGTTGCTAGTATTTGTTGTATTAAGCATTATTGTTGTTATTTCTATTCAAAGCTGAGTTTATTAGATTGGCAAGTCCTAGTCCTTTTATGCCTTCTATTAAGGTATTAAGTTCAGCAATTAAACTTTTAGCTTCAGCTATAGTTTCTTTTAGACCTTTGTTTATGGTTTCTGTTTCGTTTTCCCTATTTTTGAGGATATCAGCATACGATTTTCCTATAATTGTTCTGGTTGAAAAGAATTGAGGATTTTTATTAAAATTATTATTGTTATGATTATTTAGTTTTGCCCTTTTAGGACACTGGCTATAATTAGCCGTGTGATCTCCGTTACATAGAACACCCGTTGCTTTGGTATCAGTGGGTTTAAGGCATTCGCTGGTTAGATGATCACCAGCACATTTGAAAAATTTTACACCATGCCTACAAAAATTTGCATAATGAAAGTCTATCTATGGCATTGTTTGGGCTAGTTTAGTTTAGTTATTTAGTGTTTTTGGAGCATGAGCCAGAAATGGCTATACCGCACCTTGAACTTGGTCTAAAAAGCGAGTGCTTGGTTTAAATAAGAGATAAAATATAAAAAAGGTAAATTTTGAAAGGTAAAATTAAATTGAGGTATAAAATCCAATGTCCTTAAGGTATAACAGAAGATTATAGTGTGATTTATCGCCAATAAGTAAATGTAAAGTAGGATTATTGCAGCCAAAATAGCGTTGTCTTAGAAATTTAAATTTGTTGCACTGGGTCAGAACGTGTTTCGCAGTTAATGGTTCATTACAGCTAGAGCAATCTGGTGCAGGTTCACCTAGTAAGATATGTCTATGTGTAATACGTGTATGACCAATACGCAAACGATTCAATATAACTTCGTATTTTCTCGGCAAACTTTGTTTCATTACTGGTTCTATATTTAGCATAAGACTGTGTAACTTGTTATTTGTCTCCTCATTCCAACTTTTTTGCCATTCGAACTGTAGTGTAAGATTAATCGCATTTCTAATATCTGAATATGATGATGGTCGAACTGAAAGGTTTTGAGTCAATTTAGCGAATTCGTCAGCCTTTTCATTACCCAGAATACCATAGTGCCCAGAAATCCACGACAGCATCACAAAATAACCCTAACTTTGTAAATTTTCATAAGTATAAACGACATTAACTACGATTGAATGAAACCTATGGGTAATATTGCTTAATGCTGCCAGACAACTTTTAGAATCGGTATAAATGTAAAATTTTTTGTGTGTTTGGGTAAGGATAAATTGTAGAGCTAATAAGATGGCGTGAGCTTCGCATGTAAAAACTGAACAAGATGGATGCAGTTTTTCAGTGATGATTTCATTTGGCGTCACCACTGCAGATGCTGTATGATCGTCATTCTTCGAGCCATCAGTGAAAATAGGGTTAAAATCCTGATACTGTTCACGATGCGAATTAAACATTTGTCGATACATTAAAGTAGATGTCTCTTGTTTTGTCTGATTTTTAAAAATATCAATAGTGTTGAAATACATTACATTCCAAGGTGTTAGTTGTTTACATGTTGGTAAAATTTCATAATCCTCTAAATTTAAAATAGATAAAAGCTTTTTCATCCTGAGTCCAAAAGTCGGAGTACAAGATGGTCTATTGTTATAAAGGACTTCATAATCGGGTGTGTAAACCTTATCAAACTTGGGATGATTAGGATGACTCTTTAGATGAAAGCAGTAATTTAATGAAAGCTTAGTTCGTCGGGAGATGAGAGATGGTTCCTGAGTTATTACTTGCAAACTTTTAATGGGTGAAGTGCGAAAAGCACCAGTTGCTATACGCATGCAGCTATTATGAACTGTGTCTAAGTAACTTAAAACGGATTTTCTGGCAGATGAGTAAATCGCAGAACCGTAATCTAGTTTCGAGCGGATGATACTTCTGTATAATTTGATCATTGAATTTGTGTCTGCTCCCCATAAACAATTTGATAGAACTTTTAGCAGGTTTAGCTTTGCCACACATGTCTTTCTTAAGTACTGGATATGAGGTGCAAATCCTAAAAATTTGACTTCATTTGTGACTGGAATAAGCGAATTATTCAAAAATATTTCATGATCAGGATGGATACCTCTTGTTTTACAAAAGTGAACGCAAGACGGCTCAGACGGTGAAAAAGTAAAACCATTTAAATCTGCCCATTTTAAAACCTTATTTATAGCATGTTGAAGTTGGCGCTCTATAGTGTGCATATGCGAAGCTCTACACGTGATGCGAAAATCATCCACAAATAGTCTGCCGTCAACTGTTGGTGGTACGCAAGATAATATTTCATTAATTTTCAAAAGGAACAGTGTCACACTTATGACGCTGCCCTGTCGAACTCCTTCTTCCTGCTTGAAAATATCAGAAATGACAGGGTCTAATAAAACTTGAAAAGTTCGGTCTGTTAGAAAATTTTGAATAAAATAAAACATATTACCGGTTATATTGTACATGGTGAGATCTTTCAAAATACCGTGCTTCCAAGTGCGATTGTAAGTCTTTTCCATGTCAAAAAAGACAGCCACTAAATGTTGGTGCTTTAAAAAGGCTTCTCGTATTTCTGCTTCAAGTATGAGTATATTATCTATTGTTGAGTGACATTTTCTAAAACCACTTTCCGCGAGATAAAATGTTACGAGATTCGAGTACATGTACTAATCTATTATTTATGATTCGTTCAAGTAGTTTGCACAGACAACTGGTTAGAGCAATAGGTCAGTAATTGGTTGCGTTTTTGTGACCTTGCCGGGTTTGGGAATTGGTATGACATTTGATCTTCGCCATGCTGTAGGAAACACTTTTTTTGTCCAAATGTAGTTGAATAGCTGCAATATAGTCTTGAGGTGGGCTTCGGTTAAATGTTTAAACATGCTGTTGTGAATTTTATCAGGTCCGGGAGAAGTATTTTTACATCGATTAATGGCTATTTTTAATTCGGTCATTGTCAATTCTGAATTATAATCGTCAATTGGTAATAGGGATGGTTTCAGAGAATATTTTTCTGCTTGGGACCTGTAGTTTTTAAAAGCTGGAGAGTAGTTATTTCGATTTGAAGCATTCGAAAAACTTTTGGCTAGAGTATTTGTTATTTCTCTTAAATCTGTTATTTTGTTGCTTTTTATTTCTGAATGTGGGATAAATAAATTAGAGTAATGTCCGGATATTGCTTTGATCTTTTTCCATATTTCTTTTGAAGGAGTATTAACATTGATTTCACTGACATAAGTTATCCAGGATTTTCCTTGGCTCTGACGACGGGTTCTACGGGCTAGAGCGCGAGCTTGTTTGAATTTAATTAAGTTTTCAACTGTAAGGAGTTTGCGAAAATTCCTCCAAGCCTTTTTTTTGCGCTTTTCGAGTTTGCAGGCATTAATGATTCCACCAGGGCTTTAGTTGCTTATGTAATTTTGGAGATGTATATGGCATAGATTTCTCAGCTGCTGAGATAATTGCATTAGTTACGTATCGTGTTGCACGATCAATATTACTACTATTTATGAGTTCTGAATTTAATGCAATAGATGATTGAAATACAGACCAATTGGCAGCAGATACACGTAATTATGGAATTCGCTGTATATTGTATGAAACTGATGGAGAAATGTTTATTATTAGAGGGAAATGATCGCTTTGGTAAAGGTCATCTTCCACTGAAAGCTTTAAAAACGGGAAAATTTGAGGAGAACAGAAGGCTAGGTCTATAGAAGTTCTTGAGGGAAAGTGAAAATGGGTTATTTCATTTGTATTGACTAAGCAAAGTTGAAAATCGTTTATCAGTTTTTCTATTTGAAGACCACGAGAAT
Organism: Parasteatoda tepidariorum; assembly: GCF_982258835.1. Lineage (NCBI taxonomy): Eukaryota > Metazoa > Arthropoda > Arachnida > Araneae > Theridiidae > Parasteatoda > Parasteatoda tepidariorum. Next base: position 41,292,979 of record NC_141757.1, read on the forward strand.
TAGAAATATTACTTCCCCAAAGTGTATTGTGGCCATTTAAATCACCAATCATTAGATACGGAGTCGGTAGTTGATTTACAAGATTTTCGGTGTCAGTCTGTGGAATTGGTTTGTTTGGAGGTAAGTATAAACAGCAAGCAGTAATTGGAGATTTAATTGTTATTTGGGCAGCAACAGCTTGTAATGATGTACTTAATGGAATAACAGAAAATGGATATTGGTTGGATATGAGAAGTGAAACTTCTCCACATGCTTTATTTCCATGAATAAAATCATTTCTAATGTGAGAAAAAAAACTTTATAGCTGCTTTCTGAGAAGTTTTCAAAAACGTTTCTTGCAAAGCAAAGCATATAGGAGTATGGTTGTCAATAATAGTTTTAATATCTGTCAAATTACTATAAAATCCGCGACAATTCCAAGATAAAATTTTATTAATCATTATTTAGTAATTTTAGATTTTGCTTTCTTAGGACTAAGGTTAGGTGGCGTTACCACCCCCTTTTCAATTATCATTCCAAAAATATTATGCTCATCTGTACAATTCTCGTCAGTGCTCATCGCATCTGATTCTGAACATTGTTCGAACAAGGATCCTGTGTGTTAGAAAGTTTTTTACGATTTTTATTAAATTGGTTTTGTCTGCTTTTTGATGCGTATTTCGGTTTACTAACTAATGGAAAATGTTTTAATTTTTTATGCAAAATGCTTACCAATTGTGGAGTTAATTTCAAATATTGACTATTTTCTGCATTGTCTTGGGTTTGTGCTAATTGAGTCGAAGTAGACTGTACTGAGTTTTGTGCTTGTGATCGATGAGATATTGAGTTTGGTTTCTGTTGCTTTGCCTGAGCAGATTTTAGATTAGAAGAACTGGGAGCTTTCTTAGGTGATATGGTTTTAAGACTTTGAGTTTCAGTATGTTTTGCGTCACATTGAATGCCTATAGATTTAGTAGCTTTTAGACTTCATACCATTGCTGCGTATGAAATGTTAGGACGAGGTTGTGAGCTTTGGATTTTCGTTTTAGCTTCATAACATGAAAGGTTCGACATTACTTTAATATTAAGAATTTGTTTCTCTGTCTTCCATTTTGAACAACGACGAGAATTGGCAGAGTGAGGTTCATTGCAGTTAACACATTTTTCTGGAGAAGAGCAGGATTGGTATGTGTGTCCTGTTTGGCCACAACGAGAGCATGTTTCCTTACTCCTACAGTTGTTAGTAGCGGAGAGGATTAGGTATATACGGTCGGACTTTACAATTTTTTAACCGGCTTTTATACCAGTAGGTAAGTTAGGGTTATTAAAAGTCAAGATTAAGTGCTGTGTGGGGAAAATATCAGTACTTTTTTTATTGTTATATGACGTGCATCTATCACGCATTGGCTACTAATCAGATGTTGGTAATGATTGGAGAGAATTATCGCTAATAACGCCTTTAGATATATTAAGTGTATTATGTGGTGTGACGTTAAGTGTATTACGTTTCCAAGTTGGTGTAATTTTAAGAGAGAAGCAGACTGTTTTTCAGAATTTGTTTTTACTAATAGGTCACCTGAGGGCATCTGACGCACATTTTTAGGGTTTCCTATGTGTGTTTCCAAAGATTTCTGAACTAGGAATGGTGACATTGAAGACAATATCTTTTCAGTAGAACTTAGTATACGAAATTTCGCTTTAGAAAGGTCATAATTTGGGCATTTTGCAAGGATAAAACTAGGCGAAGGTCCGATCAAGGTCCGATGTAGCACCGAGCCAAGACGAAATACCCTCACCAGTAATTTTGGCAACCACAAAGGGGAACATAGATAGCAAATAAAGTGCAACAAATTTAATAAATATATATATATGGAAGCAACAGAAATAAAACAGACTCAAAAACTTGAAATTCCGTAATCTGTAAATGATAACCAGTGTTTTATACAAAATGAAATAATATTAGCTCACTACGTCAATATAAATATTTGATGAAAAGTCGGAAACTCAAAACAGGACCGGCGCTATAGAGAAATGGAAGAATGTTAAGGTCCAGCTCGGGGCCCCGGGTGCTCCCTGTCCGTCACACAAGAGTGTGTCCCTGGGGGCATTGTTTGGAACCCGGTCACCCCCTATATTTTTCTACTTTAATTCCGCTTAGGTTATCAAGTTGAGTTATATTGTATACATTTTTAGAGTTCGCACATAGTGGTAAAAGTGAGTAGATATAGTGGAATCGGTGTTCTAATGACATTTCTGCGACTGGTCATTTAAATATTATTAAGTACATTCAATTGATATGCATCTATTAATTCTTCTTTAACATTATCGATATTTATATTATCGGGTAAGCCCCTAATAACAATCCTCATCTGCTTATCGTCTGGGATTATAAAAATATGTATTTTAACATTTTTTAGAATGAGAAAATCTATTATTTTGCGACAAGTATCATTGTCGTGCGGGAATAATTTTATTGTGTCATAATAGGTACGGCTACGGCCGTGAAAATCAGTGATATTATTTAACCTTAGTGTTTCATTTAAGTCATTCCAGGTGACACTATTATCCATAATTATTATTGGGGGGGTTGGTCTTTGGTGGTTGTTTATTTAAATTTGTGAAATCATTTAAAATATAAAGTATAAAGGGGGAGGCCTCGGTATAAAGGGGGAGGAGCTGGGATTTGTGACGTATGCACCTTTTGGGGTATCAGCATTCTGATTGACTGATAGCCAATTTTTTTTGGGAGAATTCCGTTTTAATGTCGGAATATACGAGTTATCAGATTTATTTCCAACTAATTTAATTTCATTTAATTGTTGAAATATATTAGAGGTAATGATGGAATCAGTTTTAATTAGGGTTTTCGGCTTGGCCCCTCTTTTAACTGCTTTGAAATCCTCTCCTTCGGGAGTAGCATTTGATTCAGATTTTAGCGTCTTAATCGGTGCCATATTGTTTTTAATTGAAGCATTGGGATATATATCGTCATAAAATTATTTCTCTTTGTTTTTTTGTACTGGATTTTTTCCAACGTCATTGCTGCACAATTCATTTATTTGTTGTTGAATACCATCGGGAACTATTCGATGTTGTTTGAACTTGAACAGGTTGTGTGGGGTGGGCTTAGCCACTTTAGAACTATAAAGTGGAACTATAAGAGTTTTCAATAATTTTAAGCTCATTCTTAAGATCAACATACAAGGATTCTTTGAAAGAATCTATATCATATTCATTGCTCAATTGCTCATTAGCCATGATAAAGGTAAATAAACCCTAATCTCAGTGATTTAAAACCGACAACCAAGGTTGCAAAGAGAAATTAGCTAAAAGCAAACAACTGGGTGAAACAGTCAGGCTACGCCACATGGGCATTAATGTAACCGAAAGTAATCACCTGGAAATCAGTCACCTTGAGCCACTTGGGCGTTCCTGACAAGGGAAAGATTTCCGCGAAAGCTTATCTCAAAATACAATATAAATAATCAATTAAAAATTAGAGCAATCGAGAGATAAAAATAAAATAACATACGTGATGATAATAGTTTACAGCAGTCTTAGATAAAGACTCTGATAGCAATTAATTGATGGTCTTAAAAAAGACCTTTTGTTTATAAAGTAATCCACAGCACCGGTTGGCAAAATCAAAATCACTGACGCCGGCCCAGGAAGGGACCGACTATCCAAGCTTAATCCAAAGAATCTAGAGAGCTAATACTGGCACGAAGGCTGAGAAAGGAATGGTGGTGAACGGCCTGTTTCATCATCATCATTTGGGATTGCTCAGGGCCTTTAGGCCCCGTAGGGGCCTTTTACCCTTCCATCTGGTACTAGTGAGATCTGACTTGGTTGTATCTGTAATAAAAGAGAAGGAGAGAGAGAGAGAAAAGAAGAAAACTAATGTAATATTAGTTTAATATTAGATGTGCGCGACTGCAGCGCCCTAAGCCACGCCTACATTTGAAGTTGAAAATTAGCGCCAATAATGGCTAGCGGAGAAATATCAAGTAAATAATATTGAGATAATGCAATCAGCGCCAATAAAGTTTAGCGGTAAATGTTGCAACTAAATTGGCCCTTTTAAAAGCCTTTATTAATATTAAAATTTGTTAAAATTAATTAAAATTTTTCGAAAGTATTGCATCACTAGTTAGAAAGTATGCAATAGGTCTGATTTTAGAGTCCTCTATTAACATATCTGCCTCAAAAATTTTATAAAAATTTGCTGCATTACATTTCATCGCATTTTTAAAAAATTTGGAAATTAGATCAACAATTGTTTCCGTTAAGGTTTTAATGTGGAAATCTCTATGGATGGCACTATTTCTTATGAAGTATGGCATTCCACTCATTTTTCTTAGAATTTTATTTTGGAAAGTATTTAATTTCTTTGTTTGCTTTTTATTTAAGTTGCACCAGGCTGGGGATGCATAAGTTAAGATCGGTCGAATATATGTTGTGTATATGAATTTTTTGTTTTTAAGGGACATTTTTGAAAAGGGTCCAAGGATACATTTTAGTTTGTTATTAATGCCATGGGCTTTACCAAGAATATTATTAATATGATCGTCCCAGTTTAATTTATTATTAATTGTGAGGCCTAAATATGTAGCTTGGTTAACAATTGGAATTTGGTTTTCATAAAAGGTTAGAGTATTTGTAATAATTTGGCTTCTTGGCTTTTTAATAATAAGCACTTTGGATTTTTGAGCGTTAATATCAATTTTCCAATTTGAGCACCAAGTTTCAAGTGTGCTGATGTTATCCTGTAGTTTTAATAAGGCATTATTTGCAGATTTTGACTTAATAATAATTCCTGTATCATCTGCAAAGAAGGCAGTGAGGCAGTTGTGATCGGTTCTGTTAACTGGAAAATCTTGTGTAAAAAATAGATAAAGAATGGGTCCAAGGATACTTCCTTGGGGGACCCCAGCTTTAATAATACGCCTAGTTGAAAGTGTATCATCGATTTTAATTTTAAATGAGCGGTTGCTTAGGTAGTTTTTTAGTAGAATAATTAGGTCACTATTAAAGTTTAATTTAATCAATTTATTGATGAGTCCAGCATGCCAGACTCTATCAAAAGCTTTTGTTACATCTAGCATTAAAAATGCTGAGCATTGCTTGTTTTTAATGGCTTGGCCGATGAATTCAAATATTCTAATTAACTGTTTAGTTGTACTTAATTTTTTCCTGAACCCATACTGTTCGTCGGGTAGTGTTATGAGTTTGTCTTCATTTCTGTTATAGATTATTCGTTCATATATTTTGCTTAATGAGGGGAGTAAACTTATAGGTCTATGATTTTGAGGCATTACTGGATCTTTAAGTGGTTTTGGGAAAAGAATAACAGTGGCTTCTTTCCATTTAGTGGGAAAATAGCATAATTTAAGGCAAGCGTTAATGATATTAGTTATATAATTAATGCAATTTGTTGGTAAATTTTTAATCATTTTGTTAGTGATTTGGTCACCTCCTGGTGCCTTTCTAGGTTTGAGCCTTTTAATTAGTGCTGTAATTTCATCATTGGTAGTGGGACTAATGCTATTTTTCATTACTATATTATTGAAATAATTTCTGTTTTCTTTTAAAATTTGATCTTCGAAATCATCATTAGTATTGTTGTTTTCTGTAAATTGATCCTCCATCGTGTCTGCAAAAGCTTCAGCTTTGTCTTCTGAAGTGAAAACTAGACCATTTTTACCGTGGATGGGTCTATTTATATTTTTATTAATTTTAAGAGCTTTAGCTAATTTATGGATAGAATTATCGTTGGTGTTAAGTGCTTCAAGTTTCTCTTGCCAACTTTCGTTGCGATGATCTTGGCACTGTTTTTTAATTTTTTTGTTCAAGTAGTTTATTTCAGATTTAAGCTGAGGATCAAAAGATTTATGCCATTGTTTCCGAATTTTGTTTCTATATTTTATCAGTTGTCGGATGTGGTCGGGAAGTTTCATGAAATTAGGGATTGCTGTTTTTTCGGAGGTTGATTTATAAAATGCATCTGTTAGCATAGTGTTAATTTTGCTAATAGTTAGGTCTATATCTTTAGGGCTATTAAGTTGGTAGTCATTTGGTTCCAAGTTTTTCAGATACTGTGTATAGTTTTGCCAATTTGTTGTTTTAATTTTTTGGTGGTTTGCTTTGGTATTTTGCAAGAATGTGGAGAATACTGGTAAATGGTCTGAGGATAAATCATTTATTACATCAGCACATAGGGGATAATTTGAGTTTGTAATAAAGTAGTCAAGAATATCAGGTCTATGATTAGCAAAGCTAGGGTAATAGGTTGGATGTATTGGTGCTACCACTTTTAAATTTTTTCTATTTATAATGTCTTTTAGTGCAATTCCATTTTTATTATTATTTCGACACCCCCAAATAGTATTTTTGCTGTTGAAGTCACCTCCAACAATGGTGTCTATGTTATCGTTAAAAATTGAGTCAATATCTTGTTGTTTCAGGGTATTATTGGGAGGATTGTAAATAGATGAAAATTTATATTTTTTATTATTAATGATTAGGATAATTGTTACTAGTTCAAATCCATTGCTGTTATCAATATCCAGTAATGTAGCATTGAGATATCTTTTTGAGAGGATCGCGGCCCCGCCGCCTTTATGTGTGAGTCTATCACACCTGAAAGTATCATAATTATTAATATTTAGTTTATGTTGGGGGGTGAGGTGCGTTTCTGTAAGCATACAGATATCTGGGTCGTGGTTTAACAGAAAATTTCTTAATTCGTCTAATTTAAATTTAATTCCATCCGCATTCCAGAGGGTTAATGTAATTGATTTACTTGTATTAGTTGTATTAAGCATTATTGATATTGTTTCTATTAAGAGCTGAGTTTAAAATATTGGTGAGTCCAAGTCCATTAATGCTATCTATTAAAGATTTAAGTTCGGCTATTAAGCCTTTTGCTTCAGTTATAGTTTCTTTTAGACTATTATTTATGGTTTCGGTTTCGTTATCGGAATTTTTTAGGATATCAGCGTATGATTTTCCTGTGATAGTTCTAGTTGGAAAGAATTGAGGTCGTTTATTGTAATTGCTATTATTGTGGTTATTTATTTTTGGCCTTTTTGGGCATTGGCTGTAATTTGCCGTGTGATCACCGTTGCATAATGCGCAGGTTGCTTTTGAATCTGATAGTTTTAAACATTGGCTGGTTAAGTGATCGCCAGCACATTTTAGACATTTAGGATCATGCCTGCAAAAATTAGCGGAGTGAAAGAACTGCTGGCACCTGTGGCATTGCTTGGGGCCCGGTCGTCCCCTATATTTTTCGATTTTGATACCACTTAGATTATTTCGCATAGTTATGTTATACACATTTTTAGATTGTGCGCATAATGGTAGTGTGATTAAATAAAGTGGGATAGGAGTTTTAGTGCCATTTCGGCGACTGGTCATTTGGGTCATGCTAATTACATTTAATTGATGTTCATCCATTAATTCCTCTTTAACTTGATTAAGGTCTATATTAATAGGCAAGCCTCTGATGACGACTCTCATTTGCTTGTCATCTGGGATAATAAAGGTGTGGTGTTTAACATTTTTTGCTATGAGGAAATCTATAATTTTCCTGCAAGTATCATTATCATGTGGGTAGATTTTAATAGTATCAAAGTATGTTCGACCGTGAAATTCGGTCATTTTATTCATCCTTAGTGATTCATTTAGATCATTCCATGTTACTTTGTCGTCTTTAATTATTATTGGGGGGGTTTTGGTTTTTGGTATTTGTTTGTTTACATTTGAATTAAAATTTAAGTTTTCATTTTGAAAATCGTAAGTTTGTTGGTTGTTTTCTATTGGTTGGATAGGATCTTCAGAGTCAACCAATGGGATACCGTTATTTGAGTAGGTATTCGTATCCATTTCTCCGTCGTTATTATTATTTATAGGGGGAAAATCATTTTCGTATTCTCCATCGCTATTTTTATCATTAAGTTTTTTCGAAATCGAGTTAAAATCACCCGATAATCATCTTTTAGGTTTAGAAATTCGGGCAGACATTGAATTGATAAGTATTTGCCTAGGCGTTAAGGGTGAGGATCCAGGGCTGGTGACGTAAGCACCTTTCGGGGTTTCTGCATTCTCACTGGCTGTTAGCCTATTTTTCTTAGTGGGATTCCGATTTAATGTTGGAATAAGAGATTTTTCTGAATTATTTCCAGTCAATTTAATTTCATTTAATTGCTGGAATTTATTTGATGTTATTATAGGAATAGTAATTGTTGGGGATTTGGGTTTAGCACCCTTTTTAACTGTTTGATAATCCTCTCCCTTGGGAGTAGCATTTGATTCGCCATTATAAAAGCCAAATGAGAGTTTATGTTCTTCATTTTTTGGTGCTGGGCATTTTCCAGCATCTCTGTTTATCAGTAAATTAATCTGATGTTGGATATTATCTCGAGTAATTTTATGTTGCCTCAGAAAAAATTGGTTTTGTGGGTTGGGCTCGGCCAATTGAAGGTCGGCAATAATATTATGCTCTCTAAAGAGTTCATCATACAAGAAATCTTTAAAGGAATCCAAATCAAACGTTTTACTCAATTGCTCATTAGCCATAGTAAAAATAGTAATATCCCTAATCTCAATAAATTTAGACCGACAACCAAGGTTGCTAGGAGAAATTAGCTAAAAGCAATTCAACACAGTGATATAGTCATACGTGACCGTTAGTTATCACCTGAAAATCAGTCACCCTGAGCCACTTGGGCGTACGGCCTGTTTGCATTGAAGAGATAGCTTATGTACTAACAAAGAATGTTCTAGAAACTTCCTAGGAATAACTAAAGAGGAAATGACGTAAATTGAATGTACCAGAAGCTTCTGGAATGTTCATAGAATTAAATAAGAAAAATTGGGAATTAGTGTCCGCGTCCCGTATCGAACCTGGGACCTTCTGCTTTGTAGATTCGAATTATACCACTGAGCTACTGAGACTTAGAGTGCTCGGCAATATATATGATTGTTTTCATGGCTTATTTCATAGAGTAATTAAGCTATGAATGGATTGATAATTTTTTCATACTTTACCAGCTTGCCATTAGTCATTCGCTTTAATATATCTAGCAATGCGTGAAATATAAATAATATCAATATGATTTTAAGCATTGTATATAATTTCTAAGAATCGTACGGAATGCAAGATTTCAAATACTGACCGTATCATATCTAGTTTGTGTAATATTAATTTATTAAAGGTATTAGTTAAGAAAGAGAAAATATCATTTAGACAATTTTTCTTACTTGAAGTAAAGAAAAAGTAAGGAAAACTTATAATGATATCTGAAACACTAGTAATAAAATTTGTTAATATTTTATGTTTTTGCGACAAAAGAATTCGAAATACTCGAGTGTAATTCGAAACACTCCTATAATATAAAAGAACAGTAGATAATAGAGAAAAAAAATAAATCCCGAAATGCGATTTAAATAAAAATTGTTCTAAATCAAACAAATCCATTCCGAAACATTATTTAAATCAAGACTTTATTATGCGTTTGTAAAATGTATTTTTATATTCTAATATTGCCGGATTTCAGTTTAGTTTAAAATCGAACTATATTATGTTTTTCCAATTTATATATTTCATACAGAATAATGAATTGTGCTGAAATCATTTTAAAATCGTATTAAACTTAAATGGTATAAATAAAGCAAACAAATTTCACAGCAAATGCAATTTTAAATATTATATACTGGGAAGTTATATTGTTCCATTAAAACTCAACATAATATGCATTTATTTACATTTAGAATAAATACTCAATTCTATTTCAATATTATTTAAGTAAATGTAAGATATTTCAATTATTTTTTTATACAAGAAATCGAATATTTATTTCAAAATAGAAAACTAGTTACAGAATATGCTAATTATAAAATAAAATGCAATAATACTTCTTATATAGTAAAACTTTCAGTAATATTTTTTTAGATTTTTTTTAAAAACAATATTAATTCGAAAGGTAGCTAGATAATTTTAAAAAAAACTAATATTTAGTAAATTTAATGAACAGATAGTCGATGCAATACTACCTACAAAACTACTATCTCTCCCTTTGTCGTAAGTGTCCCACTAATATTAATTACGACTTCGTTCCGTTGAAAAAAATGACAATCGTCTAATTTCTTTCTGGTTATAAAAACAATTTATTTCATCGACTTTTGACCAGTGTATGATAGCCATCCACGTACTGGATAAGTGGCTTTTAGCAAATTTACTTTAGATACAGTGCTCTCTCCCATGCGTACGATTTGAAGCAACTGCGCATGCTTGCATTTTAGATCCAATGTGTTGCGTTTGGCCATAAGAAACTAGGGTCATAAGAATCTAACTCATTAAGGTGATTAGAAACTGAATATTTTTTCGTTGTTTCAAATTATAGAATATTTTAATCTCAATTACATAATTTAGTTGGAAGAAGTTTAATTTCCATACTATCCACGTCTATTGTAAATGTTTATTTTGATTTTGCGGTCGAAATTAAGTTGATAATCCACTACCTTTTATCTCCTTTAACTTTCGGGTTTTTTGCAAAATGATTCTTTTAACTGCACATTATTTTCTGGGAAAAAACAGTGAAAACTGATACAAATTGTGCAAATTTTGAACTTGAATATTTTACCTTTTTATAAAAATGTATATGCTAAATACTATTATATATACATTAAATGCTATCAGTTGCATTTTTGTATGGTATAAATTTCTGCTGATAACGTTTTACTTGCCATAAACGAAAATTTTGAAGGAAAATAACTTCTTAAGTAATAAAAGTAAATAAATAAATAATTTATCTGGCACTTTCCATTGATAGGAAAATTCAATACTGTTTACAAGTGTCACTTCTTTGACCTACTTGTAAGATGCTTTCTTTGACATCCAACTAATCTCTACCTTTTTTTTCCGTGATCTAATCTTTCATCGTTTTTTCTATCCTTTTTTCTCTTTCTTCCGCCACTCTCTGATACACCCAGAACAGTAACTTTCTACTTTAATACGCTTAACAGTGCGCTTAATCCGGTCGTAGTATTTGAAAATAATATCAGTACAATCTAAAAAAAAGTACTAAGTATAAATTTCTAATTGGTGAACAATATTCTTTCCTTCTACCATTCATAAAGTCAATTATGTGATGAAACCATGTTAAAAATTTTTTTCTTAAGTTGTTTAAATATTGGGTTGTTTCAAAAGCAATTATTATTTTTCTTTTATTTTAGATGTACTCTTCGCATTTTTAGATTTTTCTCATTTATAGATTTCACTTGTCTAGCTGTATTTTCATGTTATGTTTTGATAGCTGATATACCTAAGCTTTTTTCGTGTAAGCACTTGCATGATTCTACACATAAGTTTTTGTTTGGTAAGCGATCAAACATTGAAAAAAAAATTAGACTTCTTGGGAATAAGTTACTTTTTAGATTTGACAGGAGAATAGCACAATTTTGAAGTGTCTTGCTATCAATTGGGGAAGTTTAATGATTAACTCTAAACAGGAAAGACCAGGAGTGATAAATGAAAAAAAGGTATGTCCAACCAAAAATCTGCAACTCGCCAAAAGCTTCTGTAGCTTGAGTGGTATATACTACGCCACCTACCATTTTATCCAAATCTTTAACCTTCAGATTTTTACTTATCCGTCTCTCGACAAAATATTTAAGCAAGAAAATATTTTTTTTTTCAAATCAGAAAGTCAAAAAGGAATTAAATACGAATTTTACTAACTAAGATAAAAAAAAGTTTAATAAAACTGAATCAGGCGAATCCCAGAAAGCATTAAATCAAAATGCATTAAATCAAAAGGAAAAATATATAATTTATTCAAAATTATAATATACATCAATAAAATTATCTTCCTTTCTAAATTGATATTTCTTTACAAGCACCTCAAATATTTAGCATCGAAAAATTTCTTTAACAACGCATACTTAGAAATTTCATTTCTTCTTATTTATTAAATTATTTTTTCTCTATCTCAAACAGTTTAAAATTTCTTGGAAAAAAAAACGCTCTTGTTGCGCTTTGAAATTAGAGATGCTCGTGGAATCAAAATATAAATGTTGAATTTCAAAGTAATTTTAAATACTAGCTAGGCAACCTAAATTGCAACATTCTCTCAACAATTGATTGTTATTGGTTTTGAAAATTCTAAAACTTCAGTCTGCTTTAATGAGCAGTCATCTTAATGGTAGTAAATCTGATCATTAAATCAAATGTCAGCATGAAAAAATTGTTTTTCTAACTTTACTGAGAATAACATTTCTCTTACATTTAAAGCCCTCGTAATATTTTAAATTGAGTTCCTGAACATTGAACGAAAAAAATGAATATTTTCATAGATTTCAGTTATTTTTATTCCTCTTTAGTTATGGCTGTAAAAATAATCAGAAATAAATTTTTAAAAAGCTAACAAAAGAAATAAATTAGTGCAGCACTGCGAGATCGATCGGAAGAACAGGTGCCACTTTTAGAACTGTTCCACTTGTAGCCGATTATGACAGGTTGATGTGGTGAACACGTTAGAGGAGAATGTCAATCAGATTTTATAAAGAAAAAAAAGAGAAAAAGTGGTGAATTTGTCACGTTAAAAGAAGAGTAATATTGATATTACCTGTTACAGGGATTAAAAGTTAAAGAACTTTAAATATATAAATCATCCTTAAAGAATATTCTGTTGTCAGTCTGAAATGATAGAAATTTTCAAAATAAAAAAAAAAACAAAAACGTGAACTTTTTAAGAATTTTTATGCATTATCTTCATTCCCCTCAAGGCCTTAAAATTTTAAAATTTTTCGAAAAAAATAATAAATAAATAAATAAATTTTTAAAAATTGCCATATAAAAACAAATTACCTCTCAAAGGTTGTGTATTAAATATTAAATAGTACTTATGAAATTTTTCAGACTTTTCAACAATATGTTCACTTCTTACAACAGCTGTAAAAGTTATAAAATTTTACAAAAAGTACAAAAAGTTTCAAAAAATACAAATTTTCAAAAGCTGTTTGAAGAAAATAAAACACCTCACAAACGTTGTGTATTAACTAAAATATTACTCATGAATTGAATCATGAACCAAATGTACTAATATAATTAGGTATAAAGTATTATATTGATAATTTTGCCCTTCGAAATGGATATTCACCGGGGAAATTTGATAGTGGTAAATTTTGACTATTGACTATCATGAGTTGATCGCTAGCAATGTCATCATACCAAGTGATGCAGTTAATCACTATTCTGATGGGATGATCTACGATAAACGAGATTTGCTTAGTTTAATAACGTAAAGTCATAGGAAAGGGTGACAAATAAGGATAAATAAAAAAAAATTGAAATTTTTTTTTATTTATTAATAAAAAAACTTAGTGAAAAAACCAGGTAAGGGGCATTTTCAGAGAGGCTGTAATCAGAATACGGAAAAAAAGTGATATTCGAACTATTTTATTACCAAAGTCTTTAGAAGGTGGGACTAATAATTTTTTGTATTATTTTATTTATCACTGCCTAATTAAAAAAAAGTCATGCAAGAATGCTAAAAATTAATGTGGGTTAGTTTACTAAGATTAAAGTGAGTGCTAAAACATTTATGTAGCATTAAAGATACCCATTTTGATGCAACCAATTTTTTTATTTTTTCTGATTCATTAATTCCTCTAAAAATATCACTTACCTGGTTCTTCCACTAAGCTCTTTGATCGTGTCGGTATATGTCTTTCAGTTTTGAGCATTATTGTTTCTCACTACTGATTTATTGATTCTTTACTTTTTTTTTATTTACCCCGAGCGAAGAACGGACATTCAGCTAGTTCTATATAAAAACGCATTGCAGCATATACTTTCATATTAAAAAAAGCTAATTCCGTAAAGTTGGTGGATGGATCTAAGTTTCTTATGCAAACTCAAAAGCCTTTGTTTAGCGTAGTGAGCTATCGTGCATTCGAAAGTTTCCCAGGGCGTAATGACCCCAAATTTGTTGGATATTAACCAGAAGAAACTGTTTGATTTATGTTCATTAAATACTTTTGATCTGTATGAGGTCAGAAATGTCATATTATCTCATTTCATACAAATCTTTTTTCAACCCGTTAGTGAGAAGGGTTCTCAGTGGAATAAATTGCTGCCCTTTAATAGGAAAAATTCATAACGACTCTCTTTTGGACCTCTCAGGTAATTCACAATATGCTTTAGTAATAGCACATTTTACTGAAACTTGCCTAACATTCCAAATTTTCTTTTAAACAGACAAATAATGCCTAATCCCATACATTTACCATAGTTTTATCGCAACCAACTACAATAAGTTGAGCAGCATCATTTGTTCCGCTATTTATAAAATTCAGAATAGATTCGTTATATGTCTGACGCGGATTGATATGTCCAAGTTACTTTATGGAAAGATATGTCCAAGTTACATAGTTCCTGGTTCTTCAATAATCGATACATATATTGTTTTATTTTAGATCTGCGATGAGAGCGACCATCTTTTGCCTCCTTCATGACATACGATTTGTTTTTTCCTCCATCAAAGTAAATACTTCAACGTTCGATTTTCTATTCTGCTTCTTTATTCTGCAGATATTTCAGTTTTCTTTGCTATCTTAGTACTCTACATCTGTCTACAATGATGGAAGAAACTTTGTATTTCTCAACTTCATCCTTTATTTTTTACTTTGTATTTTCTTCTTTGTTTCCTCTCTCTGTAAATCCTATTTTAAAACTACCACGAAGGCAGCTCATGGTCTATCCGGTATATCTGGCACAATTTTCTAGCAAATATTCCAAGTTATTCCTGGTTGGGGGTGTGGCTGAGGTTGAAGGCGGTGAAGAGTCTGAGACTTCTGGTTCCTTTTTGACATCGAATTCGAAGTCTTCAGAATGCGCTTCTTTGCCATCATTTGTAATTAAAATGTTTCGATTTAGCTAGTCTTCATGAGATTTAGAAATTTGTGCTTCGTCTAAAAATGGATTTGGTTTTGATATATCCATCTTTTTAATTAACATACTTGGAAATTAATAGAATCTATACCCATTCATATTTCAGTTTGCTAGTAAGGAAAAAAACTCTCCCTTGAAATAAACTTGTCTGTGATTTTATATAAAATGTAAATCAGTCATCAATGCTACTTTGTGAAACCTATGGTGTACTCTTTAGTTTTCTCTCTCTTGTTTACTTTTGGTTGTAATTTTATAAGCTTCACAGTAGTATTAGTTATATAATAAAAAAGCTAAAAAAAAAGCCTTCCAGTGTCTGTTACTGAGTAAAAAACAAAATGAACCAGAAAAAAAATCAAATTGATTCATGAGTAATATATTATCTAATACCAAAACTTCGTAAGGTGTTTTATTTTTTTCCCGATAATTTTCAAAAATTCGGCAATTTTTTAAAATATTGTATTTTTTGTAAAATTTTGTAATACTTACAGCTGTTGCAAGAAGTGAAAAATTACTAAAAAATTCCGATTCTTTCATCAATTTTCAAAACCATACGATCTCCAATCATTTCACTCTTTTTCACACATACACACGTCAATACACACTTCTCTACAGAAATTACAACAATCAGTGCCAGTTTTTTTTTATCTCACATTTACCTCATTCGTAAGAAGATTTGTACTAACTTCTTTCACTCACAAATATGAAACCAATAAAATCTCAACCATATTCATTTTACTCTATTTTAACACACATACCATTTCGAAGACACCGTTTACAACGATGAGCATTTTTAACTTTCTCGCGACAAACCCATACGTTCAACCAAACACATATATATCATCCAAGCAAGACAAAAATAATGAGAACTTTACGCATACACCAACCAATATGATTCTTACCTCTTTTTATCCAATTAAAGAAATGCATATTTATTTATTTTCCCATGCATTCTTTGTAGAGACCATAGTGATAGTTATAGAAAACATGACAAGCAAGCAAATAATGGTAAAATAATAGCGAAGGCTAAAATTTAAACTTAAATTAATATATATCAAAATAAATGAAGAAGGAATGAAAGAATGACACCAAATAATGTCATGGTAATCAGAATTCACGTATTTTAAATAAATATATGAATAATAGAAAGAAATATATGATTTAAAAAAATCATAAGGGACATTCTTGACATTTTCTAGTTATTCAAATTTCGAGGAATACGTACAAAGAATAAAAAATTGAGATTGAAATATTAGATTGTAATAGAATCATATTATATTAGGCAATACAATTTAATTAATTACATACATTAATTAGTTTATAACATATAGTTTATAACATATAGTTTATATCATATAGTTTATAACATACAGTTTATAACATATAGTTTATAACATATAGTTTACAACATATTAGTTTATAAACTAAATTACAATCACAATAATAATATCCCATCCAATAGAAATTTAAACGGAATACGAGTAAAGTTTTTCATAAAATCAACTAAAGATATATTCTCCTGGACGTTATTTTTTTCAAATTTTCGAAGAAATTATCTTTTATTTCCAGACATTTCAATTTCATATTAAAATAATTGAGATGAATTTCCTATTCAAGTTGCAAATGATTCAACTTTTAACAAAGCCATAGGCGACAATAAGTAAATAAGCATTATTAAATTCCCATCTCACCAAGGGCATTGTTAAATTAAATCTTAACAGAACATTCCTAATACACTCATATTTAGAATAAAGTTAATTTCATTCTTCTACAGAATAATAGCTGGAAAGTAATATTTATTGTATTTGATTTAGAAACAAAATTATTTAATGTTTGCAGAAACGAAAAAATAACTATGATGAAGTAGCAATTGCTACAATAATTAACTAACACGACTTAATTTTTAAATGAGTAAAACGTTTTCTTTTTCATTTTTAGAAATATGAAACCGCATGAGATAGCAAATGATTGTTGAAATAAATTTAATTACGCTAATGGGAATACAAGCATTATAATTAATTTATGCAGCCTAAGATGTGGTTGAATTTATTTTTAATTTCATTTTATTTATAATTAGCTGGAAACCCATTTTTCGTACTGCCTGAAAAAAATAAACTATAAATGAATCAATACTGAGCAACACTACGAAATCATGCGCAAAACTCAAAGACAGATAAGAACGCAACTAATAAAACTGAATATTATTCCAATCTTTTCATCAATTACTATTTTTTTAACATTATTAGATTAACTAAAACATGATTATAGTTTATTCCATCAAAGTAATGATTAACTGTATTCAGAATCATTTTGGCATGATGCAGTTGTACTAGGCTAACTCATAATAAATATGAATATTAAATTACCACAATCAAGGGATTTTCTCCAGTACTTATATGCCTTTCGATGGCCTGGAAAAAAACCTCATTCTGCAGGCTTCTATATTAAAACTGCACAGTATTGGTGCAGTTTTAATGCGTACCAAATGTACTACATTAGCATACTTAGTGCCTATTAAAACTGCACCAATAACCATAATACCAGTAGTGCTCTTTACCAAAATTATATCGTTATATGCCTTTCGACGGCCTGGAAGAAAAACCTCATTCTGAAGGCTTCGATATTTAAACTGCACAGTATTGGTGTAGTTTTAATACGTACCAAATGTACTACATTAGTATACTTAGTACCTATTAAAACTGCACCAATAACCATAATACCAGTAGTGCTCTTTACCAAAATTATATCGTTATATGCCTTTCGACGGCCTGGAAGAAAAACCTCATTCTGAAGGCTTCGATATTTAAACTGCACAGTATTGGTGTAGTTTTAATACGTACCAAATGTACTACATTAGCATACTTAGTGCCTATTAAAACTGCACCAATAACCATAATACCAGTAGTGCTCTTTACCAAAATTATAAGCATTATTGGTGTCAATGGCAATATTTTACATTTCTCCTAAGTGAATTATAATCATTTCTCTATTAATCTTACTTTCTAGTACATTGCTCATTTTTATCAATTCCTACTATTAGTTCACACTCTCCCTATATCCTGTTTCAATCGTTAATAAAATTCTTTTTATTTATCCACTCAAGTTCAAATACATTTTTTTAAACTTGTAGAAAATGACACTTGATGCTAATACAGTTTTATCAAATATTAATTCATTAATTAAATTTAATAAATTAACTTTTGTTTTATTTGGGAGAAAGAATTGTAATTATTCAATAAAAATTAACTAAAATAAAATGTTTCTTTATTGACCTAAGTTGGAATTAGCTTAATTTATATATATATATATATATATATATATATATATTACTTGTTATTTCAATTAGTATACTAAAATTCTTTAAAGTCAAAAGAACCGACAAATTTTTTTAACTCATCGGAAAGACAAGATATTTTTCACCAATTTATAGTTTGAGATGAGTAAAACAATTATTTTAAAAAAAATGTTAGTAATGCTTAAGTGATAATGATAAAAGTAAAACCTATAGATAAATAATTACTAATTAATGGATAATTAATGATAACACTATAAAAAGTTTTCGTGCATTCTAACACCGAAAATGGTTGTAACTACTTAACATAAAATTGTTTTTATTTACTTTTGCTAGATTTTTCACTGTTTTAGTTTCATTTATTCATTATTCATGCGCACAATTTAATAGTTTCATTAAAAATACATTTTGTTAAAAACAAGCGTATTTTAGTGATATATTCACACTAACTCCTTGAAACAATTGTTGTTTTTTTCAATTTTATATAATCATTTGCGTAATAGCTACAGATTGTTGTGTAAAAATGTATTTCATACTAAAAAAAAAGATTGATGTAACTGAAAAAAAAATTCGTTTATTTAAAAACTAATAATGCTGACAACTACTTCCCACCAAAGAGGTGTTTTACTACATCAAAAACAAGGTTAGTTCCTAGTGTAGTGAAGCACCTAGAATATTTTTCCACGCTAATTGATGTAAAGTAGCCTTCATCATATTTGTTATTAATGAACGACGCAACGATGCTCTAGATTAAGGAATAAACATAAATTTAAGATGCATAAATGCAATATTTCCTAAAATAAAATTAGATTGTTAATCGAAAATACACACACCACGAGTAGAATATCAATAGGAATTCGAACAAAACCGAAGTGAATCGAAGTTAAATATTATAAAACCATTTTATACATTGTCATACAAACAAGTAAAGTAGAGTGGATATCTCGATCCTGATTGGTGGTTGAAATTTGGTATTTGCTTAAGTTAGCAACTGTTCTTTTCATTCTTTTTCGAGTACGTCAAGCTCGTTAAGTATCAATTCTTGTAAATGATACATTCTACAATCCTTTCAAGAAGTTTCTTTCTCTAAGATTTCAATTTTTGTTCTATATATTTCTTACTTAACACAAAGACAGGCAAGAAGACATGTAGATAACGTAAGCTAATTTATACATCGAAGTTGTCAGGATCACAAAACAAAAATAGTTACAATTAATTACATAAATATCAAATCTAAGTAAAGTAAAAGACGTATTTTGTTGTAACCGTGATAAATTTTCGTTCGGTGTACATGGCAACTTCGATGCATATCTTGGTTGTTTAGGTTCTACATGGCTTCGCAACTCTCTTTGTATTAAGTAAGAAATATTCAGTGAAAGAATTGAAATCTTAGTGAGGAAAAAAATAGAACGCTGTCACTTAAAAGAATTGATACTTGATGGTCTTGACTTACTTGAAGTAGAATAGTAAGAACAGTTGCTAACGTAAATAAATGCCACGTTTCAACAACCAACCAAGATCGAGATATCCTTACTACGTCACGTGCAGGTTACCCATTGATTTTAAACAGTTACAGAAGATACCAAAAGTGCAAGAACATAGGAGTTTTCAGAAGTCAACATGTTGAATATATGGCGCCAGTGCGCGTGATCTTGCTCTAAACCTTTATACATTTTATGTGCTTGGAGCTTTCATACACTCTTTTAATGGCATATGAAAGCTCTATCCGGTGATAACTTGAAAAGAAATATTACTTTACACAATCTTTGGGTTGTTTAACATCAAATCTGGAGAGATATTAAACCACAGTATTTACAATATATGAATATCTATTTAAATATCTTTCTTATCAGGTTTCAGACAAAATACAAAGCTTTTAATGAAAAATTAAATGCAGCTATATCAGTCATTAGAAATATTTTACAAATTTTTAAACTTATTTATGTTTTTATAATATGCTATTTTTTTTAAAAAAAAGTGGCCTTCCTTCTTGCAAAGCCCACAAATACTTCTCGAACAATTTAACATGATATTAAATAAATTCTTCAGACTACTTCACGGCATTTCCTTGCTTAATTAAGGCAAGTATTCATGATTTAATCTAACATTATAGAATAAACTTTATCCCTGCAGCTGTTTTAAATTAATGCAAAGCCTAAATTATCTAAGCAAAATTATAAGAATGATTTGACTTAAGATAAATAGTACCATTACAGAAGTTAATATTCATTTTTCTAACAGCTATCCATCTTTAATCTAATTATTACAGCTGTTCGAGTTTGATTAAAATAATAATTAAGTCCTGACGTCTCTTCAAGGTATTATTATTCTAATTAGATTTGTTAATAGGGGAATATTTAAAAAGATTAACATGAAGAATTATGAGAAGATTTAGTTTATAAAATTGAATAAATGATCTCAGAATGATAACTGTTTAAGGGAATTTTAAACAAAGATTTAATTTTTCCTGTTTGTTTAATTAAGTCAAGTCTAGATTGTGTGAAGGGTGATATTTTATAAATTTTACTCTGTTTATTTTAATTAAATCCAAATATGTTGTCTTAAAAGTTTATTTAATATGCCTAATAAGCAACTTTCTAGTTTAAGAGATTAGTCTGTAATTCTATGCATGCTTCATGGAACATAGACTAATAAACTTACTTTAAAATTACTATTACAAATAAAACTTAATAGACTTGGAAAATATGTTTGTGTTCGAGCAAATAAATATTGTAATAAACATTTTAAATTTGATAATTCTACAATATTAATGTTAAAATGCAAAAATATGTTATATTTCTGATAAATTATATGAAATTTGAAGTACAAACTACACTAGTGTGCAAAACTTAAGCAACAAGTGGTTTTTCGGCCATTAGCTCCCCAACAAAGTATAAGATAGCCATGAAATTGCAGTATAATATGCACGTAATTCAGTAGAAAGATTATTTGTATGCAAATTTTAGAAATAAAACGTCGTAGGTGATGTAAATGTACGTAAATCTTGTGGGTCGGCGCGCGCAGGTCAAATCTGTGATAAAAGGATGAAGAGCACCGTAGTTAAAGACATTCGCTGCAAGTGCAAGTGATTTGTTTTGTGAAACATGTCTTCAATAAATCATTTAGACGACTTTACTCGAGGAAGAATGATTGGGAAGCTTGAGGAGGGGCGTAGTGTGACGAGTGTCGCCGAAGAGTTCGGGATCAACAAAAGTGTTGTTTCTCGTGCTTGGAATGCCTTTAAAACTATTGGTACAGCTGTTCGGAAGGTTGGTGGTGGCCGTTCAAGGAAAACAACACCAAGAGATGACCGTTACATTGTCCTCCAGGCGAAAAGAAACCGTTTTCAGTCAGCGAGCGTCATATCTCGGCAACTGTGCACAGCCACAGGACGACAAGTATCAAGATTTACAGTGGCCAGACGTCTCCACAAAGGTGACTTATTTGCTATCCCATACTAGGGAACATCTGCCAGTTGTACTTACGCTTCTTCAGGCAATCATGTGTAACGCCACTATATTTCAAATAAAGCCTTTTTTGTTCCATACCCTACTTTAAGCTTTATATTCATTTCTGCGCCATTATTCTTTTACCATCGTTTAAATACAAAATAATGTACATCATATTCAAATTTCATGTCAATCGGAGCATTTCTTGTAGAGTTATGACAAAAAACGCACTTGTTGCTTAAGTTTTGCACACCAGTGTACTTTATATCTATATAAATACTGCAAAATATAAAGCAGAATGTTTTTACGTATGTGTGTGTGTGCCGTATACAAATTTGAAATTCTTAGCAATTTCATTCCAAATTTGGTGTACATACGTTCGAAAACACAGTGAATCTAAGTGTCTACTTTAAAACTTCCTCCGACAACTGATTCACTCGCTACGCCCCTAAGGATGAATTTTCTTCAGCAATCGATGAAGATTTCCTAATATGAGCGAAATGCCAGCTTGCCGCTCTATTATATCAAAAATTAATTTTATGGCACGATATTATGAATTATTTGTCTTTGGTTTCTCATGGTAGGCTATTAAAAGTAAAATCAACGATACTAACTTCGTCAAGTATGGTGATGACTTCTCCAAGCTTGTATTTTAAAATGTACATAAAATCCACGTGTTTCCTATATTGATACTTAAGTTTCTAAAACATGTTTCTTTACATTTAAATAAAGGAAACTCAACAAGAACTAATAAGATAAAATTAAAGTTAACGTATCAGCTATGGGGAAATTGCCGTAAGTTTTTTTTCTTCTGATAATTATAGATTAAACTCTACTATATATATAGTAATTCTTTTTATTGATGAGACAAATTTCTAACTTATGTTACGGTAAATCTAATAGTATTAAGCCGCAGCAGAATATACTACAAATAACACAAAAATGAAAGATTAGGATATATTAAGCGCCCAGGATGTGTAATATGGTGATATTAGGATACTTTAAAAGTTCTCGAAGGACGGTAAGAGGACATCTCGGAGAACAGCATATATTAGGCACCTATTGTTGTATAATACGTTTTCATTACTATAGCACCTATAACTGCAGTATCAGTAGTATTTAATACCACATTAAGTTAAGCATCACTGGTTTCAATAATAGTTTCGCGTTTTCTTACAATGCTAAAAATTATGTTAAGTATTTAGGTCATAAATGGTTCTAAGAATATTAACTTTGCAACTAATATATTTTTAGAGGTACACAATCAATTAAATAATTTTATTAATAGGTATAAATAGAAATAAAAAAATTGTACTAGGAAGCTAAATTAATGAAGAACAAAAATGGTATTTATTCGTATATGAAACTTTTTAAAATTGCATATTGTTATTGGAGTCAATAATGCAAAATTATTTTCAGTAATAGGTTCAAATTGAAATAAAACTTTGTACTGAAAAGCTAAATTAATGGATAAAAGATACAATTGATTGTGAGTCTGATTCCATCCTTTAAGGAGAGTATTAAGTAATATGTTCAGCAACCTATTTAAGAATAATAGTTGACCAAAGGATATCCTTATCCGATCGTGTGCTCTGTGACTATATAGTACTGAACTAAAAAACTGTAACATTTTAGTTAAGAAAAAAATGTAACTTGCGAGAAACAGAAATGTTTCAATTTCTCTCAAACTTGAAAGATAATGCACGATGGATATGTGTTCTCTTTTAATTTACATATTGTATGTTTCGAATAAAATAGCCACATATCTTGAAATATTTATTAAGATTTTTTTTGATAACACTTAAACATACTTTTTGACCAAAGAAAGAATAAGATGTCTCCATCCTGCCGTAGAATTTTCGAATCTAAGGGTTTACCAAAAAGGAATAAAAATGACATATTTAAACACCTGTCAAAACGAGTAAAAGACTGCCCGGTTTGCAGTTGATTGCTTGGACAAGAATAATATTTTCTTTTTAAAATTGCCAATGTCTAGGCAAATGACAATATAACAAATTAAAACAAGGATTATTAAATGGAGGAAAAAACGGACCTAAAACTTTAGTCATTGTCCAAGGAGGACACTTGCTTCCCAACATCTCAACATCTCTGTCGACTTCAGAAGAACCCTTTATTGCAGCAAATGTTTTCCTTCCGTAACATCTTAAGAATCAAGAAGTTTAGCATCCAAATAGAGTCTCGGTGCTGCCATCTAGTGTGGCAGAAACTAGACGTCCAAATTAACATGGCCAACGGTATCTCATCCATTGTGGTGGTCCTGAAAGAGTGGATAGCACTTCTGGAGAACGCACTAGGTTTGTTCATCTGGAAGACTGATTGTGCAGCTCATAGGAAATAAAAAAAAACATTTCAAGAATCAAACATTGGGTATTTAGGTTCGAATGTATTGCCTTCTGCGGTTATAATCATTAAGATACCACTAATTTTACTTTTGAATGCTAATGTAAAATATTAACTTCACGATATCATCAGGAATGTCCAATGAGATTGGGAAAGACAGATATTCATTTGAATCAAATAGATCAGAAAACAGATTTGAATCAGATATTAATTTTGTTCACAAAAATACCATTTGAGCTATCATGAATTCATAAAACTCTGTTTGCACATACGGTAAAGCGTGCAAAAACAATTATTGACATTATGAACTTGCATGACAGTTCTACATGAATAGGTAAAAATAATGAGTAAAAAATTATGATTGAGTATGTGAAAATAATTATTGTAAGAATAATTACGTAAAAGGACTGATGAGTGTTCGAAAAATATCGTTGGATTTGATGTTTACTTCGCTTATGAAATACCCCCTGATATAATTCAATTCATTCGGCCTTGGTAATATTCGATTAATTTTGCTTAAACTTCAGTAATTGCTGAGTGGTCCAGTTCATAGTACTTCATAAACTTGGAAACACGATACTGTATATGGTTCATGGCAAAATTTTTAGATTCTTGTGAATTTCCACAATAGTCTGGTTCGATATGCTGTTAAACCGATTTCTTTAGATTGTGTAAGTACCTTAAAAATCTCGAAACACAATAGAAAAAACAACAACTATGAATACTTTGCCAATACTTATTAAAGCATAACTTAGAAAAATCTTTAAAAAAAGATTTAACACTGTTAGAAGTGCTGAATCAATTAATTAGTTTAAATCTGATTAAACCTTTAAATAAGTGCCTAGTAGAACCATATACTTATACTTCCTAAACTTGATAGCACAATACCATGGTTTAACTTAAACGAAGGAACATGGCACAATTTAAGTTTAAGTTTCCATTGAAATCTGATTCAATGTTTCGAAATTATGATTCATTGTTGAACTGATTTCCTTAGTGTGTAAGAGTACCTTAAGCCTTCTAAAAAATCTCGAAACACTATCAAAAATCTAAAAATATTTCATGCCAACTTTCGTTATGAAATAACTTATCAACATATGAAAAAAATAATGATTGCGGCTGTTTCTTAAAGGATATTTATAAATAAAACAATATAAAATTAAATGTTCTTCCATTGAAGTGAATTACAATAACTGATACCTTTCTCTAAGCAGTCATTGAAGTATTATCTATTCTCTGTTTACTTTTGAAATTCTTTCAATATGTTTTGGTTTGACAAACAATTTTACAAGAAATTTAAATAATTGATCTTCTGTTGTTATCCAGTACATAGAGTCAGTTAAAATGCACATATAGGCTGAGCTTGATCTAAAAATAAGGGGACCCTGGGCACAGAACTCTCATTAGCCCCCTGGTTGTTACTTTAAACAAAATTGTCTTATTATTTAATCACGAAGGGATTTTAAATTATTTCTCACATAAGTGAATTATGATATACCAGTAAATTTGAACTTATATTTAACTCAATCTTTGTTAACTCATTCCAATAGACCATGCCTAAGAAAATAAACAAAAATAAATTATTTTCAGCATTTCGTCCCCCCCCCCAAAAAAAAATAAGGGGGTGCTAGGTCAGGGTCTCTTAGGCCTTGTGATGAATCATGCACTGAGCATAAGTCGGAAAGTGGTCAAATTTATGGAATGCGATAATCTTTATTTTGCGACCAAATGGCGAAGAATTATGCTTTTAGGGATTATAAGAAATCTAGACAGTCAGGAAGAGGCCAAAAGTTTTGTCGAAGAAAAATTTTCTGTGGTGATAATGGGGCAACAAATTATGCTTGCAGACTTTATAATTGGTTAATTTTTATTTTAACCAAAGCTGTAAAAAACTCTGGATTCAAATTACGGTATAAAGTACCGACACTTTGGGTGCATCATTCTACTGTACTGCGAAATTAATTCTACTTTAAAATCTCTTTTTACTGCAAAGTATTATGCTGTAATTTTTACAGTAAGTGCCGACAACTTAAGTTGCTGTACTTTTTACTGTAATATGCCAGTAGTATATGCTTCATATTAAGTATTAACAGCACAACGTGATAAGCTCAATTATTCTAAGCTACTCTCTCACCACAATTATTTTTACTCAGAGAAAAAATTTGTTTTAAACCATAAAATAGTGAATATTTTTTTAAAAATGTAATAATAATTTGTATCTACATTAGTTTAAAAAATTTTTAAAAAATTATCAGTATATTTTGATTACATCTTTTAGAAAAACATAAATTGAGAAATATAAAATTAAAATTCTTTCTGAAATTCTCAGTTATTCTGTTATGTTCTTTCTGTTATTTTTACTCAGAGAAAAAAATTGTTTCAAAACGTAAAATAGTGAAGATTTTCTTAAAAAAAATAATAATTTGTGCCTACATTAATTTAAAAATTTTTAAAAAAATTATCAGTATATTTACATTATATCTTTTAGCAAAAATATAAATTGGGAAATATAAAATTAAAATTCTTTCTGAAAAAGTGCATTGTAAGATCTGATATCTTTTCTCTAAACAAATAGAAAAAGTCATAAATGTAATATTTTTTTTTCTCTTAGTTGACTCTTGAAACTCTCTCAATAAGTTTTTTTTTGTTTCTTGCAGTAAAGTTGAAAGTGAGAAACCGTGGTGGAAAGAGGAGGATACAGTGGAACAGAATCATAGAGCTAAGATGGCGTATGAAGCATTGTTGACTGTAACCGCCCGTATCCCCGAGACTGAAGAATATAAGAACTTTTCCAGAGAAGTCAAAGAAATTGCAAAGAAAGATTTTCAGTTTGATTACGGACAAGAAGAAGTAGGTGGCTTTTATTATGGGATTCGTGTTAGTTTAGTTTTTCAAAGAATTGTAGGATCAGGTGTGGTAAAGTGGGTAGGGGAGAGGGGGGCACATGTGAACAAATTTTTTTATTTCTTCACTTTTCGAAAAATATCATAAATTTTTCATAGTAAAAAAGTCCATCTGTTTAAATAGTATTTTCTTTGTCTTGTGGAATTTTTTGAGATTTCTCAATAAAATATTTCTTTACTTTATAATATTTTAGAAAAATGACTTCAATTGTTCACATGTGCCCCTATTGGGGGCACATGTGAACAGGCCTGGGGCACATATGAACAAGATTAAGAACACAAAGCAATCATCATATTTCAAAGAAAAAAAATCTTTAATATAACAGATATAGATACGCATTATACTGAGGGGGTTGTAGCTTACTATGTGAATTTAAATTGTACAACAGTACTGTCAATAAGAAAATAATTTTTCAGCTGTACAATAATTTATCCGTATTGGGTTTTTCGCAACTTCATGTTCCACGGGTGTTGTAATGGGCCTTTTTCTTTCTTCTCTAATACTCTTTCATGCTTTTTTTTCATTTTTTCTATCTTTTCATTTGTAGCTTTAACAATTCTATTTTCTCAGGTGTATCAGTTAATATGCGTGATGCGCGGTCAACCATTTAATAAAAAAAAAATTTTTTTTTAAAGGAAAAATTAATAAATTAATTATGGAAAATTAAATAATGATAATTTTAAATGCATACATATTTTTTAAACTTATAATATCATGAGGATAATAATCTTAATTCTATGTAGGGGCACTTGTGAACTGTTCACATCTGCCCCAGATGTTTTGTTCACAAGTGCCCCCATCATCCTTCTTAAACCTAACTTGAAAAATAATGAACTTTTAATTGAGTAAAAAAAAAGAATAATTGTCATAAACTTACCTGAATGTTCATATAATGATCTGCAATAGTTAATTTTAGTTTATTAGTTGATTTATATTATGCTTTCACTTGGAGAAGCGAGCGATTATAATATATGCAACACCAGCTGATACAAAGAAATTGTCAGAATAGACCAACAAAATGTCTCATTGCTCTGAAAGTTTTTCAGAGAGGTAGGACTAGTACTGCCATCAATGGAAAATTTTTCGAGATTTTTTATTTCAAATCATATTGGTAAAACATACCATGTTCACATGTGCCCCCTGTTCACATGTGACCCCCTCTCCCCTATATGTTAACAAAATCATCTATTTTCTCCTTTTACGTTGAGATAATTTACTTAATATTTTTAGAGGCATTTACTGGGATTGGGGTAAGCATTTTTGTTTCAGGTTTAGAAACTAATGTAAGAAAATTAATGTTTACAAAACTATCTGTTTATGATCAATTTTCAAAGAATACTAGTATAAGCTGTTGATGAACTTTCTTTTAATATCACTAAAAACTGTCAAAAACTATTAATTTTGTCTCGAACTGCTAGAGGGACATTTAAAGAACAGATCTACATATAAATTTTAAACTTCCATCCATTATGAATTGCTTTCTTAAAGTGCGTATATGGTTAAGCTTAACTAAGTGTTGTATGATAGGCATAATTTTTTTTACTTCTGTGTTAGCTTTTGAAAGTGTCTAATGCTCTATTTGATAGTTAAATAGCTAAAAATTAATTTACTTGCTTGATTTTATCTCTAAACAGTAATTTCAACACTGAAAAATTTCTTTTAAATTTTATTTTTTAACAAGAATGATAGGCAAAAGCAATATAACAGACATAGTACACAATGAAAAAAATCCTAAAATAGCATAACGGTACAACTTATTGAGCATATTTAAAGATATAGATGCGTTTCTGCCTTTATATGGCAGTCTTTTCATTAAAAAAAAAAAAAAAAAAAAAAAAAAAAAAATGAAAAAACTATTTTCTTGAGACACCTAAATTGAATAAAAATATATGCTACTTATAGTAAAAACACTTTAAATTATCATAGATATTAATTTTAGCATTCTCATTTATAATTCAAATACTAATACAGTTTTCTTGCTTATTGATGAAGTCGAGAAGAGTTCAACAGATATACTGCCTCCGAAGTAAAACATTATTTTGATAGTCATGAAGATTGACTTTTTGATTTAATAATACGAAAAAGAGGTAGATTTTTAGCATTTATTTTCTGAAATATAAACATGACGCATTTATTTAACACAGTGACGATTCTGCGCGTAGAAAGTCGTATTTTAACTAAGAGTCTGCATAGCATATCCGTTACTTTCATGCAATTAGATAGAGAAATCGTGTATAGAGATGAAACATACTCCAAATTTTGCCCTTTTGCTAAACTGCCAGTGTGTTAAGAACATTTTTTTTTAAAACACTATTTACATATGTTTTTTTAGTGACATATATACTAATTTTAAAACAGTACCTACTTTACCCCACTGTGTAGAAAAGTAGGTATATCAAGACATGTTCTTCTGAATGCATTGCAATCAAATAAAGTAAATAAGTTATGATTCATATTTAATCTATATGAATCCAATGCAGTAATAAAAGTCGGAAAACATTCTATTAAATAAAATATTTTATAAATTTGGACTTAAGGAACATGATAGATATGTCCATTTTCAAGAACGCGATAACTCGTCCTTTGCCGCACACAGGAATCTTAAGCACTATTTCAATTTCGATAATGACTAATGTCTTTCCACCCAATTGACACATCAGCTCATTTCAATGCCCTAGAATCTTGTTTCATTCAAATGAATGTCGATTACCTTATTAGCAACATGAGCCCCTCATCACCTCTCTATACACTGTCTGAAATTACGGATCAAATTACGGTAAAAAGTACCAGCACTACGGTGGAGGTGACTTTTTGCAGTAAAATCCATGTTTAACGGGACATAATACGGAACAAGAAATCTGATATACAGTAATTTTTACAGAAATAATAACTGTAAATAACTGAATCACTCTAATTAAATCTATCTTACTGAAAAAATTACTAATATTTTACGGTTGTGTTTTTGCCGTAGGCCATTAAGACAAGGAGCGTGTCTGTATTCCGGTGGCGCCATCTATGGCCAAGAATTCGAAATCAGCCACACCCATACGTC
This sequence comes from Parasteatoda tepidariorum, assembly GCF_982258835.1. Taxonomy (NCBI): domain Eukaryota; kingdom Metazoa; phylum Arthropoda; class Arachnida; order Araneae; family Theridiidae; genus Parasteatoda; species Parasteatoda tepidariorum. The sequence goes on from NC_141757.1 coordinate 41,322,969, forward strand.
ACACCCGTTTATAGGGCGAACTCATTCATTCATCCACAGATTGGTCCCGCAGTGGACTGATCAGTAAGACACGGTTCCCAGCAGATCACCGAAGTCAAGCATCACTGGCTACGGTCAGTGTGCGGGTGGGTGTCCACTTGGATCAGTCTGCGTAGGGACCGAGGGTGCGCCGTATTGGTCCTCGTTAAACTATGCTACCGTAAAGTGCTCGACTTCGCGCGCTGGTCGTCGGGCTACCGAAGCGGGGGTGCCATCCCCTCCGCAGACCGTCGCCAATAGCCCATTGTGCAGCTTTAGTGCGACGTAAAATTAACAACAACAACATCATCCACAGATTGAAATTTTAACCTAAGCAAAAGAACGAACAATCTCCAATTCAGTATCCATCTCAATACCCAGAGGTATAATTAGTTATTGGAACATTAATGTCTTTGTGACCCAACAGATTTAACGTGTTCCAGTTACCATTTACTACACGAGGAGTCCTCAGCCGACTGTATTTGAGCTCAAGTCCATTGCCCTGCCAACCAGGTTATCCCGGTCCATATTTGACGGTAAAAATAACATTTATGGTAAAATGGATGATGAACCAACAGATGATTGGATGATGCTAAAGTGCCGGTATTTTACTCCGTAGTTTGATTCTGAATTTCTTACAGTGCAGTGCAGCGCGAGGAGATATATTATGCCCCGTTTAAACTCTCTCGGCCACTGCGGTTCTTCTAATTTTGTTTTTTTTATCTTTATTTTTTATTTTCAATGGCAACTTTACGTTTTCTATTTCAAACAACTTTTGTTTTGTCTATTTTTCTTATGGGTGGCTTTTCTTGAGCTATGACATGTGTTAATAACATGTCATACATTTGTTATTAACATGACATGTTAATAACAAATTAATATTAAGGAAACTAGACGAAATTAGCGTGATATTCGATAAGATAAACCTAGCAATAATTTAATTTTAGTCCTAGAAGAGACCAAAATTCAGGCAAATTTATATGGGCTTTTAAATCTAAGTTATTTTAAATTAAATTTCGTTTCATATTTCAGTTTTTTTAAATAAATATTTTTAATAACAAGAAGTGAAACTTGAAAGACAAACTCGATTAATGTTTCTTACTTCTATAAATTTCTAATTGTGTTTTTAGGAAAAAGAAACAACACAGTGATTTTTTTTTAAATAAAATCTTTTTTTTAATATTTATTTTTTAATTTATATATACTTTGAGATTGGTACAGAGTGAGAAATTGTATGTACGTTTGAAAACATTTAATGCTCACAAATATGTATACAGATACAAAATAACAATATTTTTTATTCTTGTAAAGTTTCCTTGAAATTTTCAAGTATTTCAATTCTTCCGAGTTAAACTGACTTATCTAAATAAAAATTTTATATATATATATATATATATATATATATATATATATATATATATATATATATATATATATATATATATATATATATATATATATATATATATATATATATATATATATATATATATATATATATATATATATATATATATATATATATATATATATATATATATATATATATATATATATATATATATATATATATATATATATATATATATATATATATATATATATATATATATATATATATATATATATCGGTTTGTCACAGTCATAATTTTGATAGATGCTACATAGAGAGTTTGGATTTTTTAAATGACAATAACTTATTTTTTAAAGTGTAAGTTGGAGTTTTCATTATTACATTTACTTAATATAAAATGTGTTTAAAAAATTCTTTAATTCAGCCAAAAACTGTGCAACTTATATAAAGTCAAATTCTGAATGTCAGTTGAAAACTGAAAAAGTTATTGTTTAGTATAAATATATCACTTTTAGAAAAGGAATTTGTCTTTTAAATGGTAGCATCTTTCATATTTATGCGAGTTCCACATTGACTTTATACTTGACTATTTTTAAAACAATTTTTATTTTTATTTAACTCATTTAAAAAAGCCTTTTACATAAGTTGCACAATGAAATTTTATCTCTATCCAGTCGTGCTGCCATCTATCATTTTTATGAGGAACCACTGAATTTTAAATTAACTTTTTTACAAAATAGTGTTTTCTGCCATTTAAAAATAGTTATTCAATATGTATTAAATGCAATTTCCAACTTTTTAAAAAAATAATTCTCATTAACATTTAAATTATGATTTCCTCCAGCGAATTAAGAATATGCAATAATAAAAATTATCTACTACACCAAATTAATAAAAGGAAAATTTATGTTATTTTAGCATAAAAATTATTTTTTCGTTCGATTGAAAACTGTTATTTTGTTTCTTCTAGGTAAATACATTTGTTACAGCATTTCACGAAGCTGTTTTATTGTATTCTATTGCATTAAATGAAACATTGTCAGAAGGTTATACTGCTTCAAATGGATCTTTCATTATTCAAAAAATGTGGAATCGAACATTTGAAGGTAAGTCAATTTAAAAATATAATTTTAAAATATTTTACATTAATCTCTCGACCATTAAGAAAGAAACAGAAATAGCAATGTTGTTGCATAGTTGTAAAAAAATATTTTTACTATTATCCGCTATTTTGCGGAAATCCTAATTTTAAATGTCCTAAGTTATTATTTATCAACATCAATGAAGAAAAAAACATCAAGGAAAAAAATAACATCAATGAATAAAATAGTGATCATTATTTATTTTTTAAAATCAGGGTATTTCAAATTATTTCTTAACCGAATTTTTTACATGTGTTAAGTTGTCACTTGGCCACCAAGAGTTGTCATATAAAAATCAATTACTGGCGCCATCTAGAACACATTTAGATAACTATAAAGTAACCCAGAGGAATTTCCGTTTTGTTAGTTTAAATAAATAATTAAGATAGAAAATAACTGAAAAAAGAAAAGTATGAAACAGTGAAGTAAATAACAACACAACGGTCGTTTTTTGTTTGTTCTAAATACTTTATTTGCTTTATTTCGAAGTACTAAAATTAGCGTATAAAAGCTAAGAAAGATGAAAGTAACTATTAATGGGACCCCAGAAAAAAAAATATTTTCATAAATAAAAATAAACAATTAAAATAGATAATACTTATTAAAACTAAATTAATACAATTAGAATTGAATAGATTGATAATTAATAAAATTGATAAATGGTATCTTGTGGGGCTCTAGCCTTGTAATCACACTCTCCGAGCTATTTTCTAAATTTAATATTTAGAAATAATTATGTTAGCACTTAAAATTAGAAATAATTTTTTCTATGATTGACCTACGTACCAGCAAAAATGAAACATAAAGAGACATTATCAATTTAATATGTATTTTCATTAAAACTGCTAACGATTTTGAAGGCATTTGTTTATTTACATCATTTTGAGAAGTAAATATGGACAATTTGGGTAATTCTTACTAATCCCCAACAACGTCTATATTTTTTCATTTCAGGATAATCCTAGAAAAATTTACACGAAATTTTTTGACGTAAGCTGGTGAAAAATTTATTTACTGCTTGTTCCTTTAAGATGAGAAAAATTCATTTACGTCATAGATATCAGTTACTATTAAATCAAATTTATTGATTTAAGCTTGAAAAGAAATTGGGAAAATATTATACAAGGTACGACTAAGTAGAAAATGTTCTTGAGAAAGATTTTTTCCAAAAGCGATGGATTTCTTAAATTTCATTCGATATTCTTTCAAATTTATCTCTTTTTTAACTTCAAATAATTTTGTTTTAGTACGAAAAAGTGCAAAAGCAGAAAAGAAATGTTATGATAGTTACTCTTGACTCTTATGTGATTTTAATTGCAAGCATTTAATAATAACAATATTGCTCCAATGTTGCTATATTACCCTTTTAAGTATTCCGTACGAACTCCACGTGAAGAAAAATATTTAATAGAAAAAGTGGCGGTAGAAAAAATATATATATATAAATTTTCAAAATGAAATATTCAACAGTATCAGAATTATAAGTGATGAAATATCAGAATTAGATAAAGTGTTTCGTTAGATTTTTGGATTATCTTTGAAAAATACATAAATTTGGGTCAAAATTTGTAAATAAAAGTATTTTTCGTTAGTGTTGAAGTAAGAATGTTTCATTTGAAAGGTTATTATTTTTTTTTCTTATCACTGTTCTTAAGTTCTTCATCCCGCTTTTAACTGCGCAATTTCAAATCGGCCAGTTACTACTTCACGCTTGAACAGTGTGAATATACACCGAAGAGCCATTACATTATGACCACCCTGCTAATAACATGTAGGACCACCTTTAGCTCTCAAAACTGCTAGCACCCGCCGTGGCATTGATTCCACAAGGTGCTGATAGGTAGTCTGAGGTATCTGGTACCAAGCGTTCACTAACTGGTCCACCAATTCCCTCACATTGCGAGGGGGTAGCGTGGCAGCACGAATTTGGTTTTCCAAGTAGGACCACAAATGCTCTATTGGATTAAGGTCAGGTGAATTTGGGGGCCAAGACATGACTTGAAAGTCACTGGAATGCTCCTCGACGATTCGACCCTTATGACATGGTGCATTATCCTGTTGGTAAGCACCATCCCCCGCAGGAAAAACTGTAGTCATGAATGGGTGAACCTGGTTTGCAACTATGTTCAAGTAGCTTACAGACGTCAGGGATTGTTCTATGAGGATTATGGGTCCTAATGTGCCCCATGAAAACATTGTTCCTGGGCGAGAAACCATGAAAATCTGGGCGAGCCCATTGTAATAGATGGAGGGTGGTCATAATGTAATGGCTCTTCGGTGTAGTTTATAGGAAGGAAGAAGTTTCCTTGGAGGAGACTCCTGTATCTCAAGTTAAATTGCTGGAAATTGCTATTGTTCTATTTTTACGCTTTGCTAAATGTGAACTTTATCTAACGAGAAAATTAATAAATAGCACTCTTTAATAACTTTTTAATTTTATTTAATGCTAATCCTACAATGAATTTTGTTTATCAGGCATCACGGGTAAAGTGACTATTGATGAAAATGGTGACAGAGATGCTGATTATTCAATTCTTGACATGAATCCGTTGACAGGAGTATTTGAGGTTTGTACATATTTGATGCCTTCCTAACATAATAAATTTTCAACTGATTCCGTGATACATATTATTCAAGTTCAGAAAAGAAACTTTTATCTATTGCTGGATTCTGGAAATCGGATTAGTTGAACGCGATGTAGAACAGTAGTGAAAAATTTGGTACTGGGGAAATTTTTTATGCTCACGCGTGTGTATAACTTTATATTTGGTAGAAAGTTAATTATCTGTTAACTTTATTCACGTAAAAAAATGAAAAAAATGATCTGTAATTCTATCATGTAAGATTCTCGATATTAGTTCCAGAGATATAGGGAATGAATGCTAAGGAGTCCTCGAGGAACCTAGATTTTTGATACATCTTCTGGATAGCCTCTCTTATAACATTATTTTACACTAGCTGCTACGTTCCATGTCATAAGAGTTTCAAATCTTTAAAAGAGAAATCGTAATTTTTGGAGACCATACATTTTTCTCTGATTTCGTGGCTTAAGAGGACGCCTCAGTGCAGAAGAAAATTTTCCTCACAAATTCTCTTTCATTACTAATTTAATCCTTCATTACTAAATTAAAATTTAAAGTGTAGAAAAAGTGAGTTCAGACAATTCTAGAGTAAGCCATAAAGTTTCAAATGGCGAAGAGAGAAATTTAAAATGCACAAATGAAAATAAATTATGAAAATAAATTATAATAACTTAAGATTACGCAACGCGGAAGTTCTCCTCTTCTTGTCTTGTTTGCATTTTGAAGTATTTTTTTCAGAGATAGAAACTTCATGACCTACTTCAGGTTTGCCTGAACTTATTTTTGCTTTTCTTTAAATTTTAAATTAATAATGAAGAAGAAATAGAATTTGCGACGAACATTTTCTTCCGCGATATGGCGTCCTCTTAAATTATCACCGCATTAATGAGTTACATAACTCGCTCAACACTATAAATTATGAATATTGCATACTATTACTTGAAAATCTAAATACCAGGCCAAAACTTATTCAAAGCATTTATTTTTTCAAAATTCAAAACTGATAAACATATTTCTACATTTTTCTTCTTGTTTTGATCTTGTATCCATGTAACAAATTATTACGGTTTTTTAATTTAGATAAAAAAATTGCCACCGAATTTTTCGCCCCTGTCAAAACTATTTTGTAACTTTTAACCGTTAATTATATAAAAAATTGTTTCTGAAACCATATATTTCTTAATGAAAATGCAAAGTGTTCTTCTATTACTATCCTTATGGCATCAATACTTTTTAATTTATTTTCTTACTGGTGGTAATTAACGATAATATTATTTTAATATATATATTTGTTAAATCTCTCTCAAAATTGAAGTGAAAGAAGTGCGTAGATCAGAAGATGACAGTAATACTAAATTGAGAGGATAAAATGTTTTCGATTACTGGGGAATAGCTATTAAGGATGGGGTGGGTACAAAACACTAATACTTGTTTTTTCACCGTAAGAAATATAAAGAATTTCTTAAAAAATTATTCTTATAATTACCTTTAACCTTCATCTGTTAATCAAAAAGAGCTTTCGTTCTCCCACCTTCCTCAATTCTAAATTGTCAGATTTTAAAAAATTTTTTCCTTCTCCTGAATATTAATTTGCTACTCCTAATATGTACTCTTCCTTTTAATCGTTTTTGCACTGTTTAATCGTTTAGCGCACTGTGTGTTCAATAAAGCTTCATGAAAGCAAAATACCGGCCTTAATATGTGCATGGAAGTTTTTAATTTACAATATATAGGGGAGAGGGTGCCAGTGTGATCATGGGTTTGGATTGGAAATCTTAAATAATTTTATTGCTTATAGATCAAACTTCCTCTGTGAGATATCGTTGATTTGCGACACTAATGCAACAATATGTGCAGTTGCATAATTATTCTGTTAATATTTCAGTTGAAATTTGCTGAAGGTTTTTAAGATATAAAATGTAACTTTCAGATTTTCTCTTCACTCTATTATCAACATATTCTATTTTCGAAATTACAACAGAAAGTGTTAACATTATATGTTGCAATAAACTATACTGCTTCCTAGTTTTTCTTATTGCATTGTAGGCATAAATAAACGTATGTCTTTTGGGATCGATGCAGACTCATAGCGTTGGACTAGTGTGGATATGGTCACAGTGGTCCCATTTAACTTCCAATGAAAGAAATATGAATTCTTTACAAATTTAGAACATTTGATGCTATTTATATTCCAAATAAGAATGATTCTGTAGAATGATATAACTTGATAAACATTGATCTTTATCGAAAAAAATATTTAAAACATTAATCCAAAACCTTAGGAGAAAAAGTTAAAAAAAAAAAAAAACTTCTACTAATTTTGATTCAAAAAGTGAATCAGAATTTCAAGAACGACTTTGTGCTATACTCCGTTTAATACGTTAAGATCATCAAGGTAAAAGATTTAAGCAATCATTCGAACTGTATATAGTTTCGTTTTGTTTAGATAATTGTGCTTTCAAAACAATATAAAAGCTTTTAAAAATTAAACTCGTCTGAGAGAAATAAAATTCGTGATAATTTTCATAAGCAAACAGAAGACTTAACTGCTACGTCATTTCAAGAGTTGGCGATGTTGATATTCATTTTCACTTAGTGCTTGGCATCCGTTTAGCAAGCACTTAGATGCTAACAGGCTTTCTCCATAAAGATAATGGTTTTTTCTAAACTTGCAACAGAGTATAAGTTTTCACGAAGTCGATGTTCTGCTTTATAATGGCAAAGTGGAAGTTGCTTTTAGATTTCGAGACATTATTTTATATTTTATAACTGTCTTTGATCAGCCGACCCAATATAGGGTTTACGACTACCTATCTTCAACTCTGTAGCCTTGTAATTTTGAACCGAGCCCAGAAGAGGACGCGGGAACTCCTGGATAAAGTAGTGGTAGAAATTTGCCTTCTTGGAGGACTTTTTCATGGAACTTACCTTCATTTGTTTTACATGGAGAGGAAAGCTACGAAAGCCTCCCATGGTTAGCCTGATGGCAAGGGAACTCTAACCCATGATCCGTCAACCACTGAGGACATTTTATGTCAGCACTATGGTCAATATGAGCCGGGTGTGAAATTCGTATCGACCAGCCTCCGCTGGGATTCGAACCCGGTTCACCTCATAGGACGACGAACGCTCTAGTCACGAAGCTACCATGGCTCTAAATCTAGAGATTACGATGTTCAAGTTAGAAGAAAATATGAACATTATTCTGGACAGAAAGAGTAATTTCTCAAAGCTCAAGAGGAGAAATAGTTATGCTAGTAATTATTTCTTCTCACAAGTGTGTGCTGGTCCATTGCCAGTAGCTACATGGACTGCATTTCATTACTCATTTAAAGTTCATATAACGAATAATAAAAAAAGTTAAATATATTTTTCAATTTAAGTCAAATTGAATAAAGGTTTTCAAATGCAATAATTTACGTTCATTTTTTTTTTCTTTTCATAGTGAAATGTTCTATTACAAATTAATATTGTAATTCAAATATGTCAATATTCATTCTTAGATAAGGCGCAGATTCAAATTAATTTCATTTTTAGTTAATAGATATCATTTTTGAGTTATAATTAATGACTCCTTAGAAAGTTATCAACTTCGTCTCCACTATTTCCGTATAGTGGGGTAGTGTAGGAAAAACAATTTTTTTTTTAAAAAAAAAGGAAAAAAAAAGGAAAAAAAATATTATGACAAAACTAAGCAACTTTGTAATAAACTAGAATGCACGTAAGCGTTCAAATCATTCTAGAAAAAATAATGCTGCACGTGGTAAAGATTATGCTAATGTATCGGAATGGGTGAATTCCGATAACATAGAAATATTATCGGAATTCATAGAATTCAGAATTTTTTTACATTTCAGACTTTTCTTGTATTTAAAATGCATTTTCTGAAGTACTTTGATTGTAAGAAAATTTCTTTACGCTAACACTCATTACAAGAAGAAATGGAATTCTTGGAAATTTTGAATATAGATTTTGTTATAATGTTAACACTGTTTTGAAATAAAAGCTGAATTGAAAAAGTTTGAATTTGTAGTTTTTATTAAGCTTTAAGTATGAGTATTTATAATTTTTCCTTAAAAATTTGATGTTTAGCAATATATTTAGTTCTATTTTATTTCCTTTTTTTTTAAAATTTTGTTAAGGATTTTTTAATAAACACAGGTAGTCACATTTTTGATCTAGGGAAAATTTATTTAGAAATTTATTCATTACAATTTGTTGTAGAGCTGTTAGTATGACATTGAAAATTTGTAGTTTTTAAACTCAAGTGTGCCTTTAGATTAAAAATATAAAATAGAAATTTAAACTTTACTTTAAATAAATAATTTTAGGACCTCTAATTACCAAAACAAAATTTCAATTCCAATTGAACCTTTAAAAAAATGCCTCGTAACCAGTGGGACAACTTAAATATGGTTTTTGAATTTCCACTCTAGTTCCTTCTCCCTTTCATGCTTGCATCATTATTTATTTGATGAACTTTAAAATTAGTAAAAAACGAAAACTCTTATTTTTCTTTTTTAAAAAAACCTATAGGTTGTAGCCAATTACATTGGAACTGAGAAGCAAGTGGTTGATGAGCCGGGAAAAACCATCCACTGGGCCGGAGGAAGGAAAAATCCCCCTCTTGACAATCCACCCTGTGGCTTTGATAACTCGAAATGTCCCAAAAGAGGTAATTTTTAATTCATCAAAAATCTAAAATTAGCATACTGAATTTTTAATATTTATTGATGTGATAAAATCTAAGAGCTCGTAAAAATGTTAAAATATTCCAGACGCGACAGATGAAAGTTCCAGGAAAATCTTTATTCCGATTTGTAATTGAGAACCTTCTTAGTCGGTGATTGGGTTGTTGGCAAAGGATTGTATAAATTCAAAATGACAGAACCTATTTAAATAATTCTCGACTCTCTGAATTATAGGCTTATTATTTCCGTCCCAAACTTCAGAAGTTAATAATTCAAACTCCATCTGATATAATTAACTTAACGATATATAATATGACATGATACGAAAGCAATTTATATAAGAGCAAAAATATCCCGAAGAAAATTGCTTTTCACTTGAATTCACATTTATAATTAGGGTGTGTAGTCTTTTCATAGAAAGAAATTGGTTTTCAATGCTTTTTAAATATTAATAAAACAAAATGTTTCTATTAGCAAGTACGCACAATAGCATGTATAATTTTGGAAATACTACTAATTTTTAGCGCTCTTATTATTTAATACTGCATGTATTTTCAAAAGGTTATTATTAGAATTATGTATTTTTGTTTCCATAAAATTTGCTTGATTAACCATTTTTGATTTCTATAATGTAAGAATTTTATAATATTTAAAAAATTTTTTGTTCGACTTTGTTTTGTTAAAAAGTTCTGAAAAAAATAAATAGGGTATACAAACTTGTGTACCATTATATTGCTGGAGTATATATATGATTAATTTTTTTACAGATTATATAGATTAAAACGTATAGATTATCTTTTCAAACTGTAAGACATTCAGGATCGAATTGCAGTAAAAAATACTTACACAGTAGCACTTGCAACCTTTAACCTGACTTCAACACCTGTAAAATGCATTTTACCGTAAAATTTACAATCGTAATTTTCGAATTATATTTAATTACAGTGGTTCAGTTGATAGTACTGTAAAATTTACGGTATATAATTTTTTCTTGTCTTGTAATGCTTAATTGTAAAAATAGATGCATGCTAACTAATGAGTGCTGACAATATTTTCCGTTACGAAATCAGACACATGAACTTACTTCTGTATAACAATAATTATTTTGACGTTCTTGGATTTCTGACCCTCAAAATATAGGAAATGGCCGCAATCTGGGTAATATGGTACCATTAGTTTGATCAGGAATTTGGTTCTAAGTTTGAACCCTTTAATGTAAATTTTTCTTTTTGCGTATTTACTATATCTCAAAACTTTTTAAGTGAACTGAAAAAATTTTTTTTCACCACAATTATAAAATTTATTTATCTAAAAATAATTTTATGCAAAATGCAACTTTTAGTAAAGATTTATTATTTTTTGTTATTTTATTTAACAACAGTCGAAAAAATTTCAATGTATACATTTCTTACATCGCTTAAAAGAATGTAATTTTAAATGGAAAAATACAACATTTGACAGAAATCACTCAAATAGTTCCTGAGAAATCAAATTTTGAAAAAGTTTAATTTTTAAAAATTGAGTCAAAAACTCAAAAAAAAAAATTCGCAAAATTAAGATCAAGGGGTCCAAACTTTGGACTGCTCTCTTGATCAAACTATTGGAACCATACTTCTGAGATTGAAGCTACCACCAATATCTTGGGTGTCAGTAATTCAAATCCACCAAAAAATTATATGTTTATTCATGGAAATTACGTTTATGTGTTTGATTTCGTAACTCGTCGTAATTCCGTAATGTCGTCGTTAACTTCGTAATGTCGTCGACCTGAACTAAATAATAGGCATATTTGATCTTACCCTCTCAAACCATCAAGATTGAATTCTAGAACGTGAAGATCCAATCATTAGATGAAATATTATTCAGGGTGGTCAGTTTTTCATTTCGGCCATTATACAATTTTGTTATAAATATATAACTATCACTCTTAGATCGTATATTACTGATAAATAATTCACAAATGGAGAAAGTTTTAATGATTTTTACATTTATATTTCACAGGGCTTATATTTTTCAAACTGTAAATTCACGAAATAACTGAGAAACATATATTTTTAGTATTTAATATACAAGAATATAATAGTTTCTTTAACATAAAGTATTCAATATTTCCATGAATAGTATATTAGATATATTCAATATATAAATAAAATTATAATACATTTTGTAATAATAACTGTTTCACTTCATTAGATAATAGCAATCAACTCACAACTGTTGTCCTGGCTGTTGTAGTTGTGTTTTTGTTAGTTGGATCTTTAGCTCTGTTTAGGTAAGTTGAATCTTTGAGTAATCATAATTAAAATTTCAGCCATAATATTGATGCTACAGAACTTGTCATTATATGTAAGATTTATGTGTTTTTCAAAATTATAATAATATAAACTTGCAAATTTACATATAATTTACAATACAACGTGCATTACTGCCTACATTACTCGCAATTAGCATTTTTTTGCCCGACTTTGAAAATGGAGATTGATTTCTAAAATTGTTTAATTACATTTTGCTTTCTCTTCGTGCAAAGCCTTTGTTTACATATTTGTTGTAAAGAATAATGTTGTATACGTTTACCAGGTAGCTAAAGCAAAAAATAAAAAAGTTTATTAAAATAGAAAAGAGAAAAACATCTTTCAGTTTTAAGTAAAATTTTTTAACTTCTTTTGCGCGCTGTGAAAATAGAAACTGAAAACCGACACCTAGAGGTCCGAAGTAGTGATAAACTGGTACATCAAAAACATAAAATGGAGTTTCAAAAATTTTTTTAGAAATTATTAGTTGATTGGTTTGAAATTTTCAGTATAATTTTATAATGTTAAAAGCAACTTAGATACAAAATTTAAAGAAAATGATTTAAAAAGTTTTAAAAATAAAAAAAATAAAAATTTGGAATTTATATAACTTTTTTTTAATATTATTCCTCGCTTTTGAAATTTTGACGTAATTCTTTCAAAAAATTATATATTAGGTGATATAAAAAATGTTGGTAATACTTCTACTATTTTTTACTAATGAAACAAATAACAGTTAAAAAACAGTCAAGAACGAGCATTTTCGGAAAAAAAATTATAAGATCGTAATAAAAGATCAAATAAATTTAATACTACTTACTTAATTAAAGAAAACTTTTCCATCAAAATGCTAATGATGTACAGAAATATATAGTATCGAATTTTTAGCTCAATGGAAAAAAATTTCATTTCGCATGAACAATTTGAAATTCAAAAATTTGTCTAAAGGGAAATTTTGAGAAAAATGGCTTTTTCTAGTTATTTATAGCAAATTCCACCTTAGAACAAATATTTCCTTTTTTTAAACATAAATTACTATTAATATGATCTTATGAACTGGTTAAATAATTAGATGCTTTAAAACTTAAAAATAATAGACACAACTTTCTAAAACAAGCAAAAACGCGTTTGGGTATACAGCAGCTGCAGACAAGAAAATATAAACAAAGGTGCGTAGTTAAACCTTCCTTCGTCAATTTTTCTCCAAGTCAAAAACTTTTTGTTATAAAATGTTCAACTAAATACTTAGATTTCAATAATATAAAAAGTAGAAAATTTACAGTAAATTTTCGAATTTTCGTTCATTTGAAAGTCCCTTGTCGTCTTAAATAAATTGATGATATAAGAGTTCAAGCGCTCACTGTGAAAAATGAATGCTCAAATTTCACGAAACTTTCTCCGTCTTTAGCGAAATCATTTCCTGGTATATGCTCTGAGCAAAAATTTTGAAATAAATATCGTCTCTTCTCCGAGGAAACGAATTTCCTCAAAATTAAACAAATATTTCGTCATTCTACTTTTTTGCAAAATAATAATAATAATAATTACTTTATGATGCGTATCATAGAGATGGATCAATGCCATCTAAAACATAAATTACACACGCGTACATAGTGAGATAAATTGCATAGTGAGATAAATTACACACGTGGTTGTAGCGAAATTTTAATATATTTCATGACCGTTGTTGAACAGCCAACCCAATTTTTGAGTTAAAGATTACCAATATTCAACTCCGTAGCTTTGCCTTCGCGGAGGACTTTTTGATGAAACTAACCCACATTTGCGTTACATGGAGTGGAAAACAACGAAAACCTCCCACGGTTAGCCTGGCGACTAAAGGACTCTAACCCATGATCCGACTACTACTGAGGATATTTTGCAACAGCACTGTGGTCGGTGCGAGCCGGGTGTAGATACCTATCGACCAGCCATATCTGGTATTCGAACTCGGTTCAGTGGAAGGTGAGCCCTCTATCCCCTGAGCCACTACGGTTCTCGAAGCAAAATTCAAGCAAGTGATCTTCCTAGTTTCAGATCAACTGTTAAACTACCATACAGCTTGGTTATTTTGTTTCGTCCCTTTATTTTCGATCGGGCATTCAGTCTTCATTCTAGTTAACAATTTCCCCAATTAACTGCGATTCCGGTTTGAGAAAACACTTTCGTCGTTCACGTTTTGTCACAAATAACATGATTTCGTAACGAAATAATTCTCAAATTAACAAAATACAGATCCGAAGATTGCGAAATCTTCAAAAGTGAGAATTTTATTTTTTAGAGTGCAATCACATGAGTCTGAAAAACATAATAAAGCAAAATACAGCTGTAGTGTTAAATAGATGCTAGTTAAGCTATCATTAAAAATAACAAAAATAATGAATAAAAAAGAAATGTTTGCTTCATAAATTTATTGAGATGCAGAATTTCAAGTTTATTTAACTCTAAAACAAATGTTTTGATGGTTAAGTTAATTGCAATTGCCTCGAAATACTTAAAAAGCTGTTCTAAAACAAGTAAGCGACGTGGTTTTAATTATCGCAAACACAGAATGCTTAAAAATATGATATTTAAAACTGTTTTACCGCAGGCAGAAAATTGTTTTAGAATTGAAAGAAATGGCTTTTGCCGGTAACATAACTGCGAAAGAGAGTAAAAAGATGACAAGAATGCAATTAAAGAAACAAGATGAAAAAACGTTTTTTTATTTATTTTGATTTTAGATACATAGCTTTTAAATGGTATATTTAATTACTTATAGTTTTCTTCTGAACACAGTCCCAAAACTGCTTACGAATTTAGAGCAAAGCGTTGTGGTTTTAATTCATTTAGAGTTAAATATGTATTCCAGATTTTTAGAGTTAAATATGAATTCCAGATATTTAGAGTTAAATATGTATGTTCATTTAGAGTTAAAAATTCTTTTTAATTTTCGATCAGTGTTAATATAATCCTTTAAAAAACAACTTCAAAATATTTCCTTTTTCGAATTTCTACTAATCCGTTTAATAGGATTTAATGTTTCTTTTTCCCTTTTTCGAGTTAATTAAAATTCCTTAAACTGATATAACCGTATAAGCATGAACTAAAGGATTCTTGTTTTCCTTAGCTTGTGAAAAAGTAAAATAAATTTTTTAAAAAATTCCTCGAAAAAATTTCTTTCTTGGGTTTTGAAAGAAATTTAAAAGCTCTCTTTTTTTATTTCAAAAAAGTAATTCTTTTCCTATTGTCTGCGGAAACTTGCTTCGAAAATGGAGATTTTACTTTTCCGAAACTTTAGTTTTCACTCACATTCTGCTTTATTTTCGTTTACTGATTTTATTTTTCTGAAGAATAAATACGTGGTTACTTTTTGATGGATTTCAAAATGCACTTAATGAAAAAGAAATGTTTTGAGTAAACATTCTGAGATTGACTTTTTTTCTTTATAAAGTGATTGTGTGTATTTTTCTCGTAGAAGCTTATTTGACTGGTATCTAAATTAACCCTCGAATATTGATGCTTGGTTTATCATTTTCCGTAAGAAATTTAATATTGCTTACTTATCTGAAAAAAAAAAACAATGATAGATTCCATTTATCAAACGATATATTCAAAGAAGAATCAATCCACTGTAAATATATTCAGAGTTAAGACAAACTATTGATAAAGTATTCCGAAATATGACAATCCACTCCAAATATGTTTAAAGATAGGACAGCCCATGGTGAATATAATCAAAGATCGGACAACCCACTGAAATATATATTGATATAGGACAATCCACTATGAATTCATTCAGAGGTAGGACAATTCAATATAAATATGTTCATAGATAATGTAATTCTGCAGTAAATACATTCTTTGATAACTTTGTAGTAAATATACTCAGAAATAAGATGATTCATTTCTTTTCCTTTGCGTCTGCTATTTAATTTATGAAGTTAAAGTAATTCCGGTAAAGATGTCCTATTTCGACAAAGCTAATTCCTGACACAGTAAACGGTATATTCAAAGAACAATCCACTGTAAATTTAATTAGAGATAGCAGAGTACATTGTAAATATATTCCGAGATATAGCAATGTACTGTAAATATGGTCAGAAATAAGACTGTGAATATAATCAAATGTCGGGCAATCCACTGAAATATATCCAGAGATATGACAATTCCCTATAATTATGTTCAGAGTTATTGTAATCGCATATATAATAGATTCTTTGTTAACTTTTTAGTAGATATACTCAGAAATAATCTGATTCCTTTTTTTCTTTAAATTTGCAATTTCATTTATGATGTTAGGGTAATTCTAATAGATATGTCACACCTTGTCAAAAAATGATTATCCTTAGTCTTATGTTGCGTTTTGAAAAGCAAAAAAGTTATAATTTATTAAACTGCATTGCTTTCAAAATAAATGTTAAAAAAAGTATTACCTTCTTACTTTTGATTATTGGAAGATTTTTCGTGAAACATTTCATGCATCACACTAGTCTGTTCAGTATAAGCATGTTTCACGTGTAATGCTTAATATAAATATTGCTTCGAAAAATCATATTTACATAGTTAGCAGTTATGGGGCAAAATTAACGGTTGCTACAGTCTATATGGCGTCAAACTATAAAATAGTATCAATTAAAAAATTGTCTGCCAACAGCCGCACGAAAGCCACTTTTTTGTAAAGAAAATTTGCATTTTATTATTATTTTTTTCATAAATATGGAATTATTATGGCCCAACGTTATAAATAAAAATTTTTTTTTAAATTGTTTAAAATTTTCAATTTCTTTAAGTTGCCACTGTTAAAAATGATACAACTATACGGAGAGAGCGAAATTATGGTAAAATTAACTTACTGCATAATAATTACATTTCTGGTTGAAAAAAAATTCTAGTAATAAAACCAACTTATACGGTAGTTATACACCATTTACTTAGTAATTTTTCTGTTTATATGGTAACGGTTTACCGAAAATTCTGATTCTTAAAATTAAAGTCCTTTTAACCAAACATTTAGAAAACAAATTCAAAACTGAAGTGTAAATTTAGCCTAATAAATTGATTTTATGCCAGGTTAATTTTTATGATAAACACTATGTTTCATGATTAATTTAAGCAAAAACATTAGCAAAACTTTCCGTTAAATATTACGAAGCTTTTTGATGCTTCCATAGAACCAGAAACCAGATTTAACCATATTCTGGTAGTTTAGACCTTATTTTTTTCTTGTAGCCACTGACCAGTAGCACAATTTCTTAATTAACAGTTGCAAATTTAATTTGTATTTCCGTGAAGGAAGCGAATACCGCCTTCAATCAATTTAATCAAGGGCAAAAGAAAAATATGAAGAAAAAAGAATGAAGCAAATATTTTTATTTTCCTGTAAAATATAATTCTTTTTTTTTCTCCAAAATTCAATAATTAGTATTTATAAAACTTCGTAATGTGCAGAGTATCGTAATCAAGGGATTTCGCAATTTTAGCAATTTTGAAAGAGTTAATAGAGATCAATACTTGATCCAGTAACATGCCTCACACTCGAGTCATGTTTCTAGGAAGAAGTAGCTCGTAAATTACATAAATAAAATTGTTCTCATTTTTTGATTTATTTATCTTTATTAATAATATAGCATAGAATTTAAATATACTAGATAATTATAGAATTTGAAATTTATTTTGATAAATATTATTGTAGTTAGACCTATTAAAACAAATTAACTTTATTTAGTTAAACAAAAAATATTATTTTTCAAAACACTTAAGTTTTCCCAATGAATATGACTTCTGTAAGGAATCACGAACGTAAAACGTGTACTCAATCACTTTTCTGAACGAAAAAAATTATTAAAAGTTATTAGATGTATGATTTTGGCATCAAGTTATAGTCTATTTTGCAATCAAATCAAACAACTAAATATAACTAGAAAGAAGGAATTTTATTTTTGGCCTTGTAGTTAATGATGTGTTCATTACCGGAATAGATTTTAGCAAGCACATCGATAATATTATTTTCCAAAATTATATTTCATTGATTTATGGGTGGCTTTTTTTCCATTTCTTTACTGTCTTCTATTAATATATCTTAGGTAAAATTATTTGAAAAAAAAAAAAACAATTCCTGCTCTTTTAGTTCATTACAGTATGTGGCTATTACATAAAAGATGAAGCAAAAACAATGAATTTAGATTTTTTGTTGCGCCGATTTTACGCAAAAAGGCATTTTCCTATTTACGTTTTGTCAAATTATTTTCATTTAAGTTATATTTATACACTTAATTTACTTTATTAATTATAAAACTTCACTTAAACTTAAATTTTCTGAGTCAGTGAAATTGTGATTTTAGTGAAAAAAAACGTATGTCACTTGAAAATAATAACATGCTGAACTACACCATCCGCATACTTCATTGAATTATAAAAATTGAAGTTAGGAATTAAACTTAAGTTAAAAACTTTATTTCTTACATTAATTGTGATCATTTCAAGAACCAGCTTTAACTTTCAGCAACAATTGAGGCAACATACAAATGTTGTAAAATTTTTATGCATGCTGTGTAAACTTTAATTGGTTTTCTATATTTGTGAATGAAACGTTTTATTTTAACAATTTCTCCTAGGTACTACAGAAGAGAAGCACAGCTGGCTTCGATGTCGTGGAAAATAAAATGGGACGAGATTACATTGACCGCAGTATCGAAGAAAATGAGGCCGGGTTCAAGACTAAGCTTAACCAGGCTGAGCCTTACTGTAAGCAGTTCATACATTCAACCTAATTAAATTAACATCAAAATATATATTATTTATTTTATAAATTTGTATCTTACGTTCCTTGTATAAGCATTTTTTTTCTATAAATAAGGCTAAACGCAAAAGTGAAAAATAAAAAAAAGTCATTCAGACAATGCCATTCGGTTTTCCGTTGTAATAAATAATTTCTTTAAGGATTCAGTAGAAACTTTCAGCGGCAAAACCTATCACTATGAACATCATACCCAAAACCTCTTATAGAATACGGGGGATAACCAGAGTGCGCAAGGGGGATATTATAATTTAAGGGGTATATAAGCATTTACGTCACCATGAATGACCAAAATCAAAAGAATGTCGACTTTCACCGGTGAATGTCAACAATCACGTGGACGCTTTGGTGAACGTCCGAAATGTTTGCTATATCCGATTTAATATTAATTTATTCGTTGATATTATTAGATTAATTTTATATTTTAATATATGCTGAAGATAGATTAGGAGAAACATCAGTGCTCGGAGTACCGGTTAAATGCATATTGGCAATGCCACTTGACCTTAAAAAACATTGATGTAGGGAATACCGGGCAAATATATGCCGAGCAGTGGCACTTATCTAGACCTATTACATATTTTGGATATGCGACTATGTGATTGTCAACATTCACCGGTGGAAGTCACCACCAATTTCGGTCATTTACAGTAACATGTACGTGTAAATACATATAAAGCAGGGAATGTTTTATTTATTTCTTACTGTCAGTGAAGTAGTATGATAACCACTTTGCTGCACTGGCTATCAATTTATTGAAACGTAATTTCCACAATGAAAAGAATTTTTTCTGGTAAAAATCCAATTAATGCCGTCAGTGCTGAAGGTATGACTTTTATTATAAGACTTTTCATTCTGTTGCACCATTGCAAATCACCGGTGTAAAGGTTAAAATGGGTTTCATTAGAATAAAAGCCGGTTTTATAACATAATTTACAACCCTGATGAACCGTTATCAAGCTCCATAAAAGAAAAATAGTGCGAAAATCAGCTTTACTGGTTGCATAGGAGTGAGGTGAACTCACCTTTTTGAAGACTGCTTTGGAGCTAAATAATCTTTATTGGATCTTTCATCTACACTCATCTCTTTTGAATTCGTCAGAGCTTTTTAGCATTTTTATTTTTTAATATTCAATGTTCGTATGCCAATAACATAGACAACATCCTTATAATGGAAAAACCATTTTATGATATGTGGAAAAACAAATTTTATTCCTTGAAAATCATAAGTTTAAGTTCTTTTTTCAAGTATAAATTCCTTTTTTGGCTTCCTTTGCGAACGAATAAACATATTTTTTGAGCTCATAAATATTTTTTTTAGAATCTCATTTTTAAAACCTCGTTACATAGTTTGCTTTTAAAAAAGTAGGTAATTATTGTTGCTCGGTTCCTTACTGATTATAAATACGCATAACAGAGTATTTTCTGAATGATGCACTTAATTAAACTAGATGAGTTAATAAATTCATCAATAGAAAGGAATACGAACTAAGACTATTTCATAGCTCAATATTCGATTCTTCTTTTTTTCTTAATTTTTTTTTAAGTAATATTCCTTTCACTATTGCAACGGCATCATTGATTTTCCACATTGTATCGAGCTTCAAAAAATTTAATTTAAATTACATGTTCTAGGTGGAGTAAAATAATAATATAAAAAAATGTCAAGGATAAATCAGGTCGATAATAGGATCCATTCATTAATGAATGGTTAAATCTTCAACGTGCTTTGGCATGCAGCCAGAAATTGCATATCGGGATTGTTTCGTGTAATGTATAAATTTTCCATTATCAGAGAACATTTATATGGTGATGACAAGCCATTTTATTTTTGACGTTTATAGAAATCTTTAATCAAAATATACTTCAAATGTCACCATAAAATAAGTTTCTCTTATTTGAAGCCTAATATTTTATTATCAGAATCTTTGTTTTACTAAATCTTCATGCCCGATTTGTTTTTGCCAATTTAAAGAAATGAAAAAAACTGATTTCTCTATAATATGTAACTAACAACATTAAATTTAATGAATTGATATATTTTAAAATTGAATAATTTTATAGAATTATTTAAATTTGTATAGAATATGATTAGTACGATTAATTATGGTAATTAACAAAGTGTAGCTATCGTACTTGAAGACATGATATGAATATTTATTATCAAGTTTTTAATGGAAATTAGTAAAAGGTAGTTCTCAGAATTTAAATTAAACTAAATGTACCTAAAGAACATTGAATTGTTTAAAAGACTTGCATTAGAGTTGCAATTTCAAGCTCATTAGCATCTTCGGCGCTTTGCAAATCTAGACTCATGATAAAGTCTTTGTGTACTCTTTTAATATTATGTTTAATCCTACAAAATATACAATAATTTATTTGTTTCTGATTCGAAAATGTAAATAGGGTTTTCTCAAATTTGCTCAAAAATGTGTCAAAATAGCTTCGAAATAAACAACAGTCGAATTTAAAAGCCCCATGTATTTAAAATCGAAACAGCATATACTCTTTTTTGAGCTAAATGCATAGAAAACCTTGAGAAAGGTTTCTACCCTTGGTTGGCGGCAGGATTCGAACCAAGGACCTTCGGGATCATAGTGAGATACTCAAATCACAACAGTCGCACAAATTGCGCAATAACTGTTTTCAGTATTTTGCCATTTCAGAAAAAAATATTATAGCTCCGAGAAGAAAAGGAAATAAAACACAATTTTGAATAATATTATAAAACAGAACCGCGATGGTTCATGGCTGGAAAAAGTTAAGCTATCATTGTGAAGGACTATATATTATACCATAAGTTTTATTACATAACTTCTAGAGTAATATTTATTTTATTCGAGTGATTCAGTGATTTTACGGTGATTATTATTGTAAAAATTAAGGTATACGAGATTTTATGTTCCGCAACATACACCAGTAAAAATTGATTCTACGGTAAGAAGTGCTAGCACTTCTTTTTTTCCGTTTTTTGATCTGGAATTTTTGACAGTGCTTTCTCAAATTTTACTTCTAAGTAAAACATGAATAGAAGTCAAGAGTCAGGAATAGGAAAATACTTGGTATTTGAAAATATTAATGAAAACGTTAATAAGAAGTTTTTATTTAATTAAATGTAATAAGTAATTAGGTTATTAAGAAGTGGTAATTATATTATCTCGTCATAATTATATTGTAATATCCTAAAAAGATCCATTTGTTAAAATATACAAGAAACATTATTTAACAAAAAAGTAAATTCAACACATTTACTTTTCAATACCTAAAGTAAAATATTGGAACAATAAAATTGAATACAATGCAGATTAGCTCTAAAATTTCAAATGCCAATTAAAATTGAACCCAGTTATCAAATTTAACCTCCACTTCATCGCTAAAATTCTGAATCAAATTCAACTAGGTTGTTAAAGCTAGATATATAATACCTTTTCTTCAAAGTAAGAAAATAAGAATGTCTTCCCTTAATTAGATAATATGGGTAATTTATGATCTCCAGGCTTTTGCATAATCTTTAGCCAGAGGATCTGACAGACTGCGAGTTAATATCTTTTAGATGTCATATGTCATTCAAGTTTAATGAAAGAAGCGAGGACCCGCGTAATTTAAAGCTAATATTCCTCTGGGGGTATTTTTATGAATTAAAATGTCCCGCAGGAATCCACTTTGATTTTCTTACCTTCAGTTTGGTGGATTATTTTATAAAAGATGCTCTGATTAAAGCAAACATACGGTTGTTTTGCTTCAGATTTAAAAGTCTTGCTTAAAATAATGTTCTGCGATTTTAATAAAAGTTCAAAGCGGAAAGCGCATATTAAATACTGTAAAAGTTAAACAAACCATAAATTAGAGTTATTTAAATGTTTTCCCAAACAGTGAATGGTTAACGGATGCTAGTTGTAATTGAAATTTGTTTTCTTCTTAGTTTCCTTTTGTCTCATTTTGCCTAAAGTGATTTGCGTAATTTGGTATAACGTGTTGGTGCGGGCGAGTTTACCAATCGGGATTTCGAAACATTTCAATTGTTGACAGACGGAAGTATTCATAACCTGTATTTCTGATGGAAGTATTCATAACTTATAAAAGCAGAAAACAAATTTTCATGGTTACATATCATCCTATTTGTGTATTTAAAGGAGGAAAAAATAGATATGTGTATAGAAATATTTATTTGTTTAAAATAAAAATAATTATTTTCTTTGTCGAAAAAAAAATATAGTAGAAAGCAATCTTATACGCAAAAATTAATATTGGTATTATTGGATATACTTTTCTTTTTAAATCGTTGATAAATTGTAAGTTTTTGACGATGATTTTCTGATGAAAAACATTTTAGAGATTTCCATTTGTTTCTCAAAATTAATGTATACATACTATATAAATGATTAGAATATCTTTTTGCCCAAGCTATTAAGTAGATTAGTATTAAGAATTGAAAAATATGTATTTTTTTGTTTATTATTCTTTGATGGTGGTTTAGATCCTAAGAGGACGGTAAAATTGTTAATTTTTCTTAGGTTTATTGAATCATTTTTTTGCTGTTTGACTTTGATTGTTTTTGATGCAAATAATTTCTTCGCCTTTCCTTTCTTGTGTAAATTGGAAAACCACAAAATATTTATTTTATTTAATTATTCATTTTTTTGAGTTTTCATCGTATTGTTTATTCTGTTCCATTCAATTCCCTATTAAAGTTTTTTTTAATAAATACGAATTTCATGAATTCAAGCATTTCTTGTCACGAATTATTTTAAGGAACGAAAAATTAATGTCCAATAAATTAATAAAAAATGCCCATAACCAATTTAATGATAAAAAGCTACTTCTGAGTGACAATTTTTTAAAAATGTTTGTAAGATAATTGGCCTGAATTTTCAGCGTTTGTTAATTTAGCGTGAGTAATTATCCTTTGCTAAATAGTTATCTTGTCTTTTATATAGATGTTACATAAATTATACATAATTATCTAAACATAATTTCATCTTAAAATCGATTACAAAACATATGTTATACTTTGTTTTTCTGTGATTATGACTTATTTTTACTGAAAGTTTTATATAGTTTTATAAAATAAATATTTCATAGGATGATTGAATTACTGCTCAAATTAAACTACGAGTATATCTCGTTTTTAAATGATAAATAAAATGCAAAGTGACAGATTCTAAAATACTTTTCTTTCTTTTCGTTTCTTTTAAATTACTATCTTACTTTCTTATTAGTATAATTACTTTTTTATATTACTATATTTTCAATTACTATTAACACTCTTCTCCATAAAATTAGTTACTAAATTAAATTTATTACTTTGAATTTATTACTATTAGTTGTTAAGTTCCAATTGTCATACATTTAAGATCATATTTCGTAATAAAGATATTTTTATTTTTACTAGACTGAGTTGCCTTTTTTATTTCACTTTGTTACTTGAAACAAAAAGTTAAAAATAAATATATAGTTAAATACACCAATCAAAGGAGAAGTATATGAATAAAAATAAACTATATACGAGTTTTTGTTCATAAGGATTAATCTAGCATTCGCTAAAAAAAATTTTTAGATTCTTTTTTATTATCACTGAAAAAATCTCAATTGAAAAGAAAAATATCTCTCTTCTTTTCCTGTCACTTTTAATGAGAGAAATTCCTGTTTATTTTAACGATTTGTGAAGGAAATTTTAAAATAGATTTCTAGGGATTCCAATTTTGTTACTCACTTAAAACAAGGCCTTTTTGAAATATTTTAAGATGATTTTAATATTTAATAAGCTCCAATAAAACACAACCTGATGAAAAATATACATGTTTTGTTATTATTAACAGTGTATGTTTATTTTGTAAAATATCAAATTAGTATTTTTATTTTAACTGTTTTAGTCGAAAGACTTATTTTAAATAATGCAAAAGTGTTTTAAAAATTCAGTACTTTTCATTTGTAAGCTTTTAAGTGACTTTGTCTTATTTTTTAAAAGAAGTATGCGACTTAAAAATAAAACTATATCTTTGAATAAAAATATATTTGAATTCTCTTGAGTTTACGAGTAACTTTTAAAGAAAATTGTGTATTCTAATCTTTTATCGCAACAAATATATATCCAAATAATGTTATTGAATTTTTACCTTTTCAATGTCAAGAATATTTTTCCAAGCATGTAAAAAACTACACAGTAAAGGCATCTTTTTTTCTGGTTGATGTACAAGAAAACAGAAATATATGCTTTTCTAGCATTCTTGCACATAAAATTTTCTTTTCCATGATTTACGTCGAGCTAAGCTTATCTACTATATGTAATGGATAAGTTTACATTGAATGGGTGTCATGGCATTATAAGGTTATAAGTTCTATGCCTTATTTTATCAAAAAAGTAGAACATGAATGAAAATTTGACTTCTTGTTGTTGTTCCTAATGTCACTTACCAACCAGCAAATATGAAGGTGAAACCAAGTGAACTTAATGAAGAGGGGGAGTTTCTTGTTTTTCAGTGGTGCCATCTAAGCTAAGAATACGACTTCCACCACACACACGTCACAGTCCGTTTATAGGGTGGACCCCATTCATGGACTTTCTTCCGCAGATCGCAATTTTGATCTGCACTATAAAATGACCAATTTCCAATTCAGTGCCCCCTAAAAATATGATTTATTATGGGGACATGGATTGCTTTGTGACCTGAATGATTTAACGTGCATTAGTCACCATTTACTGCACGGGGAGTCTTCAGCCTGGCGGGATTGAACTCACGACCTCTTAAACATGGGCCCAACGCCCAACCACCCACGCTATCCTATCCACGCTTCTTGAATAGTCTATTTTTTATTGCAAGCTTTAAGCATCTTTTAGCTCGTTAATTGAAAAGTATTATAATGAGCTAATAAGAAAATTTAAATGAAATTCATTGATGCCTTCTGATAAAAAACACATTAAGTATATAAATCCAAATGTCAGTAAAGTTCGAACACAGTGTAATCGTCTAAAATACCCATGAAGTGAAATAAAGAAATTATATTTTAGTTTTGTACGCGCTGCAGTCTTTTCATCAGTGAATTTCATATTTAAAAACAAGGGCAGCAGAAAGGATTTTATAAATGGAAGATTAAAAATACATAAAATGTTTAGTTTTCTTTTAAATCAGTTATGACTATTCTTGATTCATCATCTGTTTATTCCATTGCTTTGCATAAAAAACGCCTTCTCTTCTATGTCATATCGTTGTCATGTCTTTCTCTATATTTATATTTTGTCTGATACCACTCACTCTTTTTTTATTTATATTAATTCTTTTAAACGTGCTTTTAAAAAATTACTCATTTAAAACCAACGGTAATGGAATAGAAAAAAATATTCGTGTACTCAAAAGCAAAATTAATAGGAAAGTGGTACTAATTGGTTAGGAGAAACATAAAAAAATCGATGTCAATTAGGCTATATTGAGCCAATGATGCTTAATTAAGATAATATATGCATACTGAAATAAAAAATATTAGGCAGCAAAAGCAATGGAGTAAAGGTATTTATTTGAATGGAGGGATCGTAAAAAATCGGCGACAATTATTAGCAAAAAAATTATTAGCGACAATAGTGCTTAATTAATGTTGCTAATATGTATTAATTGAAATAAAAAAAAGTAATTTCTGAACTAAAAAGCAAAAATAAGTAGAAAAGATACTTATTCGGGTTTTCGGTAACCGTAAAAAATCTGCATATTATTATTGACACTAATGCTCAATTAATATTGATAATGTGTATTAATTGAAATTGTATATTAATTGAAATGGTGAGCTAAAAAGTCAAGCTCATGCAAGAAAGATTAATGAGAAAATCGTTTAAAAAACCCGTAAAAAATCGATTTCCCTGATAACACTTAAATCATATATATCACTGACGGTAACATGTACTACTGGTATTATGGAGATTGGCGATTTGGTTTTGATAAGAATTCAACAACGAGTTTTCCGTAGTTTCAGAATTTTTTTTCCAGTGGTAGCTAAGATAGTGTGTTAATATTTTAATGAATTAGAATTAAAAGAACTTTTTCCCACCACTACTTATCAATATTTTAACTGTAAATTAAGGGTCAGATAGAGAAATGGTAATGCTCCAAAATCCTTATAAAGTTCTAATATTTTTTACAAAAAAAAATTGCCTGCCACTGACAAATATGTATAAACTCAAATATTGAAGGGTTATGTAATAAGTAAAAAAAGATGATAAAGGTATAAAATATTGTATTTATATATTTGGTTATTATTAAAACTGCACCAATCAGTTTTAATACCGAAACTTTGGAATTAAATGTTTTACGGCCCCTCGAAAGGGCCTGAGAAAAAGCACTTAATAGTGGTAAATATTAATTATCATGAATTGGCCGCGAGCAATAGCATCACACCAAGAGAAACGAAATACATTTTGTTTTTATTGAAATGGTATGAATTACAAACAGCGATCTTTTCTTTCTTCAATAACTTAAAGTCAAGGAAGATTATATCATAAAACATTAAATAAAGAAAAGGAATTATTTTAGCTATCTTAATTGAAAAACTTAGAGGAAGAACCTGGTAATTCACTTTTTCAGAACGAAAAAAAACAGAAACAAATGTATCCGAATTACTTTATTGCCAATTTATTAGAAGGCGGAACTAATAGCTCTTTTATTTACCACTACCTATAACAGGGATCCGTAACCCTATGCCCGCGGGCACCATGGCCCCCGTCGATCGGTCTAGGTGAACCCGCTGCTTGTGCACAACGATAAATACAATATTTCAGTTTTCCATTTTCCCATAAAATGATATGCAAAAATTAATGTGGTAAATTACTACAATTGTTACATGTAATGAAAATTATTACCGAAGTAGTTAACTGAATTCTAGCAGCTTTACTGCAACTTCGACTTTTCAAGGCACTGTTACAAAATCCTGATGATGCTGACTTCGTTATGTAAATACTGAAGTACGCAGGCTCAGTAAAGGCAAAGTGCTTGATAGATTTATACATTTAATCGAAGAAATAAAAAATTATCTTGCAGCCGAAAATCAAATGTTTTTAGAACTAACAGCATCCTTTCTGGCTAGGAGATTTGTCTTTCGTAACAGACATAAATGAAAAAATAAGTAATTTAAACTTGGAGCTGCAGGGAAAAGGCAAACTTATAGCAAGAATGAGAAGGCTCGTTCAGAACAAAGTTAGTTTTCTGGATATCACATTTGAAAATAAAGTCTCTTTTGCATTTTCCAAACATGAAAAAAATGATAGGTGACAGTGAAGTCTTATTAACATTTGTCATCTACCTCCAATTGCTTCAAGATCAATTTGAAAATAACTTTCAACAATTTAATATCATCGAGTCTATGGTCACCTTTTCTGTAAATCCTTTTACCATCAAATATGCGTAACCGAAATAGCAACATGCATTTCAGAATGTCTTCAAGTTCGAGAAGAAGTGGAGATAGAAATTTTGGATCTTCAAAATGACATTATCCTCAAAACGATTATACTAGATGAGAAATTCTGGAATATTGCTGACAGAAATAATTTTTCATTCTTAAAAAGAGCAACATATAAAATAAAGTAGGTTTGCGGTTTCACATACTTGTGGGAATCATTGTTTTCGACAATGAATTCAAAATATAGATCCCGATTTATAGATGAACACCTTGACGATTGCTTGCAAGTAGGAATATCATCATGTTCTCCCAATTATGAAGCGATGGCCAGTGAAATGCAATGACAAAGATCACATTTACTTTATTTAATAAATAATTTTAATACTTCATATGTTTTGCAAGAAATTCAGTAATAATTTATTTTACACAAGAATATTAATGCTAATTATATTCATATGTTAAATTAATTTTTAAAATTAAATTTTGCGTGCGCTATATGTAGTGTTTGTATTATTACCTACTAGCCGCCTAAGGCGGCCAGCTGTCCGCCACGTTAAAGGTTTTAACAAATAAATTTTTTTAAAACATAGCAGGAAATCTGAAGATTAGTGGAAAATTAAAGTGTTCCCGTCCTGCTATTTTGTCTTCATATCCAGTTGAACAGCGACAAATATATCAAAGCGAAGCGTTCTATTTACATACCGAATATGTTGCCACATTTTTAATACAAAAGATAAACTTTTCTCCACTTTGAAAAATGTAAACTAATGCGAACCTTACAATTAAATTTTTAATTCCTTCGTATATTATTGGTTTAAGTTGTTGAAAATTAATATTTCAATTGTAAGGTTCGCATTAGCATACATTTATAAAAGTGGAGAAAAGTATATGCATTTTTTAATAGTTTTTTGAATATGGCTCTTTGAAGACAAAAAAGCAAAGATTTTCTTACAAAATGACTGATAACTAAAAAACTAATCCAAATTCCTGAAAAAGAAAAAAAAATACTTCGTCATTATGTCAAAACACAATTATGTGCCGAGTTTCGTGCCTGGGCGAGGCTTCTGGGCGATATATTGTGATTACAGACACACACACAGCCGCGTTTATTATTATGTATAGATGTCTACCAACTATAAATTTATCTTGAAAAAATAAATGGTCCCCGCCATTCAACCGATATTCTGGTATTTGCTCTTAGGTACAAAAAGGTTGGGGACTCCTGGCCTATAATTTGAAATAAAAACAATGCAAGCATACTAAAAACTAACAAGAATAAATTATGTTAAGATAAACTTGATATCAAAAACAGTTCTGTTACATTAAACATAACCATATTGAAGCAACCACTTTATGATATTTTCTCTTATTCATTAATTCCCTTAAAAATGTCATTCACCTGGTTTTTCCATCAAGCTGCTTAATTGTGTCGGTATGTGGCTTTCAGTTTTGAGCTTGATTGGGTTGAGTTTTTCACTACTGATTTATTGATTCGTTTTTTTTTATTCACCCCGTTCGAACAACGGGTATTCAGCTTGTGTAATATAAAATTATGCGATATTTATGATTTTCACTATATTGTCATAACTTTTGCATTTCAGAGTATTGTCTCAGCAGAAACCATGCCTCTATGTGATTTAGGACTGCCATCTTTCACCAATACAGGCATTTATAAGGTACAGCATTATCTGATTTCTTAATACAGATTTTATTTGAATGTGTTATCCTATGTTAAGGCTTATTTTCAGGTTAATACAAGACATGTTTTCGACAGTATAAGCTTATTTATATATTTAGCTAAAATGCACAAGGGCATTTTAACGATTTCTGCAAATAATAGTATTGAATTAGATACGGGGCAACTATTATTGCTTTTGCTTGCTTCTCTTTCAATTTTTTATTTATTTACAGCAAATACTTCTTCCATTTTCATTTATGTGATATAACGTGATTGTTCAAGAATATTGTTAGTCATGTACTTGCATACTCGTAGAGCAAATTGCATGAACAGGTTTAAAGAGAAAGGACATGGCAGACAGAGATAGGTCGTCCTTAATTAGTTTTATCGTTTTTAAATATCTGTAATAAGAAAGCTCTTGTAAGTATTTTTTTTTTATAAGAAGACAATTTTGCAGCTAATTTATCCGAATTTATCGGATCTGAATTTTTTTCTCTCAGAGCTTTCGATTTCAGTTCAATGATTTTCTGATGGATGACACTGCAGGTAGTAGAAACTGCAAATAAAAGAAGAAGAATTAATAATGACATGAAAATATTTCGAAGTATGTTACTAATTATGATTAAATAACAACATGTTCGAAATTCCACAATCCTTTGTTGTAATCGGAAGACAAAATTATTAAATGCAACCGAAAATAAACGAAAGTTTAAGCACCTTCTGTCGAAAACATTTTGAATTAAAATTAAAAAGTATAGAATAAAAATTGTTGCATGAGTCGCTATTTTAAACCTTTAAAGTTTTCGTATTTAAATGTTTGATATATATATATATATATATATATATATATATATATATATATATATATATATATATATTTATATATATATATATATATATATATATATCCGCTATTATAGTTATTTATTTATTTATTGTCATTCTATGCAGCTTTAAAATCTACGTGTACTCACAGCAACCGCATGCACTTAGTTATTCGCAATAAAAGTTTGATATATGTTTTTATTGAAGTTTCATGCATACAATTTTACAATCTGTAATTATTACAATTTTTTAATCTGTAATTATTACTTCTTTGCGCAAAGTATTAACTATTTAAAGGCTAACTAATGCAAGGAGGAACCAATTGACTTGGAATTTTATAAATTCACTGAAATCAAAAGTATGGCCAAAACAACTAGAATACGGTAAAATTTGCCATGTTTCTGGCTCTATGGGAACACCAAAGCGGTATTATTATGATAAAAGCATCAAAACAATTTATTTGCTTTTCAGTTTTGTACTTGTAAATAAATGCGTGGTAATAAGAACTATAATTTTGAAAGTCAGAATTTTCAATAAACCGTTATGATATGAACGAAAAAATTACTAAATGAGTAGTTTATATGCCTTATATTTTGGTTTCATTAATCAGTCTTATGTTTTTTAACTGAAATGTCGTTACCATACCGTAAGGTACTTGTACCAGAATTTTAGCAAGCAGTAAATAAATGCATTGCTAGTAGCAACAATCAAATTAATAGCAATTAATAAAATTTTAGATGAATTGCATGCAAAATGTAAGTCCGATAAGCAAAATTTCTTCATCATTATCTTTAAAATTAAGAAGCAAATGATAAGACATAGTAATCTTAAAACTGATTCATTTCATTTCGTTTAATCTGAGTTTTGATAGTAGTTCATAACTCATACAGTGAAGTATGTCATGAACTTATTAAATGTTCCTTATCTAATGGTTAGCATTGATGAATCTTTACTCTTTTTGCACGATAGACAGTAAATCTTTTAGTGAAAGAGGAAGTATAATTAATGTAAATATTATGATAAAAATATATTTTTTTTGAAAAAAAAACGTACAGAAATACGAACACGTTTTTCTTATGTTCCTCATATTGTGATTTAAACTAAACAAAAACGTCGATATTATTAGATAAATGCATTGTGCTGAAACTTGCCTCTTTCGATAACCCGTAGAGAAATATTCTGTGTATCTGACAGCTACTGTTTAGGAGTATGCCTCTCGAAGACATAAACCTTCTAAATCCATTCACTTGAAGGACGCAAGATAGGTTTAGTTTTTCTAAGAATCATAAGCGCGATAATAATAAGTGACAATGGCAAAGAAATTAATTCTGTGTAATTTGTGAAGCGATATTATCCTGAACTAATGTAGATTATTTATCCACATGGAGTTAGTCTTGAAATTTTCTGTAAGAGTATAACAGATGTATTTAAAGCTTATTAAGTAAATATGAAATAAATTTGATTCTAAGTAATTATTTGTTGAAACATTTGGAGTTGAATAATGATAATTTAATGCATATTAAGTGCATTAAAATTTTAATTAAGAAGAAGGAAAACGAATGAAAAAATTACACGAAGAATAAGAAAAGAAATTGCATTTTATTTAAAAAAAATTTAATCTAAGGAAGTATCAAATTAGTATGTTCGAAAGGAAAACGGAAAAAAGAACAAGAGGAATAAGCTTCTGATCAAACTGATAATCCTATCGAGTGCGAAAACTGAATGAAAATAATTCTGGTTAAATTATTGTAATGTAGAATGATAACATTTCTGGTTAAAAAAAACAACACAATTCTAAATAATAAAACCTAAATACATAATATTTGAACCATTCTTTCGGAAATTTTTCCATTCATATGACAACGGTTGCCGAAAATTCCGTTTTTTTAAAACTACCGTTCTTACTACCACTTATAATAAAAAAATACAAAGCTGTATACTAAATTTAACAGAATAAATGCTTTTTATGACATGTTGTATGGTATCATGATAAAATTGCAAAATTTCATAGACACTACTAAATTTTATTACAGATTGATTATAAAACCATATTTTCCTGTTTATTTTACCAAAATCATAACCGTAGCGCTTTGGTAAAAATTACCAAGCTTTTTGGTGTTCCTGTAGAATTAGAAACAAGATAAACGTTACCATATTCTGGTTAGTTTTGATCGTACTCTTTTTCTTAGTGTAATAGTGATTTTCAAGACGATAAATCATTATATAGTCTTGTTGAAATTTCATAATAAAACAAGAAAAAGTAAAAATTGCAGATCTAAAATAAGTCTCCCTCGTTAAAATATTTGAGGTCGTTTTTTTCCATCAAAGAATAACTATCTGTATAAATAGAATTTTAGTGGCTGGGTGGCGCAGTTGGTTTGTCGTCGGCCTTCTGAGCCCAAGTCTGCGGGTTCGATCCCCGGCCCAGACACCGGATTTTCGGGATGCAGAAAATCCTCAGCGGCCATGTCGTATGATTATGCGGCATGTAAAAGATCCCTAGAGTGCCTTATTGGCTCTTGGCATTTCCGGCAAAATTAAATTCCTAGTGCACTTTAGCATCCAAATAAAGTCTCGGTACTGCCATCTAGCGTGGCAGAAACTAGACGTCCAAATTAACATGACCAGCGGTATCTCACCTATTGTGGTGGTCCTGAAAGAGTGGATATCACCTCTGGAGAACGCACTAGGTCTGCTCATCGGCAAGACCGATTGTGCAGCTCATTGGAAATAAAAAATGTAGAATTTCGGTTGAATCCTAAACTTTTGCTAAAAAGTGTTTAAAACGATTTCCAGGAAAACAAATTTCGTACTTTTGATGAAAATCTAATCATAAAAATCTGATTAACACATTACCTTCGTATCTAACATTTTATTTTTATTATTTTTAAAACCTAAGAGAAGGAATCATGTAAGCTAAATCAATTATGTAAATCTTTGTAAGGTTACACATTCTTTATGTGAATACTCTTCACTTCTAGTTTATCAAAAACATTGAACGATCTCGAACGCTAAATTATTTGAATATGTAAATACAAAATTAATGTTCGTATTATAATACTAAAATGTTCTAATTGGGTGTGGTGTGGATTTTTGGAAATGAACCGAATGTGAACTTTAGCTCACAGCTCGCATAGAGAAAAGCAGTAAGAATTAAATATTTGGCCAAATCAGAAGCAAAAATATACCTAAAGTTGATTACGAAACTGAGAGCATTAAATAAATTGTAATAAATTTATATAACACTTTCTCTTTGGAGCTTGTAAGAAAAAATGTGTGATAATCAGCATTGAATCTATCAAAAATCAAAACATGTAGATGATTTATATGAATAATGGTGAACAAAGAAAAACGAAGAACGAAATAATATGCTACTAATAATAAAAAGGATTGACTTTCTATGCAAGAGTGCTGTGCAAGGTAAAGATTGCTAAAGTTCTAGATTTTCAAATATTTCTCTTAATTTATTTTTCGAGTAAAATTTGAAAGTACGTTTTATTTCCTCAGTATTCAATATTCTATGTACTCAAATTATCGAAGTATTTATTTAATTATTATATAAGATTTACGCACTAAATGTTAAATTCATTTTTATGGATATTAAAAAATAAAAGATTTAATCAAATTCTAGTAAAAAAAATATTTTGAAGACGATTAACCTTCACGTGATTTACACTCTCAGAAAAAGACTTTTAATGCTGATTAATACGTCAACGGTACCTATGGTTATTGCGAGCTATGAACGGAAACATATTATCAACGTAACCATAGATTTCATCATGGTTATTTTGAACCATAGGTCAATATTATGATTTAATTGTGAACCATAAGCCATGATATCCCGGTACCATATTATCATAGTCATAATTAGTCAGATTAAGTTCTATTTCCATTCATATTCCACGTCTATTCATATTTCCATTCAAGTTAAATTATACTGTCATGTAATCAATAAACTTCAAGAAATATTGTTTTCGATTTAACTATAATATTATAGAAAATATTATGATCAATTTTATGATGTTATGATTATAATTTAATTATGGTTGAAGTAAATTTAAACAATTCTATGTTACAACTTCCTAGATAAGAACTAATGTCACCGGGTGTTAAATACATTTAATCATAGCAGACGATGTGAAGCAATTATCATAGCACACACGTCTTCTTTTCCAGTTTCAAAAAAAAGGAAACATTTATGTGTGAGGAATAGATTCTATTTTACACTTTTTTGGAATAACATTTATAGATGCAAATCAAAATGCTGTTGATTTCGTAGCAAGATATTTTCAAAAGTTTAGAGAAGTATGCAAATAAATATTGTTTATGAAAATTTAATGTGATTAGATATGTGAGCTTTAGAAAATTTGCCGAACTTCAATGTAAACATTCAATCTAATTTAAAACCTAGACAGCAATATAAATTTTTAAAAAAATATATTTAAAGAAATGAACAAGTTTCTAAACTTTTTTCAATTAATTAGTTTACCGCTGGTTTCGCGGAACCAATCCATTTCATAAATCCTATGAGAATCCTTCCAAAAGGCATATTAAAGCGTCAGGTTTAAAAATTAAGCGACGAACCAAAAGTGAAGTTAAAAGTTGTACCATTAATATGTAATACTTGAAAGTTCTCCAAGAAATTACTGCCGTAAATTGCAAGGTATGGAGCTATAAATAAACTCTTTCACCTTTTGCCTTATTTTAGCGCGAATTTTGTTTGAAGTTTCTCATTTTTGTTAGACTTTTTTTATTACGAGAAGAATAGTTAATATTAAAACTACTTTAAGTACAATAATGTTTTTTCTTAATATTTCTTGCCAAGCTGCCGAAGCATTTTTTAATTGGTTGTAAAATTTTAGATGTAGACTTCAGCTTGACTTTTTCAAAATGCCATATTTTAAACAAAATTAATAAAAAGAAAGAATACGGTTTTATAAAAAAAATATCGTATTTTTTTACGCTTTAAAAATTGAGATACATACAACGAGTCGAACAGAGATTGGATACCTTGGACGAGTGCAGCACTCCATGCTGCTGCAACATTATGCCACAATTCATCGACAGTAGTGATTGACGAGTGGTGGCGTGCCAGTCGTACGTCATACATTGACCAAACGTTTTCAATTGGTGAGAGATCAGAAGAACGTGCTGGCCAGGGCAACAGACGAACATTTTCTGTGTCAAAGAAGGTCAGAACAGTGGGTACAACAAGCGGTCGTGCATTATCCTGCTGAAGTGTAGAGTTAAGGAGAACTCGAACATAAGGCAGAGCAACTGGTCCTAACACATCAGAAATGTAGCGGCTACTGTTTAAAGTGCCGGCAATGTGAGCAAGAGGTGATCGAGAAGTGTATTCAATGGAACCCCATGCCATTACTCCAGGTGACGAACCAGTATGACGATGTCAAATGCAAGCTGCCAATGGGTGTTCTTCATGATGTCACCAAACGCGGATGCGGCCATCATGATGCTGTATACAGAACCTGATTTCGTCTGAAAAGACCACGTCATGCCTTTCCTGCGTCCAAGTTCGTCATTGTTCACACCATTGGATACACTCCCGCCTGTGATGCAGCGTCAAAGGCAGCCAAAGCCATGGTCGCCATGCTGACAGTCCATGTTGTTGCAAACGTCGTCGAACTGTTCATGCAGATACTTGTTGTCTTGCAAACGACCCCATTTTTTGACTCAGGGCTCGTGACGCAGCTGTACGATCCCTTAATTCCATGTGGGTAACATGTCTGTCATCTCGACTGTTAGTGACGGGGGGCAGCTGAGATCCGGCACGGCGTTCCATATGACCGTCATGAATCCATCGATTCCATATTCTGCTAACATTCGTGGGATTTCGACCAACGCCAGCAGCAATACTTCGGTATGATAAACAGCAATACCGGTAGGCCATAATTTCACCTCGAGCAAACTCAGACACTTGCAGGTAGGCATTTCTCTTTCTTACACGAGGCATAACAAAAACTCTTTTACCCAAGAACAACGGTCAAATTCAATTTCTGTATGAGAAACATACTGTCAAAATTTCTTCTTATACACATTGTAGGTGTCGCTACCGACACCTGCTTGGCATGAATGCGGTGATAAGCTAATAATTTGCATACCTTAACATGCTTTATCCGTCCTGCAAATTTTACGTTCGTGGTGTGTCGCCTTCCTGGTGTAGTAATTTTAATGGCTAGTAGTGTATTTCTCAGAAAAAGAAAGAAAAAAAAAGCTATTTATTTATTTTTGCACAAAATCGTATTGTATTAAGTAAATTAATAGTCCTCGTTAATCATTTAAGAAACACTTTATAGCAGAACAATGATAAAATAAGTATTTAAATTTTAATTGAAATTTAAATAGACATGTTTATTAATACTATATTAAATGTTTAAATGTATAGAAAGTTTAAATTTACTATTTTTATTGATTTACAAGAGAATTTGAGAGTTGAGATAAACAATCTACTTTCATAATAATTTAATAATATCCTAAGAAGACACATTTTCATTAAAAAAAGTGTTTTGGAAAAAAAATATGACGCAAATTATAAAAAGAATATGTTTGAAATAATGCGACTTAAACGTTAATACATTATAAGTTCATGTTGAGACATATTTGATAAATTTAACTGAAAAACACATTTTCCGCTAACAAAAAGCAAATCTTTTACGATTTAAAGAAAATTGACCTTTCCTCAATTCTAAAGCAATAATTTTTCAGTCCATTTCGGAAACTATTCCTCGAAATATTCCTCCCAAGAGAATTTAATCTATCTCAAATTCCGAGAATTGATCAAAATCGATTTTTGGTCTTCGCTCCTAATAAAAAAGCTTTACATCACTGTTCTTCTTCTTTTCTTTGTTTTTCATGTCTTGTTTTATTCTCAGTTTCTCTCTTCATGTCTCTTCTTGGAGGCAATCCGACAGAGCACTTGTCTTATTTCTTCGCAAAAAAGTTTTCTCCCTTTCTTGCTTTGTTTAGATAAACTGTGTTCGTATTATTTTTACTCATTGAATATACTATAATATGCATAGAATAAGTTATACGTCTTGGTTTTAAATCAGTGAAATCATTTTTATAGTTGTTTTAAACGGAAGTTTGGTGTTTTCTTTTAAACTTTAAATGCTTTAAGTCAACTGTATCGTAATTTTAATTTTTAAGTATATTTACATTCAGAGAGTGCAAAGATTTCGTTTTCGTATTTTGTTTCTGAAACATGCATTTTTCAATGAACAGTTGCAATTGGCTCCTACTATTATTATAGAATTTTTATATTTCGTTGAATTCTAATATTTCTCGTTTACTTATTTTATGAAATATGATATACATAGCATTAAAGTTACTCTTCTTGCGTTCCAATTGGTAAAATTATTTTTATTGCCGTTTTAGCCGAAAGTTTGATGTACTTTTTATAATTTTAAGTATTTTCAGTCAGATGCATATTATTTCTTTGTATTAAAGTGCGTAATTTTGATTCTAACGTAAGTTTATATTTAAAAATTATCCGAGCTGAAATTGGCTGCAATTATTATTTTAGAATTTTTATATCTCGTACAATTCTAATGTTTCACATTAAAAATTTGAGTGAAACTGGCATTTAAACCTTTTCAAGGAAACAAACTTAAAAAAATTTAAACTGGTGATATATGCACTAAATTCTCTTGTATTTTAGACTTAAATATAAAACTATTATTAATTACATGATCGATTTTTTTTATCAGATTACTCAAAATTATTTATATTACAAGAAAAATTATATATTTATTTAGAATTTTTAAGCAATATTTTTATGGTATTTTGTTTGAGAAAATTATTATTATTTTTTTTTCACTTAGCTTTTAAAAATAAAGAGACAGGAAACTGTTAAGACACTTTAAAATTGGAACGGTGTTATTGTTAGAATATATTAAAGTTTTCAATGTTTCTGAGTCTAAAGGAACACAAAAACACTGTAATTTTTACCGAAGTGCTTTGGTAATAATTTTCACAAATTAATATTAAATATTGTTCAATAATTTGTGTTAAAATTTTGGATTAGGAGCATGACATTTAAATCATCTATATGGTTAAGTCAATTTTTTAGTTTTGCATTTTTTACTAATTTTGTTGTAATAGGAACTATAATTTTAAAAACCAGAATTTCCGGTAAAACCTTTACAGTATGAACGGAAAAAATAAATGGTTTGAAAACCGTATATTTTAGCTTTTGCACGAAAATTATGTTATGTTTTCCTTATTAGAAAAATGTAGTGCTGTGATATTAGCTGATTTTTATCTCCGTGTGGTAATACTTCAATATTCAGATAATCAATGAGAATCACCTCAATATGAAACATGAGTTTAATCAAGACGAGGTTTTTTTGAAAATTTCTTAATTTATAAGTACTTTCATGAAATTATAATTTAAGCACATTTATTGCAGATTACTTCACAAACAAACGTACAATGAGTCTAAAAAAAAAAGGGGGTAGTATCACATATTTACCTAAGCCACATTATTATCCACATTATTTCTAAACCCGCATTTACCTAATAGAATACCATGGTGCCATGGTGGCTCAGGGGAAAGAGCACTCGTCTCCCAATGATATGACCAGGATCGAATCCAAGAGGTAGCTGGTCGATATGAATTCTGCACCAGACTCACACCGACTTCAGTCCTGATGAAAAAATATTCCCGGTGGTAGAAGGACTTTGAGTTCCCTTGATAATGCCCTAACCGTGGGAGGTTTTCGTATTTTTCCCGTCCATGTAACTAAAATGTGGGTTCATGCCATCAAAATATCCTCAACAAAACGATACGAGGGCTAGTTTCTCCTAATGCTTGATAAAGGAGTTCTCTTGTCTTGGGTTCAAAAATACAGGGATACGGAATCGAACATTGATGGTCGTAAACTCAGAATTGGATTAACTGTTTTTCGTCGGCTATAAAATAATATAAAACAAAACAAAATAATATTGGAAAGTGATATTGTGATGCCACAAATTACGCGTTAAAATCCTATTTAATTTTGTATGTGTGTACACGAAGGGAGAGTTTTAAGATTAGTACATAATGTCCCTTAAAAATGCATATTTTCTATAATGGCACTTGACATAATTGTGTTGCTATTTATTATTTTTAAGTCAATTTTGATGCTTAAAAAATAAAACTGTACATTAAATTTTAGTACCAACCATTAAATATACCATTTTTCGCATAGATCCTTTCAACTGAAATTCGATGACGGTATTTTATGTCCTTTAAAAATGTTATTTAAAATGTTTAATTTTTTCTTTATTAAGATGTGTATGAGCTCAATGTAAAAGAAAAAAATATATATATAATTATGACACAGAAGACAAAAACTAATAATGCTAATTTTTTTCTTATTACTATATGTTCTATCCCGAAAAAAATCTGTTTAAATTATTACGTCTCTTTCTATAATGCTCAAGTTTCAGATCATACATTATGGATGAGATATCCCTGTTTGGACAGCAATTGAATTTAGGAATATGTTCTTTCACTGATATCGATCGAAAATATTCACTGCTATTGTTAAGCATTACCGACGTATACTTACACCATTTTATCAAAATTTTATCTTTGAATGGAGTAAAAAAATAAGATAATTAGTTACGGATATCTATTTTTCTTCGTATTTTGATTTTATGAGTTAACAC
Source organism: Parasteatoda tepidariorum (assembly GCF_982258835.1). Taxonomy (NCBI): domain Eukaryota; kingdom Metazoa; phylum Arthropoda; class Arachnida; order Araneae; family Theridiidae; genus Parasteatoda; species Parasteatoda tepidariorum. The sequence continues at coordinate 41,363,378 of NC_141757.1, forward strand.
TGATTTAAGTAGATTTTAGAAGTTATAGAAGTTTGAATTTGACAAGTGTCTATGCAAGTATTCTTTAATCCATAGAAGTAAAACATGATAAAAATTTGTTTTATGAATTAAACGAATAAATATAATATTTAGTTACGAATATTAATTTTGTGTTTAGTGTTCATGAGTAAAAGTTAATATAAGTAGGTTTTAGAAGAATCTGAAAAAGTAGCCATGGTATGTATCTGATATGAATCCATCTGATATGTATCCAAGTTAGAATCTGATATGTATTCATGCAAGTATTCATCAATCTATCTAAGTAAAATATGAGTGGTTTATGAATGGAAAGAGTAAATATGTGAATCTTCTATATCTAATGAATTATGTTGAGTTCGTATATTGCATTTTATCTATTATAATTATCTTAAATATCGCTTATGACATGAATAATAAATATTCCAACATTTATAACGAATAAGAAAATGAAATTTTAGTTGACACAGAAATCTGAATAACCAGTATTTTATTCTGGTAGTTTTTAAAGGTCCTGTAAGGTAATTTTTGTTACAAACAAATGGGCTCGCCCAGGTTTTCATGGTTTCTCGCCCAGGAACAATGTTTTCATGGGGCACAATAGGACCCATAATCCTCATAGAACAATCCCTGACATCTGTAGGCTACTTGAACATAGTTGCAGACCAGGTTCACGCATTCATGGCAACAGTTTTTTTCTGCGGGGGATGGTTCTTACCAACAGAATAATGCACCATGTCACAAGGGTCGAATTGTCATGGATTGGTTCGAGGAACATTCTAGTGACTTTCAAGTCATGTCTTGGCCTCCAAATTCACCTGACCTTAATCCAATAGAGCATTTGTGGTCCTACTTGGAAAACCAAATTCGTGCTGCCACGCTATCCCCTAGCAATGTGAGGGAATTGCAGGACCAGTTGGTACCAGATACCTCAGATTACCTATCAAAACCTTGTGGAATCAATGTCACGGTGGGTGCTAGCTGTTTTGAGGGCTAAAGGTGGTCCTACATGTTATTAGCAGGGTGGTCATAATGTAATGGCTCTTCGGTGTATAATTACTTCATCTTGGAATCAATTGTTATAACAACCAATTTAAAATGCTCAGTTTCAAATTGATTGAAATATATTTCGCATTTTAGCAACTAGATTAAAAGAATATATTTCACCATTGGTGAAAATTTAGGTAATATTTATATACTTAGTTTGCAGTTATCATTGAGGCTAATTACTTTTGGTAGTATGTTCTGTCTTACGATTTTATAACATTTTTAAATAAAACTTTGAAGTACTATATCGAAAATTGTCAAAATAATTATGAAACCTCATGAATTAATATTTCAGGTATTAAAAAAAAGTCAATAAGTCGTAAATTATAAAATAAAAAATAAGTAGTCAGAGACAAATTTTTGAGCCTTTTAGATAATTTATGCTTAATCTTTTCTTTCTATTGCACGATTTGATAAGCAAATAAAATTTAAAAATGTTAAAAAAGTGGAGTTTTTTTTATGTAACGTAACTTTGAATGTTTTGTTTTTAAAATATTTTTATTAAAATTGTTTAAATTGTAATTTGCTTGAGCAATGTTTTGCTATTGACATTAAAAGAATAAATAAAGTTTAAAAATGTATATTCTTATATTTTTTTTTCATTTTTAAGGAAAAATACAAATTAACGTTAAAAAAGCATTCCTCTTAAATAAATAGTTTTGTGGAGGTTTCTGAACCTGATGAAAGTAATCATTAAGATGAAGATATGTTTAATACACATAAAGAAAATAACATTTCTATTAGAACTAAGAGACAGTACAAGAGGAACTTTTACATATAACAATTAACAAACATATATTGTAGCACAACAATAAACATACGACAACATATATTTATTAATGACATGCCGTTAAGCAAATTTGCGCTTGTATGCTTGTAATGAAGTGGGCGGTGTAAATACCAACAAGATCTAAACCATAGGGGAGAGTGGGGTCAATTGTAACAGGGTACGATTGCAACAGAGCAAAATTTTCGAGTGTCGGATTCTGGATTTGGTTCCTAGGTGGAGCACAAGGTGTATTTAATAAATCTACATGTACACCCCTGCTGGTAACCATTTTTATGTACTTCTGAAAGAGTTACATCACAAAAGATTTTTAAAAGAAAGTACTTTTTTTGGTATTAGAATATTACATTGTAACAAAGTAATTTTGTTTAAACAAATAAAAATTATTAACCGAATATGTAAGTGGACACCTCAATTAACATTTAAAAAAAAAGATTAGTTTTGTTAATTATATAGCATTGCTTTTAACAAATGAAGCTGAAATGGCGTCTTGTGGACGATTGTAACAATAAGTAAAGGGACGATTGTAACAGCTGAAAATAAATAATCTTATGCTTACAAACCATTACTTAACTCTTTAAGAACCACCAATAGTTTCCTATATCATTTATATTATGTTGCATGTGCATTATTTTATTTGTCACCTTTCACAGCATAAATTCAACTTTTTAGTCCCTTAAAGTTAAAAGTTTAACCCTTTAGGTCTCTGCTCACTATTCTTTTTACTTTTAAAATATCACTACTATTTTGATCAATAAAAAAATATATCACAACTATGATAATATGTATAATTAACTATGCTTCAGTTGAATTTATAAACAGTTACAATCGACCCCGTAAGTGGGGACAATTGTAACAAATGCACGACTGTCAAAAATTGTCAATAACTAGTATAATAACATTTAAAATAAGGTATTTTTTTCTAGTTGAGGATAGTCTACTTTACTCGTCTGTCAATTAATACTAATAATATATTGGATTTTTTGTTAGTTAAAAATAGTTAAGTAAAAAATTTTACAATTGGCCCTACTCTCCCCTACATATCTCAGATTTAGTTAAGTGAACATTTTTGTTGTTAGAGATAAATAGTTTTAAGTGAAAAAAATGAAGAAAAAAGTGATAATGGAGAAAATACAGTCGAACCACGTACTTTAATACCCATTCAACTGTTGGTAAAAGATGCTTCTGAATCTGCCAGACACTATCAAAGTGGCTTAATTGTAATCGTCATTTAAACTTTCATTAAATGACTGAGAGAGGAAAATAACATTCAAAATTATTTTGAAAATTAAGAGTGAACTTTGGTTTCGGAAATGTATCGTTTTAAGTGAGAATAATTAAAAAATTAGGAATAATGAAAATTACATTCAAAGATTCAACTTAAATTTTTAAGTTCAAATGGAAGAAAACACGTTATTTCTTTAGCATTAAAAAAATTTAAAAGAAAATCAAAACAAATTTATTTATTTTGTTATGTGTACAAACTTATAAATCCAGCAAATAATATCATTTTTAATACCATTATTTTTTAAGTGGTCATTTTTAGATAAAAATAAGGCACTTTCATGCATACACAGTAAATACTGTAAAAACTATTATATCGCCTAAAACAAAAGATCCTATGAGGATTTTATTTAGAAGATAATCAACTATATTTTGAACTATTATCTTAAAAGCAACTGCTTATGTTACTAAGCTAAGGATCAATGGATTTAAATAAGCAAATTTTCATAATTTTATGTACTGATCTTCGCGAGAAAATGCGCATAAAATTGAAATGCTACTTTTTCTTTCAGTCTATAGCTCAAACCAGGTGTACTATGACCATAAATAGTCATGAAAAATTGTAGACACTTATTTTAAAAGCAAAAGGAGATATCTTGTTTAAAGTGGAGTAAAATGTGAAAAAAATCATAATTTTTAACTCAGAAAACTGAGAAAATTGATTTTTAAATAATAAAGCAATTCCTTAAATTCATAAAAATAATATGCCCCAGTCACCCTTTTACATGTTACTTTATTGCTTTTCATCCGTGAAAAGATGACAAACAATTTATTCAGGAAAATTTCAAACTCTTTTAAAAAAAAGAACTAATACCCTCTTTCTAGAAATTAGGAATTCAGTTCAGTTTCAAATTCTAGAAAATGGAGATTTCTACCTCATTACTTGTCGACATTAGTAAGCTTCAAAATCCTACACAATTCTGGAAATTTTAAAAGTGCAGCACAACGGCATCTAGTAAGTCATTTCCCAAAGGTATTGAAATTGATATTTACACGGTTTCAATACATTATTTCGACTCTTCACGCAGAAAATTCTAAATGGTGTTTTCATGCCCATTCAATGGTTGTTGAATACTTCTGATTCTTTCTGACATTAGCAGTGTGGCTTAATTTTCTCCGTCATTTAAAGTTTTATTAAAGAACTGTGAGAAGGAATTAAATGATCGCCATGCCATTAAAGATTTATAAGGTTTAAAAGTTTGTTTTCAGAGTTATTTCCTTAAATATCTTTCATTAAGTTTTTGTTGTTGATAATATGGATTATAAATTATAGTTAATTTTTGGCTATCGAATTGTTGTATATTTTCAAGTGCGTAATATCTGTTCGATTATTGAATATAATTAATTCTGTTTCATCAAAAAATTTTAACCAAAATATTATCTTCTGGCATTTTATTTGTCCATTTTAAGGTAAAATCTATTTTCCCCATAAAATATTATACCTCAATTTTGTAGTAATATCTATTTAATTAGAGTGATTCAGTGATTTTATGGTAATTATTACTGGTAAATATTAAATTATGGTATATCTGATTTTTTGTTCTGTAACATGGGCCGGTGAAAATGGATTTTACGGTAAATAGTACTGGAACAATGAGTGCCGATACTTATTTACTGTAATTTGATCCGGATTTTTTTTTACATTGTAGATGTTTTTACTTAATATGTACACTGTAAAAAATTCAGAAAACTGTATAAAAATTGCTCCGAAAAAAGTAATAGCCAAACTTAAAAACGCTATATACTCAAAATAAAATTAACATACACTAATTTTTGGGTAAAGACAACATAATCTCAAAGGTGACGAGGAGGGAGAAATGCGTAAGTTGGCTGCTGCAAGGGTTCGAACCAGGTATCTCCAGATTTGTAGTAGAAGGTTATATCCACCACAATTTTACAACTGATTTCAAGGAGAGTTAGGAACCTTTAAGTTGTGTATATGTTACGGTTCAAGCAAAAAATTCGGTTATTATTATCTCTAACCTATCAAAATTAATAATAACCGCTTCTTTTGGTCAAAGGGAGAAATAGCAATACGGGGATATTTCCGTAACGTGATCTGTGGCAGAATAAAAGCCAAGTCTTGGAAAGGGCGAATTCAGTGTTAGATTTATCCATCGAATATTCACAAAACCATATTTTTAAGTTTTATTGATGAAGCTGGACTATTGGAATATGAAACTTTCCTTCACGTTTAGATAAGAGCACATAGAGCTGCTTGAGACAAAAATTCCTCCTACATATTTCTCTTTTCTCACGATAGGTGCCTCTCCCTGTTGACAATGTTCACTTGACTAAACACAACTCAACCATAATATAAATCCAAAGTAATTTATCTAAAATAATCCAATGTCCAGTTAAATTTCATTTGCCTGGTTTTGAAACCATGCTGGTTTTAAATACCGTAAAGTTTAAAATTTAAGTTTTTTTTTAAACATACAAGTTTCAAACGGTTTCAAAACCATGTAGGTAAAAAATATTTCCTAACCGTAAATTTTACTGTTAATTAGGTAGACATACCATTGTCGTTTTTTTACAATTATTTTTCCTTAATTTCGCGCTCTTTAATATCAGAATGCTAATTCCACAGCGACCAGCTGTTCCGAAGTTATGGACATGAAAACGCTATTATTATAAATACCATTCGCGTATTTTTTTTTTCATAAATAAAAAAGCTCAATCTACAACTATCTAAAAACATGAGTTAAAAATTTAAACCAAAACTAGAGATTTTCTTAAGAATAAATCAACCCTGCTATGAATATGCATATAGTACCGTGAAATGTACAACGAGGAATTTTCATTATCGGAATTTACTGTAGTGCTTGCTAAATTGCATCCATGCCAATTAAAACTTTTTTTGGGGAAAATTTATTAAATTTTGAAAAGATAATTTAAATCAGCTATTTCACCCCAACCTATTAATTTTATCTTCTTAAGGTTCTTGGTTTAATGAATTAAAAAATGCTCCACTACGCACAATTCCTATTGAATGTGTTATTTTAAGAAAATGCTTGGAACTAATTCATGAAATATGCTTAAATAGTTTTTTTTTAAAAATAAACAATAAAAAATTACATTGTATATTTATAAATATACAACATTTCCACTTTAAACACATTAAAATACATACAATCAATGAAATTTGTTCATGTATTCCCCTACAGAGTTATATATAATCCTTTTAAATTTTTCAAATTTATTAAATAAATGTTTATTTTATTTCAATAGCAGCCTGTTTCAGAATATGCATACTTCTAGTATTATCCTATTTATTTTCATAACTATAATCTCTCATGCAATATTTCAAAATTTCTTAAGATCCATATTGCTTTATGTGGCTCGGTTTGATATTGTGTTGTTTGTGGCATACATGGAAAGATATTACTTTTTTGCTATATGTTTATACTTCAGTGCATTGAACAAAAAATCAGTATTACTCAACCTCTTAACATTGCAGCACATGGTTTTCTTTGAAATTCCAATTCAATAGTCCACAGATCGAAGATAGGAATAACAAATCATTAGATTTAGAAATTGGAAGATGTTCAGTTAATTTAGAGATATAATAGATTAAAAAAATATTTACATTTAAAATATCATACACGTTTATTCCTTTAGAGAAGTGTTCCAAAGACCAATTCATCTATTAAACGTTATGCAATTACCGCTGATAAAAAAATTTAATTCGTTGAAATCTTAGGTAATTTATTGTTCACTGTACTACACGGATTTTTCTTTTTTGCGCATACTGAGTCTTTCGAGCTTAAAAATATTTTACAAAAAAAAATAAACAATTTGTAAAACAATAAGTTGTCAGATTTGTATCAGATATGCCAGATAGGTAAAATAACCGGCAGCAGTTTTCCAGTCAAATTAAACGTAAACTTTACGGTTAGGAACATTTATTTACCTTTACGGTTCTGAAACAATTTATAACTGGTATGGTTAAGAAACCATAATCCCAAAATTATAGGGTATTATAAGCGTCTACGCCTTGGATTGCTTCAAAACTTCTTTTGCTGGGCATTGGATATATGGGTCATTCTCACAAAAAGGTGATTTTTTAAGCCCCTGAGTAATAAATATTAGGAAATACAGCAGATTTCTTAATATTTTTCTTTATCATTTTTCGTGAAGCTCTTAACTAACAAATCATATGCATTTCTGCTAAATGTATTTAATATTTCATTCTTATTTTTTAATAAACATGACTTCAAAATCCCCTCCGTGGACGTCCCTACGTCTGTGGCACAAAATATTTTTTAATGCCTGTTAAACAATTAAAATATTATTTTAATGATTTTCGCAGTTTTACCTAGTTAAATGTCTATAGTAACTTTTTATTTAATATTTTTTTAAAAAAAAATTATTTTTATAAAATAAATGACTAGTAAACTTTGTCCATCAAAAATGATGTCTCCCTCCGTGGACAATTAATATAGTTCTGTAAATATGCAATAAAGGGCAGCATATGCGAAATCCCTATAAGACAGCTGCTGGGAGGGGTAACCATTCCATTTTCTAATGTTAAATATCAGTTGTTTTTGTTCTCTTTGGTGCCAGTTTTGGATTGTTGTATTCAACTGGGGTTTGGCAAAGTTCTCACCATATACTCCGTGGACATCATAAAGAAGGTAAGAGAAAATTATTTTATTTTTGATTGATGAATTTCAGATTGCAAAAATAGTATTTTTAACAAAAAGAACTGCCCCATTTTTCTAACTTTAAAATTAAAAATCAGAAAAATTCAAGAACTAGTTTTTGTCTCCTCTGTGAACGTTCCCTCCGTGGACATAACAAGTCCATAGAGGAGAAGACACAGTCAATGTAAGAGACAATGTGTTAGATAGCCATAATACAATTTAAATAATTAAAAAACTATTTTCTTTTAATTGATATTTTTTTAAATGAAACAAATGTGTTAATTTGTTTCTGTTTTTAAAGAAAATCAATTAAGTTTAACTTTTTCTTATCGGAGAAGTAAATATTGGCAATTTTTCTAAATTTCTGTGATGTTTAAAATTTTTTTTCTCTTCAAATTTTAGGAAAAAAATGGCAGAACCAAAATTTAAGAAAAGAAAGCAATCTAATGTTCAAATGCAAAAGAGAAGGGAACAGAAAAAACTTAGTATGAGGCAAGCTAGACAGAAATTTAAAAAAAACCCTATATTGTTTGAAGAAAGTAAAAAAAAAAAAAAAAAAGAGCAAGAAACTTTAAAATTTGTATTAGAGAAAGATTTAACAGAAAATTCGTGATTAAATGTACTAAAATTTCTATAAATTGATAGAGCTAGTCATTTGTGCCCAGGGAAAAAAGAAACAATAACAAGAAGAAAAGAAAAAAAACAAAAACGTTATTTGGATGACAGTATGTTTAACTTGCATAAAATGGTCACAAAAGAGTACCCTCAACACTCAACTTTCATGTGGAGTCCGAATTTTTATTTCAACAGTCTGTACATTTTAATTTATTAATATTCAGTAAGAGTTACTTAAGAAATTGTACACCTAGGTAAAAAATGGATGTTTCCTTTCATAGCAGCATGATAAATCGGAAGTAGCTCTATCTCTAATAATGAAATATTTTATTATTTACTTATTAATGTTAAACTCATATCAGTTGTGCCCAATAATTAATGAATTAGTCTCCATTGACATTTTATATTTTAAAACATAAAATGTCTCCTCCGTTGACTATTACATCTCCTCCGAGGACAAGGTAGAATTTAAAATATTTTAAATCTTGTAAAAAATAAAATAGAAAACTTGACCATTATTATAAGGGCATATAACAAAAATAAATAAAGGTATTTATGTAATTTTTATCACTTTTTTAATTACTTTTATTTAGGAAATTATTTTAGTCTATTTATGCCTTTTCAGTGAGAATTACCCATATATATATATATAAGCACAAATAATAAAATAAATTAAAATTAATATGAAGAGAAACTAAAAATGGGAAAGCCAATAGTCGTTATCAAGACACATCTACTGGAATAATGTGATATTTCTGAATAAAAAATAATTATCCTAAGATAAAAAATATTCTTGTTATGTGTCGATATCGCAAAAAGCATCTTGTTGAAAATGAGCATGAAATAAAAAAAAAATTATATATATATATATATATATATATATATATATATATATATATATATATATATATATATATATATATATATATATATATATATATATATATATATATATATATATATATATATATATACATATATATATATATATATATATATATATACATATACATTTCTGCTTTGTTAAGTAAGTGAAGTTTCATTGGTTTATCTAGTGGCGCCATCTATCGTGCGAAATGAGAAATACGAGATTTTTGTGTAAAGCAGCTCTGTGGTGCTGCCAACTATGCGTGAATGAGAGTTTTGTATTCTGATATATCAAAAATACCACTTGAGGAGTGCAGCACATTTGAAAACCATCATCTGTTGAAGGAACTAAAGCAATATTGTGGTGTCAAAGCTGGGACTTGAACCGTCGTTTAGCCAGTCACGAGATACCCTCTGACAGATTTACCCTCTCGGCTAAACTATGTACCCAGATGCAAGGAACTAAGTTACTTCATAATAAACTAAGTTACTTCATAATAAGCTAAGTTGACACATGAAATTCTGGTTCTTTAACGGTATTAAGGGAAATTAGACAATATACGATTGTTTTCACAATTTACAATTTGAATACTTTCTTTTTATGGTAAATTTACTGGTTTGGCTGAATGTGGAAAAATTATAATTAGATAAATTGCTATTTTACTTTTTCTGAAAAAAATTTATCGGTGTTGGCCGATTAATTTTTTATTATAAACAAAACGTGTTCTGTGAAAATGCTTTGTACTAAATATAAGTAAAGCATCTCGATAGAAGACGATTTTTTAAAACAATAATGAATCATCATAAATTTTGTGCTTGTGACTTTTTAAAGCTGCGAATTAAATTTTTAACTCTACATCACTATTAGATTGATAAATTATTGCAATGCATGGCATAAAATCATGACTTATGCCATGCATTACTTTCTTAGTTTGAAAAGCGTCTTATTTCGACAATTATCAAAATATTTCTAGACTTATTCTACCTTTCTTTATAATATCATCAATCTAAACGTATGCAAAGACTCTTCATGAATACTGAATTACTATCATTACATTAGAAGAGATTTTACTTGCATTCATCAAAGTTCCATATCTAAGAGTATTCATAGAATAATGTGGCATTGCACTAAATCTTTATAAAGCAGTTAAATTTATATTTTACAAAAGCATTTGGGAATTATTCATAAACTTGGTATCTTTAAGAGTATATGGTTAAGTTTGAGAATTATAATACTTATGTATATTATTTAACACAGGAAGTAAATATCTTTATAATATGAAAATCAACTCGCAATCACAACATTTCTAGCATTATTTATTAAGTTTGATTCATTACGTTGGGTTTATTAACAGAATTAAAGTTAAAAATACTACAAAAAGTTTAAAAAAAAGACAAGAAAAAAGAAAATATACACTTCGTTTATATGCATAAACATCATCAATAAATATTTTTGCTTGGTTTTAATTCGGCGAGATTTTTAATATCATTTAATTTTAAATTTGTATTATTTTTTTATTAATACATTGCTTTAAATATTTTCAGATTGGATAATATGCTACGAGTTTATATTATTAATTGATTTAGGGGAAAATGCTTATTGGTATTTTAATTTGCTTGAAAAATGTGTTTAAGCTTAAAATTTTCTGTAGTTTAGTTTTCTTCGTGAACACTAAAGAATTATCCAAGATAAAAGTATTCATTATAATGAAAATAAGGTTAATCTTATTATAGTCTGTTTAATAAACATTAGTTTTTCTTCTTGCAATTAGAGACATTTTAATGCTAATAGAGATTTTTTTTTTACAAAAATGAAATATTCTAAATGCTTATTTATAATGCACATTTAAAATACATAGTTTCCTCAAAATAAGGTAAGAATAAATATTAAAGATAATAATGTTAAGATAAATTAATAACGTGGGTTTTATCAATATTACCGTACAATGTTTTTTTCTGAATTGTCTACAATGAATAAAACATTATTTAGAGAATTACTTAAAAAAACCTACAAAATAAATTTAAAAATTGGAACAAGTTGAAAGGAATTAAAAGTAATAACACATCGAATTATAATCGAGAAAAGAAAAGACTTGCTAACTATGTGGAATGAGAATTATAATATTTGTTTTAATTAACATTTATTAATACTAATGGTATGCTAAAACAAATGGTGTAGTTAAAGAATAGAAACGCAAGTAAGAATAAAGTAACTAGATAATATAAAACAAATATTGTACATTAAAATCTAATTTATTAATGTTAATTGAGTGCTGGGAAAAAATCGGTGTATGTTTAAGTAAAAGCTTATTACTAGAAAACTATTTATTTCAGCATTTTTAAGCGGAATCAAGAAAAGAAATAGGGAGAAAATATAAAAAGTCAAAGAAATTATGTTTCAAACACAAAGTGATATATTAGATTAAATAGCGAGTATGGTTTAGAGAAAAATATGTAAATGATTTTTTGAATTCTTTAAACGTTAAAGTATTTCTTAAGCCTATAAAAAAATTTTTATGTAAGATCTACAGTAAATTTATGATGCAATGGATGAATATGGGCGATATCATACAGTAGTTTTAACCCATTTATTATCTTTTTTATTATAATTGCCGTTGAACAGCCGACCCAATTTTTTTGGGTTTACGACTACTAATGTTCAACTCAGTAGCTTTGTAATTTTGAACCTAATTCATGAGATGAGGAAAATCCTGGATCATGTATTGGGAGAAATTTGCCTTCGTGGAGGACTTTTTGATAGAACTAACCCTAATTTGCGTTACATGGAGCTGAAAATCATGAAAATCTCCCATGGTGAGCCTTACGGTAAGGGGTCTCTAACCCGCGATTCGTCAACCACTGAGGATATTTTACGTCAGCAGTGAGGTCGGTGCAAGCTGGATCTGTAATTCGTATCGATTAGCCATCGCTTGGATTCGAAATTGGTTCACCTCATTGGAAGGATAATGCTCCGTCCCCTGAGTTCTCATCGCTTGTTAAATTCATGTAGAAAAATCTATGGTATAAAGTTAATCAGTAATTATTAATGAGAAACAACTTTTGAAAAATATTTAATTTAAAATCTGATTAAACGCTAGTCTTAATATTAATATTGATGGAAAGAAAAATATTACTAGTTTAGCATTTTAACCAACTAGTAGAGTGATGTCTTTTTACCAACTCTTTTTCGGCCGAAATTTTATGTTATTTATTGGAAAAGTTGTTGATTGAGGAGAAATTTCGTTCCAAATTGTCTGCACGAGTAATGCTCAATCAGTTTAAGAAAGATAAATTGAAAATAATAAGAACACGCGTCGTTGCAATTTGTGACGAAAGCTTATTTAGAAAGAAATAGGGTAGTTTTTTGGAGGAAATTATTTACTGTAAAAATTTTCATTCCGAAATTACTTAAAAGACTGGCAGCAGTCCGTTCATCCAATCAAACGTAAAGTTTACTGTTAGGAACATTTCTCTTCATTAACGGGCTTTAAACTATTTGCATCTGGTATGGTTAAAAATAATCGTGAATGCAAAACTATATGGTTTTGTAATTATTTACACAATTAACATGGTATCAAAACTGCAAAAATATAATTTAATTGGACATTAGAAAGAGATTATGTTAGATTTTTCATAAGGTAATGGGCACTGAAATTAAGCCTGTGGTTGAGTTGTGTAATGCCAGATGAACTATTGTATTTAGCTTAATTTGAATCGCGAGAAATGAAAATGCTAGATATTTTTGTTAAGCATCTCCGGCGTGCTGCCATCTACGTGTGAAAGAGAGTTTCATATTCTAATGGTCCAGGGTCATCAATTACAGTGTGCAGAATACTGGTAACTCTTGATGTGTTGTAGATATTGAATGAATATTGCGGTGCCTAAGCTGGTGTTCGATCCCCCGTTCCGCCAATCATGAGTTTGTCAGATTAGCCCTCTCGTCTGCAGTATGTACCCAGCTATAATGAAAAAAAAATGGCTTCAAAAGAATGACTTTGTTTAAAAAGATGAAATTCTGGTTGTGTTTAATGGAATTAAGAAAAAAAGTTCAGAAATAAATTTATATTTTATTTTACTGTTATTATTGTTTTACTGTTCGGGTTGAACATGCAATATGAGAAATTTTTTTTAAACAGTTGTTTCGAGAAATTTTTAACAGTGCAGCATAAACACCTTAAGAATTGATAAAAAATTTAATGAAGCAATGAAATTTTAATACTTTTTAGGTTTTGATTTACATATTCTATGCTTTAGATTCAAATTAGCAGGACGAAAACAGCTATACATACTTTTCGCTAATCTCTGGGATTAAATATTATTTGCAATCAAAAAAGTTTCACATTTTCCTAAATTGAATAAAGCATAAATATTTAATAATTGTTTTAATACTTTAAATCCAGGAATAGTAGAGTTTTTTCAATGAAATGTGAATTTATGGTGCACAAAAAGTTCACATTCATTTAAAATAAAAATAATTAAAGGATAATTTTTGTATATATTGAACTTATATTAATTTTTCAATAGTTGGAGATTTTCTGAGACTAAGTTAAATACGTTTCGGTATTCGAATGTTATAATATTAATCTATTCAGAGTTATAACATTAAAAAAATAACCCTTTCAAAGAAATACACATATTGCAAAAATCACTCAATTCTTTGATTTAGCATAGTTTATAACTTTCGTAATTTAAAATTTAAAAATAAACATGCTCTAAATAGCTGCTTAAATTTAATACCATTTTAAATGTAAGCTTCATTCATAAGTTTTTTTTTCTTCACCGAATCAAAATACTAAATGCATAATTTTACTTTAAGTAGAAAACTTTTTATGCATTGATACAATTCGAAATTATAAATTTCCCCCATTTTTTAAAAGTTTAATTGATTTTCGAAATCAATAGTAAAAAGTGCAATATTTAAATTTCACATATTTTTGACTCTCTTCAAAGAAGTTGCAACATTTTTTTTCAAACTCTTATTTTATGTTCGTAATCAAACACAAGCACGATTAATTAAATAGTATTCAAGCAAACTATAAAATTTAAATTTTAATTATAATTTAACTATTTATTTTTGAACCTAAAATTAAAAAGAAAGATTGATTTATTTTGATTTATTTTAAGATAGCACACACATTCTTAAGACTGTCATTCGGGATTATTTAGGCCACAGTTAAAACTTTAAATACTTCAGATGTGTAATTTTCGTTCGCTGATTTTAGTAACACTTTTTTGAATGTTTTTGATATTTTTTTCTTTATACTATAAGTTCTTTTCTCTCAATGCAGTTTTAAACACTTTGTTAATATTTCGGTTTTACGATAAATTTATAAGCCTTTAGTTATATTTGAAATAATTTCTTTATAAATATGTTTAGTTAATAAACGCGCAATTTTAAGTTATTCCGCTTTCAAAAATTTCAAAAATAATCTCATGCGTTTGTTATATGGTGAATTATTTTTTTAATTATATTTCCCTTTTAATTTTTTCTTTGTTTTAAGATCCATTTCTTTTTACTTCACGGGATGATAAAAGTTACCATTTTTTTCCGAAAGCTGCCTCCTGTTAAACCCTATGATTAAACTGGGAAGGTCAGGTTCCTGAAAAGATCAAGAAAAATTGAACTACTTTCCACTTTAGGAAATTTCAAATATTTCTATTTTTTAGCCAACTAAATACATAATTTTTAGATTAATTTTTAATCTCTTTCTTTTTTTAATTAATAGCGTAAATGATTTATAACTAAAAACTCATTCGATAGAGCAAATGATTTAGAACTAGAAACATATTCATTCATGTTGTAATAATTAGTTGAAACATATTACAGGAGTAATTTTGCAATTCCATTATATTCTTATCCTTAAAATGCATAACAGAAAATCAGTTTACACTTTCCTTTTTTTTAACTAATTTTTTTAACCCTTAATGTGTAAAATATTGTGAGTTGTTGCTTAAAACATTACCATATCATAAATGTCAAAATCTGGTTTTTACTTTTACCTAATATCTCAACTATCTAAAAATATAACGTAAAAAGTGCTTTTTACTTTTTTTTACTAATAAAGGGTTTCGCTATAATTTATTTCAGAGCTTTTTCTCTATCTAACATGAGTCAGATATTAAATTTTTACTGTTAGTCTAATTTATACCATTATTAGGGGAAACTTAGAGCAACATCTTTCGTGCACTTTTATCTTTAGTTCTTTAATACAAATGTTTCAAAAATCTTTCATGGAATGTTTTATAAATAGACTCCATTTGTTGATCTAATTTTTACAGCAATTAATAATTTCTAAAGTAAATACTTTCAAATTGGCAAAGGATGTAAATGGAAAAGTAGCCCACAAACTATCTCCATATGATGGTACCTTGAAAATTTTATCTAATCCTCTAATAAAATTTTTACATTATTTCATTTCTAGAATGAAAATAATGTGATTTTTATTATTGATATATTTTACAAAAATTTAATAAATTCTAAAGTAGATCTGTCGGTAGGTTCACCTTCAAACAGAAAAAAAATTATTTTACTTTCCCCGTGCTAATCTTTGGTGAATTATGTATTCATAATTTTCTTATTTATTCAGCATCTGATTAATATTTTTGAATATTTGATTCAAAAACATTATTTAAGAAGTTCAATGTCTAATAATTATTTTAAAAATTGTTTGTTCAATTTTATTCATTGAAATACATTTCACTGAACTTAGTTACCGAGTTGTAAATTCTAAGTCTGTAAGTTGCTCTTTTTAAAAAACTTTTTTAAAGTTTAAAAAAGTTTTTTAAAGTTCAAACTTCAAAATTTCCTACAAATGAAAAAAAAACACATAAAGTTCAATGGAGTTAATTTCAATGAATAAAAAGAAACTATATTAATTAAACATATTAATCAGATTATGAATAAAAAAGAAAATTCCGATCATATTATCACCTTGGTTAACAGGCAAAAGGAACCAGGTCACATTACTGTGAACTTGAATTATTTTTGAAGATAAACCAAAATATTATCACCTGTAAAATTTTACTTAATAGTATGAAGTTTCACACTATATTTTTACAACGAAAAAATTATGTTTTAATAATATTAGTATGATGTTTATTTACATTAATATTATTAATATAATGTTTTATTACAACGAAAAAAATCTATGTTTTAAAAATTACGACGCATTAATATATTTTCAAAAATAAAATTGTTACTAAAATTATACATGTATCTTCCTTAACTAAGTATTGTAGCTTTCAATATAATTCGGTTTATTTTAATTAGAAATTAAAGTTCCAATTCTGCAAATGTATTTTTACTTTCCAAGAAGTCCTTAATTTGTTACTTTCTTGCATTAAATTTAAAATTTTTCGACACAACAAAACAGTAATTTAGTCGCATTTCCTTTTTAAAACTACATTAGATTTGTTTGCTATTCTAGCTGAACTAAGTTACAATTTAAATAACAAAACTTTATTTATTATTTATGCATTATATATGATTGTAATTGTTTTAGGAAAAAACTAAGAAAGTAATTATTTAGCATTAAGAAAACGTAGTTCATACGTAACTAAAATATTTGAATAAGAAGTTATTCAGGAAATAGTTACTCCATCCATTTCGAAAGAAGTCTTAAACAATAAATTGTACGCAACATCTATTTCAAGCATTAGTTAAGCCGATTTTATGTTCGTAATTACTTTGTTTAAACTCGTTTAAGTAAAACTTTTTTTCCTACTTTTGAAAAGGAACTGTAAACTTAAGAACGAAACAAAGCATGACTCAATTACTTTCGCGTAATCTATGTTAAATAGTTTCTTAAACTATATTTTCAATTATTAGTGATAATTTAAAAGGATTTCAGGTTATTTGAATTTAAAAGTTTTACAGGATTTTAAATTAATTCAAAAAGTAATCCAAATTCTAAAAAAGCGGAATAGATTCACAACTAATTTTAATTCTATTTCAGAAAGAAATGTAAATAGATTTCAAAGAGAAATTAATTATAACCACAATGCTTGGAACTTTTTAATAGTGTATGCTCGGATTCTAAAATAAGAATAATTCAGATTACTGAAATATATAATACATGATTATACGAGACAGAGTGTGTTTTAAAATAGTATATTTTTCTTTAATTATACAAAATATGAGTTTACTGAGCGAGAAAAAATAATTTAGATCTTGGTTTTTAAAATTCCTGAATAGCCAAAATTAATTTCACTTGAATAAATAACGTAGCATTAACTTCACTTGAATTATGTTAAATAATATTTGTTCTTCCTGAAAATCAAGACCCACGTAAAAAACTTTTTTTTAAAAGCTATTATTTTTGAGGGAGATTTAAATTTGAAGTTAGGATTTAATTCCATATTTCCTTTCCAATTTAATAATAGAATAACACTAACAACATAAAAACTGCAAGGTCTGATTACATAACGTGTTCTTTTTTCCGTTTGCTTAAAAAAATATGTACTCTTTATATACTTTCATACCATATTTGTATTATGTTAATGTGAGTTACAGTCTCATTGTTTTGGATTAATTTAAAAATTACGAGTACTATTCGCATTGATTGTAAAGATTTTTGAAAAATGTTGTAGACTTCTAGTTTTGTTTGTTACCATGGTTCCAAATTGTGGTATAAATAAAATAAATGACACATAATTTTGAAGTAAATCATCATCAAGCAAGACGTAAAAAATGATCTCCACTTTATATTGACATTGTGATAAATCAATATTCAGAGCTTATTTCACTCTTAAGACATCACTTATATTATTTTTTACGTATTTCAAGGAACATTATGCAAAATAAATTGATGATTATTTTTTAAATAAAACGCATGAGTGTGTGCAGACATACAGTAAAAAAAAATGTTTCAAATTATTTATTCTCTTGCAGTAAGGATAGCTTTATATTGATTATTTCTGTTGGTATATATATATAAGCATGCATATATCGCTTTATTTATTAATGTAAATTTCGTTCTTCTTTGTTTAATACTCTAAAAACTCGAGAAGTTGTGTTTTAGCTTGAAATTACAAAGATACGTTGCATTGAGAATTTAAATTTTTCTTTATCGAAAAATAGTTCGTCATTGTGAGAAACTTATAAAGGTATGAGAAGGATAATTTTAACTCGAATGATGGTGGTACTAGCTTTTTAAGTGAAGAGAAGGGCAATTAATAAATTTTTGGAATGCCCCTTCTATCCAATATACTCAAAATACGTGTTCACGAACATTGTATATATATATATATATATATATATATATATATATATATATATATATATATATATATATATATATATATATATATATATATATATATATATATATATATATATATATATATATATATATATATATATATATATATATATATATATATATATATATATATATATATATATATATATATATCTATATATATCTATCTATCTATATATATATATATATATATATATATATATATATATATATATATATATATATATATATATATATATATATATATATATATATATATATATATATATATATATATCAGCTGTGACCGCTTTTTAAACACCCATATCGGGATCTGTGTTAACTAGAATGCTCACTGACGAGAAGTTGTTATTTGAAAATTTACTAAATTCTGCCTTTCTGGTTGGATAATTGCTTTTAATACTATTCATGAGAGCAAAAAAGTAAGTTAATAATGCAAATCATGCTCATTATATATACCACAATTAAAGATATATGAATTTGGTGTATAAATGAAGAATATAAGTAATTATTGTGATGCTTCAAGTACCGATCAATACAATATTAGCATAATAGTTATTACCGAACTTCACTGGTACTACTGGTTTCATCTAAAATAATTTCACGATTTTTCACTGCCTCATAAAAATGAAATCGTAGCACTCTTTCTCTTTTGAAAGATATAAGAATCAAAATATATGAGATATAAAAAAGAAAAAGAGTATTAAAGCGAAATCGTATTTAAAATTTGATTAGAATTTCAGCTACGTCATTCCACATAAGGAGCATGAAAGCATCTTAGGTACTTTTCGGTTAGCCCGGCAAAAGGAAATTCGCTTATCTCTCTTCCATTTTTTTATTTATTTGATTAATTATTTTTATTTTACAATGTAGTTCTTATTCTTAGTTTATTTACTATTTTTTAACTTATTATTCTTATTTTTTTGTTTACAAAAAAAAATAAATAAATAAATAAAAAAATAATAATTAGCGACGATCTAAATTTTTTTTTTTTGCAAATTTTCACTTGCGCCCTGCTATACGAAAATTACTGAAGGGATATTCTTACATTTTACACACAAATGCAAATTTAAACGTTAGAAGATAAAATATGAGCTAAAATAAATAATGAATAAAACAATCTAACTCTAGAAACACACTATTTAAAGCTTTATTTATGGTAATTAATTTAAGATCTCTAAATTAAAATGAATTGAGCTTAAATTAGATGTTCGTTCTATTTTTATTAATAGATGTTGTTATTTAGTTGCTGAATTTAATTGAAATTTTGTTTTTCATGATTATGACTTTTTATTTTACTCACATTTTAGTTTTCCGTTCTTTTATACCCACTCAAAAAAGTTTTTTTAGTTGTTTTTAACAATCTACATACATACGCATTAGTTTTTTTACATAATAAGATATATACTCTTAACATATTTATAATCTAAGTATCAATACAAAAACTGAAACAAAAAACAATACTTATGACGTATTTAGTTCTATTTATAGGTTAATTTTCTCCATAAAGGCTTCTTTTTAATTAAGCCTACAAATTTCTGTTTTCTGCAGAAAAAAAGATGAAAAATACAATAGCTTAATTTCATGAAGAATTCTATTTTTCATGCAGTAAAAAAAATACTGAAAGAAGTAAGTGATTTTGCAGCATAGAAAGCGGCTTTGATTTTGATTAAAAGCCTTTTGATGTAAATTAAATATTTGAAAAATATACAGGAAAATTAATTTTTCAATTTAAACTAGTACGCTTCTGAAACTGCAAAGAATTTTTATTTTTATTCGCAAAGGAATTATATTTTATCTTTTGCGTTTTTTTAAATTTAATTCCGTTTTTTTAAAAATCTTTCCTGATAATTGTTGTACCTAGTTTATTATTTGTGTTAAACGTTTTCAAAAGAGAGAATATCTAAATTAATTGGATAAAATATCCAAAAGAACTAAAAAAATGTTTTAACTATAAAATTTGAATGCATTATTTTGTTATGTTCATTCATATGTATGGTTTTAAATTGAATTTAAAAGTTAATAATAATATCAGAGAAAACATTACTGTTTATGTTTGGAAACTTAAAACCATAGATACAATAGCTTTTTGTTCATGATTACGAGGAGGAATACACATGATAATGGTCCATATTATAGAATTTAAAAATTATATATATATATATATATATATATATATATATATATATATATATATATATATATATATATATATATATATATATATATATATATATATATATATATATATATATATATATATATATATATATATATATATATATATATATATATATATATATATATATATATATATATATATATATATATATATGTAATAACAGGGCTCCAACCCTGTTATCAGTGTTGTTTTTAGCTTAAAATAATTGCAGTCATAAGCCATCAGACGTTCTAAACAGGTTTATTAAAATATAGGCTGGTATTGCTAACAGTTTACGTCCACACTCCCTATGGAAGGGGAATGGACAAGACTTCTGACAATTCCTGAACAGCTTATCAGGATCAAATCCTGATGAAAGGACACGCAAAACTATGCACTCTTACGTTTTATACCAACATAAATTTGAGGTAAAAAGGCACCTTCGTACATTCCTTGTATCCTTATGCATTAAGGAAAATCATTTCTGCTTCCTTATATGGAATTGAAAAAGAGAACGATTCTAAAAATAACTCTTCCCTTGAAATATAAATCTATTTATATTTCAATGGTATGCTTTCAGCCTTGAATTCCCAAAATAGAATCTCTCTACGCTTATTCTTTAACAAAGACATTTTATGAAAACGAAAGAGATTTAATTCTTTTATTAATACAAAAGTATTTACTTTTTGTATTACATATATATATATATATATATATATAGTTATAGATATAAATATATGTATAAAGCTTTAAGATCATAGGTTAATGCAATTAAAAGAAAAGCAATTTGAGATGTGAAATTCTGATACATTAATAACCGGTGTAACGACCATAAATTTGAATGCAAACATACGAATGCGAATGAATTGTGACCAGAATATAGACCAAAGCATTTCAGTTTAAAATTTAATTAGAAATTTAAATAATATTTAATTTACTTTCGGCAGTGTTGTTTTGACTCTTTTTTATAATTTCAATAACAGATGGCGCCAGTGGTACTGTTAATCAAGAAATATTTTGTTTTTGTTATTTTTTCTTTCCTTTTTTAGTTTCAGTTTAGATTTATTCATTATAGTAATATTTATGTTTGGCAATATGGCCATTGAAATTTACATTACTCATTTATAATTCAATGAAAAATATTTCAGTGTTATCTATAAATCATGCTCTGATAATCAATCAAAGAAATAAAGTATATATCCGGTAAGATTTTGAGAACTTATTTGTTGTGCTAAGTTGTCATAATTTTCATTTTCCCACATTGTATTAGTTTCTATAATTTTAATGATATTCTACTTAGTTTTTATGATTTTTCCATTATATAAGTTTATGATTTATTTAAGATTCGTTCCATTTTTTGTTCCTTCGAGACCGGAGTGAAAAATCTGAGCTATTGTTTATAATTTAGTTTCGATTTCAATTAAGAGAGCTAGATAAAAGTATTTTATATTGCTCTAGTTAACATTGTTTTTTTTATCTCATTTTCGGTCATTCGATAAATATTTTTGATCTTAAATGTTGTATTTTATAATTATAATGGAAACTTTAAAGAAAAGACGTAGTATTTTGAAAGGTAAAGTAACGCGTATAAATAATATTCTGAAACCGAAATTTGTGTCTGGGGAAATAGAAAGAGCGGAATTAAATGTTTTTTCGGCTCAAATGAATGAAATATGGGTGGAGCTTAATGAGATTCATACGGAAATTATAGTTTCTTGTAAGAATGAGGAAGAGGCAAGCAATATGAAAGAATTTGATGATTTGGCATCAAATATTGATACGTTGCGAATTAATATTGCTCGGGAAATGTCCGAATTGAAATCAAAAGTAAACAACACTAATAATGGCGGCGTTTCTCCGGATGAATCGAAACTGAAACTAACTGAATCTTGTTTAAAATTGCCCAAATTCGAGTTACCGAGTTTCTATGGAGATTTCAATAATTGGATGTCATTTAAAGAATTATTTTTGAGCTCCATAGATAAAAATCCAGAACTAACAGAACTTCAAAAGTTTCAATATTTGTTTGCTAGTTTGAAGGGTACTGCACACAAGCTTATTTCCGGATTTTCGCTCACAGATGAAAACTATAAGCATGCTTGGCAGACTCTTGTTGCGAGATATGATAATAAACGTGAATTAGCTTTCGCTCAAATTTCAAAACTATTTAATCTAACGGCAATTAAATCTAATTCTGCGGCTTCGATATTTGAAATTTTAGATACATGTAATGAAGTTATTCGAATTCTTTCAACTTTAAAGTTAGAAGTTAATCCTATGGTAGATGTTATTTTAATATATTTTATTTTGGGAAAACTAGATGATACACTAAGGCAAAGATGGGAATTATCTAAATCAAGATATTCCAACATTTTTAGAATTGGCTAAATTTCTTGAGCAACAAGCAAAAAGTATTTCAAATCAAACAGAATGCAAGCCAAGGGTTCTTCCTAAAAAGGCTATTGTAAATAATGTGGTTGTAAACAAAACCGAAAATTTATGCAATATTTGTAATGAAAATCATTCGATTGTTAATTGTCCCATGTATAATAAGATGTCTGTTGATGACAGGTGGAAGGTAATTAAATCTAAAAGGCTGTGTATAAATTGTTTAAGAAAATTTCATATGGCAAATAAATGCCGTTTTACTAACACCTGTAAGGCATATCATGGAAAACATCATACTTCATTGCATAGATTTTATTCTAATTCTGAAGAACCTAATGTAAGCAATACAGTTTGCTATTCTAATTCAAATTTAGATAATGCCAATTCTGAAAATGTTCCTACAGTGAGGGAAAACATTCAACTTAGCACAACTTGTCTAAATTCTAATAGTGTAGATAGTAATACTTTATTATCAACAGCTTTAATAAAGGTTAAAAATGCTAAGGGACATTTCGTTAATTGCCGAGCGCTGATTGACAACGGCAGTCAGAAATCTCTAGTGAGCAAAAACTGTGTTAAAAGACTGCAATTATCAAAGACTGTTACAAATCATTCGATTTCAGGAATTAATAATACGCTAGTAAAGTCTTCTTTATCTGAAGTATCTTTGGTCTTTTCTCCACATTTTAATCAGAAAATTTTTTGCTGTAAAGCCTTGATTGTAGACTGCATAACAAGTGATTTACCGAATTTCACATTTTCTTCATGCAACTGGCCACACCTGCATGGTCTAATGCTTGCAGATCCAACATTTCATGCAACTGGTCCAATAGACATTCTGTTAGGAGCCGACTTATACGCTGACTTGCTAATTGGAGAACCAATTTTAGGGAAGAAGGGTACTGAAGGCTGCACTAAATTCTCATCTAGGCTGGCTATTATCGGGAAGAGTGTTCTCAAACTCCAATAAGGAAAACTCCTTTGTGAACTGTCATCTTACTTCATCGTTGGATTGTCAATTGGCTAAATTCTGGGAGCTCGAATCTTTACCTCAAGCTGAACTGAAATCAAAGAATGATTCAGATTGTGAAGCATTTTACGAAAAAACGGTTGCTAGAGATCCATCTGGACGTTATATTGTGAGAATACCTTTGAAACATTCTATAGAATTTGGTGACTCAGCTACTCAAGCAAGTAAAAGATTCAACTGCATTGAAAGAAAACTAAGTAAGAATAATGAACTTGAGCATCAGTACACAACTTTCATGTCGGAATATCTTCAACTAGGTCATATGGAAAGGGTTCTTTCCGACGAACTGATTAAGGAATCAACATTTTATCTACCTCATCATTTCGTTATTAAAGAAGACAGCAACACAACCAAACTAAGAGTGGTCTTCGATGCGTCAGCTAAGGATTCTTCAGGGAATTCTCTCAACAATGCATTGCATGCAGGTCCTCGTTTGCAGCTCGAATTATTTTCTCTATTACTAAAATTTAGAACTTTCAAAGTTGAATTTACTGCTGACATCGAGAAAATGTTTCGCCAAATTCGTATTCATGAAGAGGATGCTGATTACCAACGAATACTCTGGAGGTTCAAACCTGATGAAGAAATCCAGATATACAGATTATTAACTGTCACCTATGGGACAGCCTGTGCTCCATATCTTGCTGTAAAAACGCTTCAACAACTCGCTAAGGACGAAGAAAAATCCCTTTTCCTGATGATTCAAGAGTTCTTAAGGAAGAATTTTATGTTGATGATCTGTTATCAGGTACAGATTCCATCCCCAAAGCCAAAAATCTAGTTTCAAACTTAAAATCACTTTTGCAACGAGGAGGTTTCAATCTCAGAAAATGGTTGTCTAATTGTTCAGAGATTCTAACAGATCTTTCCAAGGACTCTCTCTTACAGCAGCACAATGTTACTATAGAAGAAAATCAATGTCAGAAGGTCTTAGGACTGTATTGGAATACACAGCAAGATACTTTTCAGGTGAACATTTCATTTCCAGAGATAGTTACCTCAAAAAGAGAACTGCTTTCTGTCATAGCTAGGATTTTTGATCCCCTGGGCTTTCTTTCACCTGCCACAATCATCTTAAAAATTTTGATGCAAAGCCTATGGAAAAATAAATTAACTTGGGACGAACCTTTAACCGAGGAGCTCCTATGTGTCTGGAAAACCTTCCAGGCTGAAAAACAGGCTTTAAAGGAAATAACAATTCAAAGAAGACTGGTGTCTGTAAATAATTTAATCATTGATGCCCAGTTACACGGATTTTGCGACGCCTCACTCAAAGCGTATTCAGCTGTTTTTTATTTGAAAGTAGTGGATAACGAAAATAGAGCTTCAGTGAACATAGTGGCAGCAAAAACCAGGGTCGCCCCTTTGAAAACAGTATCATTACCTCGCCTCGAACTGTGTGCAGCTCATTTGCAAGCAAAATTGTATAGTAATCTTCAAATTTCGATAGATCAAATTTGGAAGCAAGTGTCCTTATGGTCGGATTCAGAAATCGTTCTGAGTTGGATTCGATCAGACTCTTTAAAGGATCAGTTCGTAAAAAATAGAGTTGAAGCCATAACATCACTTACTAATATTGGCGACTGGAACCATGTGGCTGGAGTTACCAATCCTGCCGACTGCGCCTCTCGAGGAATTTTTCCAAAGAAGCTTAAGGACTTGGAACTTTGGTGGCAGGGCCCGGAGTGGCTATCTAATGCAAATTCAGCATTCACCGAAGAGGTTAAACCAAACTCTGTTCACACTTCCAACCCTGACACTTTAATACATGCCTCAGCAGTTGAAAGTAATTCGATGCAAGAGTTAACTCAAAAATATTCATCATTCAGCAAAAGAGTGATTGCTTGGTGTAAAAGATTCGTGTTCAACTCGAGAAATTCGGAAAATCGGATAAACGGTTGCCTTCAAGTTTGTGAGCTGGATAATGCTCTTATCGCAATTATTAAAGAAATTCAAAGGGTGGAATTCAGTGCTGAAATTAAGTCAATCAAAAATAAAGGCTGTGTTCCAAGAAACTCTAAAATAATAACCCTTTCACCTTTTCTAGATTCTGACAAGGTCTTAAGAATTGGTGGGAGACTCAAAAATTCAAATCTGCCACTGTCAGCTAAACATCCTTTTCTTTTGCCGAAAAGTCATCATTTTGTCACGCTTATTATAGAATATTATCATAAGCTTTCGTTACATTCTGGCATTTCTGTAGTTTTATCTTTAATTCGGCAAAAATTTTGGTTTCCAGCTGGGAGAAACACAGTAAGAAAGATCCTCAGAGGCTGTGTAACTTGTTTAAAGGTAAATGTTGTTTCTTCAAGCCAGCTCATGGCCGATTTGCCTCGTGATCGAGTTATTCCATCTAAATCTTTCCAACGTGTTGGGTTGGACTTTGCAGGTCCAATTTCAACCAAACCAAATTTACCAAGATCTAAAGTCACCTTAAAGTCGTACATTGCACTTTTCATTTGTTTTGCTACGAAGGCTGTCCACTTGGAACTTGTCTCTGATTTGTCAACAGAAACCTTCCTAGCATCCTTTCGTCGATTTATTGCTAGATGAGGGTTGCCATCTGATGTATACAGTGATAATGCCACAAATTTTAAAGGAGCCAGTAACTATTTGAAGTCTCTGTTCAAAATTGTTCGAGACAATTCAGTTCAAGATTTTTCCAGCAATCTTCAAATCTCTTGGCACTTTATTCCTCCAGCAACACCTCATTTTGGCGGACTCTGGGAGTCTAATATTAAATCAACCAAGAGACACCTGCTGAAAGTATGCGGCTCAGCTACACTGAATTTCGAAGAACTGGCTACGCTCTTGTGTCAAATTGAGGCTTGCCTCAATTCACGACCGTTATGTCCATTAGCATCAGAAATAAGTGATCTAGAGGCTTTTACCCCTGCACATTTTATTGTGGGTGCTCCACTTCTTTCATTGCCTGAGAGAGACCCATCACGATCCGTGTGTCTCAAGTCTAGATGGTCTTTAATTCAAAAACTTCGTGCTCAATTTTGGATCAAATGGAGTAAAGATTATCTCCAAACTCTGCAAGCAAAGTCTAAATGGACTGTTTCTGGCTCTGAGTTTCATGTTGGAGATTTAGTTCTTCTCAAAAATGACAATGTCCCACCTCCATTAAAGTGGACTCTTGCACGAGTTGTGCAGGTATTTCCTGGAAACGATGGTATTATTAGGGTTGTTAAGTTAAGAACAGCTCATGGAGAAACCACCAGGCCTATCTGTAAAGTATGTCCATTCATAAAAAAATAACATTTCCACCTCCTTGGGTGGCAGGATGTTTTGACTCTTTTTTATAATTTCAATAACAGATGGCGCCAGTGGTACTGTTAATCAAGAAATATTTTATTTTTGTTATTTTTTCTTTCCTTTTTTAGTTTCGGTTTAGATTTATTCATTATGTTGGTAGATGAGTAATATTTATGTTTGGCAATATGGCCATTGAAATTTCAATTACTCATTTATAATTCAATGAAAAATATTTCAGTGTTATCTATAAATCATGCTCTGATAATCAATCAAAGAAATAAAGTATATATCCGGTAAGATTTTGAGAACTTATTTGTTGTGCTAAGTTGTCATAATTTTCATTTTCCCACATTGTATTAGTTTCTATAATTTTAATGATATTCTACTTAATTTTTATGATTTTTCCATTATATAAGTTTATGATTTATTTAAGATTCATTCCAAGTGTATTTATTTGATACCAGAAAGAACTTCAAAATTTCTTAAATTGCTATTATCAGAAACTTTAAAAGAACTATTGAAAGTTCTTTTTTAAATGTATGCCAAATTTTGCATTAAGGAATATTTTATTTTAGGGTTCAGTTGTGTTTCTCAAACCTATACTTAAAAGCAGAATTGAGATTAACAGACAATTATTGCTAGAAATTAAAATGGTAAGTATACTGTTTATACTCGTAGTTTACAGTTTACTGTTATTGCTATAATTATTAATAACTTAACTGAAAAAAATAAAAATATGAAATCTAAATGTTTCAAACTGAATAATGTGCCATAAATTTGAGTAGGATTATAAAACTATTAATATGAAACTTTTCAGCTTGTATAACAAGATATAACTATGGACGTTGTAAATAGGGAACATTTTTCAACACACGAGATAACATATTTCAAAAACATAATTGTAATCATAAATGTTCTATTTTTTTCTTAGTTCACAATTTAATTTCTGCATTTATGTATTATTTTTATTATTTTGTGGCATATAAATTGATTTAGGCCATTTATTAATTTTTTTAATACACAAAATTAAATAAGCAGTTACTAAGTTGTTGTGCAAGTTAAAGACATTTGCCTAAAAACTAAGTTTAATTTTTAACCAACGTGTTTCAACTTTTATCATTTTATTAAATCGCATGAGGACCTGTTTCACTAAATAACTTTTATACTAATGTTTTTAAAAGTCTTTAAGTTAAAACAACTGTTATTTTTTTATAAAAAGTATGTTTTATACAAAGTTTTTGCAAACTAACATAAATGTTTGAAAAATTGAACTAATTACGTTAAAAAGCTATTGAAATAATATATATTGTTTAAACAGGCTAGACAAAAGTATTTAAGAAATATTTTTTGAAATTTTTAATTCACTTTTGCCTTTGTATTTGTAAAAAAAATGATTAGTTTGTTTTCCTCATTATTTTCCAATATTTTCATTAGTATTAATATTTGGATGAAGTAGATCAGACAATATTGAAAATGATGTAAAAAACAAACGTTACTAGAAAGATAATTTTTTCAATTTAATTTCTAAACACTTATATAGATTTAAACGAACTACAAACTTTTCAAATATTTTAAGCAAAACTTTACTTTCACTTATTGAAAAAAATAATGCTTAACAATAATGCTTTGCACTGTGTAGAAAGCCTTTATTTTAATTGCATAGTGAAAGATACAATTGAATTCCTTAAGGTGTTTTTATTTAGGTTAGAAGAATCTAAACGTTAAAAGTTTTTTTTGTAAATACTCGCATAGTCAAATATCATGAACAAATACCTGTCATCAATATAATAAAAAAGTTGTTTAAATTATTGAGGTTTATTCTCATTGGAATCCACGATATTTTTCATATCTGTACTTCGAACTTTTTTTTTCTGCATTTGCATATAATTAAGACTTACACATCTCATTTCCTTATCTTTAAATATTCATTTGTTGAAAGTATTTTGAAAACTCTAAATTTACAATCTAATTTTTAGATCAAAGATTTGCAACATAGTCACGTAGTGCGCTTCATAGGAGCTATTGTGGATTTTCCACATTGTTACCTGGTTTCAGAGTATTTTCCTCGAGGGAGTCTTCAAGTAATTATGTTTGTCTAAATGTCCATGTGGTTGTCGTTTTTATAATTTTATGCATTTTGTGACTTCTCATGCTGAAGTTTCTACCGTTTTTTAATTATAAAATAAAATTAGCAAATTTTAATCAGAAGTAAAAACGATATCCTAAAACACTTGCAATTTCTATTAGATTTATTGCAGCATGGAGTAAAATTACCGTACTGTGTGGTACTGACATTTTAGATAAATGAAACCATTATTCTGGTAGTACAATTGATTAAATCATATGGCACTTAAGATAGAAATTTGGTAATTGTGCAATTCATATGGCAATGCCAGAAATTCCAGTTTTCAAAATTATAGTTCTGATTACCACATGCTTAGTATAAAATACAAAACTGAAAAGTAAATATTAACGAATAAATAGTATTTTATGCAATGCCCTAAGGAATCAATATTAATCACAAATAATAAAACTGTATTCTGCTGTTAATTTTATTAAAATCATTACTAAGCACCTTGCTAGAAATTAGCGAACTTTTTGCGTTCTCACACTGTTAGAATTTTCATTCTAAAATTCTGGTAAATTATGGTAATCCAATTATCCGTAAAGTTTACGGTAAGAAATTTTTTTTCATCTTAGCGGTTTTTAACCATTTACAACTAGCTAAGTTTCGAAACCTTAAAAACGAAATTTAACAAGACATAGGAGCTAAGCTTTTCTTTAGGTGATGGGTATTGGGGAATGAATAACACAAATTGGAGAATGCAGAACATTGGAAACTCTTTATGTATCGAAAATAATAGTGAAATATTGTGGTGTCAATGCTGTAACTTGAACCCCAGTTCTATCGATCATGGGACTGCCAGATTAGTTCTCTTGGCTATAATATTTACACAGTTGAAAGAAACTAGGCGTCTTCATAGGGGAGCTTAGTTTGTGTGTTAAAATTATAGTTGTTTAATCGTTTTAGGTGAAAACAGTTAACAAACTGTGTTTCCTCACAATTAACAGTTTGATTACCATTTTATGTATGGTAATTTAACTGTTTTGTTTGAATATGGCAAGATAACTATTAAATAAATTACTGTCCAATAATTTTTCCCGAGAAATTTCTAACGGTGTATAGAGCAAGAAACACAGAAAATTTTACCATATTCTGGTAGATTTGAAAATACTACTAGAATATGGTAAAAAAAAAATTCAGTTTTTTTCAGTTTTGCAATTGGACAGGGGAATGTTTTTGGAGATAAATCCAATTTATGTTTTGGATATTTTTCTGGCATATTGTTTCCATTAATATTTATATAAGAAAAAAATAGAAATCATGCTTTTTTTTCTTCCTTTCTCTAGGTAATTGTTTTCAGGTTTTTATTCCTTCTTACATTTCAAAACTACCTGTTGAAAAAAAAACAAATCTCATTGAAAATAAGCAAATATAAAGAATACAAAGGTGTACTCAATTTAATGATTATGCATAACATTTACACATTTATAAATTTATTGATATCAAAGACGCAATTACTTATTAAAAATTAAACAAATATTAAAAATTATAAATTTGAAACAGATAAAAATTGAATAAATATGATTTATGGGGTTTGTTTATTCTATAAAAAATTAGATATTTCATATAATTAATAAATAAATATTTGTTCTTTCCCCCATTTTTAGGATATTCTTGAAAATGATCAAATAACTTTAGATTGGATGTTCCGGTATTCACTGATGCATGATTTAGTGAAAGTAAGTTCAATTATATTCAAAAATTTTAATTTACACCATTATTAGTTTATTAATGTTACCTCATGAATAAAGTAGATGAAAATTTAATATACTTATTTGCTGTCTCTTTTAGTATTGTTCGAGCTTTTGCTCCAGGTTTGGGTCATATTTTAAAACCAAACTAATGTATTATGTAGATCTCAACATTAAAATCTTTTCTGTTTTCGATAAATTTCTTAGCTAAGAAATTTATAAGCCTACAAACAAGTCTTGATACATACTCCTTAAAACGCTATACATTTTTAGTAATGTTGCTTTCATAATATTCAGCTTCAAATTTAATAATTTAAATAATGCAGTATGCATTTTATTTCTCATTTTATTTTTAAATTCAAGCCGTTGTTTAATTATACAGAAATATTTTCTAACCTGATAAACTTAATAATAATAAATAATCAAAATTAAAAGTTTATGAGCATTTCAAAAAATACAACAATGTAGAGTGTAAAAGTGGTAGTTCATTTGGTAGTTTGGTAGAAAATATTTATAATACTTTGTATTTCTAATATTGAATCAATTAACAAGATTTCTTTAATAAGTTTACACATTTTATGTAAAAAAAAGCCTTTCCAACCATTTAGGACTTTTATTTATTCAATAAATTGTAGTTTATCTAATCTAGTTAGTTTGTATAATTGAAGTTAATTTATCAGTTTACAAAGATATTAAAATTTTTAGGGAATGGCGTATCTTCATAGCAGTGATGTCAGATCACATGGAAATTTGAAATCATCTAATTGTCTTGTTGACAGTAGATTTGCTTTGAAAATCACAGACTTTGGATTGCATAGTTTGCGTGCTTTGGATGACAATGAAATAATGAACACCTTTATGCTCTGGAAAAGTATGGATCTAATTTAATATATTTATATATAGAGAATATTAATTAATTGAACACTTCATACAATATTGCAATAAAAAACGAAATTAGTAATGAACGTTTTTCAAATAATATTCTTGAGTGTCCTATAACAATTGATACCATATATATATATATATATATATATATATATATATACCGAAGAGCCATTTACATCATGACCACCCTCCATCTATAACAATTGGCTCGCCCAGGTTTTCATGGTTTCCCGCCCAGGAACAATGCTTTCATGGGGCACATTAGGACTCATCATCCTCATAGAACAATCCCTGACTTCTGTAAGTTACTTGAACATAGTTGCAAACCAGGTTCATCCATTCATGGCAACAGTTTTTCCTGCAAGGGATGGTGTTTACCAACAGGATAATGCACCATGTCATAAGGGTCGAATCGTCATGGATTGGTTCGAGGAACATTCCAATGACTTTCAAGTCACGTCTTGGCCCCTAAATTCACCTGACCTTAATCCAATAGAGCATTTGCAGTCCTACTTTGAAAACCAAATTTGTGCTGCCACGCTACTCCCTCGTAATGAGAGGGAATTGCAGGACCAGTTTGTGAGCGCTTGGTACCAGATACCTTAGACTACCTATCAGCACCTTGTGGAATCAATGCCATGGCTGGTGCTGGCAGTTTTGAGGGCTAAAGGTGGTAAAGGTATATTATATATATATATATATATATATATATATATATATATATATATATATATATATATATATATATATATATGTATATATATATATATATATATATATATATATATATATATATATATATATATATTAAGATACTAGTATTTAACGCAGTTTAGTTGAAGTCAATAAAAAGTGATTAAACCGACTTTTTCACTTAAATTTGCATTAAAAAGGCATATGAGCTATCAGAGAAAATGGAATGCTCCCATACTTTATAAAAATTAAAAAAAAATAGAGGATTTAGATAACAAACTGTAAATTGCAAACAGCATACATTGAAAGTAGCATTACTATATATCTTTCCTTAATGCACTATAAAAGCGGTAACTTACTAAATTTCGATATTCTCGGCAAACTAATTATTCATCAAAAGCAATATTACTAAATGGGACATACATTTTGTCTCAGTAAGTAATCCATGACACTCGGATCAAAGCAATACAACGACTTTCTCTTAATCCTGAGTATATTGAGAATGAGGAAGTGATTCAAGACAAATTGCATTAGCGTGTCTATGAGTTTCCCATCAATTGATACCCTGTTAGTCGTTGTGTCCTTTGCCTAATTTCTCAAACAAACATAGAGAATTGTAA
Organism: Parasteatoda tepidariorum; assembly: GCF_982258835.1. NCBI lineage: Eukaryota > Metazoa > Arthropoda > Arachnida > Araneae > Theridiidae > Parasteatoda > Parasteatoda tepidariorum. Next base: position 41,396,753 of record NC_141757.1, read on the forward strand.
CTTGCAGTTGGTTTGACACAGATTCCTCTATAGAGAAATGTCAAGGAAATTCAGTGTGTGCAATAATTAATAGTTCCAGTTCATATATCATATCGTTGGTGTAGTAATATTATATGTGGTATATAATATTACTCAATATTTGAAAATTTATTGTTTTTCTTTAAACATGCATATTGTATCGTCTTAAAGTCATGTGTTTTATTTATATCACTGTAAAAAAGACGATATCAAATTTTTTTTCAAAATAAAAAATTTGACTTTTCATTTTCTAATTATTTTAAGGAAAAATAAGACCTTAATAACTAATAAGTTTTCAGAAATAATATTTTTGCTTAAAAAGTAAAGATTTATGTTTACTATTTGGAAGTGACATTTAGGTGTATGAAAATATTTTAAGGAATTATAACGATTTTACAGAATTTTTTTCAGTTAACTTGTGCAAAGTTAGATTTTAAACAAATTTTATACTGTCCCTTGCGTCCCTTGTGTAACAATTATTTGTAAGATTGTTAACGATTGAATTATTAAAAAATTTTTAGCAAAAATATTGTCTTGTTATGAGTGCATTAAATAATGTATTTTGCCAAAAATTCACGTATTTCTTTATTTTTTCTATTAATGTTGAACACTGCTTACGTAGAACAAAAATTTATTCCTATGCTATTTATGTGTGGTAGGCTTATTGAAAAGAATTAATTGATAACTGCCGACGTCACATTGCACTACAAGAATAACAGCACTATGCCTAACAAATGAGGTTGGCATTTTGTAAGGATTCGGATTTTCAAATCAGCCTGCGGCACCTAATTTGCCTACCATACCATACCTAATTACCATTTCAAATTAGCCTACCATTCCTAATTTGCATTGGAGATAAAATTTATATATTTATCGGGTGACATTAAAGGCTCAATGGATAATTTCTGTTTAGTTTCATTTCTACATAATTTTTGCAATTTCGTATGATTTAACATATGAAATTCCTTTTAATTGTTATATGCTTCAAAATTAAACTAAAACTTTCTAACCTGAACTAAGAAACTTCATTTCAGTCTGAACACAAATAAATAAAATTAAACATTTAATGCTATTCTGAAATATCTGAGAGTCACAATAGGATAACGTGCCATGACTAAAAGGAAAATGAGAAAAAGGAATTTCCTTGGAGTATGATGAGAACTAGAATAGTATAAACTTCACAAGAAATTTCCAAAATTTCAGATAACAAAAGGGGTTGGGCTTTTAGTTTCTGAGCACATCTTAAGCTCAAAATCTCAATAAAATGCAATCTAATTTTTTTAATTCCTGTAGAGTTTATAAAAAATTATTTTATTAAAATTAGTTTTATTAATGTTAGCTTTTATTTAGTTTTATTAATTTTAGCTTTTCTTTAAATTTACTTATCAAGACAAATATATCTAAAATTTAAGTGCAAAATTATATATTTTTATATTGAATAGATAGTTAAGAGTGAATCCATATTTCAACACGCTCGAAATTAACGAGAAAAAAAAATTAAATTGAAAAAAAGATAAAATTGATCGTTCGTTCAAAGTTTTTTAAGAACACTTTTTGAGTACTTGAGAAGAGTTAATTATTTTTTTAATATATGATTAAATAACTGCATTTTGATTTTTCTTCAAAAATTTTATTCGTTTTTAGGTCTTCTTAGTTCAAAAAACTGTTTTTCTTACATGTAACTAAATTCTGCAAATGTGATGCCTTCTATCTTTTATACGTTTTAAATTAATTTAATGAATTATTTTAAATATCTGTTCTAAAAATGCCGAATATTTCATTAAAGAAAACTAAAAAGTTAATATTAAAAAACGAAAAAAGTTAATAAAAGAAAACGTGTTCAAAAGTTATGACGAATTAAAAAAATTAAAAAAAGTTAATACGAATATTAAAAACTAAAAAAGAGGTGAATTAAAAAGGTTAAAAAATAAAAATGTTAAAAAATAAAAAAGTTAATAAATATGAAAAAAAAATAATAATACCGAGCTTTTTAAATTTAATGTTTAACAATTGATTTTAAGTATGAAATCTGAAAAGTCAAACTTTAATGTAATATTTAATGAAAGTTTACCGATGTGCATTTTATTTTAATTTAAAAGTCATTGCTTGAGAATTTGTCGCATTTAGTATTGTATTAAGTGTCCCATTGAGGAAAAAAACAATTCTATTGATTCCAGCTTCATGTTAGTGTCAAGTTTACGAATTAATGTCTCGCAGATTGCACTAAAATTTTATTTATACTGCCAGCAATGTCCAAATAAATTCATTAAATATATCGTTTCTATTCAACAAATGACGTTTTTCATGCTTCTTCTAAATCATTGCTTTTCTGTAACACACCATAAATTGAGATTCTTTTTCAAACATTTGACAGGAGGAAAAAAAACTGCAACGACTGGCAGTACATTAGTTCTGAGGTATTACTGACAAAATAAATACATGTTGCTATGAATAAAATGCATAAACGATTTACTATATAAAAGAGCATAATCGATGGTTGTACTTTTTTCCCTTCCCTATAGGAAAACTGTGGACGGCGCCCGAAATCTTACGCATGCCCAGTCCTACACCTGAAGGAACTCCGAAAGGGGACGTCTACTCATTTGCTATCATTGCCCACGAAATTGTTATTCGAAAAGGGTGCTTCTACCAGGGAAGTTTGCAACTAACACCTAAAGGTAAACAAAAGGGGTTTTTTGTAGGGGAAGAATTACCATGAATTTCAATGGCAACGTATGGAAAGGATATGGTTTATGATGCCAATTTCTAAAATAGTTTTTAAGTTTTTCATGAAGTTTTAAATCAAGTGAGCACATTTCTTGGTGGGGGTTCCCTTTGCACCACGTGCGATATGGCTGTTGCGAGAACACCGGTGACTTATGAACGGACACCTTTGCATCGCGTACAGTTATGTTTGTTGGACTGTCCACACTGTCAAAATATGATAGAAACTGTAAGAAAACAGAGTAAGTTCTGAGTTTTTATAGTATTCCAAATACTAATTTTGCTAATGAATTTTCACAGGTACTTATAGTTTGTTTACGGTATACTCAGAAATTAATTACTTACGTTTACATATTTCACTAACAAAATTTAGCGTTTTAGTTGCCGAGTGAAAGTGAAAAAAATTTAATCTCATATTAAAATTAATTCATTACTAAGTTCAGTCTATTATTTCCTGAATTAAGATATTGTATACTTTTTAAATTTTTATCATAATATTTATGAGAAATTTCTTTATTATTTGTGTTTAGGCAAAAAATGTATTGTATCCGATATTTTTGTAAAAAGAAAATATCTAGCACAATCTTTTAAAGTATAAAAAAGTTAGCATTACACATCTTAAAAAACAAGTAGAACAAATGAAAAGAGAAAATATGAAACTGTATTCTATTCTGTACAAAATAAGATTAATGAAATATAAACAGAAATTTCAATAATATCAGCCATAATAGAAGTTTAAAGCAAAAATAATTACGAAAATATTTATTGTTGTTTTGTTACAATTTGCGTTTCATTTAAAACACGAACAAGTTTGCAGGAATAAATATTATATTTGACATTAAACTAAAATTTAATAATCTATATTTAGAATTTCGATATAATATTTTGCTCCAGATCATATAATTTCATATAAATTATTATATTATAATTCAGATAAATACGCAGAAAAAGAAATAATTTTATTATTCTCTGAAAGTATTGCAGTTCATGTGACATCCTTTAGTGGTGTTTTTATTTTAAATTATATTTTTTGCATGATAAAAAACACCTAAAAATAAAAATGTAGAGTTTTTTTTTAAAAAAAATATTGTGTTTGTTGCAGTTGAATTCCAAAAATGTTATCGTAAATATTTTTATACTATTTATCATTAATTGTAATGAAATCTGTTAATATTCTCAGAATGATCTGCAGCTACAATAAGTTTTAATGCATCTGATGTGCGGATATTAACATTAACTGATAATTCTGATTTTAATTTTATAAGAAAAATATTAATAATTAATTAATAAAAAGCATAATGTAGAGATTAATATTAAGTTAATATTTTTTCTGTTTTTCAAACAAAATCATTAATTACTGTAATTAAATTGGTAGCAATATAGCCCCTCCGTATTTTTTATTCTAATTTTAATCAGGTACAATGAGCAAAAAAAAATTGATCGACCTGATTAATTTTGGTTTTAATGAAAAGTTTTTCACTTACTAAATAGCTATCTAAACCAATTTAATATGTTAATTAAAAAAAATATGCGAATTAGTTAATACTAACTATTGATTACTTAACGATCGTTCTCTGAAAATAAAATCATCAGCTTTTTCCTACGAATTCGGATTCTTTACAATCAAAATATGGGGATTAGCCGCAGTATAGAGAAATTGTTTGTAATAATTTTGGTAGGACAGCGGTCAAAAGTTTGGGCCCCCTTAATGTTTATTTCAATTTTTGTGTAATTTGCCATATCTCGAGAACTTTTATAGCGTATAATTATAAATGTAAAATTATTTTTTATGATTACTTATAATTTTTTGAAATTATATTATTAATGGCTGAAAACATTTTTTATTGTAACTAACTATTAATAATTATTAACTTGGAATAATTCTTCAGTTGTATTTTATTTTTTAACTCAAGAATTATTCAATCTATTCCGTTTACATTTTGATTTCATATATGCATTAATTTATAACTTATCCATTCAAACCACAATAAATAATTGATAATTATTCGTTCATAATCTTACCATTATTCTAACCATTGTTCGATACCATTATTCCCGTGTTAATTATACTTCTGAAATTTTCATAAACGAGTATTTTTTGTTAAAACTTTCCTTCCGATTCAATTAAAATTTTCCCCCTGTCTTAACTAAATAATTCGGTCCGTACTTTCCAGATTACCACTATCCACCCTATTTTGACAGCTAAAAATCAAAATCTGTCTAAAAAAAGCTTTCTTAATTCTTAGGTGGTACGTCCTCTGCGTCAGCAACTTAACAAATTCAGTAAAAAAAACAAAGAATTATATATAATATAATATATTTGTATATAATATATATATATATATATATATATATATATATATATATATATATATATATATATATATATATATATATATATATATATATATATATATATATATATATATATATATATATATATATATATATATATAATAATTATATATAATATAATATAATACAATAATTTAATATATTTGAGGTCAGTCAGTTAAATTGTTAGGACTGGCTCGTTGTACTTGAAATTTAGATAATTAAGAAAAACGTTTTTCTAGCTTACCTTGAATTCATTTTTCTTTTGTATTCACTGCACAAAAAAAAAAATATGAAACAAATTAAAGTGCTTGACATAAATTATATTTATTTATTCATTCGGTTCAATCAGATTTTTAAGATAACTTAATCTCTATGAAAAAGTCAAAAGCGATGATGAGGAAGAAATGCATGCGAAAGCGATTCGTAAGCTGCCGGTAGAATTCTAAGCAAAAACTTTCGTAATAGTATTTCGCCCCTCTAACTACTATAGTTGTACACCCCCGTTCCAGGAAAAGTTGGTTCCCCCATTTCAGGATGTCTGTATGATTTGATTATATACGTCGCTTCAATTTTAATTTTTATCCATCGTTGAACAGCCGACACAAATTTAAGTTTATGACAACCAGTGTACAACTCAGTAGCCCCAAATCCAGAAGACAAGGAAACTCCTGGATCAGTTCCCCTAGAGGTATTGATTTGTTATAAGAAATCGGAGGACTTAGTGACCACGACAGATTTAACGTGACTAGTAACCATTTAATACACAGGGATACCTAGACCGGCTGGATTCAAAATCCCGTTCTCACGAACACAAGTCCAACGCCCTGCAGGTCGTTTTTATTTTGCTTTATAACCGTAGTTGAACAGCCGACCCATTTTTGGGTTTACGATTACTAATGTGAAATTCCGTAACCTTGCAATTTTGTACAAAATCCAGAAGAAAAGGGAACTCCTGGATAAAGTGTTGGAAGACATTTGCCTTTGTGGAGAACTATTTGATGGAACTAACCTGCATTTTTGCACACGGAGAGGAAAAGCACAAAATCTTCCCACGATTAGCTGGATGGTAAGGGGGCTCTAACCCATGATCCGTCTACCATTCAGGATATTCTATGTCAGCACTGTGATTGGTGGAAGCCGGGTGCGTAATTCGTATCGATTAACCATTGTTGGGATTCGATCCCGGTTCACCTCATTGGATGGCGAACACCCTATCCCCTGAGCCCCCACGACTTGTGTCGTCTCTAGTTTATTTATTTTTTAACCATCATTGAAAAGCTGGCCTATTTTTTGGGGTTTATGACTACTAATGTTAAACTCCATAAACTTGTAATTTTTAACCTAATTCAGAAGATAAGGGAAGTCTTGGACCAATTATTGGGAGAAATTTGCCTTCGTGGCTATTATGCTATTCGACCTTAATACTATTGTATTGGTTAGTGGGAAAGCGTGCTTAAAAAGCTTTATATAGTGGCTGCCGCAATGACACATTTTGACATACAACCCATTCGCTAGAAAGTTTTTCAGTGCAACGAAAACAACAAAATATGAAATTATATTTACCGATCATCGTGTCTGAGCTATTGAGATCATATTTCTTAAATTCCAACTTTTTGTTCCTCAAAAACTGAAAATTCGTATGTGATAATGTGTTATTGTGACGGCCATAATGCAAAGTTCTCTAACTCTCTCTGTCTCGGGTGTATAACTATGATAGATAGAGTATCCTATTATGTCCTGGAGGTCCTTAGTTCGAATGATGCCGGCTGCCAACGAACATCTTTTGCACACATTACTCTCTCTCTACTTAACTTGAGCCTTTTGCTGAGTGTATGCTATTTTATTTTTTAAGAGATGGGGTTTTAAAATTCTTCTATGATTTGTTTTGGAGCTAATTTCGCGTATTTTCTCAATTTTTAGAAACTTTTTGTTACGCTGTTGCATTAGAATGGTTAAATTACATCTTTAAGATTATTTTTTCGAAATAACATTGAAGAAAAAACTCAGAATTGCATACGATTGTTCGTAGTTTTTGCATCATTACACGTTTTCAAATTTTGACTGTGAAGGAATAATTTGTCATCAAATAAATGAGAAAGAATTTAAGAATTAAGATTTTAAGGATTTGAAGCTCACATTACATGTGCATATGTTCATAAAGTATTTTAGCAAATATCTTTAGTTAAAGCATGTAGCGATTAATACAACACATATCTTTCTAATCTTTATATTTACACAATAGCAAGTATTAAAATAGTTTTTTCTTAAAAAAAACTATTAAATCGATTTTAAAATGTTCAATTTTCTTAATGGCTTAAGTAGAAGCATTGTTATTTTCTTAATTTATATAAATTTAAAATAAATTTTTGGTGATCCCAATTAATTTTTCAAAATTTATTTAATAAGGGAAAATTGTTAAAATTATACAAATCCATTTGCATTTTAAATGTTCTGCTATTGTTGGAAGACAAACGTTAAGCTTTAGAATCGCTAATATTTTTAGCGTCTAGACATTTGAAACTTCGAAAGTTTTTTATCAGGATTATATGAAGTTGCACGTTATATTTACTGATTGCCAAATAGTTTTTACCTAAATTTAATGATATTTATATTCTCATTTGCTCAATATGAGTTTTTTTTTTACATGCTTTAATTATTAACGAATGATACTAACATAAACATGATATTCTAGTCATAAAATCCACATAATTTAAAAATATAAGTAATTAAATCTTAGCTACTGCGTACATACCGTTTAAAAAATCTTCCGCGGTTGACAATTTGTAAAGTAATATTATTAATGCGTATAATTTTTAGCTGTATTTGTATGATTTCCGATTTTAATGACTTAGAATCTATTATTCTAACTGCTGTTTTCTTAAAGTCTTCACAAACACTGAAATCTATTTTTGGGAATTAAAAAGGTAATATTTGGCTTTAAGATGTCTTTTATTCATTGTCTTGCATTTGACTTTCAGCAAACGAGTCGTTTAATTCTATTTTCTAAAAGCTCTGAGTTAAATGATACCTGATGCAAAATCATTACGTATACGTCTAGAACAGAAACTACCAACTAATAAATCAACCCATTATTTTATATCTTACAGCAAAATTAAAAGAAAGTAATAGAAAATTTATTTTTGATCGTATATGCAACTTATTAAAAGTTATTATTATGCACGGAGAGAAAAATGTATGATCAGAACTACCAGAATGGAAAAACATTAAGCGTGCTTTTGGCTCAAAGCGAAATTCAAGAAGTACATTTTACAGAAGTGCTTTGGTAATGATTCTGATAAAATGTGGTTTTATAATGCCTTATAAAATTTTGCAAGGGTGCAAAATTAGATAATTTAACACGATACCATAAAACCTGGAATAAAAACTATTTATCTGGTTAAATTTACTGTTCAATTTTGCATTTCTTACCAAATATGTGGCAATAAGAAATATATTTTTGAAAATCAAAATTTCCGGAAAACCGTTACACCATATAAGCGAGGGAGTTACCAAATTATTGGTTTAAATTATATTTTTGTTCTATTAACCGGAATTATTTTTTTCTCCTTTATTTTACGGGAAATGTCATTACCATACAGCACGATTACTTAACTAGACTACTTTTCTCCCAGTAAGTAATGAATATTCGGTTTCATATAATTATTTGCTTTTCAAAAAACTTGAAACAAACATTTAAAAAAAATAACAAAATGATCCGGGTTTTTTCTTTGTTGTTTAACTGTTGTTTATTCAGGAATTTTAAGCGTATCCCCTTCCTAAAATTTTAGAATAAAAATTCAACTTTCGCATATTTATATCATGTTTAAGTATGTAATACATACATAAATCAAAATCTATAAATTCTTTATTAAATGTTTCAAAATATGATCCCCAAAAGTATTCGATTAGTTTTGTTTCAAATACTCGAAATAATTAAAAAAAAGAGATAAATTACTAATTAAAAAATCCTTTCAACCTTTAAAAAATATTTTTAAAATGCAAACTTTCTCAACCAAAGGTAGTACGATTAACTTTTTCTTTAAAACGCATAATTTAGGATCAATTAGCGTAATTTTAAAATCAAAACTTTCCAAATCAAAGACTTTCGCCATTCAATGATTAGGTAATGATATGCTATTAATTAGAAAAGCTCTTTAGTGAAACTTTTTTCTCATTTTTTTAAAAATTATCTTTTCTATCGTTAACAATGTAGGTCATTTATCTAGTGAAGCAAATGAGGCTCTTTCAATATACTTATTTTTTCAATTAAATTCTCGTCAATCTTTTTAAGATTCAAGTCCGTTAGATTGATTTTTAATTGGTGTATTCAAGAAAGATTGGATTGTTAAAGGTCACAAACAATTATTTATCTATAAATAAAAACAATTTTAAAAAATTCTGTAAGATATTTTAAAAACCTGGAACAAAACGAGATAACTATTAGGATAAATACTAAAGTTTCGATCAATATTCATTAAAGAGGGGCAACATAATTTTAAATACTTAAGTAAATATTTTATTTATTATAAACAAATAAATATGGGCAAAAAACGTATCGTTTTGTGCGGGCATAATTAACAGTGTATTGACATAACTTTCCATCGGGACTGATTATTAGGTGGGTAGGAATAAATAAATATTATAGGTTCAAATTGCTTTAGCGCTGAAAAGTTGTAAATATAATCTGATACCATACTAAAAACTTGAGTAGTGTGAAGGTGGAATACGATGTGAACCACCTTCATTATATGAGTTATGGGTCGTTCTGGTCTAACAAAACAGACAACGGAATACACAATGAAAATTTGGTAAACTTCTTTCTGTTTGTTTAAGCGTTGCGCAAATCTGAAAAAAAAAACTAAACTATTAATCAGAAATGTGGCTTATTTTACATAAATATATACATACATGCATAATTTTTCATGTCATTTTAAAGAGTGCATTGTTGCATGGAAGAATACAAAATTTGTGCAAAATTGATGGAATAGCTCCTGAGAAATCGAATTTTAGAAATACGACTTTTTCAAAATATGACTTCTCGGAAATAATTGAACCGATTTCGCACAAATTTTGTATTTTGTCCTTTAAAATTACATTCTTTAAATTGATGCAAGAAATTTTATACTTAGCAATCCAAAAGTTTTTCAACTATTTTTAAATGAAACAATAAAAAAATAATACAATGTATTTTTTGCATGGAATTGTGAGCAGAGAGAGAGATAATCTCTCTGTGTATATATATATAATATATATATATAGTTTATTGTTTCATTCTTGAAACATATTTTAATAAGTAAACACTGAAAACAAAATTATATCAGTGTAATTTGTATACATGAACACGCTCTCTTAACTCTGAATAAATATCGAACAATTTATTTTTGGTTCAATTATTTAAGCAGAAAACATCATGAAACGCTCATTATTTTAAGGTTATTTTGGTGTATGTAAAAAAAATACTTTTATACGAAAATAATTGTGGAAATACTGGAAATTGTTTAAAAAGTGCTGCGCTTTGGTCCAATATAAATATATGATATTTTTGTTTCATCCAAAAGAAATTTTCGTTGCAATCTCGAGTTTGAAAAAAAAATTAAAACAATCAAACAAAAGTTGAAAAAAATCACGAAAATACAGAATAAAACACAAAAAGTAAGATGTCGTAGAAAATATAGATTGAAGACTGCAAAAAGAAAATTACTATGTGCTGTTGCACAAAACAATTTTGCCATGTAGGTTAAACGATACCTTCCAGCTTGCATAGATTAACTTTAAGAATTGCTCACCTTACTCACTTTCTCATATAAGAGATAAGTTTACAAATTGAGGTAAACGGGGATCAGAAAGTAAGAAAAACTCTGTTAATAGTAACAAATTTAATGTAAATTTCATTTCCAATAAAGAAAAAGACTTTAAAGATTATAAAATAATTACAAGATTATAAAATAATTACAAGAATAGCTTATAATATAAGACTGATGAAAGATTTTGCTTTTTCTTTTAAGAATAATGATCTTTATAAGCTTCAAAATCTCATTATTAACTTTTCTTTCATTAATTACACCTCAATTTTTTTGCTTTGACCTTGTGAAAAAGAGTAAGAATAAAATTTCACCAAATAAAATGATAAATTTAAATTATGTCCATGTTGTTATTAACTTTCAAAACCCTATTGACGGTAAGTTTAAATTCAATAATATTTTTGAAAATTTAAATTGTTTTTTTTCGTTAAAAGATTTTTACATATTTAAAAGCTATAAATATAATAAAACTCTTTTTGGAACAATTTTTAATTATTATGATACCAGCAAAATTTTAGGGAAAATTAATATATCCGATTATGAATGTCACTGTGAATAAGAGAAATATTCTGAATTTGTTAATAGACATCGAAATTTAAATATTATAAAAAAACTTATTACTGAGAAATTTAATGTTTAAAAGAGCATAATATTCAGATCCATTTACCATACATCAATTAATAAAATTCTAAATACCTTCTTGATGATCACTATAATTTTTGTTTAAAGATATCAAATATATTTTGTTTACCCTTCGGTATGTTATCAGAAAAGAAATGGATATTTATTATTGCTGAGAAAACTTTATTTTTAATAATAAAAAAATTTAAATAACTGTAATAATTCAACAATTTTTTTCCAAAATTTATCAATCAATTAAGCAACTTCAAAAATATTTTGTAATTACCCCATAGACAAAGGTAACATTAACTATGCAATCTTCTGTAAAGAACTCTATGCTGAAATTTCAGGTAAAAATTAAATAATAGTAAAAATATTAAGATTTGTTAATTGAAATAATATTATCATTAAAAATTTTCGTTTTATGCAAAGGATTAAAAGTTGAAACTAATAATATACAATTGTCATACCTATTAATTTGTCAAAAATTTCATGAAACTCTTATTATATTTTGAAACAATCACTTGAGGACCTAGTTCTTACCTAACAAAATCTGGCACCATTGTCTGTAACTACTTAAACAGAATTATTAACAATAATATTAAGGAAGGTTTTTCTAGGATTATCACAAATTTTCAACCTGTATTAGAATTTATTAAACCAAATAAAACTAATTCTATTGCAATTTTTAATTTCCAGGATCTTTTCAATAGTATTCCCCTTTCTACACTAAAAGATGTTCTTTTACGTATTTACCATGATTATAAAAAATATTTACAATTGCGATTTTAATTATTGAGGGTTCGAATTTATTTTTGTCTTTTTAATAATTATCTTTATAATTAAAAACATATTTTTCTTTCTAATAGAAGGAATATCACGAGGATATAATTTTTCATCACTATTAACTAACTTATTTTTACACTATTTTGAAAAAAAATTTATTTTTCATATAAAATTTGCTTCTAGGTTTATTGGTGATTTAATTATATTTATCTTTCAAAATTATACAATTTTGTCAGATAATATTTACTCTGAGGAATTAATCTTGATTCGTAATCATGGTAATATTATTAATTTCTGCATTAAAAAAATTATTTTTCATTAAAAGTAAATAATTTCCCTAAAATGATTTATACAAAAAATTTTATAATTAAAATACTACCTTATTCATTATGAACTTTGAATTATCCAGTATACTTAGTATTATTACCTAGCACACATCCAGACCAGGCTAATCAAAGGTAACTGACAAATCCAACTCGCTTTTGTACTTCAGTAAGAAAGCGCAATGAAAAGATAACCATCTCTAGATACGTTGTTATTTTAATATTGTGTTACCTGGCAAATTTGTTAAGAAAGTATTTAAAATTGCGGGAAAATTTATCGAATTTCGTTCCGGTTTTTTGGTTTTCCGGATAACGGGTTCTATACTGTATATATATATATATATATATATATATATATATATATATATATATATATATATATATATATATATATATATATATATATATATATATATATATATATATATATATATATATATATATATATATATATATATATATATATATATATATATATATATATATATATATATATATATATATATATATATATATATATATATATATAATATATATATATATATAATATATATATATATATAATATATATATATATATATATATATAATATATATATATATATATATATATATATATATATATAATATATATATATATATATATATATATATATATATATATATATATATATATATATATATATATATATATATATATAATATATATATATATATATATATATATATATATATATAATATATATATATATATATATATATATATATATATATATATATAATATATATATATATATATATATATATATATATATATATATATATATATATATATATATATATATATATATATATATATATATATATATATATATATATATATATATATATATATATATATATATATATATATATATATATATATATATATATATATATATATATATATATATATATATATATATGATACATAATGTGACATTTAGGAATAACACATAATTTAAACTGCAAAATTTGACGAAACAAAAATCTATTTGTTAATACTTCATTCTACGAAAAAGGGAAGTTTCTTTTGTTTAAATTTCACTAGTCTGTAGATTTAAGCAGAAGGTAAATTGACCTAGTTTGTACTCGTTTCTTGCAATAGAAAATAACCCTGATATTTAAGTTTCCTTTTTTTCCTTTTAAGACGTTTTAAACATCAGCAATTTTACGACTTCTGAAGGCCATTTTCTTACCAGCTAGAAAATAGAACCTGAAATTATTTAATACTTTAGCATATTACTTCAATAACAAAAATTTCAACGCTCTCAGAAAAAAGATAGTGATCGTTAGTTTTAAGAATAAATTATTTAGTATTTATTCTGAAATATATGTAAAATTTAATGCAAAATCGTGAAAATTAAATTAAAATATTAGAAAGGGAATAGTGGAATTTCTTATATGCAGTAAGCTTCTTTGTCACTTCTTTCTTTAGCTCATACCTAGAATGCAATTAGCTATTTCAAGCGTAATGCATTACTTTTTAAGATCAAAAATGAATTAAAATGTGCTCTTTCTAAGCCTGTATCTTTAAATTAATTCATTTTTTGTCTCTTTAGGAAAAGTAATATTTTTCTAATAATGAACTAATTATTTTCGTATAGATTTTGTCTTCTTTTATAAAATTAAAAACATGTTTTTTGATGAAGTTAATTATTCTTTTGTAATTTATCATATAATTTATCTACATCAAATTCTATACTATTTACAATTATTTTGTTCAAAAATTATTCCTAACTTGCTGGTAGAAGTTCTTATATATTGTAAAGGAAACAAAATCTTATGTCTCTTAATTTCAGATTACTTTGTGAGGATTAAGAAAATACTTCACGGACAAAATATACTTTAAAATTAAATTTTGAAAATGATTCTAATTAAGAAAATTTACTTAGCAAGGTATTCAAACCAAACAACTAATAACAACAAATTTCAACAAGATATCAAAACATATTATAACAAATAACAACCTATTAATCAATAATAACAAGGAACAGTTTAAGACTGAAATTAAATGACGCCCGTCGTAATTATTCAGAAGTAATGGCCAAACTCTCAACGAAAATTACTCTACAGATTTTCTAATCTGAGGAGAGAAATTTGTTTAAAAACTTTGCTACAAATGTTAAATTTCTTTGGTAACAAATATGGCTTGAAAATCACACTTCATAAACTCTCAAAGTTCTATTACTTTACATTTTATTAACATTGTTTTATTTAATTTAGTCGACCATTTTTATTACAATCAGAATTTCTTTTTAGGGCAAAAAAAAAACAAACAAACTGGAATTTGATTCAGTTCTCAATAAAACACAAATCAATATTTATATAGGTATCGTGAATCAAAAATTTTACCAGCAAAACTTATTGAGATTTGCATGATATTGCTATTATATTTTAGACAACGTATAAATTTAGTTCTAAGTACTTTGAAACTGTAGTACAAATATTTAGTATTCGTGAGGTGTAGTCTAATCAAGGCGAATTCTGTAAAATAAAGATCACCAGAGTGATAATTTCGTCAACTGTAACATATAGATAGTCGTTGTAACAGGAAACACGGGAAAACAACACGTAAAAAGGAAATTAAAATTTTGAAAAGAAATTTGTGTTTAGTTCATAAATGAAACTGGTCCTGTCAGCAAGACAAATTCCAATTTGTTAGTTGTAGATCGGTTCATATGATATTTTTGTCTTACACGTTTAACAGTTCCTAATTCTTGCTTTAACAATCAAATTATGTAGTTATAATTTATTATGATATAGCTATAAGTCATTTTGGTAAGTTGTCTTTTCTAAATTGTTGAATAGATATGCGTTAAATATTTATATAGAAGTGAGAACATAGTTATGAAGTGATTAACTAGATTTATTTTGGATTCTTTCTAAAATCGCTGTAAAAATTTTAAACATAAAATGAGCCATTATGCCACATACTGTCATATCAATTATTTGTGACGGAACGTGCCTTTTTCGAGCAATAGACTATTTTTTATACGATACACTCAAGTTATACCCCTAGAGGTGCGTGAGGAAATAGTAGAGAACGTAATAGAACAAAAGGATGAGTTTTCAATCTTATCTTAAGACAGAGATGAAAATAATTCAACTTCTTTTGCTGCCTGCTATGCTTAAATGTCCCTAAAATTCAATGCCTACAGACAAAATCGCGAATATTTCTTGAAAATATAAAATGGCTATGAAGGTATTTCTGCTCGGGCAAAACAGCTAAATGGTTAAAAAATTCTGTTAATATATTGTTTAAAACTTACTAAGGTGTTATGATTGGAGGAAGGTTTGGACAATTAAAATATTTAAATATAGTTGTGCTGTCCATTCCACTTGATTACCATCAAGGTTTACATGTTGTACATGATTATTTTGAAAGTTGACCAAGCTGGTCGCAAAGGACGGCTTATTAATAAAAATTATTATGTATATAATATGTATTTTAAATAAATACATTATTATGTTATGTATTATTATGTTATTATATGTATTTTAAATAAATAATTAATAAATAATAAATACATTTTAGCCCTAATTGAGATAAAAAGCAGGTTTTGGTATAATTTGAACCGTAATAAAGTTTATGAATATTTTTTAAACAGTAAAATTTGAAAATGTTCATTTGAAACATTGATGATTTACTCTTGTAATATGTATTGCTTGAAAACTATGAAAAATTGTATCCATAATCTCTGCGCAATGTTTACTAAAAAAAGTTGGGTATTAATTTTTAATTCAATTGGTGTTATTAAAAAAAAAGTATTTCAGCACTTTTTTTTTATCCTACTTATCAAATACCAGAATTCCGTTAATAATTGGCATTTACCTAATCATTCAAGTTAAGGAATAAATAATATAGAATTCAATGCGATTCTTTTTTTATTAGATTAAAATAAAAAGAGCATTAAATTGTATTGATAAAATTCTGATGTATTTGTACCAGAAGGTCATGTTTTATCTAGACAGCAGTGACAAACATTGAGATTGATAGCATGCAGTTCTCTTATAGCGGATATTAAATTTTGTTCTCGAATGCTGAAGATTTTTCCTTCTATTAAAATGCATTTAATATTCAGAAGAAAACCTATTCATACAAAAGCACTGTGTCTAAGAAAATCATTCGGACTTTGAAATAAATTATTGAAAATATCATTTCATGCAAACTTCGTTTTTAGAACATCTTCAAATCGCAATTTGAGAAGTGCAATATATTAACTGTAAAATATATTAGAATTGGGAATAGCTGTTTATTCTTTGTGCTTGAAAGCGAAAAAGTTTGAAAGAAGGTTAAGGATGTTCCGGAAACGTTTTTGATTTTTGCTTCTTTTAAATCGTGTATTTGTTTGGAATTTTAGTGCTGAGGAAAAATTAGAAAATAAAAAATGCTTACTATTAGATATTCCACACAAAAATTTGAAAAAAATTTAAATCTTAAAGTTTTTAAGTTGATGCTTTAAAACGTTGAACAAACTGAAACTATTATGCACTGAGAAAAAAAAAGTATGGGCAAACTTCCTGAATAAGGTAAACTTTATCTTGTTTCTGGAACAATGGATGAACCAAAAAGTTCATTTATTATTGCCGAAGAGATTTATTAATGATTTCGGTAAAACTAACACATATGGTCCTAAAATGTGTGATAAAACTTGGTAATTTCATCATGATACCTTAGAGAATGGCATAAAACCATTTATTTAGTCAAAATCAGCCTTGTGCTTTTCACTAAATGCTTGGTAATAAGAACTGTAATTTTGAAAACCATAATTTTTCGTAAACCGTTACAATGTGAACTGAAAAATTATCCGACTCGTATTTTTCTTTATTAACCAGAATTATATTATATATTTTTTTGCTAGAAATGTCATTGCCATACTCTACGGTAATGTTACCAGAATTTTTTTCCTCGTGTGGTTAGATTTTGAATTGTTTGCTTTCTTTTGAAAAAAAAATGCTTACTTAAATTTTAACTTTCTTATATATTTTGTTATTAGTGTTAGACAAATTTTGCAAAAAAAAATAAAAATGAAACATTTCTACTTTCTTTTCAATTTTCTAAAGAAATTCGGAAATCTAAAGAGGCTTTACGAATTCCTTATATATTATTTACCCGGTAAATGATTTTTTTTCTATTCTCAAAATAACCTTGAACTTTTAAAATACTACTCTCTTTTACTGATCTAAATGTAATATTTTAGAACATCATCGATAAAATTAATGGGCAGTTTTTTGTAAAAAGTTTCTAAATATTTCATGGTTATTTTAGATGAAATTTTACGAATTAATTTTTCAAGAAAATTTCTTACAATCTTGAGAGTTTAATCTCTTTACTATCGGGATAAAAGTGGGAGGATTTAGTGGTTTTTCTCTCCATGAAGCATAAAAGTGTAGCATAAAATTCTCCATCAAAATGTCCTCAGTGAAGGTTAGTTTGTTCCAATGAGCTATCTAGGAATCCTTTTGTCTTCTGGACTGGGTTCAAAATTACAAGGCAATGAAGTAGAACATTGATATTCGTAAACTCAGAATTGGGTTGACTATTCAACGCCGGGTAGTTTTCTATGCTTTTTTAACAACCTATTGACCTATTGTACAACCTAATGTAATAATTGTTTTTAAATTTGGCTAGTAGGAGAAAGATAATATTTAAAAAACTCTCTGAATAAGAAAAACGTCTAAATCCAGTTCAATTTTATACGAAGAAAGAATAATAATTTTTAAAGTATATTTTGAAATGAAATACTTTAAAGTTATATGAGATTAAGAAATTGAACAATTAATTTATTCGTTATTCAGTTAATCTGTCCAATATAACATTAAATTAAATTGAAAATTATTAAATTAAAGAAAAAGTCGAATAAAGATAATAAATTAAAGAAATTGTTTTTTTATGGAAATTTAAATACTATTGGGGAAAATTAATCAAAGAAAAAATATTTTTTGAACATTGAAAAAGGAATGTATCTTGAACAATTAAAAGATAAAACTTTAAATTAGCTTAAATAATAAAACTTTAAACAATAAGCATGAATATAAAACATTATGTTTTGTCATAGGAAAAAAATTGTGCAACTTTATTTTAGCCGCATTATTATGGTTCGAAATTTATCGTTTAATCTCACCTTCTTCAAAATTAGTCAGTCTAATTAGAATATTAAAAAGACTTGAAGTAAATTTTGCTGTCATCTTAAGGAAGCGTTTTGATTATAAACTTCAGTTGCGTGCTATAATTACCTAAGATGCGAAACCATTATGTGTTGCGAATTTTAAAATTCCTAAAATAATTTTCCATGAATAGGAAAAAGGGCGAACATAATACGTTTGTATGGTAGAGCATAGTATAATTTGTAAAATACCAACATATATTAGAAGTGTTACTTAAGTTGTAATTTTTTTTTGCTCTTATTATTAGATACATTATTGTATATACATTATTGTAGATACTTTCTTTTGTTCTTGCTTTTAGATACTAACGTATTATACATAAAAATATGTCACGTGAAGGTGTAGATGTAAATGCCTCCTATAATCAGCAATTAAAATATGTAACTCTAAATATAAAATATGGTGCATATAATATGATTTTCGTGTTTTTAAAAAAATCCAATTTAATTTATCTTTATTCGTTTGAAAAGAAATATACATAATTTTTTGACATTTCAAAGAACTTTATGTATATATAAAGAGAATATACATAACATAAATTTTAGATATCCTTTTTTACAATTTTTATTTATTCATAGTAATTATAAATGCTTCTGAAAATCAATTATCTTTTTAAGAACAGATTAAAACATTTGTTATTTTTTAAGTATCAGGCTAATTTCAGTACCGTCATGTGGGGCTACTTTGTGCAGGAGTTCGCAGTTTCTCAACTTTGACATGTAAAAAAACTATGTTAATTCAAACTTTAGTCAAATTTATCAATATTATATTCATAACTGGACTCAGACGAGTGAATTTGATCAATATTGGCATTATTAGTATGTAATATTTACAAATAATAAGTCAAAGCATACCTTGCACAAAGTAGACCCCAAGTGGGGCTACTTTGTGCAGCTGTAGGAATTCAATTTAATAATCATGTTTTTAGTAAAATATTGATTTAAAAATGTTAAAAAAGTTAATTGTTGACATTTTTAATAACAAAAACATCAAGATATGTAAAGATATTAGTTTGAAAATAATTTTCAGCGTTAAAAAACCATTTTTTATAAAGATTTTTTTCTTGAAAAGAATGTTTATTTCAGAACATTTGAGTTTGAACAAAAGGAAACCATATACATTTTTGAACATTGAAATCGATGAAACTTCTAAAATAATAATTATTACATATTCATTAACATTTGTAATATTGATAAATTTGAACATAACATGCTTGAATGAACATGACAGAACTTGCTCTTCAGTTTCTGTCAAAATCACCTGATGTCCTATAAAATATATTTTTATGTTTTAAATCGTTTGATTAATTCATTATAAAAATATTTGCAGAAGAAAAATAATAGTTTACCAGCACGTTTCACGTGTTTCTTGTGAATTTTATTAGATATAGTATTTCAGTGGATTTTGTACTTCCGAGAAGCTTTTGCAATTGATATACCACCTGCAACTGCTTGCAAACATTGTTGGAGCTTTTCTAAAATGTAATCACTGTAGTTACTCGCTCTAGGTATTTTTTTATAACATCTGACAATTTTTCTGTCGTAAAAAAACGAAGGAAACTTTACACAAGCTCCACAGTGCATTTTTTTTTCATTTTAAGTTTATTTGTTATTAATTTTCAAATTTTTTTAACGCTAACATGATATTATTGTTTATTAATATATAAATAAAAAATTTTGCACTTATGACAATTGTTTTATCAACGTCTTTGCATTTCACAGCTAAAGTTTCCACGCACACTTTTCGACGTCCGACGTTGTCGGAAAGTTGTTGACTAGTTGTTGGATAAGTTGTTGAAAAGTTGTTGAATAAACAAGCACACTCTGAGACTGTTTTAAAGTTCGAAAAAAATGTTTGTAGTAATAGAGGAGACTTCTATCTTCAAATTCCACGCATTTTTGACTTAAAAAAAAACATAATACTGAATAGCAGCACTTGAAAAGTGCCAAATTCGAATTTGCACAAAGTAGCCCCACATGACGGTACAAAAAGGTATTAAAATAAATCTTTTCAACCGTTTAAATGGCGGATTAAGACAGGGTTAACCAAATAATTTGAAATTCGATAAATTTACTACTATAGAGCCAAAGACAATAAGTGAAAAAAAATAAAAGTATTTTAACGATGTTTCATTTTCGGATTATTGGCGTTTAGATAGGGGTATTTTTTACTGACACTGATTAATATCGTTTTAATTATGTTCCAGTACATATTTTCAATCAGAACAAAATTTTATCCCCTTAGAAGTTCATAAAAATGTAAAATATTACTTTTGGAAATATATTAATAGTTTAAACTGTTTTAAAAAAGAAAATAATTATATAATGTTGTGATGTTTTACATATATTTTTAAATTTTTAATAATTTTTAAAATACACAAAGAAGAACACTTATGATGACTTTTCAATTCTGTTGATTCATCAAATTTTGCATTGTTAATCGATTTTATAATTGGGCTTCCACTTTTTCGTTTTTTTTTTGCACTTCTCTCTAGGATTTTCTTTTCCCCTTCGTTTTTCCCCAATATTTCTTTTAAATTAAAACTATAGTCTACAGATATAGAATGGAATAACAAGCTCTAAATTATTTTAATCTATGTTTTCCGTATCAATTAAACTTCCTGGTTCATCGGGTTTTAGCTGACAGACTTCTAGATCTTCCAAATCTGAATCAGAAATTGCTCTCACAAGATCACATTGTTTGTTACACTGTCATGCATTTTTTAGACATGTTAGTAAGGGCAAGCAAAATGAGAAAACTAAAAACAGAACATTTTACTCACTCGGTAACACCAAATTTATCACCGAAGTAAATACAATCACAAGACAATAGAAATAAATCACATGATTCAGAAAAGAAATATATCAAATATCTATCAATAGCAAATATCTATTCAATATCATTATTGGAAACACATTCAAAGACCCCTTTGATGATAAATTTTCACACTATCATTGTCAAATACATGAACAAAGTATACCTGAAAGCCATTGCCATATCGGAAATTTATTTTTCAGTAGTTAGAATTTCAACCAAGGAGAAAAACTCTAAGTATGAACAAAATCAGAAGGGAAAAACTATCTATAACAAATATCTATTCAATACCATTGTTGAGAAAAGATTGAAAAAACCCTTTCATGTTCAATTTTCACTCTATAATTGTGAAAAAACTAGCATCCCCCTGAAAGGCATTGCCATATCAGAAAAAAATTCTTATTGATAGTTAGAATTTCAACCATGAAGAAAAAAACTAAGTATTAACGCAATCAGAAAAGAAAAACTCATTCAAACCATTGTTGGGAAGAAATTAGAAAGCCCATTTGGTGTTAAATTTTCTCTCAATTATTGTTAAATAACTTAACAAAGTAAAACAGTCCTCCGAAAGCCTTACCATATCTGAAAACATTTCCTTTCAATAGTTAGAATTTCGACCAAATGAAAAAACGCTAAGTAAGCAAGAGTACATATCTCGCATTGCTTTCTAAGTATTTTTTATTACTCTTTATGAGCCATTTACAAGTTTATTTCAAGAGAAGTAAAGTCAAAAATCATTAATCCGGCCCCCTTTTTTTCTGTTTAAACATTTATCTATAATAATCGTCAAAATACCGATTGTATGAAATGCACGCAACAAAACTCAATTAAGCCCTTGAAAACTGAAAATAGAATAACATTTGCATATAAACCAATATATATTGACTTTAGAATTTTGAAATATAAATTTGAAATTTATGCTTAACAGAGTGTTATATTATCAGTTTAAAAACTCTTAAGTATTGTAGTCATATTTTAAAAATTTGATTTTTGGAGAAAGCTATTACAATCAGTGTAACGAATCAAGATACATTACAGAAACAAGTATTTTTTTTTATGAAAACACCTTAACTTGACAATCACGCATAAACTAATCAAAATTAAATTAAAATATCCGTAACGGATCAGTAATAATCTTGCAAAATAAATGGAAAAACCGTTAACGGGGTAATGCTTTCTAAGTATTTTTTATTACTCTTTATGAGCCATTTACAAGTTTATTTCAAGAGAAGTTAAGCCAAAAATCATTAATCCGGTCCCTTTTTTTC
This sequence comes from Parasteatoda tepidariorum, assembly GCF_982258835.1. Classification (NCBI taxonomy): domain Eukaryota; kingdom Metazoa; phylum Arthropoda; class Arachnida; order Araneae; family Theridiidae; genus Parasteatoda; species Parasteatoda tepidariorum. Next base: position 41,419,654 of record NC_141757.1, read on the forward strand.
TGTTTAACCATTTATCTATAATAATCGTCATAATGCCGATTGTATGAAATGCACGCAACAAAACTCAATTAAGCCCTTGAAAACTGAAAATAGAATAACATTTGCATATAAACCAATATATATTGACTTTAGAATTTTGAAATATAAATTTGAAATTTATGCTTAACAGAGTGTTATATTATCAGTTTAAAAACTCTTAAGTATTGTAGTCATATTTTAAAAATTTGATTTTTGGAGAAAGCTATTACAATCAGTGTAACGAATCAAGATACATTACAGAAACAAGTATTTTTTTTTTATGAAAACACCTTAACTTGACAATCACGCATAAACTAATCAAAATTAAATTAAAATATCCGTAACGGATCAGTAATAATCTTGCAAAATAAATGGAAAAACCGTTAACGGGGTAATGCTTTCTAAGTATTTTTTATTACTCTTTATGAGCCATTTACAAGTTTATTTCAAGAGAAGTTAAGCCAAAAATCATTAATCCGGTCCCTTTTTTTCTGTTTCACCATTTATCTATAATAATCGTCATAATGCCGATTGTATGAAATGCACGCAACAAAACTCAATTAAGCCCTTGAAAACTGAAAATAGAATAACATTTGCATATAAACCAATATATATTGACTTTAGAATTTTGAAATATAAATTTGAAATTTATGCTTAACAGAGTGTTATATTATCAGTTTAAAAACTCTTAAGTATTGTAGTCATATTTTAAAAATTTGATTTTTGGAGAAAGCTATTACAATCAGTGTAACGAATCAAGATACATTACAGAAACAAGTATTTTTTTTTTATGAAAACACCTTAACTTGACAATCACGCATAAACTAATCAAAATTAAATTAAAATATCCGTAACGGATCAGTAATAATCTTGCAAAATAAATGGAAAAACCGTTAACGGGGTAATGCTTTCTAAGTATTTTTTATTACTCTTTATGAGCCATTTACAAGTTTATTTCAAGAGAAGTTAAGCCAAAAATCATTAATCCGGTCCCTTTTTTTTCTGTTTAACCATTTATCTATAATAATCGTCATAATGCCGATTGTATGAAATGCACGCAACAAAACTCAATTAAGCCCTTGAAAACTGAAAATAGAATAACATTTGCATATAAACCAATATATATTGACTTTAGAATTTTGAAATATAAATTTGAAATTTATGCTTAACAGAGTGTTATATTATCAGTTTAAAAACTCTTAAGTATTGTAGTCATATTTTAAAAATTTGATTTTTGGAGAAAGCTATTACAACGAATCAAGCTGCATTACAGAAACAAGTTTTTTTTTTTAAAAAAACACATTAATTTGACAATCTTTCATAAACAAAGCAAAGTTAAACTAAAATACAAATAACGGGTCAGTTATAACCTTGCAAAATAAATGAACCGGTAGCGAGTTAATATGAGCCTTAAAACAGAAACTATTCTCATCAAAAATCAACAACTCTCTGATGTTCCATAAATTATCTCATTTTTTTATTTTCAATTTATTTCGTTACATGTTTTTTTTATTCATTCTCTTGTTAGAGCGATATTTTTAAGATATTTTTAGACTTTATTGCAGCATAAAAATTTACAAATTATAAGAAAGAACAAAAATTAAACTCATAAATTATCAAATAATAACGGAAACGGACATTATAAATGCTACATGCAAGCATAATATGAACTTTAAATGCATGAAGTTTTATTTTTCAATATTGGTATATAAAGGGCTAAAGTTATTAAATTTATCTTTTATACGAATTTTAAGTGCAAATGATTAAAGCAAGCAATTGCGTAATCGTTTGTAGTATCTGAATTTTGAAAAATTATTTCCAACGTGACGATAACAGTCATTAAATCTTTAAAAAAATGCTATCAGAGATAAATTTTAGCAATTCATATCCAACTATTGCCTTTAACTTTTTTTTATTTACTAAAGAAACAATTGCATTAATTTAAATATTTTTAAACGCTAATGAATTGCATTGAAACAGGCAAGAAATTTCAACAAAAACTTCATTCTTTAAAGAAATTTTTATATTTCGTGAAAGAGAACATTAAGAAAAGAATTAAACTTTCTAAACATGGAGCACGGAATATGGAATAACTTTTTAACTATAAAGGAATAAATTCTCTGTCTGATAAATCTATTTATGTCTTTATTATTTTTTGACTTGTTTAAATTTAAAATTTTATTAAGTTTAAATGAATTATTAATAAAACTGAATGAAAGTTCATATTAATAAATAATTCTTTACATTACTACCAAACCAAACTGTAACCGGCAGCGGCTACGAAACTAAGAAACAACTATTTTTTTTATTTTTTAAATACATCCAAGTACTTTCAAAATTTTATGAATTTTAAAACTATGTTTACAAAATTCATAATACCATTAACCCCCATAATATAAGATGATGTGAGTTTTTATTTCTTCATTTAATGAAATCGTGATCTACGCAGCATATTCCGCCAAATAAAAAAGGACAAAACACTATTTCGAGCATTCGTTGAATGACATTCTTGGCAAAGTACGAAAACTCAAAAATGAAAAAAATCCATCATTTTCCACCTGCATAAAATTTAGTGATCCACATAAATTTCCGGTCGATTTATTTTATGATGATGTCAGTTTCTACAAAAATTCTTTTATGTATAAAAAAAAATGTTAGATGGAATTGTTGAAATAGTTGATAAAATTTTTCTGGTTAAAAAGGTGTTTAAGCTTGGTAAAATGAAATGGATATTTAAAATTGCTTGTTTTTTTTAAATATTTTTTAACTGAGTTATTTGAAAAAATTTTAAAACAAGAAAGAAATGAAATGTCTTAAAAGAGGGAAAGGAGAAGATTGGTTCGAAAATGTTCTAATTATTTTAGTATTTAATAATTAAAGACGTAAGACAAGACAGATTTCTTAATGAAAGCAACGTAGCACATTTAGGATTCCTAAATTTGTAAATATGGTTACAAGTAAGGGTTAAACCTATTTCAGTAAATAATTATTTCTCTAAATATTATTTTTAAATAGGTATTTATTTCTAACTGTATGATAGTGACATTTAAAATCTATAATTCTGGTAATAAAACCCAAAATATATGGTATTAAAATCATTCATTTGGTAATTTTTTCCTCTTGTATGGTAACGGTTCACCGGGAATTCCGTTTTTTCAAAATTATAGTACTTTCTTCCCCACATTTATTAAAAAATACAACACTGAAAAGTAAATTTAACCGAATCTTTGGCTTTTATGTCATGCTTTAAAGTATTTTATTGAGAAAACGAAATTTTACCACATTACCAAAAGTTTATCATTCGTTATAAAACACATTAACGTATTTTATTGTTAATTTTACCAAAGTGCTTCGGTAAAAATTACCGAGAATTTTGGTGTTCTCATAGAGCCAGAAAAACAGTAAAGTTTATCATATTTTAAACTTTTTGTAAAACTTTTTTTCTCAGTGCAGATTCTCAACGAATCTCGAGTTTTAATGTCTTAGCTTATTACTTTTAAGTTCCCAAATTGTAAAGAATCCATAAAGTATTTATTGAATTTCTAATAAAACTGAATATATCATAAAATTTAAAATGTTCTTCCTTATTCTAACTATCTACCAACACCTCAATAAATGTTCAAGTTCAAACCTGAACAATTTATAAAAAAATGTCATCGAATATGGAATTTAGAGGGCGAAATATCGATTGCACAGAAAACTTTTTGGTATCTGGTATAAATAAGGATAAATAAGACTATATAAATATATGCAACTGCAAATCTGAAGATAAAAAATAAATACCGTATAATACTATTGTTTTTATTATATGCTTTGAAATATTGAAAAAGAAAGATTAAACATTTTTTTAGCAGTTTGAAGTAAACAATTTGTGACAATATGTGACGAAGTTTGAACTACTCAATAAGTGCGTTGAACTAAAATAGTATGTAAAAAGGTAAAATTTATAAGTGATAAAAATAATATCATGGTTTGATTTTATAGAAATCACATTGATATGGGTTGACCCTATGTTAGGTAAGGACTAAAGCTAAACACACCATTAATACTTCACGGTCCAAAATGGCATAACTCCACATAAACACTGTTATTTAATAAAAGTGCGAACGTTAGTAAGTAATATTTTCCGTAAAATTAATTTGCAAGAAAGATTATAATTGTTAGAGATAATAATGATATATTTAAAAAGATATAATTCTTTTCTCATAAGTAAATAAATAAATAATAAATAAAATTTTGATTTAACGTCAAATAAAAAGTTGTAGAATTTAGCAATAGTATTAACTGCAAATTTTATCAAAAAAGATCTGATATTGTAGGTTCGCCGATTATTTTCATAATTTTTATTTTTCTAATAATTTTCTTTCGTAGTCTTTCTTTAAAATATAGAAAGCTTCTGAAAGCTAAATTTTCATCTTTTTTTATTATCTCTATTTCCTTGAACAATGTTTTGACTTCATTAATGATACTTTTTTGAAGTTTATTTTCAATTTAAAGCTCAGTTTCTATGTTTTTTCACATGAAAACCAAATATCCGGAAATCTAAATTTTAAAAAAAATTACTGATGTATTTTCTTAAATAAGTTTATAAATAAGTCTAACTGCTATTCTTAAAAAATGCATATTTAATATCTTAAGTTATTTTTCGGAAATATGAGTTTGAAATTTAATTAAATATTTCTTCTGCAATTCAACCCTGGGCGGTTTCAACTTCAGTTCTTTTTAGAATAATTCATGTATTAGACTTATAGGTACGTATATACCTAGTATAACTTTTAGGTAAAATTAATTATTAGAGGGGATGAATTATTATTTAGGTATCTATAATTATTAGAGGGGCCCCTACGGCATTTTGGTAGGTACCCCATATTATTAACCCTATTTAGTTATCTGTGTAGGGTATCCTTTAGTAGGTATAAGAACTCAGCTTAATTAAATAAAACAACCAAAGCAATTTCAGTACATCTTTTATTATTCATAGAGAAAAAGCGTGCTTATCGAACGAAACTATTGTATAAATATAACTGAAAAGTTAGCTCACCGTTTAATCAAAAATTTTCATAAATCAAATCGAATAAAATGCCATCGAATTTTGATAATCGGATCTTCATTTTTCATTTAATTAAATACGATTATATTTTAAGATTTTAAATATCTTTTTGATCGCCATGCAAACAATCTGAAAAAAAGCCACAAAGTTTCTTTTCGACTTTCTAGGTATACAGCAATGTTCAACCATTCTGGCTTTAATATGGAAACCTATTGTAATACTTTACCTTCAACCTTTCTGTTAGTTTTTTTCATGTATTTGTTGCAATTTAACAAGAAATAATTACCACATTCTGACTCATGAAGCAACATCAAAATATCCTATTTTCCAGGCTTAGAAAAATCCAGAATTTTACCTTAAATACAATTCATACGTTTGTTTTTGTATCTGTCTACAAACTAATGAAATGATAGGCACTATGGTGGAGGTTGTTCACCATGAGTAGCCGCCATTATTCGTAAAGTGGACTTTACTTGGCCGTACGAAAATACATCTTGATTATGGAAATATTAAAAATTATCATGTTCAGGAAACAATATATAAATCGTTTAGTGAAAATTTACTTTATTAAGCATAGTTGGTGATAGAGAATGGCAATTTCTTAACATCCAAAAAAAAGAAATCCCTTAAAGGGATCAAATCAGAATACTCTCTATTGAGAGATCATACAGCCAGAATATCATTTCTGACGGTTAGAAATTGAGACTGGGGAGGCCCGAGAAAGGCACTCCCAGTCTCCACAAATTTGAAATTAAAAGTGAATACAATTGTTCCTAACGGACAAAAGTGATGCATGGGTAGGAGATCCAAAATTGGCGATTTATCAAAATATAACATAGCCAAAACAAAGCCAACCCCGCATATCAATATTGGGTTTAAAAAATTAAAAAATAGTGCGTGGAGTCCCTCCGCGCGGAAGAAGTTAAACTTCGCAACCTGCGACGTTAATTGTAGAAGAATCAGCAATCGTAGAAGGATAACTAGTTCTATTCAACGACTCTTCTTCTTGCTCCGCTCGCTTCCGTGCTCTGTAATCACGGTAATATTGTACATTTTCCCCTCTTGAACCAGTGGAAGTGCTTGTGGTTGCCTCATCGTCTCACCCTGGAAAATGTATTTGTATTAATAATGTATGTGAATGCGTCATAATGTAATTTCAAAAGAGAAACAATCAATTGATATTCACAAGAGACGTACCTTGACATAACCTTAAATCCGCCGCATTGTCCATGGGATTGTTTTCACTCATTTTTTACAATTGTTATCCACTAAATTTGAAAATAAAAAATACTACCCTATTAAATTATATGTGTATCAAAACAAATTAAAAAAATATTTGGGAAAAATATACTTGAGGGTGCCCCTTGGCGAAATTGGCGACTTATGTTTGGCGCCATACTTGTTTGCCCGGAACGCCGTGGTAACCCACAAACAGGAAATTTATATCAATTACTAATTAAACCTTCATTCATACACCAGTCAATCACTGTTTTTTTTTTTTCAATGTTATTAAAATCGTACAGAAACTTAAGATTTATCTTATTGACAGTATTCATTTTTAGTACCAGAAGCAAAAATAACCTTACCAGCCGGTATCCAAAGTAGAACCAACTGATCTCTGAATTTACATATAAAAATCCATTTAAAAACAACGCTAAATTCTAAACTATAATCAGAATCACGATTAAAATCTAAACCAATCAGAATCACGATTGGTTTTCAACATTGCCTATCCTACCACGTGATTTCCCGGCCAATAAAAATGTAGCGTTAAACGTTTAACGCAACCTTGTTGGAAGTCGCATAAGAAGTATAACTTCAATACCTTGGCGATCACGAGTCGCCAACAAATTTATGGAAATTATTACAACCATGCAACTGAAATATTTCCGGTTAGAAATTCAGCATAAAAAATTATAAATAGATTTTTGTTTTCGATTTGGCGCGTCAGTGAATAAATAAGTCTGCATTAGTTGAAATAAAAAGTAACCGTTGCATTGTTCGATAAAAATAATAAATATTTTATATTCACTTTAAAAGATTAAGACTTTGATTTATTTTAAATATCATTCTTTTAATAAAAAATAAGCTTAAGTAATCAAAGATATTTTAAAAGGATAGGAAATAAATATGTAATGCCAATTGTGGCATCACAGGCAGTAATATGGGAAATTATTAAACATACATATTAGTATGCTATTTAAATAACGCACTAAACAAATAATAAAATATTGTATGAATGAACAATTCTGGATAAGGAAATTTAAAAGATTAAGACTTCGATTTATTTTGAATATCATTCTATTAATAAAAAATAAGCTTAAGTAATCAAAGATATTTTAAATGGATAGGGAATGAATGTGTAATGCCAATTGAGGCATCACGGGCACTAATACGGGAAATTATTATACATACATATTAGTATGCTATTTAAATAATGCACTGAACAAATAATAAAATATTGTATGAATGAACAAATCTGGATAATGAAATACGAAACTTCTGAAATTGCTCTCTTTCCACTCATTAAGATTTATGCGCTATCGGACGTTAGTCTTTGATCGATATTCTATGATATGATTCTCACTGGCTTTCTGCTTCCCATGGGAGATTGTTTTAGGTGGAAAGGAAATGTTTTTGTTTCACTTGAAATATATTGCAAAAGCACGAAAACAACTTTTTTGTTTTAAATGTCTTGATACTTTATTAGTAGGTATCAAGAATGACGATGCACTTATAATGATATACAAAAAACAATAATTAGTGAACAAAACTAATTTTATTAATAAATGAGTTAAAAAATATATGTATTTAATATATTTTTCTTACCTTTATTATAACTACTAAATTCCTACTAAAACGCCATATTACGAGCTTCACAATGACATTGTGTTAGTTCCGTACATTATTCTGTTAATGTCTCTTAAATAATTTAATCTTGAAATGCTTCTTAATATACATTGTAGTACTCTAATATGTGCCATGAAGAATATCTAAGTAGAATTAAATGGGGAATTAAGAAATGTGTATGAAATATAGTTCATTTTTATAGCCATAATTGTGCTTTTTCGCTTTTGTGTTAAAAAATATAGTTTGTTTGGAATGTGTGATATTGATTCTTAAAGTTAGATTAGAGAAATGACTTCATTTTATTTTATTTTATAACGGTCCTTGAACATACGACGCAATTTTCGGGTTTACGACAGCTAATGTTCAACTCCTTAGTCTTGTAATTTTGAACCTAATCCAGTAGACAAGGGAACTCCTGGATCAAGTATTAGGAGAAATGTGCCCTCGTAGAGGAATTTTCAATGGAATTAACTCTCATTTGCGTTACACGGAGAAGAAGACCACGAGAACCTCCCATGGTTAGCCTGAAGGCAAGGGGACTCTAACCCATGATCCGTCTACCACTTAGGATATTTCACGTCAGCACTGTGGTCTGTGCAAGCCGGATGCGGAATTCGTATCGATCAGCCATTGCCGGCATCGAACCCCGGTTCACCTCATTGGAAAGCGAACCTCTATCCCTGAGCCATCGCGGCTCAGCCATGGCCTCTTATTTTTTTTATATATATATAACCGTCGTTGAACAGTCGACCCAATTTTTATGGGTTTACGACTACTAATGTTCAACTCCGTAGCCTTGTAATTTTGATCCCAATCCTGAAGACAAGGGAACTCCTGGATCGAGTATTGGGAAAAATTTGCTTTCGTGGAGGACTTCTTAATGGAGCTAACCCATATTTGCGTTACATAAAGAGGAAGACTACAAGAACCTCCCATGGTTAGTCTGATCACAAGGGGACTCTAACCCACGATCCGTCAATCACTGAGCATATTTCACGTTATCACTGTGGTCGGTGCAAGTCGGATGCGGAATTCGTATCGACTGAGATTCGAACCCGGTTCGCCTCATTGGAAGGCGAAAGCTCAATCCACTAAGCCATCGCGGCTCAGCATTGGCCTCTTGTAATAATTAGTTCTCGTAATATATTGTAATACAGCAAGCTCTGATTACAAGCTGCCATAAATATAGCTCGAAACTTTTTCTTCCGCATTCTTGACGTATTCGAGATAATCAAATGAATAATTTTGGTGCATTTTTTGCAAATTCTTCTGAATAAAATTTCTGCTTATGCTTGGTATTACATGATTGAGATATCAAAAAATAATGGCAAATTTTCATGGGAGACCCATTCAATTATAAAAGTCCACCACTCTATGGATTATACATCCGTTCAAGCTTTTAAAGTCTAAACCGTTCTATTCTCCAAGCTTACAATAATAATCAATTTTACATCTTCTAACTTATACGCGCAACTACATTTGCCTTTGACCAGATTCTTCATTACGTCGCATGATCATATAGTTCAGAACAAACATTCGTGATCGTGAAGGGATGTGAAACATTATTAAGGATTTTCCGCAATCTTGCGTAGTATCACGTACGATCATCTATAAAGAACTTTGAAATAGATATCTATATATAATATACGTATGAAATTATATATATGATTTGAAACATGTATGTGTAAAATATAAAATATATAAGTTTTACTTTCATTTTATTCCTATTAAATAAAAAATCGGTTAGAGAGTTGAATATTATTTAAAAATGTGAAAAAAATGATCTTTTTAATTTAATTTTTGATTATTCTGTTTACATTTTAATAATAAATCACTCTATAAGCATGAATTATTCATTATTACAGAAGTAAAAAATATCATAATATTTTTTTAAATACTTAATATATTTGCAATTGTTTTTATTTTCCTCAACATGGCAAAAAATTTAAAACAATGCATGATATTTTTAAAATAGTTGCAAAATTGTAACTTTTAAATAGGAGAGAAAAATATGCTCCCTATATCATATTTATAAAATACTAAATAAGAAAAAAAAATCTTTATTGATGCTTTAAATGTGTCACATTGTTTTCACGTATGGGCTGCAACAGATATGTTGCCCCTTTCATTGCTCAAGAAGTTTTATGGGATGCTGAAATCTTTTGAGGATTAGCGAAAACACTTGTATCCTAGATGGCCAAAAGAGAAAATAAATTGAATTCAAATCTGGTTAAATAAGTGGCCATATTTTTTTCCAAAAGGAGAATCTGAAAAATGTCGAAATTTTTTTAGGATTAGCGAAAACACTTGCAGCCAAGATAGCCCAAAGAGGAAATAAATTGAATTAAAATCTGGTTAAATAAGTGGCCATATTTTTTTTCAAAAGGAGAATCTGAAAAATGAGGCTTGCTACGTTTTTTCTTAGTATCTTTAGATATTTATAATTGAACAACGTCATGTATTGCAAAATCAAATTTCATATACATGTCAAAATGTGAGTTTGAAACAATAATTAACAGAAATAATTTCAAAATTTTGCGGTGAATAAAAACAATCGGTTTCAAACATCAATTAAATTATTTACTAATATTCTTTTTATTAAACGTTTCAGCTCAAACTCCTTGTAAAAACATAAACATTTCTATCTCTTACAAAAATAATATTTAGTTATTTATTCGCTTTCCTTGTACCCCATTAAAAATTTAATTTGTTCCCAATATAAGTTGAACAACTATTATTTAAATCGAGCGTAATTAAAACACTGAACTTTAAAAGACGGATGTAACTGTGTTACCAAAAACGCTGGCTTGTTAACTTCGAGTGCTACTAAATTAGTCACTGTGTTTTTTCAGATCTCCAAATCACCTGAATCTGGAAGTAATTGCCTGTTTAGATGGAATTGTTCTTGACATTGCAAATAATTTGAAACATTTAACAAGTTTAAGTATCTGGAAAGACTTTTTTTCAAGTATTTAGATTAAATTTTCCCAAGGTTACCATTTTTGTTTAGTTCAATATAAATGCGAAACTTTTTCCTTGGTTAGCATATGAGTTTTGTTTAAAATAATAAGAAACTCTACTTTTATTTGACTCGTTATTTCATGCATTGTATACAAATAAATTTGCCAGATATTAAAGTAAATATGACAGTAACTTTAAGTGTATGAATCTTTGTTAGTCATCTACACTGCAAAATTTTGATACAATGACTACGATACGATCCAATTACGATATAAAGTACCGGCACTTTGGGTGCATCATCCGTTATATCCATTTTACCCCAAAATTCATTTTTACCGTAAATATTACCCTGTACTTCTTACAATAATTTTCATTTCATTAGAGTGATTCAGTGATTTTACTGAAATTATTACTGAAAAAATTACAGTTTATCAGAATTTTTGTTCCGTTACATGTAGCAGTTGGTCCGGAATTTTTTACAATGCAGAGAAAGAAGATTTTGACTTAGTTATTTTCTTTCCTTATTATGGAAATAGTTTCTATGAATGATTTTTGATATAGCGAGTGAACAAGGTAAGAGAAAACAAATGGAAAAGGTTCAGTGAATCGGATAATTGAATCTGCAGCACTGGGTAGCATCTATAACAATAAAAAGAAAAGTTTGCACGTGTGCTTCTTTTAATTACTGAACTGATTGTGCAAGCATCTTGAACCTCGAAAAGGGGATACAAGGGAAAACTTTAATTGAAAACTATAGTTAAAACTTTAGTTAAATTCGTTAAAAGATGTCTCTGTATCTACTTGCGAGAAGCGTTTGAGAAAAGAATTTTTTTCATTGGTATAGCATTAAACAATATAAATTTAAACTGAAGACGACTCTTTCTTCTAATATTTAAAATAAAATATTACTGATGTTTGTTAACTTACAACTCTATTTAATAAAATAAATTCACACATTTCTTATTTAACTATTTCTGAGGCGTTATGTCAATTAGTCTCAATGATAAGCGTGGATGACATGTGATGGCTAAGTCACCAAATTTGTGTTTCTAAAGTTATCTGAAACCACGATATTTTACTACTTATTTTACTTTTTAACATTTTTCTTAGAAAACTGAATAATTTATAATCAACGGTAATTTCAAAATATATATTATATATAATTAAAAACAAAATTATTGGGAAAACTTCACACCGTGAAAGATTCATGATCAAATTACGGTACAAAGTGCATCATTCATAAGAATCCATTTTACCAAAAAATCCATTTTTACTATAAAGTTTTGCACTTATTTTTACAGAAATATTAATTTAATTACAGTGATTTTACAGAGAATAATACTGTAATAATTATGGTATTTATATTTCTGCTCAGTAAAATTTAAGTACCGGCGAAATTTAAGAGCCGGAGCTTTTTATCGTAATTTGATTCAAACTTTTTTTCAGAGTATATAATCACCATACTTTTTTCAACATCAATGACGCTGATTTTTTTTTCGTAATAGGTTTCGGCCAAGAGGTATTAATTTCGTAATAGAAGGTATTAATTTCGTAATAGGTATGGCCATGTCCAAGAAGTCGTGAATTCGATCCTCGCTGGCTAAAGATTTTCCGTGTAGTAAATGGTGACTGGTGCATGTTAAATCTGTTAGGTCACATAGTCCTCCATTTTCCCATACCAAATCATACCTCTGGAGGAATTGAATTGGAAATTGATCGCTCTCTTTTTTAAGTCAAAATTACGATCTGTGGATGAAGGAATGGGAATATGAATGGGTCAGCTCTATTAGAGGGCTGTAACGTGTGGGTGATTGATGTTGTATTTTTGGCCATAGATGGCACCATTGAAAACCAGGAGACTCACCCTCTGCACTAATCCATAGAAATGATCATCTAGAAAGTCTGATCATCATGATCATCTAGAAAGTCTGCTTGGTTTCACCAAGCAGACTTTCTAGATTGACAAGTAACATTGGAAACAGCAAAAACGACATGCACAAATTAAAGAAATTGACACCCATCATCCCATATTTCACACCCATACGTTTTAATGCTTTTTTGTTAACGTTTCCATGGTTTCATTTCCATGTCTAATGAGGCACATTATATATAAGACATTAAAGGAAATAGATAAATCTCAATTTATTTTTCTTCTTTTCCCTATTTTTATTTTTATTTTTTTTCTATTCAATCAACTTCGGAATTCTTTGAAATGAAATTTGAATGACAAGGTAAGTCTCAGATAGGTAAGAAAATAGTTTTTACTTTTGATATATACAGAATTAAATGATGGCATCTGTCACTTGATTGATCGTTAATATGGCAGTTTCGTAAAGAAAAATTATTGTTTTTAAACTTTGGAAATATCCACGAATTCTTAGAATTAGGTTTAAATAGTTGTGAGTATGTTAAAAGCGTTTATCGAATTAATTTATCTTTTCTGTGATTTCCCTAATGATATACATTACCAGAAGTATTTATTTATTTATAACCGTCGTTGAATAGCCAGTCCATTTTTGAGTTCAACTCAGAAAACTTTTAATCTTCCATCAGTCCATAAGACACGAAATTAGTCTGTTTGTAACGCGGCTGCGTTTACCACTGAGGATATTTTAAGTGAGCATGGTTGTCCACGCGAGTCGTCTGAAGAATTCGAATCGACCAGCCATCGCTGGGATTCGATCCATGATCACCTGATTGGAAGGCCCGTGCTCAAATCCCTGAGCCACCACGTCTCAATATTTCAGTAAGATTATGAATATTACAGAAATCGTCCAAGAAATATCCATTATCAAGTGTGACACACAACAATTTCCGAAAAACTTTCAGAAAGAAGAACACTTTTAATAAACAAACACGTAATTTAGGAAACAACGGTTTTTTGAGAATGAGATAAAGTCATCTTAATTACAATTGATTTTTAATGTCGCTTTTCTTCGATTTCAGAATCAGTTTCATTCATTTTTGTCTAGGGTTTGACCAGGCTTTTACAGATTTTGATTATTTCTACTTCACTTACCGTACTTTAAATGATTATCATATAAGGCTATGCTGGCTCTGAAATCCCTTTTGACGAGAATTTATTTGTAAACAGCGTAAATAAATAAGATTCGTTAAATCCTGCTTACGTGAGCAGCATCGTTAATAATAAAACGAACAGCCTGTGCGTCTGCTTTCACTGTAAAAATTCCGAATAAAATTACGCCTTAAAGTACTGACAGCCTGAGTGCCAGGGAATTTTACCTCAAAATACATTTTTACTGTAAAATTTCACGGAACAGAAATTATTTCATACCGTAATTTTTAATGTAATATTTAAAATTAAATCATTGAATTACTCTAATTAAATACTTATCACTGTAAAAATTACGGCATACAATTTTATGCTCAAAATTGATTTTACGGATGCTGCACATAGAGCAACAGTACTTTTTATTATAGTTTGTTCCAGAATACTTTAAAGCGTGTCTGCCTGTGCGTGTGTGTCTTAAAACTCCAGAACCCTCTGTTCTATCGTCTTGAAATTTGAACAGCGATTTCAAGTGGACCAATTTCAGCCCTCTTTCTTAAATATCGAAAAAAAAATTTTCAAAGGTAAAGCATTCAACATTTTCTTAAAATTAAACTATAAACGATTCAATTTGTTTCACCTATTTTAATGATAACAGTGATACCTACTGAAATATAGCTTTATTTGATAAAAAAATTACTTTATTGAATGTAACTTTAATATTTAAGTATTTTTACTCACAACGCCACATAAATTCAATGATCACAGGTAATGTGATAGCATGTACGGACTACTACAACAAATGAGTAGTCATAAATTTATCTGAAATCACTAGTTTACTTCGTTTTAGTAATTTTTTAAAACTTTGTTCTTAGAAAACTAAATAATTTGAAATCAGGGGTAAATGAGATAAAATAGTTATGTATTGAAAGGCAAAATTAATAAAGAAGTGTTAATAAGAACAATAAAAAACGTTATACTTTTAATGGTATATATTAAAATAGAAAAAGTAAGAAAAGTACTAAAAAGACAAATTAATCGTATTAACTTACTTAATCTAATATTTTATAACAGAAACTGCAGAAATATTAATATTGCAGAATATATTTATTGCATTAACCATAAAAATGTGCTATACTATTATTGACGCCAGTCATTCTTAACTAATGCTGGTAATGTGTATTAAATGAAATAAAAAAGCTATGAACTAAATAGCAAAGCCAATGCAAAAGAATGCTCATTCATTTTAGAGAACCCTGAAAGTTTGCTATATTTTTTCTGAGATCAATGCTTAACTTATTTTTTGAGATGTATTAATTGAAATAAAAAAAGCTAAGAACTAAATAGCAAATTCAGAGCAAAAATGAGGCTTGTTCGTTTTGGAGAACCCTGTAAGATTGTCATGTTTTTTCTGACATCAATACTTAATTAATTTTTGACATGTATTAATTGTAATATAAAAAGCTAAGAACTAAATAGGAAATTCAGTGCAAAAAAGAGGCTTGTTCGTTTCGGAGAACCTTGTAAGATTGTCATGTTTTTTTCTGACATCAATGCTTAATTAATTTTTGACATGTATTAATTGTAATATAAAAAGCTAAGAACTAAATAGGAAATTCAGTGCAAAAAAGAGGCTTGTTCGTTTCGGAGAACCTTGTAAGATTGTCATGTTTTTTTCTGACATCAATGCTTAATTAATTTATTTAATATGTATTAATTGGGTACTTGCATTTCAAGAAGACCTTCCATACCCAAACATGTGATCTATGCCGTTAGCGCCAGCAAATCTTTATGAAAATCAGAAATTAGCTTTATCAGCGTATTAAAGTAGAGCTACGCTTCTCTACATAAGTTAGAATGCTAATTAACTATAACTTAATCAAATATAGAGCCTTATCGTACATCGAATTAGCTGAAATATAATTATTTTTCGTCTACTTCCTTTACTTAACTTTTATTTTTAACGTAACGAAAGATTTATTTTTTTGTTTATGTATTTTATTGTACCGTGATATATTTTTGTTTTGAGTGACTGGCAACTTCGATGCGTAATTAGTTTGTTTATATTCTATATGGCTTCGTGCCTGTCTTTATGTAAATATATAGTGAGAGAATTGAAACCTTCGAGTGAGAATCTTTGATAAAGAATTTAGAAAATGTGTCACTTAAGAGAATTGATACTTGACGATCTTAGCTTTCTTAAATTGAAAGGAAAGAGCAGTTTGTAACGTAAACAAATGGCACGTTTCAACAACCAATCAGGATCGAGATACTCACATTATGTCACTTGCAAGTATCCCATTGAAATAAAAAATAGAATAAGCTATAAACTAAGAAGCTAATCTAATTGTAAAGAGATACTTCTTCGTTATACTTGATAATTGACACTTGACGATCTTAGCTTACTAAAATTGAAGAGAAGGAACAGTTGCTTACGTAAACAAATGCCTCGTTTAAACAACCAATCAGGATCAAGATGCTCACATTATGTCACTTGCAGCTATCCCATTGAAATAAAAAATAGAATAAGCTATGTACTAAAAAGCTAAACTAGTTGTAAAAAGTTACTTATTCGTTTAGAAGATCTGTAGAAAATCCCTAAACAATTATTGACGCAAATGATGTAAAAATAGCCTAAATAGTGTTAACGCTGGTTAATTGGGTGGATAATTATACAAGTTGTATATAAAGTAAACATAAATTTGAAAAAATATTTTCCCAAATATTTGTAAATTATTTTTTCTACATCTAGCAACATCTGAGGGGCTCCCCCTTCCTCATACGTTACTTTCTTTATTTCCTATTTTTTTAGCTACCTTCTTCAATCATTTTATTCTTTACCATATTGGTCAAAACTCTTTTTTTCTTACAATATCGCCAACATCTCTGTGTTTCCCTCTTTCTTTTTATGGTTTGATATTGAAGAAAGCTCGCAGTTATTGAACTGAAAGTATAAGGATTTTTTCCTACATCATTCATGTGAGTTTTACGTTTTCAGGTTTATACTAATATACACTGTTAGAAATTTCTCTGAAAAAAATTGTTTAAATACAATTATTTTAATTGTTTTTTTTCCACCATATTCAATCCAAACAAGCGAATGATCATAAAAGAGATGGTATTCCAACTGTTAACAGTGCGAAAAAATGTTCTTTTATTGTTTTTCCCAAATACGGTTTAACGACCAGAATTGTATTTGCACCAACTAGACTAATTTCTTGCAGTAAAGTTCATAATACAACCGAGAAGTCTAATTTATTCAACTGATAACCAGCTGAACTTAGGTTCAAATACCAGCCAGCCTTAACACCACAATACTTCGCCATGTCTTAAACACATGTTCCAAAGTTTCCAATGTCCTGCACTCCACAATCGGTGACCCTGCACTGTTAGAGTACTAAACTTTCAATCACTTTTAGATTGCAGAGCTGCTTAACACCACCTAGACTAGTTAAGTGTTAGTTTGTTAAAAGTTAGTCTATAGAGAGCATTGTCTATAGAGTTAATCTGTTGAAACAAAACTCAACTGCAACCTAACTCTAATGTGGATTTACTAACGAGAAGCCTAACGTAACCTAACTCCGAAGTTCATTCAAATTTCATTTTCATGGTTTAGAAACCATACAAGATTTTTTCAACCATAACCATCATAATATCTTTCACCATACCCGTTTTAAATGAGTTCAAAACCGTAAAAGTAAAAAAAAAATCTTGACCGTAAACTTTACGCTTAATTAGAAGAGATGAACAGACGGGTGTCCGATTATTTTATCATAATTTTAGAATGAAAATTCTAACTTTGTAGCACAAGTTTAACCCTTTCCTTCTTTGAATTAATTTGATGAAAAATGATTTAAAAGGACAGATGTTTTAAAATTGATTATATTTTTTTAAATGCCCTCCTGGAGAATGACCGTAATCATACAAGCATCTGAAGAGCAGATTGGTTGGCCACTTTTTCAGGGGCACCATATTAGGTGGATAAACGTTGCTCCCACAGTAAAGACAGAATTCATGCCTTGCCCGGGATTTGAACCCAGAACCATTCTGCTGCAAGATCAGTTGTCTGAACCTCTGCACAGGACAGGCTCTAAATTTGAGTAAAAATGTCATCGTTAAAATTCAAGAGTCAAAATTCTGTAAAATTGAGCACTTGTTTTGATTTTGAAGAATGCATTTTTGTAAGTTTAAAATGAGTTTTATTTCCTTTGTTTTACTTTTTTTGTGCCGGGTATTAATTCGTTTAGTTTACTGCCAATTAAATTTTCAGCATCTCCCATTAAATTTTTTAAGTGTTTAAAATTTTTGAACATAACAAGTGTCATATTTCTAATTATTTTAATGTCTAGATAGGGAGTGTTTTCAAATTGACAAAGATTAATTTGTTTTTCGATTGTAATTATCTTTTTATAACTTATGCGCTTATGACTACAATATATTTGAGTAACATCAAATAAAAAATGCATATTTTTACCTGTTAATTAATTTTTCATGCATATTATATATGATTATCCAAATTGTTTCATACAAAATATTCCTTAAGCTGACGTACAAAAATTTACATGCGTAGTGGTGAACATTAATTTCTATCTATAAATATGTGAAAATGAGTAACTTTTTTCAGCGTTTTGAGGTGATTGTAAGAAATAAAAATTTTATTCATTAGAAAAGATGAAAAGCTGCTTAAATGTATAGCACCACTTAAAATAATTATTCCGCACATGGTTTAATCATTTATAATTAGAGAATTAGTTTAATTACCACAGTTCAAAGACCCACTTTTTAAAGCGAATTATAACAAGATGAAACCAAATATGACATTTTTCCATAATTAAAACTTAATTTTCTAGTTCAGCAAGTAATTAACTTATATTAAATTGCGGTGAATGCTCTTATTGAGTAATTATCTATCAAAACTATTCTAGCAATTAAATGCTATTTGATCGAGAAATATGTCAGAGTTGTTTGACAAAATAATTACGGAATTTAACAAAAAAAATGAGCAGTTAGTCGAAATGCAAGTCGATTGTTGCATGCGTTTATCTTTAAAATTAGTTTTTTGTTTAATATCTCCAAAGTACTTTTGGCTTAAGTTACGTAATTGTTACGCCATAATTGTACGAGTCTTTTTATTTGAAACAAATGCAGCTATGAATGTTACAAAAGGCTTTTATTTGTTAGACTCTTTTTTTCTGTCATCCCTACTAAAATAATTAACTTATGCTACTGTTATTATGTTGGAAAAAGCTTGTAATGTTTTAAAAAAATAAGTTATCAAATTCCGTTTTAACAAAAACTCAGAATAAATAAGTTTCAAAATATCTTTAAAGAAAACCTTGAAGCCTCGTTTTAATGGTACACAACTTCTAGCAGAAGTGGCCTCCATGCATGTATTACAAATCCCGTGCTATGTATTACAAATTTACGTGCATGTATTACGTGCACGTAATAAGTGTTAATCAAGTAATAAGTGTTAATCAAGTAGTAATCAAGTGTTACGTATTACGTGCATGTATTACAAATATCGAGCGTATTCATCAATAGATATTCTATGAATTGGGGATTGCAGAGAACATCTAAGTCTGTTTGATTGAAGGCTGAAACTCAAAAACGTTTGGAATAATTATCTTCCAATTTCTCCTCGTTTTTCTCGTACTCGAGTAGGCTTTTGTGCTTCCTTTTTAGGCGTCTTCTGTACAATGTTAGAATTGTCAAATTGTAGACAACTTTTGGCAATTTTTATTAACTGTTTCGTTTTTCTCTAGTTTAAATTTTATTATAAACTCCACAAAGTTTTTAACCTTTATGTCTTCATTTTTGATAAGGATTCTAAACATATATATTAAGGGAAGATACTACAGTTACACGCTGCATATGCTTCTGTGATCATGAGATTTTAAATGTGCAAGAAATAGTGTAAATACAAATTTATATTTATATATTATATACATGTTTCTCTTTTCTATTTTATATTTTTTCTTAAATAAACATCTATCTTCTAAAAATATTTATGATCAATTTTTAAAATTATCCAGTATAATATTACCTTGCGCACATCCATTTCGGGCCCATCCTTGGTAACTAACAAATCAAAGCTCAGAATAACAAATCACTTCAGCAGTGCAGTAAGAACGACACTTTAAAACCCTCTTGTTACACTCAATTTGCGCTTTTGTTTTCATCTTTTGTTTTCATATTTTGTAATCTGGCAATCTTTCTGCGAAAACATTTTAAATCATTCTTCGTCCATGTAAGTTGATCTGATTTTGCTACTCGCTTTATAGTCCCCCTTTTTAATGTTTTTTTCTTTTTATTTTATTTTATTATCTATTTTTCCATGTTATTTTTACTTTTTGTAATCTATTTTATTTGTTGATATTTTTCTAAAAAAATATTTTGAGTGCTCCTCACACTATTGTATTAATATATTTTGCTTTGGCTTTATTGATACAATATCAGAAAGCACTCTGTTTGCGGATAAAATCGTGTGGGCTGAAGAAAAGATTATATCTTTTTTCCGGTTTTTTATATAAAATTTAATCTTTTTTATTTATTTTTTTTTATTAAATATTTTTTTTTTAATAAACTGTCGTTTGTTGCTTTTTTACTTATTATTCCCCCCCTTTTTTTTTCATATGTCTATAATTTTTCTCTGTTTTATTCTTCATTCATATATATATATATATATATATATATATATATATATATATATATATATATATATATATATATATATATATATATATATATATATATATATATATATATATATATATATATATATATATATATATATATATATATATATATATATATATATATATACTACCGGTCAAAAGTTTGCGAAAATTTTGAAATTTTCAGAAAACAGGTCTGAATTTAAAAGTTCATAGAACTGCGAAAAATCATTCAGATTGCATGAAAATTTGAGA